>NC_091686.1:106775000-107400000 GCF_041296265.1 Equus caballus
GCTATCAAATATGTTATATACATATACATATATACATATATGCTATTTTTTCCTCTCTCTCTATATATGTATATTCCAAATATATCCTCTTATTCTATATATAAACTTTCTCTCTGCATTTATATATATATTCTCTCTCCATGAGTATATATATGTATGTACTCTATAAACTTTATATTCTTTCTCTCTCTCTACATATATATGTATGTATTTGTGTATGTGTTTATATTCTATCCATCTCTCTCTATCTGTCTATTTTAGGAAGAGGCTCATTTGTTTATTATCTGCCATTCTCTCCACCAAACTAAAATTAAGTTCCTAGAAAACAGATTATTGCACCGAGTAGGCACTCAAATATGTGTAAGTAATAAATATGTATGTATCTGTAAATGCACACAAATATGGTATAGGTCTGCGTGTGTGAGCACGAGTGGTTCTTCCCTTTCCTCTTCGTTTGTTCATATCCTATCCCTACCTCAAAGTCTACTTTAAATGTTCCATTATGGGATTTTTTTCAACGAATCCATATTTTGTTTCACTTATTTTGAACTCAATCTAGTGCATGAGGACAATAATATAACGATGATAATATTAATAATAGCAAACATACGTCCTCACTATCTACCAAGTGCTGTTCTACACAGTTGGCATGGATTAGCTCAGTTAATTCTCAAAATTTCCCTACATTGTAAGTCTTATTACTATAACACACTTCTCAGACACGAAATCTGAGACACACAGAGGTTAGGTAAGTTGCTGAAGGTCACACACCTTGTAAGTCATGAACTCAGGGTCCAAACTCAGGCAGTCTAACTTCAGAGTCTGTATTTTGCCTCACTGCCTCTTTCATAAGGACTTAAAAATCTTAAAAGGCTTTTATGCCCTTTTTGAGCTTTAAAAAAATCTTAAGAAGAAATGTTTAAGAACTCTCCAAAAGTATATAGAAGAAAATCCTCAGAAATCATTTAGCATGTAGTCTGTGCTACCAAATAGACTAAAAAACCAAAATGAACTTTATGATAATGGTGATGGTCAGAAAATGTTGAAGAAAGAGGAGAATGAATGGCAATAGAAAGAGTGAAATGCCATAGGACTAATCAAAAAGAAATTCAGGGAGTAAACAACCAATAAGTTGTAATCAACAAGGAAGCGTAGACTGTAAACATCTGGGCATGTTAATGCAAGATATTGGGATTAAGAATTCACACAGAATAAGTAAAAAAATACATTATTAATGTCTATTAAGGGCTTCTGGAATTGCATATGTGAGGTGATAAATCTAGCATACATGGAATCATAAATTCCAACTTGATTTATACACTATTCAACAGCCACAAAACAGCAACTTAGCCAAACTTGCATGGTTATCAGATTCACTTGGGATGCTTATCAAAACTGCAGAATCCTGGACTGTTTCTCTGGGGCAACCATTCTCAATTGGAGACAGTTTTGCTTTGTGGCAAATATTTGATAATATCTGGAGACATTTTTGGTTGCCATAACTTGGGAGGTGCCACTGGCATCTAATGGGTAGAGGCAAGGGATGCTGCGAAACATCTTAAAATGCCTAGGACAGGGGCTAGCCCCATGGCCGAGTGGTTAGGTTTACGTGCTCTGCTTTGGCAGACCAGGGTTTCGTCAGTTCAGATCCTGGGCGCAGACATGGCACTGCTTATCAAGCCATGCATCCCACATAGTTAGAACTAGAAGGGCCTACACAACTAGGATATACAGCTATATGCTGGGGATGCTGTAGGGAGAAGAATAGGAAAAAAATAAATAAGATTGGCAACAGATGTTAGCTCAGGTGCCAATCTTTAAAAAAAAGAAATGCACAGGACAGACCCCCGGGGCAAAGAATTATCTAGCCCAAAATATCAATATTGTCAAAGTTGAGAAACTCTGAAGTAGAGACTCCCTCTCCCCCCACCGAGGAAGACCAGCCCTGAGCTAACATCTGCCGCCAATCCTCCTCTTTTTGCTGAGGAAGACTGGCCCTGAGCTAACTAATCTGTGCCCATATTCCTCCATTTTATATGTGGGACACCTGCCACAGCATTGCTTGCTAAGTGGCACATAGGTCTGTGCTTGGGACTCATACCAGCAAGCCCTGGACTGCAGAAGTGAAGCATGCGAACTTAACTGCTGTGCCACTGGACTGGCCCCGAGAGATTTTGATTTTGTGGTCTCTTATGGGGCCCCAAAATCTGTATGTCTGTCCAGGGATGCAGGTTATTCTTGTAAAGACTTTAGGGACTTGAGGATACCAGTATGAGCTGGATTTGTTGAAAAATATGCCATTAAAAAGAAGACACTTGAAGTAGGCCTTGAGATAGGGCTAGGATATAAACAAATGAAGGGGAAAGGAAAGAACATTCTAGCAGAAGAGCAAGTCACAATCAATAGGACTAGAGATTGGCTACACGCTAACACTGGGCCAGCAGTAAATAGTGAGAAGCGATGTCAAAGCAACATCCTCTTTCTCAGTGGAAGGCCAGTGCTGCTTCATGGGCTGTAACTGCATTTCCCCACCTGAGTTCTTACCTGTTGATAATTAACTGATATGCCTTTCAACTCACTTTGTATCCTCTGAGATGAATGTAGGTTAGACTAGCCGAGGCCCACTCTCGTTTTTGTTTTAATATTCTCTTCCATAAAATTCCAACATATAAAGAAAGGGAGTGAGAGCGAGTTTTTATCACATATATCTAGTTTGATATCTAACTGTGCTTGTCATTAACTCTGTGCATTTGGGGCTAATAATAGGATTAATGGGGGGTTTAGATGAAATAAGTCATGTAAAGAAATTAACTCAGCACCAGACACATAGGAAGCACTCAGTAAAGGTCAGCTGCTATTTACTATTTTTTAAAATTAAAATAACATTTATCTGAGAGAACTATGACACTATTTAAATGAACAGAAAAAAAGTAAAGTTGGGTTTAAAATGACTGATAAACCAATTTAGCAATGGATTCTTCTGTACTTTGTTTTGACCGAAGAAGATTGAGAAAATCCTGCTTCATAGAAATGAGTATTTGTAAATGGCTCCAGGTTTTAAACTGCTTACTCTCACTTCTTGAGATATTTTTTAATCCTTAGACCAACACAAAATGATTCAGCTTGGCAGGTTAATGCAGTGGTGGTCTCTACTGTGTTTGTGATAAGATAGCAAACATCTGAGCGTGCATGTTGTTTTCAAAAAACAAATTAGTTATCTTGGAATATGAGTTCAATTATATAAATACATAAAATATATCATACACTACTATATTTATAATCAATCCTTAGAGTAACTGTACTGATGTTCAGGGTGCCTTGGAGCACAGTTTGAAAAAACCTCTGGCTAAGACTAATATTTATTTCCGGCTTTGTAGGTAAGTGTGTTATACAGTATGAAATGAAGAAGCCCAGTCTAGTCCAGATAGATTATATCAATTGTTTTCTCTTGATTCATGAGCCTGATGCTGCTGCATGGACAGAGAGTAAGGTGGTCTGGCATGATTTTCTCTTCACAAACCATTTTGGCTCTTTGGAGATATTTGCAAATTAATTGCTTGACGATGCATTCCAGGATAGTCCCAGAGTTGATGTGAGTAAATCTCTGCATTTACAAGACCCGTCCCAACCCCTTCCTTTACAAAAGATGGACCTTACATTGACTCTTACAGATTCGGTGCTTTGGGGCTAATTTCAGCATTAGCCTCTCTGTACTTGTTGCTGTTCCTATTTCCTTCTTTCCCACCAAGAACACATTGGCTGCTTTCCTGGCCTATCAGCTGTTGTATGAGAAATGAATGCAAGCTAATTTTAAATCATAGCATATGATAAACATTATTAAGAAGACAAATCTACTAAGGGTGGGAAGAGGTGGGAATTACAGAGCAAACAACAATGACAATGACAAAAGGAGAATGGAAAGTCACTTAAGACTGGTTATACTTTTTAGTTATTATTTTTATTCATTTTCATTAAGCATTTACTATATGCCAGGTACCTTAATAGACACTATTAAGTATCACAGTGTTTCCATTTTAGATAGACTGTGAACAAGATAAGTCAGTAAAATATATATTGAGGTATAGAGATAAGTGTCAAAGCGAAAAATAAACCAGGAAGGAGGCTAGAATGTGTCTAGAGTAGTTGGGAAGGTCTCACTGAGAAGGTGACATTTGAGTAGAGGAAGGGATGAAGGGGCAAGCCGTGTGGCCATCTGGAAAGAGGAAACAGCAGATGCAAAGGCCTTGGGGCAGGAGAATGCCTGGCATTTGTGTGGACTAGTGAGGAGGTCTGAGTGTTTGGAAAGGATTCAGACAGATAAATTGGGGTGTTGACAGGGTCAGACGGTGTAGGTCTCATATAGGGCAACCAACTATACATCTCAGTTGGCCTGCAATAGTCTGGGTTAACCCCTGAGTCATTGATTATTTATAGTACTCCCCCCCCCAAAGTATTCTGGCTTGGATCATAAATTATATGGTGATCTTAGGCTAGTAGGTCACTCTTGGGATTTGGCTTTTACTCTTAGAGATTTGGGAAGCCATGGACGGCTTGGTCAAAAGAGGGCCAAGGTATGACTTAGGTTTTATCAGGATCACTTGGAATTCTGGGTTGAGAATGGACTATTGGGATGGGGTGGCAGGGGTGAAAACAGGGAAGCCAGTTAGGAGCCCATAAAGTTATTCTAGCATGTGCAGTGCAGCCAGAGTTGAGTTGTTTCACTTCAGGACACGCAGCTAGCTAGTGGCACAAATGGGACTAGGATCAATTCTCTTGACTTCCAGTCTGGTGTTCTTTCCAGTGCCCAGTTTCTCTCTTCATTTAAACTTAAGGACAAATGGAATGCCTTGCTGACTTTTACAGGTCTATGAATCCTCCTGTTTGGTGGCACAACTCACTTACTTCCTCTTCGTGTTGTAGGAAACAGATGTGAAACATCTCCCTTTCCCCACCCCCACCTGCCAAAATAGCTCATTTTGAGAGTATCAACCAGGATTTTCTTAAGCCTTTCTCTTGAACCTCTGTATTTACACTTTTGGCTCATGTAACCTCTTCAGGATAGCGAATTCCACATGTTCAGTGCATGCTTACTAAGTCATGAGTGTGTGACACAAGCTAATAAGTTAAACGGCACCCAAGTACACATGTGAACATACATTTTATGCATGCTTAAATAGATGCATAAGTACTAACAAGAATTAAATGGACTCCCAGAGGTGTAAATATATCTATGGAGGGAATTCTTCGGTTTTGCTTGTATTTACTTCCACTTGTTTCTCATTTTATTTTTGCAGGAATTATCTTCAGTCTTTCTTCTTTCTCTTTTTTGTTTTTTGAGGAAGATTAGCCCTGAGCTAACATTTGCCACCAATCCTCCTCTTTTTGCTGAGGAAGACTGGCCCTGAGCTAACATCCATGCCCATCTTCCTCTATTTTATATGTGGGACGCCTGCCACAGCATGGCTTGACAAAACGTGTGTAGGTCTGCACCCAGGATCCAAATTGGTGAAGTCCAGGCTGCTGAAGTGGAATGTGGAAACTTAACCTCTGTGTCACTGGGCAGGCCCCAATTATCTTCAGTTTTTGATCATTGCTTTTCTCATTTAGAGTGGATAACTAGGAGGAAGAATTCGTGTGCTGATTATACACTTATATAGTCAACTGCAACTGAATGTGTGAGAATACATTCAAAAGACTGAGATGGACATGTACATAGATCTTGTTTTAAATGTGTGTACTGAGATGCAAACTTGTGTGTATTGGAGCGGCATTGTATGTATAGACACATTTACACTCATGATATTTTAAGTAGCCTATATGTCTATGGGGAGTTTCCGAGATAGTGAATTTAAAATTCGTGTTCTTTCTATTAGCCACTATGTCAGTACAACCTTGAATTCCAGCAACTATGGCATCTGACATAGTGTCACATAATGTACTCATATTTTCTCTCCTGGGAGTAACAGGGGAATAAGCAAACTCTTAGGCCATTTGTAAGAAATGAAGAGATAACAGAAGTATTTTTTATAAGAAGTGTGTGATGGAATGTAAGGTGGTCTTTATTGCCTTGATTATTTCTCTGTTGCACATGTATACTTGATATTTCTTGTCATTTTTTTTTCTATCTTCAAAAGCCCATCCCATTTTCAAAGCCCTTTATTCCATATGCTAAACAAAAAGTTTGCAGGTTATTGTAGAGACCCTTCCCATTGAATGGGGTAGGAGTGAGCAGCCTTTAGGAAGCGTCATGTGGGGGTTTTGCCCATTTTCTTTGGGGATGTGAGAAGGTAGGCAGACATGCCATTGGTATCCACGCCTGGGTATGAGACAAGCACGAAAAACCACACAGATTGTAGAGCATTCAACAAGAGAAAGAGAAGAAAGAGAGAAAAGAGAAAGCATTGTTTGACAGTGGGTATTCAAAATATTTAACAACCTCTCCAGCAAGGGCTCAGACCACTC
Organism: Equus caballus; assembly: GCF_041296265.1. Classification (NCBI taxonomy): domain Eukaryota; kingdom Metazoa; phylum Chordata; class Mammalia; order Perissodactyla; family Equidae; genus Equus; species Equus caballus. The sequence continues at coordinate 106,781,463 of NC_091686.1, forward strand.
GGAGCAGACATGTGCAGCAAACAATCAGGGAAGTGGTATCTGTCCTCATGAAAATAGTTTAAACCCAAAAGCTAGAATATCAAATTCTATTTCAGTGGTCTAATCTGAATTTTTTTTAAATTCATTTTAGGAAAATAATTTATTTATTTTGAATTCAGCTTCTTGCAAATCTTGAATCAAACTTTATACATTAAAACCAAAATTTGTACATGCAAACTTTTTTTGCCTTTTTGTGTGTAAAAGAGAGGTACAGAGCTTTACCTCTAGAGACTCAGGAAAGGGGCTCTTTTGATCACTGATATTCCTTGTTTGAACCCCTGAGTCTGTCATAAAAGTTGCTTTCTCATTTATTTATTTCAATTCCTGGTGGGGTCTAGTGGAACAGATAATCCAAAATAGTGGATAATCCAAAAATGTCATTTATATTTGGCTTCAGAATACATTACCAGATGTTACTCTAGCAGATTTCCCTTCCTAATTAGGCCTCACTTAAAGTAGGAGTTAATTTTGTCTTCGTTAGCTGCTTCCAAATCAGCAGGATGGGGCAAGGAGGAAGCCCATGGCATGCTGGGTATTGGGAGGAAGCTGGGCCAGTGCTAAAAGTCAGCGGTAGATCGTGCTCAAAGAACAAAATTCAAATATGGGTAATCAAGATGATGGGCGTATACCCTGGAAATGTCTATGGAGCACCTTCTTGACGAATTCTCAGGCCTTTATCAACAACTCTTTCTTTCTTCCTATAAATCATGAGTGCAGAAAAGTTCTGTAATAGGAATTAGGCAGATAATAACCTGAAATTTTATATAGAAAAAAGTAGAGGCTCAGAGAGGTTAAGTGACCTCTCACACAGATTGATCTCTGAGTAAACAGTACCTAAGGTACTGAAACTGATTAATGAATGATAAGAAGACCCCACTGTTTCCTTTTTATTGATGATTTGAATAATGAGGAGGCAAGAATTCTCCTGGCCTAATTCGCATTAAGAGAGCTAAGATAATGAAGCTGTGATTAAATGGCTATTAAACTATTTTTATCAAACAGAGATCAAGCGAGTGTGGGAATCTGGGGACAGAGAGTATAATTGCAATTCTACAAGATGTGGAAAAAATTACTATCATAAGCAGGGCATGGTCCTTCCATAATAGCCTGCATTTAAAAATCTTTGGGATACCACATGCAGTTTTCACTCTGCGTTTCTCCCTTCAGGTGTCAGTTAGCATCTCAGAGTCCCTTATCTTCTCCTTAATTTAGTGGATTTATTCACTCCCCAAGCACAGTTGGGGGAGTTGAATGCACTGTCTGCCCCACCATGTGTAACCAATTGGAAGATCCTTTTGCCAACTGCTCACAAAGGAAGAAAGCCCAGATTTTGTATACTGGATCCCAAATTTCAATCTTGAGATGACTCTGGGCACCGAAAGGGGCAGAATCTACCTTCCTTCAATGGACCTTTTGAATTATATCACCCTTAGTGCAGGTCATATAGGACCCAGCAGTCCCAAAGAGCAGTAATGAACCTTCTGATTTTGTTGACTGTTCTGAACTATCATTAATTAATAACATAGCGTTGTTTTAAAAATGTCGCACATTCTCGATTTGGGGTTGTTAGTATACATGCATGTGTATCATCTGCCACTAGAAATTCTTTACATCATGAGTGAGTTTTTGTGGATGTGCCTTCTTTATTCCTGGAGAGCCCTTAGAGAATGAAGTGTTCCAGTCACAGGGACCTTTGTGTAGGTTGGGAGAATAGCAGCCGATTTGCATGTGTAAGGAGAGCCCAAGGTTGAAACCCACCATGGCAAATGCTGCTTGATGGCCACAGAGCTCTCCTGCAATGCCTGTTCGCCTGGTTTCTACTTTGTGTAGCTGTAGATCACCACCCAATTGGTGATCTGCTCTCTCTTTCTCATCTCTCTACTTTTCTTACCCTTTTTTTTTTAACTTATTTGGTACTACTAAATATATTTTTGTAGGGACAATAATTTCAAACAATTAGAAAGCAGTATCTGAGGCAAGTCTTTGAAAGGTTATCTTGCAATGTCGTTTTATTGACTGGTGTGTTTCCAGAGCCTGTCACCTGTGAGCAGACATGTGTGCATAGGCTAGTGTGCTTCATCCGCGGCGACTTTGATTTATTTGCTCTGTAAATTGGGACTGAAGCAATAATGGAAAGTGACATTAATTGTTCAACGCAGTCTTTTTTGTCACATCCATTGCCATCGCTGGGGCGTTTGATTGTTGAAACTCATGCTAAACTAATTGAAATTGCCACAGTGAGGGGCAGTGTCCACTCAACTTTAGATATGGAAATATCTGGTGAGCTTCAACACAGACGTGTCATCAGTAAATATCAAACTTTCTTCTCAGTCTTTTTTGATTAAAGAAAACACAGAGAATTTGAAGTAATAATGTTCTTTTCTTCCGTAATTCAAGAACAACTTTGCTAAAACATACAGTCTTGGAGCACCTCTCTGAGTCACCCACATGCAAGGATGATCATAAAAAGGTTTAATAATCATTTCTAACGGACACTGACTGTAAATAATGATTACAGCCCTACTGGTCCATACTGGTTGAATACCAGCCTGTCCTACCCACATACCAAAACACACAAACACAAAACACACACATACACACTTTTCTAATCTCCCATCCCCAAAACCCTCCCCCTGTGGCTCCAATAGAGAGAAGAATTTAAATAGTTGATGATTTCATTAGATCTTGTAAATTAATTATGACATTATCAAGCTCCAATATTTCTGCCATTGTATTCGGTGTACATTCACCCAGGCTTATTAAAGAAATTGGAGAGAACTAGTTAATTTAAGTGTTCTTTGGCACTTTGACTTGATTGGAATTATTGTAGTTTGTTTACACTTGGGATAGAACTAAGACGCTATTGTATTGTGTGATTGAAAGCAAATAGAGGCTTGTAGTATTGCTGGAAAGCCAAACACAAAACTTAAATCGGAGTAAACAAAATTACTCATTTATTGGTAAACATTCTTAACTATTTTTCTTGAGCTATTTTTGAATTTCAGTAAAATAAGCCCTTCTGAAAATTGGGATACCTGGAAAAATAAAAGTGTGTGTGTGTGTGTGTGTGTGTGTCTGTGAGCATGCATGTGTGTGCCTGAGATGGAGATATTTATATTGATGTAAATTTCATGGTTTTGAGATTATTTAAAAGTATATATTTCATTTAAAAATAATATTTTTTCAGAACCATTTAATAACTTGAATTCAGTTTTTGGTGTGTGGGGAAATCGAAATTAAAATAAAAAGGGAAAGATTGGAATATTTGGATACCAGATTATGATCCCGGTCAGAAAATAAGGGAAAATCCTCTGAGTATTTTTATTATTAAGATTGCATGGACATGATCCAGAAGAATCAAGGGGAAGGGAAATGCTCATAAGGTTTTGCGATTGAATTGAGCTGTTTGGATTTTTAAAAATCAGTCAGTTTATGGAAGGAAATGGTGCCACTTTGAAGTTAACATTTCAGTCCTTCTGATTAGAATTTACCTTCTGCATTAGAGACTTAAAACTCATACAATTGTCACTCCACTCTGTGTGCCCAAAACCACTTGACTCACAAGGTCAAGTCAGGGGCATCGGGGAGGTGCATTATGCAAATATAAAAAGTGCTGAGCAAAGTCTTCCATGAGTACAGATGGCTCTTCTTGGCCTCTTAAATCCAAGAGAAAAGTCTGTAGTTTTACTTCTGAATGGAGACTCATCAGTAATGAGGAAAAACAATTTTTATGTGAAAATAGAATGTATACGTGATAAAGGCCTGCCTAATTTCTCTAGTAATACAATTTGATTTTCTGATTAGCTGTCTTATTCTGTGATTCTTGTAATTTTGTCAGGTCAATTAACTGGAGTTCAGTGCTAGAGAGAAAGGAAGTGTGGGCACTGCTGGCTTCATTAGATGTCAGCAGCTGAGGTGCATTTGGTAATAGAATCCATGTGGAATAATTTAGCCGGTATTGTTCACGTCATAGCATACAGAACCTAAAAAAAAAAAAAAGACTTATGAAGCAGGTCAAGTTGGACAAACAGTGTGAAGTGCTAAAAGAAGGAAAAGAAAGTGATCTACACAACATATATTCTAGGAAATAAATGCAGATCAATGAATATTATTCAGCAAGTAATCAATGACTCTTTATACTGTATGCCCAGCATTGCCACTGGTTGCTCAGGTGCATAGAATATAACACATTGCCCTATAAACAAGGTGCATAAGCTCCAGTTTGGGAGATCTTGAAAGTTTTTGTACAGAATGCTGAAATAAACATTATCTTTTACAATAACTTGTTTACAGGTTCTTCCCTTCCACTTGAGGGTTGTTGGAGGGATGGAGTTTTGTCTCGTTTCTCTTTGTATCTCCAACACTTAGTATGACCCTAGCATAGAGTAGGTGCTCAGAAATATTTGCGGAATGAATAACTGAAGATTAGCTTTCCGAGGCTGTGTTGGTGGCAATGAATGTGGGAGATGGGAAAACGAGTCAGACTATGTTTGCAACAGCCCCCATTAGAAGTAATCTTGCATCACTAAGAATAGTACCCTTGGCCACAAGAAATGAATGCATTTAATAGACCTCACGAAGGAAGACTCTACGTGATGACTGACCAGATAAAGACTCAAGGTAGTTCCAGAGTTTAGGTCTGAAGAGTTGTTACCCACGCTTGGAAAGTCAAGAGAAAAAGCAGTTTTGTTGTAAAAGCTCATAAATTTGGGTTTTGGAGATGAGGAAGCTATTATCAGGTGGAAACGTCCAGTTGAAACTTATAGATTTATGACTAAAGTTGGGAGAGATGTCAGGGAGAGAGATAAATGACTGTGGAGTGTTCAGTGATGAGATTATAATTGAAACTGTGAAAGTAGATGGTTTCTCTTGGTATAGTTTCAGTTTCTGGTGGTGTTCAAACAGAGGATTATCTAAACATTTCAATGGGTATGCTATACAGGAGATTGAAACACTATATCTAAAGATGAAATAGATGATGGTTAAAATTCTCTCAAGCCCTGAGGTTCTCTAAATCTTCTTTTTTGGTTGGGGAAACAAGACACAAACATGTGGAAAACAACTGTGAACAAGACAGAATCATATACAGCAGTATTAAGCACTGACATAATAAATTGCTAAATTGGACAACTTGACAATCAGAAACTGATACAGTGGAGGTATTAATTAATCGTGTGATTCAGACCAAAAGTGAATTTGGAATTTGAGGAAGACATGATCTTTGTATTAAAAATTTCATGTAGAGTTTACTTATTTGGTTAAACATGCTCAGTCTATGCTGATCAATTATGTTACTCATCTCCCAATGTCAATGCACTCACATCTTCTTCTCTGCTGTGTTCTGTTTTTACAGAAGATAGATGAAGAGAATGAGGCAAACTTGCTAGCAGTCCTCACAGAGACACTGGACAGTCTCCCTGTGGATGAAGACGGATTGCCCTCATTTGATGCGCTGACAGATGGAGATGTGACCACTGAGAATGAGGCTAGTCCTTCCTCCATGCCTGACGGCACCCCTCCGCCTCAGGAGGCAGAAGAGCCGTCTCTAGTAAGAACCCTTCCTACTGTTTAACAGGAATTGGAGTTGCCTCTGGCTACCCGCTGCATGGGTATGATGTAGTAACAATAAGGTCTGGATTTTTAATTTAGACTAATGCCAAAACAATTCCCAAGCACACTCAGAGTTGCAAATTCTGAGATTCTATGTTTAAAAATGTTGATAATACAGCCTTCATGTGGACTTACTGCAGTTTTTTTTAAAATTATCTTTTTCTGTTTATGTGTGTGTATTTTTATTTCTTAGTGTTATTTATGTTCATGGTAGAAACATGGTAGAAAATGTAGACAACCAAAAAGAATAGACTAAAAATTCACTTGTAATTTTAAATAACCTCTCATATAAAAAAACGATTGAAATCTCCTCTTGTTTTAAGATATATCAATATGTCTATGAATTTTAAATATATGCATTATTATTATTATTATTATTATTATTATCTTGGTGAGGAAGATTGGCCCTGAGCTAACATCTGTGCCAATCTTCCTCTATTTTGTATGTGGGATACTGCCACAGCATGGCTTGATGAGCGGCACATAGGTCTGTGCCCGGGATCCAAACCCGTGAACCACGGGCCACTGAAGTGGAGCACACGAACCCAACCACTATGCCACTGGACCAGCCCCTTTAATATATGCATAATTTTTAATGGTTACATAGTATTTCATTATTTGGAGATGTCCTAATTTATTAAGCAATCCCTTACAGTGGGATATTTAGTCTCTTACTTATTTTTCACTATCATAAATTGTATAACAATTGACATATTTGTAGTTTTATTCTTAAGCATACAATTCTAGAAATAGAAGGTAGATCAAGGGGTATGCAATATTTTAAGATTTCAGATCCATAATTCTTACGAAGATTGAAAAATAATAGCATGTTTGCAACCTAAGTTACCTAAATTTATGGTAGGCAATGAAGACTGAATTTGTTGGCAATGAAGAGTGAATTTTCTTTTCAGTGCAGTGCTTGACCAGAATTTTATTAGTTCTAAGACACAGTTTACCTTTTCATCTATGGTAGCCATTTGTCATCTGCCGTAAATCTGATGTAAGAGCACTATGTAAATTATGGAATGCCATCCTCCAAATTTTAATTATCCAATTTGGCATGACTTTTAGAGGTTGTTTTTCTCCCATCTCTAAGTTTTTAAATGTTAAAAACACTCCTTGTAAACATATGAAGACCCTACTTGTATTTCTTTGCATTTTGAGATTTCTGGTCTAGAGAATATCTCATAAGTCATTGTTACTTATTTATTCCCCAGTTTCTCCACTTGTCAGTGTCATTGGCTTTGCTGTCTAGTACTCTGATTTCTTTACATTGGTACTAGATGATTTTCAGCCACACAATTGGTTTAACTGGGAGAGGTTGTTGACTCAGAGTCATAATGCATGTCTGAGCAGGGAGGTCCTGGAAGGTCATGGAGTCAAATGAAGAAACAGGTCAAGAGACGTAACTGCTTTGCCTGAGCCAGAATCCATATCTCTTGACTCAACTTAGAAATCCTTTTCAGTGATAGTCACACTTTTATCACAAATATTCTTTGAATCAGTAAAAGCCCCCCGGTACATAGTTGTATATTCTTCGTTGTGGGTCCTTCTAGTTGCAGCATGTGGGATGCTGCCTCAGCGTGGTTTGACGAGCAGTGCCATGTCTGTGCCCAGGATTCAAACCAATGAAACACTGGGCCGCCTGCAGCGGAGGGCATGAACTTAACTACTCGGCCACTGGGCCAGCCCCCTTTTGCCTTATTTTATCTAAAAGAAAAATTAAAGTAGACAATGCTAAGTCTTGAATATAGGAGAAGGACACACTTTCACCGGTGGTAGTGTAATGCCAAACTTTTTCTTACTTTTTAAAAATATGTTTCCTTTGGCACTATTGTGCTAAGGTGTGATATAATTAAGAATGATAGAATTAATTTTTATAAGTATAATTAACTAATTTTAAGTGTAAAATGTCAATAACATATTCTAATGCTTAAAAGATGCATAACTTTTCTTGCTTTTCCCCTTCTCTGATATGTTTCTAGCTTAAGAAGCTCTTACTGGCACCGGCCAACACTCAGCTAAGTTATAATGAATGCAGTGGTCTCAGTACCCAGAACCATGCAAACCACAATCACAGGATCAGAACAAACCCTGCAGTTGTTAAGGTACAAACGTAAACTTTTTAAAACAGGAACGAAAGTAACAAAGGGCTTTTGCTTGAAACTATAAAACATACGATAGGTTTATGTATATGTATTAAGTCAACTGGGATCCTGCAGTTGCTTCATAACGGTGAAACAGATTATGAAATGCGTTTCCAAAGGTGGCACTCTAGCTACTTTAAACTAGGAAGAGTTCATTCACGCTTTGTCTTTTGACGACTGGAATGGAAGTTTCGCCGTCTGTTACTCCTTGCCCACTTTATTAATACATGCAGTAGCGTGAGCTACAGTAAAATTTGCTGATAGGCTGGTATTATCTATGAGTGACTTTAAGATGCAGGATTGCCATTTTGCCAGCTGTCTAACCTGAGAAAGATTGCTCTAGAATTACCACAAAAGATCTATCTCCGCCATTAATTGGATGGAATGCTGGCAATGACATAATTCGGTTAGCGGGCTGTATTAAACAATGTTTGTCTTGCCATTCACTGTGAGTGAAAACGGAGCGTTAAGGGGTACTTAAGAGAATTGTGAATACTGGGCTCCAGCAATCAGTGGCAAATTAAGGTTTAAACCAGCTTATTTTTTTTTTATTCACAGTAAAGGCGCTGTAGGGTCTTGTTAGTTACATGTTGCTGAGTAGGAACATTGAAATGTAGGAGAAATGAAATAAAAAGCTGCATAAATGTCATTTAGGAATTTTAAATGTAATTTTCTTTCCTTGTTCTGCAAACAATTATTCACAGCTCATAGATCTAGTACACTTAGACTGAACACTTCATTGAAAATCTCATCTCTTCAGAAAACCTATATCCATTCTGATAAGGTTCAGTTCACTAATTTTAGCTTTCTTTATGCCTTGTTTTTAAGACCGAGAATTCTTGGAGCAATAAAGCGAAGAGCATTTGTCAACAGCAAAAGCCACAGAGACGTCCCTGCTCGGAGCTTCTCAAGTATCTGACCACAAATGATGACCCTCCTCACACCAAACCCACAGAGAACAGGAACAGCAGCAGAGACAAATGCACCTCCAAAAAGAAGTCCCACACACAATCGCAGTCACAACATTTACAAGGTAGGCTGGGGACCAAAACAGTCTTTGTCACAAATGGCAAGCTTTTGTCTTGTTTTACAGCTGAGTAGTATTCTATTATATATATATATATATATATATACACACCACACCTTCTTTATCCATTTATCCATTGATGGGCACTCAGGTTGCTTCCAAGTCTTGGCTATTGTGAATGATGCTGCAGTGAACATAGGGGTGGATATATCTTTCCAAATTAGTGTCTTTGTGTTCTTTGGATAAATACCCAGAAGTGGGGAGAAAAAACCCCAAACATTCTGTCAGTGAGGGTGCTGAAGGCCAAGCAAGCATGCACTGGTCTGAGAATGCCCAAATTTCAGACTTTTGTTGCAGGCATGTCTCTCTGGAAAGAGAATTCAGCACTTTATTAGAGATGGAAAAAAATCCTTCCTTGGACACAGGGTGAACATATCCTATTTAGCTGATACGCAGCCTAATTCACAATCACCAAAACGCACCTGAAATGTTAGCCGGGTGGGGGGGGCAGATGAAGGAGGAAAATTGCAACATCAGATGAGGTTTCTATGAATCTCTAAATGCTGAGATAATTGAAGTTCTGAGCAAGCTGGGCTAGCCAATTCATTGAAGAGCTTTTATTTTTTCCCTTCTAACAGAGGGAAAAAATGAGGCAGTGTTGATTTGCTGTATATACCTTAAGAAATAGTAAATAGTATTTATGCAGCCTCTCCTGATAATTAAGTGCATTCTTCTTTTTTTAGAATACATATTATGTTCACAGATTTTATTTTGTAAATAAGGATGTGGAAATTCCTGGAATTTTTTTATTTGCTTTCTATTTTAAAAAATATTGCCCAGATTAAACTAAACATCTGGGTTGATTTTTATTATCCCCATACGTTTCTAGAAGGCTGGCACTTCTGAGATAGATTGGCGTGATTTGGGGAAAACCCCTCTTGGCAGAGATATAATTTTCCTTCTTTTTGGCTCCTTCTCTCAAAATATTCTAGTCTTAAAGGCCCAAAGATAGGTTGTTGAAAGCTGCTGTTGCTCTAAAATATTCCAGCTTCCACATTAACGCTACCTCTAAACTTGTAGTGGGGTTAGGCATCTTCTTAAATAGCAATTATAAACATCCACCTCTTTTTTTCCTTTTGTTTCCCCAACTTCCCCTTCCAGCTGCAGAGTGGTAGCCCCTGCTCCCTGTTTTGAACCATGATTATTTCATACAGGTATGCTGTTGCTGCTGTTTTTAATAAGTATTTTCTTTCCCAGTGTTTTGAATTTCCCTCTCTCACCCTACCTCCCCATAAGCCTGGGATTTTCAGGAACTTTCCTTTAATATTTTAAATTGGCTCCTGATTAGGTTTGCCCTGATGGAAATCTCAAAATCACTCTCCATTCCTTTCTGTCAGTTCAGAGAAATGTATTTACCGAAATGGGCCAAATGCTCTTTGCTTGCTTCACTTTGATCACTCCCTCATACACATTGGCTGGAATGGTTTTTCTTAGAGCAGAACCAGCCATGTTGTGGGACTCCTTGGTGTTGAAGGCTGCAGGTGAAGGAAAGCCAGCTGCGCTCGCTCTAGTGAATGAACTGAAGAATTCACTGGGCTGCTGTCCATCTCGTCCTAGTCATGCGTTCATTTTCTGGAGCTGAATTTGAAGTCCCAAGTTCGATGAAAGCCTGTAGTCAGTGAACCCAGTCCAGCAGTATATGTTTAAAAATTGTTTTTGGAAATTTTAGTTGGTCCTTTTGGATTTTGAGGGTTTTCTAATTTTTTACATCCACTTACCACTAAATATTTCTGTAAACTGTTACAAATCATAGCAGTGAGAAATTAAATTGGCCTTGGAGGAAATATTCTTTCAGTAAGACATGCTGTATGTGGGTTTTTTTTTTTTTAAAGTATATGTCTGTGGTGAGGCATAAAAAAAGCTTATCCCAGAACAAAGCCTGTTGACCAAAAAAAAAAAAAAGTTATTAAAGGCTTAAAAGAAAATAAATATGGCTGGCTGTTAATAACCAACAGGAAATGAATACTTAGCTTTAATAATTTAAATTATTATTCAAATTTCAAAGTAGAAAATATATGAGCAATTAGAAACAATAACTAAGAATCTACTGAGATTTCCTTTCTTAATGTATAGTAATTTTTCTCACTGAACTTTGTGTGTACTCTCTGTAACATTGCGGGGTCAGGTTCTTTTCAGTTCCTTAGGATAATAGTCTGCGGTGTGGCCTTTAGTGCATGTTGGTGTCCCATTTATTCATTCATTTGTGAATGCATTCATTCATCAAAAATATCACGATCTGTATGTAAACATGCATTTCTGCCCTCAAGCATCTTAGATTCTCTGGTCTACCAGTCACTGGAACAACGTGGATTAAACTCCTGGTGAACCAAACCAATTGCCCCTCTAGCAGTAGCTTTTGTGAGCGTGGGCTTATTCAGGAATTAAATTCTGTGTGTGGTTTGGGGTTGTACCCTTCCTATGGCCTTCTTTTCCTGTTTGTCTTTGGTCCCATTAAATATGGCTTCTGCCTATTCCTCTCTTTCCATTGCCCTTTGCCTTACCTCTACTCAACTATCAGAAATTTGGGGGTCTTCCTTTGAGCATTTCAGGTAGCCTACCCCACACCTTGAAAACCAGAATTCCAGTGACTGATTTTCAATATACATTTAGTGAGTGACATGGCACATGGTTCATATCTGTTGATATTTTCTATAGACTGTATGCATTATCCTAATTAATTGCTGAGTGCCATAAAAGTTGGTAAAGTTCTAAGTTTGTTCTTTTTGAAAGGCTCATTATATCAGACATACAAAAAAAATTAATGTACAATCAGTTCATTTATCTGTATACATGAAAAAGCTGATCAATCAATGTACCTAATTTGTGGAAGACAGCATGAGCTTCATATTACTTGGATGCACATTGGATAGATGGTAAACCATTCAATTGTTTAAAAACTGAATCTAAATCTACAAATTAAATATGTAAATACTATTTATCCAAGTAAAGTACCTAATTTCAGCCTAATTTGGACATAAATAATATTTTCACATTTCAAAAGACCTTAATTACTGGGGTTGATTAATTTACTTTAATATGTATTGAATGCAATTCCTTTTGATAACAGGAGAAAGAAACCATATTCTGGGCCAACTCTGCCAGTAGCTAATTTTATGACCCTGGAAATAGCATTTAGCATCTTTGGGTCTCAGGTTTCTCATCCATAAAATAAGAAAGTTGATTCTAAAGACTTTTTTTGTTTCAAGTTATGATTTTCATTATGTAAAAGACTACCTCTTGACCTCTTGAAAGTAGTTATTTTAATGAGAAAAATTGAGATAAACCTACATACATATAAATATATCTTTATAGATAAGCATATGTATACATAATATGTGGATGTGTATCCCAAGCACGTTTCTCATCGTGTTTTCCCCTCCTTCTGTTCAAAATACAAGACTGCCAAGGAGAAGCAATTGAAATTTTGGAGTGAGAAGAAGATTCTTACTCCACCCTTCATAATTGGGAAATGCCTCCTGTAGGAGGTAAGATCTAGGAGCATAAAAGGTAGTAGAGGAGCTCTCTTTGCAAGTCTAAAGGTCTCTCAACTTAGAAACATCGTATCTTATTTTAGTTGTCTACCATATTTGGGAATCTGAACCCCTTTTAAACCATCAGGATCAACGTCCACAATTTGCCACAATCTTTTAATTAATTTTCTGTGAATGGAATGGTTATTGCATGACCTTTGGCCTCATAGAAAGAACCTATTCTCAGGGCTATATATAAAATTATGCATCTTAGGAGAAAAATCGACTGAATATTCATAACGTTCCGTCCTCTTGTAGTTACTCTGCTGTTTTCTTGTCTAAACAAACCCTGTAGTGTATTCAAAATGAAAATGGCAAACATCCTTTCTCTCTGATGCAAGTGTGGTATCCTTAACAAGGATGCTACAGTTTTGGGAAAATTCTGTTTTTGTGTTTTTGAATGATAGTTTACTGATGCGGTGTTGTTTGGAATTCATTTTAGCATAATGGACTATTGTCTGACTTTGATCCAATATTCAGAATTTCCTTACTTTACTTTTCCAGTTTCCAGTTTCCAACCTGACTGTAGTAGAAAGAAGACAAATCTTAAAAACACTCAATATTTCATAATTAGTTTCCCTTTTCTTTTCCTTTAGCCAAACCAACAACTTTGTCTCTTCCTCTGACCCCAGAGTCACCAAAGTAAGTATTAAGAAATGTAACCATTTTCAGAAAGGGAAGGGGGTTCTAATACATTTGGCTACAGCAACTCCATTTCAGTTTGTTTTTATAAATGTGCCATATCTTCCAGTGACCCCAAGGGTTCCCCATTTGAGAACAAGACTATTGAACGAACCTTAAGTGTGGAACTCTCTGGAACTGCAGGTAAGCCTTACATTTCACTTGGAATTTTGTGTGTGTGTGTTATATATTAAATAATAGAGTCTATTCTCTATGTGACTAATGAAATTAACAGAGTATAAACAACATTGGATAAGAAGTTATCTATACATATTTTCAGTAGTTTATTTATTTATTTTTTTAAGAGAAGACATTTATTGTCGGTCAGGTCTGAGTAAGACTCTCTGATGTATACAATTGCTTTGGATCCTCAAATAACCTTATTTTGGATTAAGACATGAAAACTTGAATAGGAGGAGAAATTAACATTTATTGATTTCCCACTCAATAAATGTGCCAGGCATATAAGTGTTTTTGATTAATTTCACAATGACTTCATGAGGCTGGTAGTAGTTTCTCATTTTTAAGGTGAGGAAATAAGGTTCAGAGATGTTAAGTAACTTGTCCAAGATCACAGAGCTAGAAAGCAAGGAGCAAAGGTTTGAACCAGGTTTACTAACTATCAGTGCTTCACTTGGAATATTTTCTCACATTCCACCTTACATAACAGTATAATACTCTCTTATATGTTACCATTTTTATATCTTTCCAGCAAAGGAGAAAAATGAAAATATGTCCATTCACCAAAACAAAATCTTCTTGTACACTTTTAAACAATAACGATTTCCTTCACCATTTGGACTTCTGAACTCATTTAGCGAGTCTTCACTTTACATATTGAAGAGGAAAGAGTTTTGAAAACTTGGACTAGTCCCTGAGAAACTTGTTAATCTTGAAGGCGTTCCCAAGGAGACCTCTAGGTTGGTTGTCAATGGTCCCTTGGCACTAAGTGCTTTGAGTTTAGATGCTTGAACCCCCCAGGAAGTGCACTTCAGGATGTCAGAACAGCAGCTTCCTTGGCTCTGGCCATTGCTGATAAGGGGAAAGGAACAGTAAGTTAAACAAGAGGCTGTCGACCAGAGCTATGGTGCCTACACGGATTGCGGTCATTGTCACTAAGTTTAATTTCACACTTTGAGCTTGCTAAATTACCTCCTTATGAAAGGTCTATTGCATGACTGCGTGATTTGATCAAGCAGTAGAGTAGTTAATTTCATGGTATTTATATATATTTTATGTGTGTTTATACACGTATATGCATATACAAATACATCTTTATATGCATACATACATATACATATATTCACTTATAAGCACACACATGTCATTTCTTAAATAAATTATAATTTACACATATGATAAGTAACTTTTACTCATATGTATTATATGGAGTAGAGGCTTTCTTATCTGACCAGTGAGAATGAGTATCTGATGGGTTTATCTAAAAAGTCGATTAAAGTGTACGTAGTTTTGCTATTTTACTTTTGTTTAAAACATATAGATATACATTCAAATATCAAAATTTTGGTATAAGACTGAGACTTTTGCCTTGAACTTAAAGGTGCTGACTGGGAAACCATTCATCTTCCCGGCATAAACTGCACGAATAATGCCTGAGAGCTGGTATCCACTTTTTATTTCCTGCACTCTGAAGGAAAAGAATTAAAGATGTTTGTGTGGTAGTCTGAGTACAAAATCATTCTAGAATTTTATAGTTTTCATATAAATCATAATCATAATCCCCATGTTTTCCCAGTGTTTTCTGATACCACCCACCTACAGTTAATTTGACAGTCCTTTTTTTAGTGATATACCTTTACTGGGTCTTTTTACAGAAATGGCTTTTCTTACTCATATTTTATTCACTTATATAAATGTTACTATCTTACATAATTTCACTCACCAGTATAATGGACACTAACTGGTTTGGGAAAATATACTCCCGTGGCTCATAGCAACAACTCAGCTGAAAGGACTCTGTTAACTCAGGTGTTCACAATGTTGTGGGTATTAGTTATTTTGTTTTAGAGCAGATTGAGAAAGCTTCTGCTGTATATACAGTACTGAGCTTTCCGTTGAAGAAACACTTTTTATTATTCTCTGATTATAAATAACGTAAGGTTGCTATAAAAATGTCAAAAATATAAACTAGTGGAAAAAATTATTCATAGTTCTACAATGCAAAGATATTCATAGTATTGCTTTCTATGGATATTTGTATACATCTGTGATCATTTTGTATCTATATAATTTTGCATCCTGATTTTTCAATTAACATTTTAATAAGGAATTTTTGTATCATCATAGACACTTTATTGTCAGGCTTTTAGCACGCTATGTAATGTTAGTTTGAGTAGGTACATCAAAATGTGTTTAATTGTGCTCCTATTGGTGTACATTTAGGTGGTTTTAAAGTGTTACCATTTTGGAATAGCTTTGCGTAGAAATCTCTGTTCATAAATTTTTAAATCTTATTTTATCAAAATAAATTCCTAGTAGTTAGTAATACTGAATACAAGAATATAAATATCTTGGGGGCTTCTGATAGACATTGCTTTCTGCAAGGGGTATTTCCATTTATAGTCCTATTAGCACTATATGGATATACTGGCTTTATCCTATCCTTGCTAGCATTGGGTAACTTCATTTTTTAAATGTTTTGCTAATTTATATCTATGGACATATTTAAATTTCATTTCTTCTATTAGTGAGATGATGGTGTTACAAAAGAGCACTTAGTTTTATTTTCTTCTTGCCAGAAGTTTTAATATTTCTCTTATTGATAGATACCTAATGTTAAATAATTTAGTTATAATTTTGAAAGGTTAGTAGCCTACACTATTGAAAGGCACATAGAGATTTATAGAAGATACTTTTTCAAAATACTTAGAATCCTTAAAACTACATACAGTGGATTTATTTCTGTCAGTGAACCAGAATTTATCTCTCTAGTTTAAATCCCTTTTTCTTGGTGCTTTGAAAAATTATTGGGCACCATGGAAATCAATTTCCCAACATGTTTTTAATACCTGCTCTATTTTTGCAATACAATAGGTCTTGGTGGGTGTACAGCAAGTGTAAGACGTAGAGGCTCAACCACGTAATGCATGGGACATTGTACTTGGCCCAATAGTAGGTGCTAAATAAATGTTCTTGTGTTTAAGATGTGGGCTTATAGTTTGTTGGGAAAATAACACACATTGTACGAGTAGCATGAAGGGAAAATATTATTTATTATTGATGATGTTTTGCTACCTTCTAAGAAAGGTGGGCCCAAAGGGTGGTTTTTAGTTTGTTGAGTGTGGTGGTTATAAGTGTGAAGATACAAACTGGGGAAGCTGAGGTATGACCGAACTGCATTACCTCACAGAAGGAATTTAGAGCTACAGGAAAACAAGGAGATGAGGAGGAACTTGGAAGATGCTGAAGGAGGCTAGAAGGAGAAGTTTGGCTTGCCTGAAGAGTGGTGTGCAGAGGAGGAGAGGCTTTTTTTGAATGAGATAATGTGGGTTTGAAATGCTATGCAATATGTGATGTTTATGATCTCCATCTCCTCTAACAATCTTTAGTAAAATTTGTTGAGTAGTAGTGTTTGGAGTATGTGACAAATACTGACTGTGCCTCAAGAGAATTAGCAAAGGGTGAAAAGAAGTTATCAAAGGGAACCCTGTAACGTGTCTTCAAGTTAAATACAATGATTGTGCGGAAGATTGAGAAGAATTATAAAGACAGGTCGGGACTGAAAGAAGCTTTCAGGCAACACCATTATGCAGCGAATGACAGAGGTGATCTATGGAAAGGAGTTTGGAGGAAATTGAGCTCTTCACAGGCTAAACTGACTTGGGCAGCCTTAAGGGAGAAACATATTTGTATCAGATTTTGAAGTGTACAGGTAGAAAGGGGAGAAGATACTGATGGAGCAGAAGCAGGAAGGCAGGAAATCAGAGATGTTTAGGTAAAAATGAATTTGGCATGGGCAGGGAAGTCTGTAAGCAACAAGAAGATGGGGTATATACTTTCCCTGCTTCATCTTTTAATTGCTAAGACTTTTCTATGTCCTTAATCTTTTCTAGAGCTCAGTTTCCTCAATTTTAAAGTCAAATTTATAATTCCCAAATGAGATCACTGTCTGACTCTAAGGACGAAAATATGGGTTGAAACATAAAATTGCCTATATTCAACAATGTTTGACATACAAAAATGGCAGTTTCATGTGGTTCGATCTGAATTAATATACTTTATAAGCAGCAAAGCTCCAAATAAAAGTAGTCTATTATGATTTTAAAAGGGCAGACAGTTTAGCTTAGTAAAGTTGGGCAAAACCTTGGCTTTGATTTTGGGCAAACCCACGTTCAAATTCTGATCTACCCCCATCTAACTGTATGGCCTTTGCTCAACTTAATGAGTTTGATAAGACTCGGGATCCTTATGTATCAAATGCAGATGATAACAGTACTTGAATCTTATTGAGTCACTGTGAGGATTAAATGAGATAAAATATGAAAAAGGCTTAGTCGAGAGCCAGCATATGTGTTGAATAAATATTAGCTGTTTAATTACTAATTCTATGTTAACTTCATCTACTGAGGTCATTCTACCTAGCTGCTCATCTTTTCAACTTTTGACTATCTTTTTCTGTTCCCTTTCATTGACCTTAATGTTGTCTCCTCTTTGGCACTCTCATATCTAAAGTTATGTATTCTTTTTGTAGCAAAGCCCCTTAATTCCCCATGAAATTAAGAATATACTACTGTTGGTGTGAATGTGGAATGTACCAAATCAGGGCAGAAAGATCTCCTCTTTGATATTCTCTCAACATCAGCTGCTTCACTATTACTACACATTCCAGAGGTTAGGCACTCCCTAATAGGCACTTCATATATTATCTTTTTTGACTCTCTGCCCACTTAATTTTTGAGGAAAAAGCTGTATGTTGGTTCTAGCTCTGTGGTGGACCCTGGGTTCAAAGCAGTTCTGTCTGAGTAGAGATTATGTTTCTTTGCTAAAGTTTCAATTTTAAAGATAGTAGTTGACATCTGTTATGTTAAATAGATTTCATTTCACTTGCCAAGTGTCATTGATTAGTATTGGCTGCCAGGAGCATTGTGTTGAGAAGCATTCTAAGGCCAAGTCTGTACTCAGTGGGAATGTCATGATCAATTAGTGATGTCTGCCATAGGTGCAGCAGGGGGTGGACAGGGTGGAAACAGCATTCATGTTGTTGATTTGTTGATCCTCCGTCTGCATGTTTAATCTGTTTGGTTGCGGCAGAGGAAATAGATCAAGCTGTTGCCCAGGCCTTTCTGGTGTCTTCTTTCACTGTACTCTTTACTTTCAGTGAAATTTTCTGAATATTTAAGTGGAAATGTAAAGAGTCAACAAAATTCTAAGACCTCCAGCATAATCCCTGTGCCCCATCTGCGGAGTCTTTGGGAAACAGGAGGGATGAGCTAGGAAGTTTGCTTTATTAGGTATCGCCAGCTGGTCTGACTTTGTGATTGTCCTAAACTAGCTCATTTTGACTGATAAAAAAAACCGCTTCTCTTTTACAGGTGTAAAAACTAATTTGATTTCAAAATAGCTGTTAGTAAAGCAAGATGAGAGAAAAGAGAATGCTCTTTTGGCAGAAGGCATTTAAATCTATTGCATATGGAGATTTTCAGAGTGCTAGACTCTTTTTGTTTCTGAATTGGGAATGGCAAAGCAATGTCAGCTCAACAAGATGATAGTTTTAACCGCAAGACGTGAAGGAATTTGGTTAGGGACCAAAGTGACTGACCTCAAAATTTCATATGTATATAAATTGTTTTTATCATTATTACTGTAAAAGTAATAAAAAGCAATATAACTATCTTATAAACAATTAGGGAAATGAGAAGAACAAAATAATCAGGCAACTCATCACATTACGCACTAGGTCTTAGCAATTTTTTCCTCCATTGGTATGTTTTTTCCCCATGGTTTTGATGATAGTGGACGTGCGATTTGGTGTCATTTATTTTTCATTTAATGTTTTCCCTCAGTTTAAATGAGCAGTCATTCAAAGTGTACTTCAGTGGACTTGTGCTTAAAAGAAACACTCATTAACCAATCAATTTGTAACTTATTCTTCTTTTATGTGTAGTTTTATATTGTCTTTTTGGGACTTCCTCCCAAAAGTTTATTCTGCTGGATGGAATGTTAACAAACAGCATAAATTTGCTGTACTCTTTCAGTATATTCTTCTTTTGTATGTGACTTATCCTTGGGAAATAGACCAAAGCAAAATATGAGTGGTAGTGGATAGTTTTAAAAAGAAGACCACAGCACCAGAGAGATGGAAAGTGATTGTGACAGGTCATATAATCCATTCCTGTGCCTGAAGACTAAGAGAGAGAGACCCGACAAATCCTCTTTACAGTCCATTCCAATGTTTGGCAACTCTGACTGTCAGGAATTTCTTCCATATTTCAACCATAGCCTTCATTTTCTGTTTTTAATCTCATTCTTCTTGACCCAACATCTGGTAAGGTAATTCCTTTGTTCCTCAGTTTTCTTTTGTCAAAATGATACTGTTCAATTTCTTTTAAGGATAATGAAGCAATTTCCTCTTTCCTATCAACTTGAGGGGTTTGCCTGGAAAGACAGATTCCCCTCACCCCCTCCCTGCTTCCCTCTTCTGCCCCAGCTTTGTAGGAAAGTGCGGGAGGGCTGGTTGATAATATCTTCATCTTCTATGAGCAAGAATTGGGGAATTAGGCACATGTCATAGGAATGTTCTGAAGCTGTCCTGCAAGGCCAGTTTGTTCCCCAGTAAGCAGGGGTGTTATAGGAAATACTTAAAAAGCGGTCAAGACAGGGGCACACTCAGTCAGAGCAGGATGTGGGAGGCCCCTCTGTGCCAAGTGTTAACACCTTGGGTGCTGGCTCTTATGGAGCTCCGGTGAGTCCTTGTGGATGTCGAGGGTGGAGTGAGGGCACAGGAGGAGCTTCTATCAGTGGAATATTTTAACAACTGGTGTAGCAGTAACGGTTCACAGTGAGTATCAGCCCTTCCTATGTTCTCTTGACACCCACTCCAAGTTCTTGAGGCCTAAAATATGTGAGTAGAACAAGTCGCATCCCTCTCTTTGCCCATTTTCCTTTTTTGGTGAGTTTTTTAGCAAATTAGAAACTTATCTTCTCATTGTTTTTCCTTAAGAAATATCTGAATTGACATGTGACTTAAGAAAAATCCCGCTGTCAAATAAACTCTAAAGCCAGTCACAGATTTAGCAGTAGATTCTCTAAAATGTTCTAAACTATTTAAAACAATCCTGCTGAAGTCATTGGGTGGATAGTAGAGCACGAAAAGCAGAGCAGAGGAGTCACCGTTCATCAGAGTCATTCAATTAAACAAACAAACCCAAAAGAGAACTCCTCAAAGAAAATCGTTTTATGGCACGTAATGAAAAACCAAACCAAACAAAACTTGTCTCTGATTTTTTTTAAATAAAAGGGCTGTTTAAAAAGATGACTCTAGAGTGTGTACCACTTCTCCCAGATTTGCTGTGCAGAAGTGCGTAAGTGTGAGTGATGTAGAGGCCCTTGTTTATTATAGAGCACATTTCAATGCGGTAATCATAAATATTGCTAAGGTTGTGCTCTGTTGAAATATGACCTACATACTCTTGATTGTTTGTGTTACGTGATTTGTCTGACACCCATTACATTCTGGGTAATAGCAGCCATTTGTTGCTCTGCACAGCAGGCTCTTTTGACAAAAGAAAATAGGCAGCAATAAAAAAGCTATAGTCTGAATTACATTCTGCACAGCGCTGCACTGCTGAGAGTTTGTGCAAGTGTGTTAACAATGCTCTGAACTGCCTCTTGTCAGCCTTCAGCCTGTAATGGCCATCTGTCCTCACATAAATCTGTCAAAACCTGCTAAGTTCAAGAGAGAGCATGGAATATACCTTGTACTGTCAACACCAAAATGTACACATTCCCCAGAAAATCAACACACAGGAAATAATCCGGAGGTTATGGGAGGCATTAGCACTGTTGATTTAGGCTTGTGGGATGAAACGGAGAGTCTGGCGATTAGTGGGAAGATGAGCAAAGGTAATGGCATTAAGGAATTGAGTATTGACTGCCCTCCTACCACAGGGGAAGAAATTCTGGGTAGGGGAGATGGGGTTAGAGAAATCCAATTAGTTCAGGGGCAGCAAGGGGGTTTCCTGTCCCATCAAAGCTCTTAAAAGTTTGACACTATGTTAAAAGAAAAAAAATGCTTCCGACACTTTCATTTTGCTTCGTATTGTTTTGCTTTGGGTCTCAACTGTATCCGAAAATAGATTTTGAACTAGGCACTGGTGATGTTAAGTCTTGTGATCCTTGAGATTTCTCAGTCTTTCTCTAAGGTATTCTCTGATTAAAGATGTTTCAGTAAACAGAAAAAGTTTAGGGAATTATCTGACTTATTTTCCCTTCCCACCTACTCACTAATCCTAAGATAATTTCTATCCACTAAGCAAGTATTATTTATTTGTTTTAACAAGGAGTGCCAACAGAAATTTACAGCCCTGAGATTTTCCCTCAGAGGATATATTTTGTTATCTCAGAGTATTTCTGTAAATTTTAAGCTTATATGCAAGAAAATATACTTACTTCAAATTTAAAAGAATTGTCTCTTTATTAAAAAAGAACCATGAAGTCCTTGGGGCTGAGTCTCTGAAATACCAGCATCCGGCATAGTATCCAACACATAGTAGGTCTTCAGTGAATGGCTGTTCAGTTGCCACAGCCTGTACAATATGTGAAGGAGGTGAAAGGCTTTGTTTTTAACTCCAAGAAACTACAATCAGGATGTTGCCACTCCCAGGAGCAACATGAGAATCAGTTATTTAAGCGATAATGAGCTTAGGTACTAGGACAAGGGTTTCAAATGTTCAAGACTAAAAAGAATTTCTATATTTAAAATCCCTAGATAGCTGAGCTATTTTTAGAAGTAGTCTCTCTTTAATAGTGGCCTAATTTGGTGTTTCTGAAGTTTATGGTTTCTTTTTATAAGTCTACAATGTCAGTCAAAATACATATACCTGAGTACAAGCGAGTGTGTCATGGGCTCTCTAGGACAGTGGCTCTCCATATGTGGGCTGTGAACTACTTCATTAAAAATCTTTAACCAGCTTCCCAAGCGATCCTTGGGCCACTGAAATGTGAGACCGGCTACTGAAGGTGGATCTAGA
The DNA here is from genome assembly GCF_041296265.1 of Equus caballus. Taxonomy (NCBI): domain Eukaryota; kingdom Metazoa; phylum Chordata; class Mammalia; order Perissodactyla; family Equidae; genus Equus; species Equus caballus. The sequence goes on from NC_091686.1 coordinate 106,803,766, forward strand.
AAAATAAAAATAAAAGTGAGTAAAATTTTTTGCAAAAATAAGCCCAAGCGACCTTCCACTGAGAGTTTCTAATCTATTTGGAGAGAAAAGATATAATTCACATTCAAAAAAGATAAGCAGGAATATGTAGCAATAGCTGATAAGTATCAAATGAGTGATCTGGGCAGTAAATTATTGGAAAAGTAAAATTTACCCTAATTTTGGTATTTACCCTAAATTTGGTATTTAATTTACTCTAATTGTGGTACCATGAAAAGCTTTATGGAGTTGGATTTTAGAATGTTGAATGTCATTTCCCCCAGTTCAACGGCTACATCATTTGGAATATTTTGTTACTCACTCAGCAAAGAGAGATTATTCATCTTTATTTCTTTGGGCATCTTAGCTGCCCGTGAGAAATATTTGAGAACTTATATCTTTGCTGGGCATTAATATCTTTACATATGTTGTCATGTAATTGAAGGTAGCGTGAGGTAGAAGTCAGTATGTATGAATAGGACAGTGCAAAAGGTAAAGAAAAGAAGGAAAAAAAGAGAGGCAGAAGAAAAGATTGACCATATAGGAATTTCTTAGCTTGTGTAAAAGATGTATTTGTCCATGAAAGAAAGAACAAAGGGAGAGTGTGCTTCAGCGAGGCAGGTGATGCAGTCAATAATATGTCACCTCCCTATTATCTAGAAGCAGAGAGAGGGGTAGACATACAGTAGGCTGCTAACGAAGGGAGGCTTTTTGGAGAGTCAGTGTGTCTCTTCTCTTCGTGTTTGCATTTCTCTGTCTTTCTAAACTTTTCTGGGATGGATTCTCAGAGTCAAACCACTTTGCATTTTTCTATCTTTTCTTCCCTCCTTTAGGGAGAATTTGCTATGCATAATAAAAATTGCCAAATATTGGCATAAAATATTTTATCTTGGAGAAAAGATTAATTTCTTCCATCTCTTTATTGTAAAGTAGGAGAGAGAGACAGCATCTTCTGTTCATACCAAAATTTCGGGTGGCTTTCAGTGACCTACTTCGTTCTTTATATATGTAATGTTTTTTTTTTCCCAGCGAGGTAGAATTTCTCTGCGTTTCCTTGAAACGTGCAGTTGCCTTAAGTCTCCCCCCAGGCTTGGTAGTGGACTTGAAGTTCTTTCTTGCTGAGTCGTGTTCACCCATCCTCCGAAATAGAAAGTGTATTGTAAACTAAAATGTTCCCTTGTAAGCATAAAGTCATTTGAACTCCAGCCTGCCCTTCTTCAAAGTTCCTTGGAGTCTGGAGTCGTTTCACAATTATTCTTCCTCAGCACAGAGCGATGAGTACGACTTACAAAGGGGTGAAACGTAATGGAGGCAACCCTGCTTCACAGACTCTCTCACAATGACTTCTGATGGAATTTTCTGCTCTTTGGTAAAAAATCAGGAATGGCAATAACTAATGAGTTCTGCCCCTTCTTCCTTTCCGTTTCATTTTTTTAATTAGTTGCTGAAGCTTGGATTCTTTTCAATCCTTCAGCCTCATACCCCACCCTGCTGTTGTGCTCTAAATAAAACGGTCTGCTGGCACTGCAATATTTAGTGCTCCTGTTCACTTAGGTTTCTGTTGCAGAACCATATTTTAGACAGAATGTATTAGTTATGCTTACAAGAATGTATTATACCTACATTAGCCATGGTTTACTAAGTTAATGAACTGTGGAGACAAGGAATCATTGCCATCAAGTTGTGGAGTTGTCTAGTTCTCTGCATGCGTCTGCTGTATTTTACTGGACTGACTTTGAAGTTGCCTACGTCATTCCCACGCTGCCACACATTTGCTGTCATCCCATCTTTTTATTTTTTTTTTTAAGTTGCCTAATGCTTTGGCTCCACAGGTAGATTTCCTTGATTGGACAAAAAGCCTTGAGCCACCTGCATCTTCACAGCGTTCTTTGGAGACAAATGCTACCAAAGCTACTCTGTAATTCCCCTGAGTCCCACTGCGTTAATTTTCCATAGCGCAGACTATATGATGCCCTTGAAAATGCAGGCTCTGGTAATGCCTGGGGCCGTGGAGGCCAGTAGTGATGCGTTAATGTTTTCTGGAAAGCAGGATCTGTTAGCCTTGGTGTTTGAAACACAAAATATTATGGCTCTCACTGCTGCCTGGCATCGTAGATCCATCTTTTCTTGGTGACAGAGGGTTAGGGAAAGAGTTACTTTTTCAGGGCTTGTCATGAATTTAGTTTCTTCTTCACTCAGTTTTAACCATTGTCTGAATCTTGGAAAAGTTAGGAAATGTACCCTGGCATTGAAGAACATTATTTCTGTCTCTTTTCTCTTTTTCTCTTCCTTTTTGTTTTTTCCTTTTCTCACCTTAGGCTTAACTCCACCCACAACTCCTCCTCACAAAGCCAACCAAGATAACCCTTTCAGGGCTTCTCCAAAGCTGAAGTCCTCTTGCAAGACTGTGGTCCCTCCGCCATCAAAGAAGCCCCGGTACAGTGAGCCTTCTGGTACCCAAGGCAATAACTCCACCAAGAAAGGGCCCGAGCAGTCTGAGTTGTACGCACAACTCAGCAAGTCCTCAGTGCTCACCAGTGGACACGAGGAAAGGAAGGCCAAGCGGCCCAGTCTACGGCTGTTTGGTGACCATGACTATTGTCAGTCAATTAATTCCAAAACGGAAATACTCATTAATATATCACAGGAGCTCCAAGACTCTAGACAACTAGAATATAAAGATGCCTCCTCCAATTGGCAGGGGCAGATTTGTTCTTCTACAGATTCAGACCAGTGCTACCTGAGAGAGACTTTGGAGGGGAGCAAACAGGTTTCTCCTTGCAGCACCAGAAAACAGCTCCAAGACCAGGAAATCCGAGCTGAGCTGAACAAGCACTTCGGTCATCCCAGTCGAGCTGTTTTTGACGACGAAGCAGACAAGACCAGTGAACTGAGGGACAGTGATTTCAGTAATGAACAATTCTCCAAACTACCTATGTTTATAAATTCAGGACTAGCCATGGATGGCCTGTTCGATGACAGCGAAGATGAAAGTGATAAACTGAACTACCCTTGGGATGGCACGCAATCCTATTCATTGTTCGATGTGTCGCCTTCTTGTTCGTCTTTTAACTCTCCATGTAGAGATTCCGTGTCACCACCCAAATCCTTATTTTCTCAAAGACCCCAAAGGATGCGCTCTCGTTCAAGGTCCTTTTCTCGACACAGGTCGTGTTCCCGATCACCATATTCCAGGTCAAGATCAAGGTCCCCAGGCAGTAGATCCTCTTCAAGGTAAACCTTGTCAAAACCCACCCAAAGCATAAGGTGCTCCCAGGAATTCAAAAAACACATTCAAAACCCACAGACAGCCCAGCCCCTCACCACTACATTCCCAGTGCTGCTGGAACTAATCAGATCGTTGTTCCACATGCATTCCTCCCGTCTTCTCTTAAATCTGTCAGCCTTGAGCACAGTGTCTTGAGCCAGTCAGATCAGAGAGAGCATTTGTAAGAGACTTGCTCATCTGACTTTTTCCATTACCTAGAGAGCTCCCTGTGCCAGGGTAGTGGAGATCCACACAAGATAGAGCTGACAGTGTAACAGACTGGCGTTCCGTGTTAACATCAGTAAGAGACGCTGGGAGAGCACACATCACTCCCAGACTTCTAAGCTGACTAGATGATCACAAACTGTCACTGGAAAATCTCACTAGGAGCTAGGAAGAAAAAGCCGGTTTACATAAAACGGTGTTCCAGAGCATATTCAGTCGTGCCGATAAACTGGGGTTCAGTGGCAGCGGCAAATGCCCTTTGTGTTTTTCTTCTCTCTCTCAGATCTTGCTACTACCATGAGTCAAGCCACTGCAGGCACCGCACACACCGAAATTCTCCCCTGTGCGCGAGATCACGTTCAAGATCGCCCTACAGCCGTAGACCCAGGTAATGATGCGTGCCGTTTTCCTTCCGCTCCTCTCATCCCCTCCTTTAGATGACAAGATGTTATCTAAAACCCTCCCCCCTCCCCCGTTTATTATTCATTTTGCTCATGCAAATGGAGGTGGTTGACTTAATGATGAAGTTATGTTTCTCAGGTATGACAGCTACGAGGAATATCAACATGAGAGGCTGAAGAGGGAAGAGTACCGCAAAGAGTATGAGAAGCGAGAGTCTGAAAGGGCCAAACAAAGGGAGAGGCAGAGGCAGAAGGCAATTGTAAGCAGCTTGGAGCTAACTTTCATTTTAAAGGAGGGTTTCTTTTCTTTTCTTTTTCTTTTGTTTTTGTAGATTAGAAAATAAACTGAAGCTAAGGCTTTCTTAGAATGTGCAATATTCAGCCTTTTGGCTTTACAACATCAAAGAGTCCGCAATCCCTCTTAACACAGGTTATTGGGAAACAAAATGTTAAATCAGCATATTTCTCATTCGTACTTCATATTTCTCATTCATCTCGAAGCTCATTACTGTTTCCAACTTTGGGGTTCAGAAATGGAGGGAGCAGAGATTTATTTAGCCAAATACTGGTTCCATCTGGTTAGAGGATGAGCTGTGCTTACTGTTCTTTGCTGCTTCGTCTCTGAATGGAAAACAAGGAGATATTGCCGTTTGGTTTCAGTTTTTGCTGTTTGGCAGATGTGAGGATTGGATTGTCCGTGAAGAGACTGGGTTCAAGTTAGATTTAAAGGAGGCAGCAGAGGAACACTTGCTAAGAAACTCATCATTTCTTACTTGTGCTGGGCCAACACCTAACAGGGTAGTTGACACATCCACGTTTCTTGCAAACTACTTTCCAATAGCCCATTGGGTATTTTGGTATCACTTACTGTGGGTATTACATTTACTTGACATATAGACAGTACTGACCCTTTGGTATAAATATCTAGATTATGTTACACCTGTTTGTTCTCTGTGGATCAGTACCTTTTTAGCAGCTGCTTACTAATGGGTAGACTTTACCCCTTGTTGCGTATCAATCAACTTTGGATAGCAAAAATGACGCACTCCAATTGTCAGCATCCAGTCTTGTTCATGGCAGACATTACTAATCAATTATGGAATTCTTTCCCACTGAGCCCTCATAGAGACTTTGGGTCTTTCCCAACACAGTGCTCTAGGGAGCCCTGACTAATCAATCAGAAATGGCACTGCTTTGGTTCATTGCAGCTGCTCGTCTGTGCTAGCTTCTAAGTGTCATTTCAGTGAAGATCAGCTTTTGACATATCTTACATATAAGCTTACCAAGGTTTAAGGAAATGGCTTTTTACTGTAAAGGTTAGATTTATATGATACCTTTAAGAAAACCCACTACCATCAACAAAATCTTGGAAAACCTACATAAAAGAGCTGACTAATGGAGTCAAAGTCAAGTATTGGCCAATAGTTATCAGCTAGAGGAAAAAGGTTAACTGAGAGGTTTGTTAATCACAGGCACTCAAGGAGAAAGAAGGGAGAAGTAATTGAATACTTAGGATAAAGGTCTAGGGTGTTTGCTACCATTTAACTTTGAATCTGCATAAGACTGAATCAAAGGCCTTGAGCGGATTACAACACTTTTCCCCATTTTTCTCAACTTTCAAATGAGCTGTGATATTAAGATCTGCCAGAGTATCATTAGTTAACACTCAATAAGACTAATGAAAATTAAAAATTCAATTTTTCTAATTTTGCTGTATTTAATTAATAGCCTATTCAATAATTATAATAACTCACATTTATGTATAGCCATATAGTTTACAAAGACTTTTAATATGGCACATTGCAGTTAATCTTTACAAAAGAGAATCATGTTGGGCAAGCATGTAGGAAAATAGTTATTTCTGTGATTGCAAATTCCTATTTTATAAAACCCTTCATGTTTCTTCCCAAAAACATGACTTTAAAGAGAGAGAGTAATAGTATCATCATATATTTGCTGATTTGGGCAAAATACACCACCACTATAACCAAAGCTGTGTAGATAAATGGCAGGTGCTTATTTTATTTCTTCCAAAGATAATTTAGTGCCAGATACTTAACTAGAACATGTAAAGGGAGGGAGGTGTCTTTCTGTTAGTTTGGCTCTTCCCAAAAAACCAAATAGTGTAACTGGTCTGCACTCAATAGTTGATACCTGAGACCAAAGTACTCTTGAGGTCACTAAGCTCAGACTGGAAGCAGATGCCACCCTCCCTTTCCTTTGTGTCACAGATGTTGACCAGTTCCTTACTCAATTCTTTGACTAAGACAATCTTTATCCGCACATTTTGAAAGATGACTTAAATAGCGTATGCCAACTTGGCTTACATTAAGCCATTATAAATTAGCTAGATATTTGTGAGAATTTTGGCTTTGAGATTTTTTTGTTTTTGTTTTGAAAAAGCAGATTAAAAACTAAGACAGAGATTATTTACTTTACCAACACAGTAAACTATGGACAGTAAGAACTTAATATAAAGATTTGGGACTTACTGTTAAACCAGTTCCCACTTGGACAATTATATGCTATTTTTGCTTAGCATAAGTGAAAACTCATGCCTCTTTATGTGACAAACATTTGCTAGATGCTTTGGATTAAAATTAAGACCTGGTCCCTACATCCAGGGAGCTTCAAGTCTACTGGCAGATAAAGATATACAAATAGGCAATAGGATGTGTTTAGTGCTATTGTAGAAGGTACATCAAAGGTACTGTGTGCATATGAGCGGACACCTAGACCTAAAAATGAGGGAAGGTATCCTTGGAGAGGGTGAGATTGATCTGAAACCTAAAGAGAGGGGGAGGGCAAAGATTTTCTACACCTGTGCTGTCCAATATGATGGCCATTAGCTACACGGCAAATTCAGCTAGTCTTGAATTAAGATGCACTATAAGTGTGACTGGATTTTGAAGACTTAGTACAAAAAAGGAGTGCAAAATACCTCATTAATATTTTTTATATCAATGACAAGTTGAAATGATAATATTTTGGATATGTTGAGCTAAATAAAACGTATTATTAAAATTGAAATTCTTGTTTCTTTTTAATTTTTCAAATGTGCCTCTTAGAAATTTTTTTTTTTTAAGATTTTATTTTTTCCTTTTTCTCCCCAAAGCCCCTCATACATAGTTGTATATTCTTTGTTGTGGGTCCTTCTAGTTGTGGCATGTGGGACGCTGCCTCAGCGTGGTTTGACGAGCAGTGTCATGTCCGCGCCCAGGATTCGAACCAACGAAACACTGGGCCGCCTGCAGCGGAGCGCGCGAACTTAACCACTCGGCCACGGGGCCAGCCCCTCTTAGAAAATTTTAAATTACATATGCTGCATTATATTTTATTGGACTTTGCTATTCTAGGCAGAAGCCATAGCTCATATTAAGTCTCTGGCAAAGAGTGAGGAAACTGCTAGTCATTTAATTGAATACTGGGACACAGGAGTGGCGTGAGATAAGTCTGGAGGGCTCTATGGAAGCCAGATCCTTAAAGGGTCCTGTAGGTCATGATAAAGATTTTGAAGTCTGTCTTGGAGGCGTAGGGGGACGATTTAATGAGTTTACCCACAGGAAGATTTCCTGATTCATTTCCTTCCCCAGAATGATCTGCTTTCTTGTGCCATAATGCATTTGTGAAGTATATTTTTATGAACTTGGGCACAGAGATACATGCAGTGATTTTTGACTCATTTGACTAGATTAGCTTGAAAAGTCATTCATGAAACAGTTACAGGAACTAGGGCAGTCTGCCTAAGTTGGTAAGGTAAGTGATTTCCATTCAGACTTTTGAGACACGCTTAAAGTAATGCAGAAGAAGCAAATATCATTTGGAATATCTTGGGTGCAGTGCTGGATTATCTATTAATTCAGATCAATCCAATAATTTAGGGATCAGCAAATCAGAGGCTCCAAAAGGAAATGAAAAAAGTAGTGTTAAAATCATGTAATAATTGATATTTTGCAAAATTAAAGTAGTCTTTGCTACTTTTGTCTTGTGCTCTGTATTGCTTTTATTTTGAGTTCCATCAGAAGGAGATGGTTTAGGAGGTCTATAAACTTTTCAGTGCTTATGCCTCTAAAAGTCTTTATCCAGACCAACTTGAGTACACCAAGTCAGAGACATGAGAGAAGACTAATAATTAGTAATTACTAACAGAATCATATTGCGGTTGAATATTGCCATTGTTTCAGTTGCTACTTTCCTCCAATTTCCATCTAAACTCTTTCTCAAAAACCAATTCACCCTCTGCCTTTCTGAGGGTCATAGGCTTGAAATAATTCAAGTCACACTGGAATTCTGCAAGCCAGAGTTTAGTACTTAATGTCTAAACTGCCACTGCTCTAATTTCTTATGGAGTTCTAAGTCCAATTCCATTTGCAATCTGCACAGTTTTCAGCTGGAAAACATGATAATGAGATGTTAATTTAAAGGGCGAATCCAGGCATTATGATATGGCTCAGCGCTTAAAACCAGAACCAGATGTGCGTGGGCAATGACCGTACCATTTCATTTCTGTTCTTTCTTGGTCAGTGTGCAGCCCAGGACCCAGGACCAGTGCATCATTACTGATAATTATCAGCTTCTTCCAAATGAAAAAAAAAATTGTATAATTTCTCTGTAGTTATCTTTTTGGAGAAAGTAATATTTTCTATACATGCCTTTTTCAAGAGATAGTTCATGTGGGTGAATATCTGTTACGTTTTGAGTCTAAGTTCACTATTTAGAAATGATCAGTTTTATCAAAAGTAGTTATACATATTCTCAGTCTATAATTTTAACGTTTTCTGATTTATCAGTTTGTTTGCTTACATCTTAGTTCTTACTTGCATGTTAGCTCTTAAGTAGACTAACCTGAATTTATTCACATTTAGCCAATCTTAGACACTAAGGAGGAATATTCCTATAGTACTTGGGTGGGGGTAACTTTGGAAAACTGAATGCCGTAGGTTTGTTTCTCCCCTGAGAGTGCCTCTAGCAGTAGGCACTTATGGAATGCCTACTGAATGAGATGAGTGTAATCAGTAGAAGACAAGAGAGAAAAAAATTGTTTTTGGCATTTTGTCAAAAGTTTGGCATTTCTTTCTGTCCATCGTGCCTTTTTATGACCATCCACTCCTCTCACTTTATCTTTTAGGAAGCGGGCCTAGCTGCAACATTCACTCTAGAAATGGCATGACTTTTATACATTCATCTCATCTGTAGTATTTGTAATGTCTTTGGGATTTTTGTGGAAGTCAGATTGTAGCTAATCTGGAAATGGACACACACCTTTCATTGCCAAAGTTGGCAAGCAGTTTCCTTAGCATAGGAGGAGGGATTTTTACATTATTCGGACTTGGAAGTGTAGAATAAAAGTACTGAGAACCCAAATCTAAATTATATCAGATGGTTCCTTGTTGTTACCTAGCATTGCAGAGCATTTTAGTGAGATAACCCATAAAAAAGCATCAAGCGCTGTACTTGGCATATATTAGAGTTGAATAAATGTTAGTCTTCCTACTAATTTCCTTTTTTTCTTAGCCAAGTCCCTTTTACCAGGAGTAGCTTATTTTTTGATGAGAAACAACCATAGGATGTTTTCCCCAGTTAACTGGGAGGCTCTGTACTCTTTTTGATAAAGATTTTGATAATGCAAAGTCAGTTCATTCAGTCAGGTTTTTTTCTTTATTTATCCCCTGTGTTTTGATATAATGAGGATTTACTATACCTGTTAATGCAACATAAATCTTTGCTTTTATTATCCACCCCCTCAGCAAACTAGCTTTGTGAAAATTGAAGCTAAAAGATATTTGATAAATGTTCCATCCTCCTCAATAGTGAAAACTGGTCTGAAAATCATTTTTCAAGGAGCTTTTTCCAAAGGTTTAGAGTTCCTCCAAGCCTTTAAGAACTTGGAAATGTTATTAAGCATTTTGATTTCTTTTCCTTTCATCTCCTGTTTAGAAATTAATGTCTTGAAAAATTGGCTGCAAATGTTAAGGTTTTTTAAAGATATGGAATCTATTCATCTATCTAATAAAACTGTACCATGCTGAAAATAATCGGTTCTTTGCTAGACATTTTGGCCAGTTTTGGGAAGATTTTTGACTTTACTTTTTAGGCCTTCAGATGCCTTTGAATTTCATTTTTAGCGTGAGGAAAACCAAACTCTCTAATTATTTTCTCAAATGGGAATTTCAACATATATTCAATCTCTGATCTTTGTAAGGTAGCAAGACGTGGTCTCATTCCTGTGTTTCATAAAATGAGATGATAGACAAATAGGTAATTTAAGTGACTGTGGATCAGCCCTTTGTATTTCTGTTTGTCTCATCTAGATCGTGTCTTCTTTTTACTGCAGAATGGATCAGTATCCAATATAAAAGGTCCTCTGGTTTATCTTCTTTGTGGAATCATTGTTGCATACAACTTTGTATAAAGAAGCAATTCAGAGACTGTCCCAATAAGTCTGCATATGGACGTGCATATGGTCGATTTTAGCTTTAACTTCGAATTTCCTTGAATACGTAGGCTGTGTGTATTTCCATTATGGTAGTTGAGCAATTTCTTTGTGATGGTTCAATTTCTTTCTCTCTCTTCTGCATTTCCCCCTCCTTTTTCTCTATACAGTAGTAACCTTCCTTAAAAGGCTCATTAAAAAAAAAAAGTCCCTAACACCCATGCAAGCAGGCGCCAGGAAGTTTAGATAACAGTCCCATCACATTTGGCTGTTTGGCTAGAGCTGGCTGCGTAAATAGAATGGAATGTGGTGTTATGATTCCATTGCTCAAGTGTACAACACTGCCCCAGGATGAGCCTCACCATCCGTTTATATTTATTAGCTCCAGGATGTGCTGGGTGCTTTGGAACAACGCAATTACCACCTTCAATTGAGACATACAATCTACATGGAAGCAAATCAGGCAGCCTGCTCTGTGCTGTACTTCCTCTGGCCAGTTATTTAGGCTCAATAACTATTGTCGGAGAAATTGTGTTTTAGCAACTGTTGCAGTAGAGCCCCACCTCTGATTTTCAGGGGTACTTTTTAAGAGGGAGAGTCCTGCAAACATGTAGCTACTCCATACTTCTTACACTGAAACCTCTAAAAACAAATCGTGGAAACCTTGTTAATTCACTCAGCTGAGCCACCTGGGCAAGTTTTTTCCTGTGATAAGGCACCAAATCTGGCTTTCATTCTCTATTGTCTTAGAGAGTCTCAGAGAGTAGAGACTACACTTAGGCATCTTTGATGTAATGAAGGATACGGGCTAAGTGTTAAAAATGATTAATTCATTGGCTGTTGATATATTTTTCAACAAATATTGAGATTCTGTTATGTTTTAGTTACCCTTTAAATATTTTAGTCAATAGGAGAGATATGGTCTCTGCTTTCATGAAGATTCCATTGTAGGGGGAGATAGACATTAAACAATGAATAAGCTATTAATTATTTAATCACAATTGGGCATAAAACTACAAAGGAGAATCAGCGTGTACTATAAGAGTAACTAATAGGAAGCCAGACCTCGTCTCAAGTCTCACAAAGGAAATGATTGTTGAGTTCAATGTAATTCTAGACAGTATGTGTATGTTGGTGGAGGGGAGGAATAGTCAGTGTGGAAGGGATGCTCCAAGTGGCAGGGAGCAGTTTGTGCAAAGGACTTTGGAAAGAAGGGGCCACAGTGTATATTAGGGACTGATAGAAGCTCAATGTGGTTGGAAAACAGAGTAAAGAAAAGAATGGGATGTGGGAGATACAGCTCTTGATGAAGACAGGTCCAGACCATGCTGGGCCTGATAGGTCCTGTTACTGATTTAAGTCTTTCTCCCAAAGTTATGAGAAGCCATTGAAAGGTTTTAGATGTTAATTGGCATGATCAGATTCCTGCTACTTTAGCAAAGACTATTCTGCTTGAAGTGAAAGAATAGATTGGAGGAGGGTAAATGTAGACACAGGATCTAAGAAGCTGTTATACTAGTCAAGAAAGAGATGCTGGTAGTTTGGTTCAGGGGATATGTAAAGAAGCATATTAGAGCGAGATTTAGGAGGTAAAAATCAGCAGGACTTCATGAGTGATTGGATATGTGGAGGGGAAGAATCAAGAAAGGCACTCAGGTTTTTGTCGGGAATCACTGGTTAGATGGTATTAGCTTCATTGATACAAGAACAATGGAGAAAGACTCATTAGGGAGAGAGCAGAACAGGGAGAGTTTGGTTTGGGGTAATGTTGGTCTAGCTTGAGGTGCTCTGGGGACATCCAACCTGAGATGTCAGTTACTTGGCTGAGTCTGCAGCTCAGAGGAACTTCCCTGATGAAAGTAGAACTATGAGTTTTGCATGTGGTAAAAGAAAACGAGGCATGGCTGATCAGATCAAACAGGAGGTTATATATCATAGAGTCTGTGAATTGTTCAGTTATATTTCACAACTGCTTATTGAATGCCCACTCTTTGCCAGGCCCTTTGCTGAGTACTGAGCATATGTAAAGGAAAGACACTCAGTAAATAACATAGGAAATCTCTTTGCCTTAAGCCTAAATTACTTTTTCATCATCCGAGACAGGATACTCTCAGTACATCCAGAGAAAACTCTTGGGCAGACTAAATCTGTACCTTAGTCCTGTGTTTCCCCGTCTTTGTTTCCATCGCACTTAAACCTCCGCAACATTAAGTTCATTTTATTCTTGTTTGTTCTTGATAGACGTATAAGCTAGTTGGTAAGCATGTTCTTTATAGTAATTCCTTACATTCTTGAAAAACTTTTTCTCAGTTTTGAGTGACATCATCACCTTTGGCTTTGTCTTCTTGGCACAAGAGGTAGAGGATTGCATCTTACACTAAGCGTGCAGTCATGTTATTTAAAAAAGGAAATCATTGTCAAGGTGTCAAATATTCTTTCCATATTTTGTAGGTTATAAATTGTTGATGACTTTCAGATTATGATGATATTGATTGCACTTGTGAAAATTAGGCCACACCCTTCTAGTCTGTTCCTAAAATAAGATTCATTTGCAAAGCGAAATTTATAGCCTCTTTTATAGCTCTTATTTCAGAGACCCATAGTTTAGAATAGTCTATATTTTAAAACTGTGCTTTTCAAGTTACTGTCTTTGGACTGCCTGTATCAGAATCACTGGGATGTGCTTGTTAAAAATGAAGATCATTGAACACTATCTTCAAATATTTTTTCAATTCAGCTAGGATAAACCCCAATAATTTGCATTTTTAATAAGGACCCCAGGTAATTTTTATTTATACTAGAGTTTAAGAATCATTATTTTGAGGGATGTCAAATTTGTACATCTCATTGTTAGAATTCTGAGTTGATGAGAAATTCAACAGTTTTGCAAGCCAGGTCAGTTCCTTACCGATTTTGAAGATTAATAAAGTTACAAGTGTGAAAGTATTTAATAGATATTGTTCAGCTATTCAGTGATAAAAAGATCACATTACACATATTTATTTTCTCATACACAAAAGTTCATGTGAGAGAAGAACAGGGATGGATAGAAAAAGTAGAAGAGAGTGAGATGCAGAAGAGAGCGCATGTGAAGGAGAGAGTGATATTGAAGAAATAGAAAGTAAAACTTGGTTCAAGTGTAGTCTTTCACTCAGTTTTAGTATATGTTTTACTTTCATTGGCATGCTCTGTGTGCTCTTGTTATGCATGATCGTACATTTATGGATGTTTCTAGAGGTTCCACTTCCTTCCTATCTCCAGAACTAGCAAGTCTCTCCTTATTCCCCTCCCCGCCAGGAAGAACGTCGTGTGATTTATGTTGGTAAAATCAGACCTGACACGACACGGACAGAACTGAGGGACCGTTTTGAAGTTTTTGGTGAAATTGAAGAGTGCACAGTAAATCTGCGGGATGATGGGTGAGAATCTTCAAGATTATTTCTTGTTTAGAAGCTGACATATGTAAAAAATTATGGCCATAAGATTACTAGGATGGGAATGCTTTGACAGATGACATGTTGAGTTCAGAACCTTATTTATTTTCTTTCATCCCTATTTATTAATCTTTCTAGTTGAGATTTCCTGTCCCAGAAATAAGTATTTAGCTGCTTGACAGGACAATCACACTGATAAATGGATGCAGTGGTTCAGACGTTGGCACCAGCGAGGTCTCCCAAAGTGGAAAGGGTTACAGTCATATATGCTAATGCTTCCTCACTAGCTTTGAACTTCTCTTCTTTGTCCATTGCAGAGACAGCTATGGTTTCATTACCTACCGTTACACCTGTGATGCTTTTGCTGCCCTTGAAAATGGATACACTTTGCGCAGGTCGAATGAAACTGACTTCGAGCTGTACTTTTGTGGACGCAAGCAATTTTTCAAGTCTAACTATGCAGACCTAGGTATGGATTTTATTGTACATAGAATGAGGAATCCATATGTAGAGCTCAAAATGGAAGCAAATGTAAACCATAGGCATGTTGGGCTGGATCTTCACTTTATTTTGCTAGAGGGAATATCTGAATACAGATTTATCTTATGTTTTATTTTTTTAATGTATGAGATAGTTGCAGAAGCAAAGGGCTCAAGTTTTGGCAACAAAGGGAAGAAGTAACTTCTTTGTACTATCTGCCCAGATGCTGAAATTCTGAGCTATTTGTGTATGTATCTGTGTTTGATATGTTGTGTTTTGTGTGTACATGTGTTGTGTGTGTGTGTGTGCGGTATTGTGCGTGTATCTATATGTGTTTGTGTTGTGTACACATGTGTGTGTCTTTGGATGTGTTTGCAATCTGCTTTCCATGCTTACCCTGAATCCTTTTGTAAAAATCAATAACATTGTCATCATTGTTTTACGGAACAGAATACGCAAAAGTGTTCTTCTTTTTCCTTAGTATCTCACAAACTCTTAGAAATGTTAACATTTTCTACAAATTACACTTTGGGAGGGGAAAATAAAATTTCATATGCTAAATCACACTACGCTTTCTTTAAAACAAAAGAACAAAAAACCCTATTTTTTGAATGCTTTCGAATACTACGTGCTGTGCCAGACGCTTTGCAAGCATTTTCTCGTTTAATTACCAGAACGATCCTAAAAGGTGGATATTATTATTATCATCTTCATTTTACAGATAAGGAAACTGAAGTATATATAATTTTTCATTCGTTTTTCCTGTTATAAAAATTGTACAGACTCAAGAGGTAAACTCTGGAAAGCATGAAAAAAATCTTAAGAAAAATAGTAAATCACCTACCAGCCTATCACCTGGAGATAACCACTATTACCTAGCGTGTGATTTGCAGACCAGTATTTTGTCTCAGATTGCCGAATTTCTTATAGTTGAGGTCACATTGTCTATGTGTAAACTTTTAAATTCTGCTTTTCTCAATATTATGTAAGCTCATTTTCCACTGTGATTCATAGGATTAAAAATAATTTATCAACATACTTTAATGGTTGCTCTGTGCTCTGTTCAGTGAATAGTGCCATTATATTTAATCATTCCATTATAGCTAAACATTTATTCTATTTCTAATTTTTTGATATTATAAATAATGCCACAATGAACATCTTAATTTCCTTCCCAATGTTAATTTTGCTCCTGTGCATGTCATTTCCCACCTAATTTGTGTCTTGTAAGGCTTTGAGCTCTTTGGTGAAGGAATGAAGGAAGGAAAGTGGCAATTGTCTTGTGCATATGACATGACTTTAAATCGAGGTATAATAGTAATCATAAAATTAACATTTAAATCTACTCCCAAGCATTATTATATATCCATCTTCACTTGCTTTGACTTGGTATAAAGAAAGAAATTAATACTAAATACACGGATTTTTTTCTTTCTTCCACTCAAGTGATGTCTTCCTAGAGTAATTGATGTAGGTGGTGTGCACTGATCGGGGGGAATATGCTATAATTCACTTCACAAGCTAAATAGATAGCATGAAGCAGGGGAGAGGCAGCTGAGTGTTAGAGAGATAGAGGCCTAGGGATGAAAATATAAAAGGTGGCAAGTCATTTGTTCAAATGTTGGCTGATAAAGACAGTCAAGACAGATTGAAGTCTTGAGTTGATTTGACTTACTTTCTTCAGTGACGAAGGCCAGGGTGTTTCCAGTCTCTCAAAACATCTAGAGTTTAAAATAAGCTACCTGGAGGGGCCTTTAGATCACAATTCATCACTGGGAGAGGGAGGATTCGATGGTATTTCCAAATTGAACCGGAGCCTCCCTGAAATATTTCTAAGAAGAATGCTTCCCCTCTCGTTATCTTTCTGCCTAGCCAGCAGCAATAGAAGCTTTGCCATCACTAAGCTCAGCTCTGTATTTGCTGAAAATTGTGTTTGATGTGCATTGTAGTAGCATGGGTTTTTCCAATTCCCTCAGGCCCTACAATTGCATGAAGGTAGTTGGCCTGAACATAGGCATGGTGTAGTCAAAGAATCCTGAGTTTGGAATCTTGCAGACCTGGTTTTGAAACCTGACTTAACTTCTGACCTTGAGCAAATAATTAAACTCCCTCCGCTTCTGGTTCTTCATTTTTAAAATACCTTATAATGTTGTTGTGAAGATTAAATAAATATTTGTGAAGCTGTTAACACAGCGTCTGGCATAAAATAAGTGCTCAATAAATAGTAGCTATGATTATAATTAGCCAGCTCTCACTGCCTGGGCCCAGGGTTTATTTCCGGCCAGGGAACCACACCACCCATTTGGTGGTTGTCCCCCTGTGGCAGCTGCATGTTCCTGTGATGCTGAAAGCTATGCCACCGGGATTTCAAATACAAGCATGGTCACCCATGGTGGACAGGTTTCAGTGGAGCTTCCAGACTAAGACAGACTAGGAAGAAGGACCTGGTCGCCCACTTTGAAAACACTGGCCATGAAAACCCTATGAGTAGCAGTGGAGCATCGTCTGATTTAGCATCAGAAGGTGAGAGGATGGTGCAAAAAGACCAGGCAGGGTTCTGCTCTGCTGTACACGGGGGCACTAGGAGTCAGAATTGACTCGACAGCACTAACAACAATGATTATAATTAAAAATGATGGTAATGAGGAGAAGTCAGAAATCTCAAGTTATTTTGAAATGAAAGAATCACACCAGGAGCCAGCTTTGGTACTGAACAACATTCACATGTATCCTGTCTTTGTTCCCTGAAGAGTTCAAGTTAAATGCTTCAGGGCACAGCCACTGATTATGGTGAACACAAGCATATTCTGGACTCTTAGAGGGATTGAGAGCTTGCATGTGTGTCAAGAGTGAAGTGAAAATGATGTGATATAGATTAATTTTACCAAAATTAATGTGACATCATTTTAGATGAATTAGTTGTTTTCTGTTTTTATTTGCTTCCCCAAATTAAGTTAGCTCACACATGCTATTTTTCTGCTATTGTGGCCACTTAACGGTTACTACAATACTATTAGTGCAAAACACAATGATTCCAGTTACTATTTATGAGCCAGTTTTATAAATGAGACTCAGAGTTTAAAGGGACACTCAAGGTTACCATGGTAAAGCCAGGATTTAAGTCCGGTTTCTATGAATCTGTAATCTCTGTGTCTTTCTATTTACTGTCTTATAAACAAATGGATTTTTCTGAAGCACCTAGATGAAAATTCTTAAAGAGGAAAGATAGACATTAAATTAAAACTGTAGGATCAGAACAGAAGGAGGGGTATTAAGAATATAATAATTTTGATCAGGAATTATAGTGTAGAACTTAAACATATAAGAAAATTGAAGCAAATAATGTATTCATCACAAGTTCTTTATTGATTCAAAGAAATGTATTACATTATCAGCATCTGGAATATAGGCATAACTTTTCACAGACCCTTGCCATTCATTGGTCGAACACTCCCAGATCCCAATAGAAATATTTTCAACCACAGTTTTTGTAATATGCTGGTATTCAAGATCAATAGAGTCATTCAACAAATATTAATTTGAGTATCTACTTTGTGCCAACAGTTTTTTAGGTGCTAAGAATACAGTTGCAATGTGATTTGTTTCTATTTATACCATCATTATTTATAACAATTTATTTTTTGAAAGAATTAGAGTGACTTTCAAGTTATTCCTATAAAAATTTTATTACATCTTACTTGTGTTGCAATATCCTTCCTCTAGTGGAGAAAAGGGATGGAGTAGATGTCATTGGTTCAGGAATTGCATGTAACCACATTCTATCTTCATGCAACAGAAAAGACTTTGTGGATGCCTACTGTGTTACATAGTCTGCCTGTATAAGTGGGTATATATGTAGTCACCAGTCATCATATTTCATAGGGAAGAAACTCTTGAGAACCATTGTTTCAAAATATTTGTAGTATTTACTAATGAAAATACAGAAACACTGACATTTTGGGTTTCCTGTAGAATAATCCAAAGTTAGGACATTTTAAATATTCTCAAAATTTCCTCCAAGGAAGGATATGTATGTATGTTCTTGATGGTTCTATGCTGACCTTAATGTCATACAGACTCCGGTCATCAGGAAACTTCCATCTTCACCTACAGTGCAAATGGAATGCTGATTTCAGGCTAATCTCTAGCAATGAGCAGGAGTTATATTTTGTTTCTACAAAAAAGATTTTGAGCAACAGCTGTTTGTGAGGCTTTAACAATACAAGCAAACCATTCCTTAGGCTGTGACGAGAAGGGTAGAAGGCAGTGTCATTTAAGATTGACCATTTAAGATTTTAGAGAGGAAAAATTGGGCATTTTTGTCCTTGCTTTTATGTCTGAGGCCAACTGTAATTGTTATTGTTGCTGTTCTCACCTGGAAAAACTTGCTGAAAGAAAGGCAGTAAAGACAAGGATGGTGAGAATGACAGAAAAAAGTTAAGTGAAGGAATTTCCTTGTCTTTAAATCTGAGATGGTTAAAGTAGATTGAAGCTAGGTGAGAAAAATCAGCCTGGTTCTGGAAAGCTTAAGGCCTTGTAACCTTTTCAGCAAAAGAACTTGTGAGGTCAATGATTATACCTCCATATTATCTAGTATTGCACTCTTCTGCCGCTTCAAGCATTTCTGAGTAAGACATGGAAATGCTCATATTTTAGTAGGATTGTTAATGTTTCCCAGAAAGGTTTTCTTTTTCCTTCAAGTAAGTGATTTCAAAAGAATGAATTTTTTTGCAACAGGTTTTCGATTATATTTCCAAGATAGTCTTTCTCACTTGCAAGACCAGCACAGATATCTGACTTTTTTATAGATGTTGATGGAGAAAAATAAGAGATAGTCAATAGAATCTCACTTTACATCCAATATTGCTGAAACACATCGATTTTGTTAAGGGCTATCTGAAGTAGCATGTGGAACTTCGCACGAAAGCTGACTTAGACTAGTTTAAGGATCCAAGAAAGACCATGGTTCAATTTATACCTGCCTATTTTTCTTCTCCTATTAATGAGTAAAGAGGCTAAATTTGCCCTGAAGCATTTCTCTAAAACTTCTAATTTGGGGAGAGTTTGCACCATTACTGCTGGGGTACTCCAAGGTATGGAGTAGATGGCATATGTCCCTCTGCCTCAAAAGAGAGCAGCAGAGGGGGAGTGGGTGAAGTTCTGATGATTCTGTCTCCTGTTCAACTGGATTTTCTGCTCAATGAAATCAATCCCATTGAATAGGAAAATTAGTTCCAGCTTCTACTCTTCTCTCTTCATCTAAGTCATTGAGGAACCTTGGGTAAGTTATTTAATATGCCAGGAAGGGAGTAGGAGGGTGGGCTTATTTTTAAGGTACATTGATTAGATAAGTTGCTATTGGATCAAGTCATCTTGAATTGGATGATTGAGTTAATGACCATTGGCCAAGGGTGATTCTAACTCTGCTTGGGTTTCTTTCAGATTCAAACTCAGATGACTTTGACCCTGCTTCCACCAAGAGCAAGTATGACTCTCTGGATTTCGATAGTTTACTGAAAGAAGCTCAGAGAAGCTTGCGCAGGTAACATGTTCCCTGGCTGAAGATGACAGAGGGACGGTGAATACCTCATGGGACAGCGCGTCCTTCCCTAATAGACTATTGCAAGTCATACTTAGGAATTTCTCCTACTTTACACTCTCTGTACAAAAACAAAACAAAACAACAACAATACAACAAGAACAACAACAATGGTTTACATGAACACAGCTGCTGAAGAGGCAAGAGACAGAATGGCTATCCAGTAAGCACATGTTTATTCATGGGTGTCAGCTTGCTTTCCCTGGAGTCTCTTGGTGATGGAATGTGTGTGTGTGTGTGTGTGTGTGTGCCTGATTTGGGGGAAGTATGTATGTACAGGTGGGGACTGGGGGCACCTGACCAGAGTGTGCAAGGGCAAACCACTTCAAATGGCAGCAGTTCCATGAAGACACACTTAAAACCTGGAACTTCAAAATGTTCAGAATCTATTCAAAAGGAAAAAAAAAAAGCATAAATTCAAAAGGAAAGGAAACTAACCAACCAACCACAAACCACCCTAAAATGACAGCCGTGGATGTCTGGGCATCAATCTCCGTACTCTGTTTTTTTAAGAAAGTGCAAAATCAACTTGAAGCAAGCTTTCTCTCATAACGTAAAGATGATATGACAATCCCGAAGAAACCACAGGTTCTGTAGAACTAATATCCCTTCTCTCTCTCTCTCTTTTTTTTCGTTTATTCCTTTGGCCATGGAATCTGGGTGGGAGAGGATACTGCAGGCACTGGAATGCTAAACTTTCCTAACATTTTGAAGTTTCTGTGGCTCGTCCTCTATCCTGACACCCATGTAAATGTCCACAATGTTGATCTTCCACTGCAAATTTCAAAAGCCTTGTCAATGGTCAAGCGTGCAGCTTACTCAGTGGTTCTTTCTGAGGAGCCAGCACGGTGTTACATTACTAATGAGAGTTGGGTGGAACTCTCTGGGATGTGTTCAGATAGTGTAATTGCTACATTCTCTGATGTAGTTAAGTATTTACAGATGTTAAATGGAGTATTTTTATTTTGTGTACATACTATACAACAATGTTCTTTTTTTGTTACAGCTATGCACTGTAAATGCAGCCTTCTTTTCAAAACTGCTAAATTTTTCTTAATCAAGAATATTCAAATGTAATTATGAGGTGAAACAATTATTGTACACTAACATATTTAGAAGCTGAACTTACTGCTTATATATATTTGATTGTAAAAAAACAAAAAAGACAGTGTGTGTGTCCGTTGAGTGCAACAACAACAAAATGATGCTTTACGCACATCCATCCCTTCTTAGGTGAGCTTCGATCTAAGCATCTTGTCAAGAAATATCCTAGCCCCCTGAAGGTATTAACCACTTCTGCGATATTTTTCCACATTTTCTTGTTGCTTGTTTTTCTTTGAAGTTTTATACACTGGATTTGTTAGGGGAATGAAATTTTCTCATCTAAAATTTTTCTAGAAGATATCATGATTTTATGTAAAGTCTCTCAATGGGTAACCATTAAGAAATGTTTTTATTTTCTCTATCAACAGTAGTTTTGAAACTAGAGGTCAAAAATCTTTTTAAAATGCTGTTTTGTTTTAATTTTTGTGATTTTAATTTGATACAAAATGCTGAGGTAATAATTGCAGTATGATTTTTACAATA
Organism: Equus caballus; assembly: GCF_041296265.1. NCBI lineage: Eukaryota > Metazoa > Chordata > Mammalia > Perissodactyla > Equidae > Equus > Equus caballus. Next base: position 106,825,211 of record NC_091686.1, read on the forward strand.
ATTAATGTGTGTCTGAAGACTATCTTTGAAGCCAGTATCTCTTTCCCTTGGCAGAGTATGATGATGGTATTTATCTGTATTTTTTACAGTTATGCATCCTGTATAAATACTGAGATTTCATTCCTTTGTTTACTAAAGAGACATATTTATCAGTTGCAGATAGCCTATTTATTATAAATTATGAGATGATGAAAATAATAAAGCCAGTGGAAATTTTCTACCTAGGATGCATGGCAATTGTCAGGTTGGAGTTTTAAGTGTTTTATTTGGGAAATTCAGCTTTTGCAGAAGCAGTGTTTCTACTTGCACTAGCATGGCCTCTGACGTGACCATGATGTTGTCCTTGATGACATTGCTTCTGCTAAATTCAATAAAAACTTCAGCAAAACCTCCATTTTTGAGCATCAGGATTTCATCTGAGTGTGGAGCCCCTGGAATGGAAGTCAGGAAAGATTGGAGTGTCTATTCAAGTTTCTAAATTGGGATTCGATTACGGTTTGGCTGACATGACTTTTCTGGAAGACATGATATACCTACTACTCAATCGTTCTTTTCCTTTCTCTCTCCCAACACGATCTTCTAAAACGGATGTCACCCCCAGGCCAATGCAGCTAATTTTGATAGCTGCATTCATTTATCACCAGCATATTGTGTTCTGAGTGAATCCGCTGTCTGTCCTGTCGGATGCTTGCTTGATTTTTCGGCTTCTTATTTCTAAGTAGATAGAAAGCAATAAAAATACTATGAAATAAAAGAACTTGTTCACAGGTTCTGCGTTACGACAGTAACACATCTTTAATCCGCCTAATTCTTGTTGTTCTGTAGGTTAAATGCAGGTATTTTAACTCTGTGTGAACGCCAAACTAAAGTTTACAGTCTTTCTTTCTGAATTTTGAGTATCTTCTGTTGTAGAATAATAATAATAAAAAGACTATTAAGAGCAATAAATTATTTTTAAGAAATCGATATTTAGTAAATCATATTATGTGTTCAAGGACCAGATGCGTTCTCTATTTTGCCTTTAAATTTTTGTGATCCAATTTTAAATACATTCTCCTTTTTGCCCTGGATTGTTGACATGAGTAAAATACTTGGTTTCTTTTCTTACTTCTCAAAAGACAACACTACAGATTTCATGTCGAGGATTAATTTATCCCCCCCTCTGGCCTGACAAATATTGTTACCGTGAAGATAGTTTTCCTCCATGGACTTCAAATTGCATCTAAAATTAGTGCAAAGAGAGAATCACTAAACCATCCGAATAGAGCTTTTGTATCTTATGCAGACACTGTGGGTAGCCCATCAAAATGTAAACTGTATTCCTTTTATTTTTCTTTTTAATTTTTTCAGAGAGAATATTTCAAATAAACACATACACCCCATCATCATCACTGGAAGCAAATTTCAGCATAGATCTGTAGGATTCTTAGATGACCACGGGTCATTGCCTTCACGCTGTGGTAAGAACCACATCTACAATTTTGGTAACCGAACTGGTGCTTTCGAAACGTGGGTTTTTTTTTTTTTAAAAAGAGATGTACCAGAATAATTCTTCCAGTGCAACAAAATCAACTTTTGCTAAATGACTCCGAGAGCAATGGTTAGGCTGTCAACATTCAAAGCAGCAGAGAGGGAACTTGGCACTATTGGGGTGTGATGGTTGGGTCAGTTGAAAAAAGGAAACCTTTTCATGCCTTTAGACGTGAGCTTACAGTAGGTAATGATTATGTGTCCTTTTTTGATGGCTGTAACGAGAACTTCAATCACTGTAGTCTAAGACCTGATCCATAGATGACCTAGAATAGCCATGTAATATAATGTGATGACTCTAAATTTGTACCTATGTGACAGACATTTTCAATAATGTGAACTGCTGATTTGATGGAGCTACTTTAAGATTTGTAGGTGAAAGTGTAATACTGTTGGTTGAACTATGCTGAAGAGGGAAAGTAAGCGATTAGTTAAGCCCTTGCTGGGCTTTTTTTCCACCTGCCAATTCTACATGTATTGTTGTGGTTTTATTCATTGTATGAAAATTCCTGTGATTTTTTTTTTTAAATGTGCAGTACACATCAGCCTCACTGAGCTAATAAAGGGAAACGAATGTTTCAAATCTACTTCCGCTTTTCTTATTTATCGTAACCAAACTTCTGGTATGTTCCTCAGATCAGTACACGTTACTTGCTTATTATTCTATTTCCTCTCTGGATCACCCTCCCTTTCTTCCTGCTTTTCCATGTTCATGGATGGATTTCAGCTCTAAGGTAACGTGAACCTTCTGAATTTTACCTTGTCTCCTTTCAAATAGCAAAGGCAGAAGTTGTCATTTCTATAATGAGAAGTGATGTGGGACTTTATCAAATGGATTAGCTCCTTTTATTGTACTTAACCCTGGAAAGTATGTATTTTTAAGTACATGCCATTGCCCCTAGTGAGAAACCTGCTAAATATTCAGCTTAGGAAGCAATTCCACTCTAGAGAGACTGAATATTTTTCAAAGACTTATAACAGGATGCAGCCCCCCATCGTTTGTAAGCCATCAGGTTAAATATGGGACAAGGTGATAGCTGCTGACATGTCAGGATGTCCACTGTGCCTCATAGGTGATTGGCGGTCCTAATGACAGAGATGACAGAGAGTGCATTATCAGTGCTCTGCCCTCTCTCGATTTCAGATGGTTGTCCCCACTCCCAGCCACTTTCATTGCAGGAGCCAACATAAGCATAGCATCGGGGAAAGGTAGCTGAATATATCTCAGTCCTTGCCCCTCATCTCCTAGAGAAAAAAAGTTTGTAATTATCAGAAATGTGACAGAGCTATCAATAGTACATTGAAATCTGCTAAATAACACAAGAAGCATTTCCCATGGCTCTGTTTCTATTTTATACGAGTATAAGAGTTGCCAATTGTTTTATCAAAATAGAAGATAAAAACTTACCATTATCTTACCCAAATTTTGCATTCAGCTACAACTGTGGGTACTGAGCACTCCTGACAGACAGTGGGGGTGAGGCTCAGATCCTGACTTGTCTCCACTGATGCTTAAATTGTATAGGGCATTTTTACTTTTCTGGCTGGAACTGGCAAGTTCATTAGAACAATGCAAGTCTTCCTTTTAAAGGGTTAACTTTTTACCTTGAAAAACCTTTTGAGTGTAAAGAGGGACTTTTAGAAGCAGCAGTAGTAGCCACTAGTCTGGTACAGGGACGTCCTGCGTAGAGATAAAGGATTCATTTGATGTTCCCCTCAAACGTTAAATCACTTCCATCTTTGATTTTATTAATGATAAAATAATTATTGAAACCAAAATTAGGCTGAGAAAAAATAAATGTACGCTAGATATGAATAGTTTATTTAAAAGGAGCTTGTTTCAATTCAAAAATCCTCCAAAGTGAATCTGTTTAAAGTATACAATGTGATGTTGGTTCAAAATTCTTTCTCTTCGTTGTAGCATTATTTGGCTAATCACTGGATATAATTTACAGCTCTAACAACATTATTATACTCATTTGACACTAGCATTACTAGCTACACAGTTGTAACTCAGTATTAATTATAGAATATTTTAACAAAGCGTACTTTTTGCAATATTTGCTTAATATTAATCTTATGTTTTGCAATTCTCATTGCCATTCTTTGTCTTCAAACACATTATACACCGTTGTAAATCAATCTTCGTACTTTATCAAACAGCAGAGAGCAATAAAGAAGGTCACAACTCATGGAGGAGTTCCTTGGAGGTTTGTAACATCATGATTTAAATCTCAGAAAGATTTAATCAAAAGCTGAATTAATCCCTGGGGGAAAAGATGCTATATAGATTCTATTGATGGGCACAAAGCAGCCTATTTCTTTTCACTGGTCTCTGTTAACATGGTAGGGGAAAGGAACATAGTTTTTCTATAAGACAGAAAATAAGATTTCCTTGGTGGGGCAAGGATAATATGCAATGACCTGTGTGTCTTGTTTCTTCCCTTTCGTTCAAACTGGCCGGTTTGATTCCACTTAGTGTCCTAGTGCGTGGTTGAGCTAAATGTCTTCCACCCTCTTGCTCCCCTCAGTATAGCCCATGTGATTCCAGTAATTCTGCAAAGTCTCAAAAGCTCCACTCCAGTGAAGCATGTGGAATGTGTGGGTCACATGAGCTGGTTTCCAGGTCTTCTGTTGTAATCAGGTGACTGCCCCTGGGCAAATTCTCAGGGACACTGAAAACTTTGCAGGAAGAAATAATTATAAAATGCAGGTATTTCTAGGACCAAGTTCTACAGAAAAGCCTACGATTGTCCCATGACTAGGATGCATGCTAAGGACAAAAGGCCACCTCTTTCCCGTGTGTCTCTTTTCTGTCCATAATTCCATAGAAATATCCTTTTAGCTCCAAAAGTATTACTTACCATCAGCTGACTGATAAAAGGGGCAAAGTGGAATTAATTAATTGAAAAAAAGTGAGAGAACTTTTAGAGGAGAAAACCAAATGATCCTATAATATTTTCATGATTAAATTAAATGAGCATAATTATACACGCACATATGCACACCAAGGCATTATTATAATCAAGAACCTTAAAATATTGTATTGTTTCAAATTTATGCATATAGCACTTACTGAAGGCAAGTAGCTACTGTGATGTTTGAATTTGCATATTGACCATTTTCATATATTTTCATATATTACTTTCTATTAGGAAGAAGCTGAATTATTAGGAAAAATCCTGGGGTGATTTAGAAAAAATATTGTGCTTCTGCTCATTTTTGAACATCAGGGGCACTTAGTAACATTATCTTTTTTTTCCCACATAGTTTTCTGTGATGGATTTTCAACAAGATGACATCCAAGTGAAAGCAAAAATTAAATGGGAAGGAAAGAATGTTAAGTGGTAAAACCCTAAATAGCTTATTAGACTACTTAATTGGAGGGAATTTATTTTTGCTGCTGTTAGGAACTCTGTAGTCAGGCTTCTCTTTAACAATACTAATTGATGAAAAAAGTGGCTATAGTAATATAGTTACCGCACAATACCCTCCAGCAAGACATTTAAGCGAATTCACAGGTACTTTCCTTTGATTGACTTTGGTGTTGTTGAAAATCAAGTTCATTCATATCATTGCTTTCTCACTTCATTTCCAACCAGGTCTCTTGCTTCCTCCTACCGGAGCCTCAGAGTGCACTTAAAAGACTTGAAAGAAACGAGGCCATGCTTGTTCCCAGTTTAACTATTTAGCAAGTTTTCGGCTTGATTGCTGTACCCTTTAATCAAATGACTGTTTCATAGTGCTTAGAGGTATTGCCCTCTGTAAGCAGTTCACTGTTTGTTGGCAGAAATATGTGTACACTATCACAGAATGATGATTAATTACTCTGCCTCCTAGAGAAGGATAAGTTAGTAAGCTGGTTACACAGCACGTGATGTGGCCATGTTACTTTCATGTCAGGTAACTTAATGATCAAGTGCAATGCATGGCCTAATCAAGAACCTTAATTTTTCCTCCAATTATCTTGCTGCATGGGACAAAACATCCTGGTACCTATTCAGTGAAATGCTTTTCCCAGGGCCAACAATCTGAATTGCGGGTCAGATTGTCCAAAGGAAAATATCGGAGGGAAAGCAAAAGTGGGAGTTCACCACCCAGCGTTTGGCCTCAATGTCTGAGGGTGGGAAGTACCTGTGTATTGGGACTGACATTTTCCCATTTTAATGGCAAGAATGGTGGCATACAAAGGGAATGCCACTGCATGCATCTGATGAATGAAACGATTCATAGAGAGCTCATAAGAGTTCTTTGTCACATGGTGCCAGGGTCTCATCGAGCCACCTTCTGCCATGGCATACCATGACAAGGACTAAGACTAGAAAGGTCAGCTGAAGGAAAGAGAAGGAATAAATAGAAGGTTAACCAAACACATTTGAACTTCAGGTACAAAGCAAGGTTTGGGCAAAGATTCCTCATGGTCTCTTATTTGCCTTTTGTGCCAACTCATTCTATGGGGTGATATAAACAGAAGAGGCAGTTGTATAGTTAGGCCAGCAAAGCTGTGAAAAAGAGAATGGACTTTACAAAGCTCGTTCTGTGTGTGTGTGGTTCTGTGTCAGCTAGACAGCAACTGGCCTTTACTGACATGGCGTTGCTCAGAGGAGTTGATTAAAATCCTGTTTATTGCTTTTGTTACTAGATTGATGGGAGGTGCTTAGGGATTTCCCATAGCCAGGTTTTTGGAAAGAACTTTTCACCTTTAATTTTGTGGAATGATAGAAAGATGCCCCTATGTGCATATAACAAACAGGACTCTTCATATTCCAACAATGCATTGTGAAAGACCCCCTTTTTTCTTCTAATTGGTTAGTTTGATTCTCCCAAAGTAGCCGTCTGCCGCAAGGACCTTCACAGACTTTCAGCATTTTGAGGGTTAAACTTAAACCCCCTCCAGTGTCGTATCTGTTAGATAACATGGAGGCATTTAAATTCATGGCATTGGGATGATTTAAAGGCATTATTTGCTTTTTTCACACTCTTAAAAGCTTAGCCTTACGACTCTGGAATTTGCCCAACTTGGAGACTTCTCTTCTTAGTATCAGTTCTTAGTGACACACCTGGTTATCTTGTTGCTCAGCAATTCCTCCTCAGGTGATGATGTTGCTTAATCTGACTCATTTTCTCGAACATCTTCATTTTAAATGAGATGAATCTTCATATGGCAGTAAGAAGGCTAATATGAAAAGCTATTCTGCATTTGAAAGTCCAGTAGATTCAGGGTGTGATTAAAACAGCGAAGATAATGATGACCATGATGATATCAGCTAACATTTATTGTAGGCTTGCTATCTTCCAGTCACTTTGCTTAGCTCTTTATGCGAATTTTCTTAATCCTTCTAACTAAAGAATGAGGTAGGTATACAACTATTTCCATTTTATAGATGAGGAGATGGAAGCGTAGAAAAGTAACAGCAAAGATTTGGGTAAAGTCTAGTTGACCCCCAAACTTTTTAACTGACTATTCTGCTATATATAATGCCCCCACAAATAAAACACTAACGCCCAAAGAGAACATCTCTCCACTGGAGGTAATTGAAACTTTAGTGTAGTTTTGTTGTTGCTATCTGGTTGAAGCCAAAATTTGCATGTAATGTGTTCATTCATTCCACATGTATTGAACTTTTCCAGTGGGCCAGAGACTGCATTAGGCACTAGGAGCAGAAAGGAGAATTAGACATGGCTCCTATCCTAAATTCTAGCTGGCGATACAGTGAGAGAAAATTAAAGTGTGTATATACTAGCAGCAACCGCAGGGCACTCTTGTCAGAACCCCTAGTGTGTGAGTGTTTGTATGTGTGTGTGTGTGTGTATAGATATGCGTATATATGTATATGTGTGTGTGCCTGTATGTTTGTGTTTTCTGGGAAGTATATTGCTATATAACCAACATCTACGAAGACTGAGGCCAGAGCTCCTCATACTTAATGGGAAGGAATGGCAGAGTGCTGTGATCCCATGGTATATGATCTGATTTAAAAGGACTAGTAACCAACTTTTTAAAAAAGTAGACTCCTCCCTACGTTAAAATGGGTTTGGAGGTTTAAGTTGGCACACCATTACCACTTAGGCATTCAATAACAAAAATAATCAATATTTTATGATCTTTGTGCTCTTCCAACCACTACTAAAAAGTTTATGGCTTAAGGCTAGCATATGTGACAAGCCATAGGCATATTGACAAGCCGCCTTTTGACTGAATGCTTCCTCATTCCTGTGTTTAGTTTCATTGTTATCTTGAATATCAGCTGTCCTGATAGGAGACCTTCTGAAAAGTTCTCAGAGGTATTTGTCTGGATTTCTTTCTACAGTGCTAACCTTTCTACGGTTAGCTCTTAGGACCATTGTGCAAATCAATCACTGGACACTCACAGTCCCAGTTTACAGATGACTTCTTTAGGGTAGTGTCCTTCTTGCACCTGGCACCATGAATAGAGAAAAGAGGGCTCAGTTTCTAACATTGCGGCATCTGGGCTCCGTTTCCAATCCAGTGATCAAGCTCAACGTGGCCAGTTAAAATTATGAAGTGGGAAAGGGGGGCATGTGATCATGGAATTTGGTCTTTGGAATTGTATGAACCTTAAAAAATACTCTAGGGCTTGTAGTCTCCACCATGAGAGAAAAATGGGATATAACTGGTTTAACCATGGCCGCAAAGCAGGTATTGTCACAGCCTCTTAAGAATGTTTTTATGTTTTAATTAGAAAACATTTCAAAGAAATATATAAGTGCATAAAATAATAGAATAGAACTTTATGTATCCATGTCCTAGATTAATGAGATCTTAACATTTTACCCTGTATGCTTAAGATCTCTTTTAGAACAAATCACATAGCATCTCTTTTTTTCTCCTTCCTTCCTCTGTGATGACCTGTCTCCTGTGGCTGGTGTGTGTTATTCCCATCCATTTCTTTTTCTTTTAACTATATTTCCATATATCCAAAAGTAAGATGCAGGATTATTTTGTGTCTTTTGAAAATTTACATAATGTTTTCCCACTGTTACGTATCCTTTTTGTAACTTGCCAGTGGTGCCTTTTAATGCAAATGCAATTAGAACAATTCAGCCTTGGTGTAAGCCAGAAGGAAACCCTTCTCTCCAGGTGTTTGGAGTTGCCTTAGCAGCTGCTCCAAATGTCCCAGCTAATCATTCTTCCCAGCGTTCCTGACATGCATCTTGGTTTCCTATTTATCACTTGGGCTCATGGTTAAGTGTATTTATGCAATATCTTTAAAAGTCTTCGATCCTTGATCCACGCTCTCGTCTTGCTTATTGAGTGGTTATAAAGTTATTCCAAGGGAATAAGAGGTCATAAAATCACAGCAGAAGATAGAAACCCATACCTAGGTAGTTATTTTTTTTACAAGAGAATGAATTTTCTGATGTTTCTTCTTTTTTAAGTGAGAGATTTTTGCCAGATCTCCAACCTTCCCATTCTCACCTACCTGTGAGTGGCCATGCCAGAGAGGACTTTGGGGAGCCCCAGCACTCAAGAAATTATTTCTTGTAATAGTAACCAATTAAACTAGTTACCAGCTGGGGAGCATGTTTCAGCACTTAAGTTAATTGAACTGTTGCAAACTAAATATGATTCTAAATCGTTTCAGTATTCCAAAGCACTTCATGCGTGCAGATAAAAATGAAAAAAAATTACCAAATCGGTTTGAAATGTGCAAATCAGGCATATAGCGCTGACATTTAGATCTATGCCCTGATAACTCTGCAGTAGGTACCTTGAAAAACTTTGTGAGCTTTTTTTTTCTTCTTTTGCTGAGCTCTTCTTTGAAACCCCTGAACCACTACTTGATGTGATATTCAATAAGTGGAAGTCAGGCTGCAATCAGAAGAGAAACTGTCTGTATCAGGGTTTTTCTACAATTTGTCCAGAAAGTAATCTCTTCTTGATTTATTTCACGGGCCAAGTAAGAAAGGAATTGTTGAAAGGAGGTTGAGCTTAATGGAGGAAATGCAGTTATTTTATTCGGAGAGAATCTGGCTAGAACTTGGCTTGTGAATCTGTTGGAGGGCATCGTTCTCCTGGAGAGGCAGCCTTTCTGTAGGCCACTGTTCATAGCAAATGAATGTTTAAACTCAGGAAAGAGGTGGTCCTCAGGAAAATTTGGATGTCGGAAGATCCTACTCCCCAATTTGATATGTTCCTTCTTCTTCTTCATGTCTCCCATGTCACCCAAAAAAATGTAGATGACGTTCCGTTTCCAGAGCTTTCTGTTATCGTGAATTTTCTAAGCCTTTACATATATCAGGCCAAAGACTGGAATTGAATGGGTTGTTTGTGAGGCTCAGGTGGGCTGTGTACCTCTTGGAAGTTTAATAATCATCTTGAGAAACAGTTACACAGGATCCACGTAATTCTTATATCCCTCCAAGGTTACCCTTCCCCTTCCCAAAGGAAATCCAAGAATAAGATGAAGTGAAATACTGTATCAGCTGACTTCATGGACTCTATTTGAGAAGATAAATAAAACTCAGAGAATTGTAGAACTATTGTCAGGATGAGGGTCTTAGAGGACACAAACAACGATGCTCAGGGTCACAGAGAGTGACTTATTGTCTTCAGCTCACACAATGATAGAGTCTGGTTAGAATATAGGGCACTGTTGTTATTTCAGTTACACCACAAGTGGCCAGGCATCATACAATATCAGAACGTGAACCAGCAACACACTGACAGAGCAAACTCATGCAGAACAAACTGAGTCCATGAGGACAACAAGGATATTGGCTGACCAGTCAGGTATGGCCAAAAAGGGAGGTGAATCAATTTTATTACAGATTAGGCAGCTACATCCATAGTATGAGTTGAGAGGTCCATGGCAGACTCCTTTTTCCAAGATATCTCTTCTATGGCTTACAAATCATACTAGAAATTAAACATACAGTGATTCGTGTATTTTTAAATTAAACTTAAAATACTCCTGGGGAAGAAAATAAACTATAGCCATTACCAATTGTGGCTCACCATTGCTCAGATAATTTCAAGATGAGAGCCAGTTTTGTCAGGGCAAAAATGAAAGGAATCTGGATACCCAAGTCCTCACTGCCTGGAGGAAGCCAAGAAGGACAATGACACTGGGTGATCAGAAGAAGGATGTATAGTGAGCGTGTCATCGATGTCACTATTTCATTGAAATTTGAGTGGGCTCCTAGAAGAAGATGTAATGCTCACTTATATTTTCAATATCTAAGAGCTTGCTTTCTCGCTTATTTATGCATTCATTAAACATTTATTGGACATCTAATTTGAGCCCTGTGCTAGAACTGGACAAGATAAATCATGTAGTTCCCACCTTTAAGAAATTTATAATCAAGTGTGGAGACATATGTAGTATCTGACAAACTTTAGGAAAAATCCCTGCTGTGTCCCAGACACTGGTTTAGTCACCAAAGTGGCAAAAAGGAATTAATGAGAGACCCCGTCCTCAAGCTATTTGCTGTCTAGTGCATGCATACAATGTAATGAGCATACAACTAAGATATGTCCCAAGATCTATGAGAACAAATACATGACTAAGAAGGAAGGATGGACAGTGAAGCTTCTGTGGGATCTTTATTGCCTGATCTGGCCCTTGATATGTAGAACTGGACAGTGGATGAAGCAGAAGTAGTAAAACCCTCTCTTTCTCCAGACTTCTCCCAGAATTGAGAGAATTCAAGAGTTCCCTAATCTGTCTGCCTCTGAACACTTACCGTCTTCCGGTGACTTAGTTCAAGTGTTGCCTTCTCTTCAAAAACTTTCCTGACCTATTTCTCCCCACTTTCTGCCTCAGACTTATAGAACTGACTCCTTCATTTTTGTGTCTTCTGCACGTACATCTATCACAGCAATGATAATGTCATAGTCTAATATATTAATTTAACTTTGTTTTGCCCTTTGAGTTTGTGAAGATGTTGGCTGACTGAATGGATGGATGAAAATTGACAGAATTTTCAAGTTTATTGAAACTAATTCCAAATGCCCTGACTCTGAATTGATTCTGGAATATCATTCTTCTCAAGCTTCTGTAAAAATGGCAATTTGTGATTCTCGATATAGGAAAATGATCCTTCAAGCCTTCTCTGAGAAATAGGGTGTAAGGAATATTCATGTGGTAGCATTTTCCTTCTCACGGCTCATTCAAAGAACCACCCTCTGACACAAGAGTTTTGCTATGACAGAAATGATTTCTTCATTTGAGGGTAGTCACAACATGCTTGGCTCCACCTGGTCAATGCAAAGTATGGGCTGTCTTTCCTCAGAGCTTTAAGGCTTCTCCCTCAACAGGCTAGCTCTGGGGAAGCTGTCTGCTGCTTCTTGCTTCTAAACATCGTCTGCTTTTCTTTCCTAGCTGCATGGTTCTGATTTCAGATTTCTTGGATTACATATCATCAGGCCAACTTTTTTGGTTCTTTACCCATGTGGGAAGTTGGGTCAGGCAAGGGGGTTTTGACTGGGGCACAGAGCCAGCCTTCCCAGGAGTTGGTAATTATCCTAACGATCTGATTATAGTTTTAGGGGAACTTCTCTGGGGGTCTAGAGATTTCTGCTGATCCTAAGGACTTAGGGAGGCTTGAAACTTGGTACAAAAGCCTCTCCTGCGCTCAAACGGAGGAAGCTGGGGAGATTTGCCCATGCCTTCCAAATATCTGTCCAAAAAGTCTCATTGCTGCTATTTCTATGGCCAAATGAATTGTCACATCCATGTGCATCCCTTACCCAGCAATCTGTTTATCAAGAAAGAGAAGCCTGTTGTCTTGCAATTTCTGCTTTCTAGGTGACTGATATTAATTAGTTTGCAGCAGGCACAATTTATCTCTAGCTGAAACCAAAGCAGATGAAAATGCTGCCGTGCAGTAAGATTTCTTTTCTTGAAACGATGAATGGGATGAAGATACTTATCTGGGAGAACAGGTTTCAGGTGGAGCTTCCATCAGCAGTACTTTGAAATGCTTTGTTAAACTATGGCTGATATGGGTAAGGAATAAAAATAGCATGTCGTATTTTGACTACATTAACTCATTTACAACACAAGAGGCTGAGGCCCCTGCACAATGATAGACTTACTCTGAAAGTAGAAAGCGCCGACTTCGTTAATAACTCTAGAGCCAGTTCTCAATTATTGGCATTTCTTGAATGATATCGTTAATTTCCCCAAAGCTGTGGCTCCACGTTAGAATTCATCTCAGTCCCCTAATACAGAGAAAAAGCCTTTAAATCAGCCTACTCCCTTTTTTATTATTATTAAGATTGCCCACCTAGAATTGTCCCTTCTGGGTAGTTTGCAAATGGATTCAACACTGAATCCCCAAGAAGTTGACAAACAGAAATAATTAGGACAAGCTGACAATGAAATAACAATCTACCTTAGCTGTATGATCCCAGGAAACTTATTTCCTTGCATCTCTTAGACTCAGTTTCTTCAATAGAAATGGGAAAATAAAGCCATTTTGTGGGGTTGTGATGACATTTCCTGGGCTAATAGAACCTGGCAAACAATGACCACACTCCCTTCTCAGTGGCCCAGATGGGCAATTGAAATACCTTTGAAAAAATAGAAGGTTGTGATGAAATCTGAGGTCAAAAGGATACATTTTTTGGTCACATTTCAGTTCCCACTCGCTATTCTAGACAGTGAGACTAAGGGAAACAAAAACAATAACAGAAAAACAAAAACCCTAGCCTGGATCGGAAACTAGAAGCTCTGGCTTTTAGTTCTGGCTTTAATATTGACCAGCTGTATGTACTTTGCCAATGCACTTTTCCTCTCCAGGCACCATTTTTCACATCTCTAAGTGAAGGGAACAGACAGCTTCCAATTCTAGGATGCTGTGGAATTAGAACAACAGACTTCATGCATTAACCTTCATTTTTTTCTTTCCACTCTAGCCACCACTTTACATTCTCCTTCATTAGTTTCTTTTTCTCTGCTTATCTCTTTCATGTGCATATCCCCTTGGCTTTTTTCTTTAATCATCTCTCTATGCATGTTCTCCTTGAGATGTATCATTGACCATGATAACATTGAATTCCCGAAGACCGTGGAAGATGACTTCTAAATCAATTTCTCCAACCCAAATCACTCTCCCAAGCTTCAGACTCATAGGCCTGCTGGACATTTCCTTTTGAGTTTCCCCTGGAATTTTAAACACAGTGTGTCCCAAACTGAACACATCTTCTTACTTCCTAAAAATCAACTTATATTCCCCTTTTCAGATTGACGTCAATTGAAACTGCCCCTGCCAAAAACTTAAATGTCATCATAAATCCTCCCTCCTTTCATCACCATATCTAATTTCACCAAATCTAAGATTAGCTAGTCTTGTTTATTCTGTTCCTTTCAAAGTTCTCAAATTGATTCTTTTTCATCCTTATTATTCCAGTTATTATAACCAATTCCACTATAGTTACCACTTAGTAGTCAAAATATTACTTCTAAAACACTAATTTTATCCTACCCTGTCCTTATTTAGAGTCCATTGATGGTTTCACATGGCTCTCTGGGACCAAATGCAAAGCCCTGAGCACTGAAGATGTTTATCTATGGATGGTCCTATCCTCTCCCAAAACATTATTTTTCACCATGCTCTCAGCCCCATTGCTCCCCAGCACTACAGCTCCACTCTTACTCCAACCTTTGTAGCTTCTGGAATATACCTTACTCTATCATGTTTCTGAAATTTTGCAAAAGCTCTTCCCTCTGCTTGAAATACCTTTCTTTTCCTTCTCTATCAGAGAGGCCATGGGTCTTTTTCACATGATGGTTAAGAGCCCACACTTTGGGGTAAGATAGCTGAGATCAAATCCCAGATCTAGTAATTATAAGCTCTGTAATGGTAGGCAGGTTATTTATGCTCTCTAAATATCAGTTATTTCACCTTTAAAATGGAAATAACAATATCTGCTATATAATATTGTTCTAAAGATTAAATGTGATACATTTAGTATGGTATCTGGCACATAGGCACATTCAATAATTGTTAACTAATATTTGTCCTTTACAACTAGACTTTAAGCTCCTTCCCCCACCTCTCAAACATACTTCTCTGTGTCCTGATGTGGAATTTAAGCTCCATAATGTCAGAGACAGAGTCTATTTTGTTCACATTTATTTAGCACTTGTCACAGTGTCTGACCCACAGCAGCCCTGCCATAAAATTTTGTCATTTCCGTCAAAATTCAACTTAAACACTGTTTCTTCCAGGAAGCTTTTATTAAATCCTTAATCTCTCAGCATTGGTTCAGTACTTCTCTTCATAGGCCCTGTTTATATGCTATTGAAATGGTTTCTCTTTCTTCTCTAGACTCTTGAATTTCTGGAGGACAAAGACTGCGTCATCTATATCTTTGAATGCCCAACACCTTTCCAAGATCCAGATAGTAGCACTCAAGAAAAGCTTTTTCATTGAATGAATGGATGATGAATGGATTATCTCTTTCCCTCATGTCTCTTTCTCTATTTTCCTCTTACCATGCTCCATTCACATTCAGCTTATAAGAATCAGGCAGAGAATGTGGACAATAATGGATGTCAGGCAGGTGAGACTTCTCGATCATCGCAGAGTAGACATCTTAGCCCCCCAGTATTCTATTAAAAAAATCTTATTGAGAGTGGCACCTGGCTGGGAAAGGGTCTTCTATCATGGGAGCATTAGAAAAGCTTTCCCCGATCAAGGGCATGGGGACAGCACAGACACGCTGCTAGAGATGGTGCAGACCTCCCTGAAGCAAGTCTGAAAAGCTGAAGTGTAAGAGTCCTCCCTGTGACTCTACCAGAGAGGTTTAAATAATAGCCTGGGAGGACAGTGCATGCTCAGGGGAGAGTGGCTGAGGGATGGTCTGAAAAGGAAGAGGAAGGCTTCTCTCCTCTGTTCTCTGGGCCATGGCCTCCAAGCCACCTTGTAAGCAAAGGCAAAAAGCCGAGCTGACCCTGATATGCATCAAAATGAAAGGGTTTGTGTGCAAATCAGGGAAAAATTCTTTCAGCACCCACAGGACTGGTGCCAGGGAGTTAACATTTGAAACCTCAGCTCAGTGCCAGGTCATTGTTTGAAAAGCAGCAGATCTTGGAGCAAATGCCAGTAAGGTACAGAGGGGAAGAAGTGAGGACAAGGACTCCAGGAATTAGCTATTCAAGAATGTTCAAGAAACCTGATAGCTCTTTTCCTTGTCAAAAGAAAAAAAAGAGAGAGAGAGAAAGGACATTCAAAGGAGCGTTCATCGAAGCAGGCTGCTCAGGGTTTTCGGGGAATTGGGAGGGCAGATGCTACAAGGTTATTGGAGTCAGTGTCAAATGCGAGAACAAAGTGGCAGTGACATGAGCTAAGAAATGACTAAGCACTCGAGGCCTGGAGTAGCTAATAGACGGATCCAAATGCCAAGTGAAGCAGTTGTCTCAACTCATTTGAATACTTCTGAAGAGGTGATGAAAAACTAGCAGGAGGGATGAAACGTCTTCTCGTCTGGAATATCCCCAGATTATAAGATAATATTGTGTTACCCTGTTACGCCCTGATTGTGATGGATCAACTCTCTCTTTAGTGACTTTCTCCAGAGTTGTAGAGTGGAAGTTTTAGAACCACTGCACATCAAGTTTCCCTTTGATATTGGGGCCTTTATTCTAAAGGAATTGCTCCCTATTTGCAGTGTGGGACTCTCCCTCTCCCGTGAAAGGCTGCTCAGAGTTTTAAAATAAAGGGCATGTTTTGGCACTTAAGCAATTAAGCTTTTCACTTATACAGAACTTCCTTCTTTCTCCAATTTGTGTTTCTCCTTTTTTGGCAGTGTTTCTGTATTTTGGGGAGCCTGAAGAATTTACATCTGAGGGATACGATGAAGGGAAGAGAGAAAAGATAGAGAAGGAAAAACTCATATTACAGATTTTATTCTCTCTCAGGGAGTATTTGGATGCAAAGAGTCATTGAGTAAATGGTTGGCACATAGTAGGTGCTTGATAAATACTCCCGTCTTTGCTTCTTCTCCCCCTTTTCGATTTCCTCTCCCTATCCCTTCTTCATTTTCTCTTTAAGAAGGATAATGATTGCTTTGAAAAGAATTATTGATAACTATTGATAATGCTAAAAGCTATTGCTTACTGAATGCCTCTTCCACGTGAGACTCCATATTAGGCATTTTCATGAGCTCAATTATGCCTCGTTCAACATGGAATGAGAGGGGCAACTATACCCACTTTACAGATGAGGAAGTTGTGCAAACACAAAGTAAATGTTAAGAAGTGGTGGAGCTGGAATGTCAATCCAGTTTTCCAGACTCCAAACCCATGATTTTTTATGATGCTACATTTTTCTCATGGACCATGCAAACAGGGTTTCCTTGGAGCAAACCCACGTCACTCATCTGGCCCTGGGGCCAGGGCTAGTTAAGTTGGTGACTTAGGTTTGGGTGCCCTCCCTTTGGCATGCTCCTTTCAATTCCCTCTGCTCAAATAGAAACCTATCATGCCACCCTTTTGGTCTAGCACTTTTGATTATCTCCTGTGACTGGTGGGCTCACACCCCTACCCCATATCTTTGTCCCTTAGGGCCCCAATGTCTCAATTAGCTAATTAAATAAACTTGTCTGGACTAAGAGCTCTTAGTTCCAAATTCAGTGCCCTTCCTTAGGTATTGAGTGCAGAGTCAAAGATGGGGATTTCAGTTGGTAAATTGTTCCTGGGAGAGAGAATTGTTCGAACTGGACAAAACATCATTGCCTCTCAAATCTCACTCAGCAGCAGTCACACATCCTACCTTCACGTTGGCAGTTCCCAGTTTACAAAAGCCCCACTGAAAAAACACCACTGACTGTTGAGATTTGAGCCTCTAATTTTCTGAATAATAGGCTCCAGTTAGGGATGACTTTTCCTGATTTGTTAAATACTTCTTGAGCACCTACTATGTGCTAAGTTCTGTTCCAGGTAAGAGATTCAGTGGGGCAACAACTCAAGCCTCTGGATAGGTTCTATGCTACTGGGCATTTTCTCTCTATCTTTCTGTCTCATGGACATTTTTATAGCCTGTTGAACACTTAGGAAGACACTCTAGAAAAGATCAAGTACCAAGTGGCAAGGGAGAAAAAAGAATAGGAAAAAAAAGAGGGATATTAGTTTTAAACTGCTCATTTAGAATTACTGGTTTCAATCAATGACAATTTTAAGATATTAAATCCATTCTGGAGTAACTTGTCAAAAAAAAAAAAAAAAGAAAGAAAAGAAAAGAAAAGGTGCCATTACTGATATTCTCCAAGGTTTTTCTAATAAGATCAGGGTCAGTGATGGGAAGTAAGCTGGAAGATGAATAGGATGTCAGAATGCAATTGGGTTCCAGGCAGTTAGCACAACTTCCTAGTAAACGCAGCTTGAGCAAGTTTGTTCTGAGACAATGATTGGGGAGGTCATTGGTGGAACTGGCCCGGGGAACAGCTGCTGATGTCTCACCACATAAACAGTGTTGGACCCTCCTTGTACTAAACCTATTGAAAAGCATTTCTTGTCATTCTCTGAGTTAAGGGAGAGAAAGAGGCAGCCACGTGAACCCTCCTTGCCCCTCTGCTTCTGCACTCAGTTTTATTTTGTCAAGAAGCCTTCATAGATTCTTCATATGGCCCAATGAGAACCAAATCCTGGCTGCATCAATTACTAGCTGTGTGACTTTGGGCAAGCGTGTAACTCCTCTAAGCCTCAGCTTCTTTATCTGTAAAATGGAGATAATGTTAGTAGTGACTAATAATAAGAGCAAACGTTGATAAGGTGATTGTTTCTTTGTTCAAGCACAGCCATGCCAGAGATTCATTCCCTCATTTCATGTTCATGATCCCCAGGAGTTAAGCGTGATTATACCCATCGATAGCTATTATTAAGAATCATGGTCACAGTTCAGAAATCGTTAGACGTGACATTTAAAAAAAAACATGGCTACCTTTTTTTTAATTGCCAGTGACTGTGCAACTTCTGTGATAGGCATCTCTGCCAGGAAGGAGTTTTCCTCATTTAATAAGCAGCATACTTTGGAAGAGCCTCTGAACTCAGAGAGATAGTGCTGCCACCAACTCCTACTTAGTCCTCATAGGATAGTAGGATAGTAAGACATTTAACTGATTGAAAATATATACTACCTAGTAAACAAGTATGTAGAGTTGTGTGTGTGTTTCCATATACTTCATTCGATGCCCTTGAAAGTGAAGCAGGAAATCAATGTCCCCACCTGTCACCCTGATTCTGTGACCTGCTCTATGATTTGCTTTGGAAATTCTCAACCTCGTAGAACCCAGGGGACACATGGGTGTCATCTTCAGCAGGCCCTGGTGAGGTCTCCCTATCCCAGGGCTCAGCCTGCAGACAACACATTCTTTTTCCGGAAGAAGGAAGGAAAGAATCCCTTTAGCTCTGCCATCTCTTCTCTCTATCTCCGAAGGCCCCTAGTCTTTTCTCTGTTCTACTCTTATTACGGGATCTGTGAGAAAAGAACAATCAATTCCGTAGTTAAGGTCAGCCAGTAAAATTTACTCGTAGCTCCCCTAACCAAATCCTGATGAATCCAGCCACATTTCTCCTGGGTTACAATTCAATAAAGGCTCCTAATGGTCTTTGTCATGACTTCCTTTCACACAGGCCCCTCAGCAGCCACCTTTCATGATCACTTTTAAATCTACTGGTAGGGAGATCATTTTGTCTTTTAGTTTTTCTGGTTCATTTGTGGAGGTGAATTGGACTAGGAGGGTGAGGGCTCAAAACCAAAGCCCTGGGTTTTTAGCCACACCTACTTATTCCATTTAGTGTTTGTAGCAAATTATTAGAGGAAGAAGGGTAGCTTCAGACAGCGCTGACTGGTAAAGACTTGAGATAGCTACTTCCTGGGCTTCACCTGGTCCCTGAATCATCACACAGCATCTTTGGAATCATTCATTCATTTATGGTAGGCCATGGTGAGAAACATTTTATGAGCCCCTACTACCTGCAAGGTAACGTGGCTACTGAGAAGGAAAAGTACCAGGTTGGTGCTCACCATCTAAGAGGGGAGGCAGACAAGCAAGCTAGTCGGGAGTCTAGCGTAAAGGGAATGAGTCAAAGATGCCTTAATTGCCTTCCAATGGCAAGAGAAGCACCTGTTCTCCCCATAGGGGTAGAGGTCTTCAGAGGAAACCCTGCTAGGCCTGGTTGCAATGCATTGAGTCTTGAAAGTCGAGGATGAGTTAATCAAGGGAAGAAGTGAAGAAGATAGTATGTTTGGACATCAAACAAACCTATACTAAAATTCTACATCTACCAAGTAGTAGCAATGTTACCTTAGACAAATTACCTCTCAGACTGTAGGTTCCTGAGCTCTAAAGTAGCTATAACTGTTTTGCAGGGCTTTTTTGAAAATTAGCAAAATATATGTAAGCACAACACTCATGTCCAACACTGAGTAGATACTCAATACATGGAGACGCTATTTTTGCTATTATCGTTTTTGATAATTATTTGTTGTATATTATGAACTTATCAAGGATCAACTCAAGGATAATTAGAACTAGAGCATGATCCATTGAGGAAATGAAAGAATTCAGGTTTGACTAACATTGATAATCAGTATGGAAGAAGGGGTTAGGGAGCCAAAGTAGGTGAATAGTCAGGCAGGAGCCAGTTTGTTAAGGGACTTGTAGTCTGCATTAAGGAGTAGAGATTATTTTCTTGAAGGGGATGGGAGCCATTGAAAGTTAACCACCGTTTAGGATAGGTTGAGTGAAAGCAACTAGACATCCCAATAATGTGGCCCTTCTTGTTGTCAACTGTCTGATCCCAGCTCACAGATCCTTGGTTCATTTACTACCTAGGCATGGAAAATAAAGACTCAGACACCTCTTTGCCTCTGAAGAATTCTCAGCTATTTTTCAGAGAGTAAAACATTCTCTGTGAAATTCTTGAAGATTTCTCCCCCTCACTCTGAAATGCTCTGAATTTCAAGCAGCTATAATGTTGCTGAGTCACTTCTAGTTTCATAAGGATCTGGGTTGAGTTGTCATATGTTATAAATCTTTAGTTTACGGAATTTCTCCTATTGCTGTAAGGTAGACCTGGAAGTGTGTCAAAGGAATTCAAGGTGGGCTACACAGAAGTTGAGCTTAAAAAGTGTCCTGTAATTTTGCTCATTTTCTTTTCCACTAAAAAAAGACCTTTCATGTTTTTACAGAGTCATTATTTAATTTTTGTCTTAACGAGGAAATGTCAAGGAGTGGACTTGTAAGATATATGTCTAAGACTGATTGTATTTAACATATATTTTCCAAGTCTTCCTTTAATGCTTTATGGAATCTCTCTACATCATTCATGGCAAAAGTACGTCAGATCTCTGGCAGGAGGCAAATTTCTCCTTTTAGGATTTTGCCTTGACTTTGTCTATAATGGACAGGAACATCTAGCAACTTTGGGACATTGGGCACCCAAGCCTGTATGTTGAACAGGAAATTCAACGATTTGGCAATGCACAGGAAGAGAAAAAAAGGCCGGGCTGAAGACGAATATGGCTTATGTTACAGTTTTTTCCCACCCAAAATCAGCTCTATTGACAAAGCCAACAGAATAAACTCCGTGGGATTTGAATATGATTTTGCAAGCCAACTTATATCAGGGCACCTTTTTGACTGTGCCTTTATACAAGCTGCTCGCTCCTCCTAGAATACATGGATGGATGGATGGATGGATGGATGGATGGATTGATGGCCCAGAACAGCAGCCGCTGCCTGAAAATATAACTCCTTAACCTATTGTTAAGGGCTAAGCACTCTCTCTAAATAAAATAACCTACATACTTATTTTTTTAACCTTTAAAAAAGATGTCATCTCTGAGTGCTTTGGCCTTGAATACCATTACTCACTTCTTTGAGATTTTTTTATCACTATGTCTTGTGTTACTCCCTTCTCTTTGGGTTAACCCTCCTTGGCCTAAGGCCAAGTTCAGGGAGACAACATGCAACAGACTACCTAGTCCAATTTACATCCTTTGATCGGGAAATTGAGCCTCAACCTTTTACGAAGCTGTGGTTTCTTATGAGAAGGGATGCTGACTCATAAAACAGGCAAGGCATGAAGTGTATATGCAAATATATAATTTGGCTCTTACACTGACTTTATTAGATAACAGATCTGTGCTATCTGAGAAGTTGTCAAACAGGCTCAATTGTACGTAATTCTATAATAGAATGACATTATCTCTGTTTCCTTATCATTGCATCATCTCTTTCTCTCCTTCACTAGAAATGTAAGCTCCATGAAGGCAAGGCTTCTGAGGATTTTCTAACTGCTGTACACCCATCACCTAGAACAGTGCCTAGTACTAGTAGAAACTCACTAAGTATTTGAAGAAATGAATGACTAAATCTAAGTCAAAATGCTCTCCTTCATTTGCCTCTGGTCTTTGCTTCATGTGGTTTTTGCTCCCTCCCTTGGAGGAGAGCTCACAGTGTCACCTACAATGAGAGAACTTAGAGTTCTTTTTCCAGATCATGCCATTTTATTATGGGGAGCTGGAATTTCCGTGCTCATTCTTTCTCCCTGACACCTGCTGATTTTATGTCAACCTTTCTATATTTTTCACATTCCTTGTGCTCTACAGTTGCTTTTGGAAGAAGTCAATTTTTCTTAGGTTATTTTTTGATGTACATATACTTATTTCTAAAATATTACTAAATTTAATTTTACGCTTTGTTTTGCTCCCTACAAACGATATTTTCTTTTCTTTGTGTTTTCTTATTTGCTCTTCTTGTAGGTAATTCTTTCCTTTCAGGTCACCAAACAACAATTGGCTGAGTTTCTCCGTAACATCTCTATTATGGTGTCTTCTGCCTGATCTTTTAGCACTCTCCCTATAACCCAGATCAAATAAGCACCTTCCTTGTTCTTGGCAGGAAAGTGTTAAGCATTGACTCCTAATAGCCCTACTCCTTTTTCTCTCTCCTTTAAGTTGCCAGATAGATTTGAAGTAAGAAATAGAAAGTCACTCAAGCCAGGATCTATTTTCTTGTATAGAGGAAAGGCAGTCTCCCAAAAGTCATATCTAGAAACAAATCCCTTCCATTGACAGCTATAGTTTGTCCAAAAGGGCAGATAAATAATCTTTTGTAAAGGAATAGTGGAGGTATATTTTTATATATAGGAGTAAGAATAATTTTGACCAAGTTTCAAATGTTCAGATGCAAAGATAAAGGGACAGAGATAAAAGCAATCAATTATCAACACAAACGGCATGGATTGTTTGCTAGCTGTAGTAATGAGTACAAGGTCATAATAAAGGAGCTTCGAATAAATTCAATGAGATTCTGTGACTCTTCTTGACTAGGTATTCAGGAAGATGACAAGGTCAGCTGGAACTTAAGGGAAATAATAGGGTACAAAATGAAAATGAAACACTCAGTTGGTACCTTCCACCCCCCCCCCCCCCCAAAAGATATTGTCAGTTCCTAGGTGAGCATGGAGTGGTGTTTGGATCATGAACCACATACCTACATGATGTGTGTATGCAATTGTTAAATAAGGTTGCACATTGTGTGCCAGCTCTAATTACTTGGTAGTGGTTGCCTAGAACGTTCCATTATGGAGGACTCTCAGGTATTAAGTGGTGTCTGTGAGAAAATGTGCAGTAATCATCAGAGATATCTATTATGGGCATTGTGCTTGGAAGTGCTAGCTTGAGTTCTATACATTTTTCATTGTTGATCTGTGTCTAATTACTACTTCAATTATGTTTAGTTTTCTTCAGATAATTTTTTGGGGGGATTGCTAAATTTGTTATTATAAAATTTGCTTCTGGAAAGATTGATGTATAATAGCCATCTGGCCCTTGTATTGTTTGCCCAGTTGGAGTTATTACAAAATTGTACCCTGACAGGTTTCATAGCAGAGAACAGATATCTCACATAGCCTGTGAGGAAACAGAGATGTTGATCTAAAAAAGGACGAAAATGTGCAGTGCAAAATTCACAATTGTTTTCATAGAGTAATGAGTTAGAGAAATTCAATTACATTACAAAGGACTCCTCTAGTAAGGAAGTTTTCAGCTGCACACAACAGCAAACCCAACCAACAGTGATATAAACTAATATGAGTAACTGTTGTTCACTTAAGAAGCGGAAGGTTAATAATTGCTGATGTGTTCAAAAGCATAATAGTGTGAGGGCTTGCTCCTCTTTAAGTCTCTTGGGTTTTTTTCCCCATGATTATCAGATAGATGCCACATCACCAAGTCTCATGTCTACCTTAAAGTTAGGAAAAATGGGGTTAGGTAAAGAGTCAGTGATGTCTGCTCATTTTATCAGTAAAATAAAAGCTTTCACACATTACCTCTGATCTTCATAGCTTTTCTTTAGAAGCATGTCATATGGCTCACCCTGGTTGCAAGGGAAAGCATATATTTAGCATGTCTTGCCTCTGTGGTGGATGTGGCAAGGAAGAAGAAGGTTGGAGCTAAGTAATGAGTTAACCAATCAATAGTCTCCAACATAATCCACCCCTTAGATTAGTGAGCATCCATGCAAATCCTTCTTCATATATAAATATACATATATACATTCTAGTAGAATCTACTCTCTTCCACAAGAAGTAACCCCAAATATCGTTCATTTTAGAATCTAGCTTGAAGTACATCATCTCTGAGTGATGTCCACTCCTCACTATCAGATCCAGACGTGGTCTAGTGACTTTTAGCTAAAAGGCAAGTCACCTGTTCCCTTCATCTAGTATACAATGGTGGTGAAGGAACAGGGTAACTACAATCAACCTCCATCTTGAAAAAAGGAAGAATGGGAATTTCACACAAATTATTGATCTATAACACACATCAGATAGCAGAGACTTTGCCCTGGCAGTGGCGTGAGCTTGCTATTAGATGATCTGCCCGTCGTTTTCTAAGAGTATCCTTCACGGCCGTATCTGAAGCAGGCTTTGTGGAAGACGCTCTTCCTGAGGAATGTACAGCCTTACTAGTTCATTTTTTATTTGTGAAGTTTCAAGGGCTTATAGGGTTAAACAGTCACAAGTTTTAGGTTTTTTGAGCAATAACATCCCTCGAAAGCATAGTAACCTTGGGGGTAATTATGCTTCTAGTAATGTCCATTTGGGGCAACTAAAGCCAAATACATGTATAAGCATAGTATTTGTGAGAAATCCTATCTCCTAGTGCCTAAGCTTAGGAATTTGTCTAATGGGCAATGCCTTGTGAGGATATGACAAAAACAGGCTTGTGTTGGAAAACACCATCCTAAATAAAACCTATGGAGGTATAGCTGTGGTGTTTGTTAAATATTGGAATACTTTCATACTGCTTGGTAAGTAGCTGCTTCCTCACATCCCCAGTCTGTACCCTCACATCCGGCTACTAAAAGATATATGCTTGACATAGTAGGGGGACCTCCCAGGATCCTCCTCTAGTCCTGTTGCCAACACTCATTTTGATTCCTCACTGCCTCTGCCTTACCAGGTGTGAAATATTTTGTATATCGCCTCTGGCTTATACCCAATTAGGGTAGCACAGAAGTATGTTCTTCGTATGGGGGATCCTGGGACCAAGCCAAACATTTTCTAAGGAAATGTCACATTTGGAGAATGCTAATCAAAGCCTTAAAAAGGACAACATCAAGTTGAAAGGGCAACTTGTAAGGAAGTAATAAAAGTGAAGAGAAGGTCAACGATAGGTTGGTTAGAGACAAAGTATGAATTGGATGAAGTAGATTCAGGAGATAATTATGCTAATATAGACCAACCGCTGTGGCATTCCTCTCCTGTGTGTCTTGGCACAGTGCACTGCCCAGGGGCATGTCCTTAAAGCCATTGACCCATCTTGGATACAAGCCAAACAAGGAAGGGTCAGGAGCAGAAGCTCAATTAGTCAGGTACCACCAGTGAAAGCAGGCAAGGGACCAAAGACCGGAAGGTCAACTAAGACAGGGGGGAGCAAGAAGATGTCATAGATCTCAGAGCACAGGCAGGGTCCAGAGTCTAAGAGGTTAGGAATTTGGCAGAAAAAATGGTAGTAATAAGGGTTGAACTTGGATCCCAGGGCAGAAAGTGTTCCATTGTACTCTATTACAGCCTGCTGAATGTGCATGATTTGGGACCATAGATGCTGAGCATTGTCAGGAAGTCTCAAAGAATTGTTGTAATTTAGGAAGAACAGAGATGACAGTAAGAACTTACCTAGATTTTACTACTGAGTTGTAGTTTTTATTTTTATCCATTCACTTATTTGTCATATCTCTTGAAAACATACCATTATTACTATTAATAATACCTGACATCTTTTTGGAGGAAAGCTTACAACATGACAGGCACAGCTCTAATTGCTTTACATATAATCAATATCTGATTAAAGTGAAAAACAAATAGTCACTAAGAGTTTGGTAAGTAGGAGTAAAATTACATTCAAGAACTAGAAAAGTATATATTTCCTATTGGAACGTAAAGTGGGAAGGACAAGAGGATGAGAGATTAGGCAAGAAAGAAGGCAGGATGCCAAGCTATAAAGGGCATTCTAAATGGCTTGGACTTTATCTTAATGGCAGTGGGAAGACTTTGATGAGTGTTAAGTAGGGGAGTGACATGATTCATTCATTTTGCATTCTAAAAGTATCACTCTGGCTGCAGTGTGGAGGACAGATTGGATGGGGCAAGACTCTGGGCAGAATCATTTGAGATGGAGTCACTTACAGTCTCCAGGTGAGAGACAGTAGTGGCTTGAACTATGGCAGTGGCCGGTGCAATAGAGAAAAGTGAATGGGATGGAAAGTATTTAAAAAGGTGAGCTAGGCCATAGACCTTCCACATGGAATCTGTAATATAGTGTATATATTGCCATTCATCTGGAGTAGATATGAGTTAACATTTCATGCCTTATTTTTGGCATCTACTGGAGTAACTGGGAGCTTATGGGAAACCTAAGCCAGCAAAATGTATATTTCCATAGTTGGTAATACAGGACAGGAGAACCTCTGGTTTTCATGAAATAGGCCCAATACTTACGGCAAAGGATGCGTTGCATTAGAGGACTAGGGTGCTTAGTGTATACTTGAATTCTTTTCCTGCGCTTATGAAGCCAAGTGGAAGCTCCACTGTGAGGCGTTGAAATATGGGGCTCTGTAGGGAAATTTAGTGGAGTTCTTCCTGATAGCGGTTATCTATTTTGAAAGAAGAGTTTAGTAAAAAACATTCTGTCTCACCACACTGAGATTCTATTCTACCTTTCAAGTTACTTTTTCTTTAAGGGAAGAAGGACTTGAAGCCAGATTCTAAGACAGCAAACGACAGCAGCACCGTGGTAGAAGCTGAACTCGGCATGGTTGTCCATGTGATGTAAAACCAGAGAAGCTCATTTTCCACCCATTTTATAACTAGGAAGTACATGAACAGAAGCCCCTTTTTGGTTTTATATTGCCTCCCTATTGAATTTAACTTTTGTCCAATTGAAAAGACTCATATTTTACTGCCAGTCATCTCAACAGCTATTCAGCAGCCCAATGAGAGCAGTTTTTTCTTGCCTGTGGAACATACTTTTATTATTGTTGCTTCATGCCATATTCTGTAATGTGCTCTTATTTCTATAGTGTGGCTGGCCAAGGTCTAATCATCAATCTTTCATCATTTCTAAGCTTCAGCCCTTCACATCTTGTCTTGTAAAGGTTTACATCACACATTTAAGTTGGCATCCATTGAAGCCAGACATAAGGGTTCCTTCTTGCCTTCACTCCTTAACTTTCTTATCATTTCCCAGGGAGGGAGGGAGGATGTTAGAAGCCCTTCAATGCACAGCAGCTTTTCTTAATCCTTGGCTGCAAAGCACAGTCGTAAAGAATGATGGAGCCAACAGAATTCCTATGGCATCACCATCATCCCCTGCCCAGATGATTGGAATACTGTTTTCTGATCTCTCCACCTTCCCTCCTGCTATCCTCCAAGCCATTCTCCACTTACAGCCAGAGTGATTTTCTTACACAGATCCTGATCTTTTCTGTCCCTTGCTTTAAGCCCTGGGAGCTATTAGAGTCCTTCCACCTCCCGCTAACTCCCCCTGGATTACTATGGTTCATCTAGACTGATCTTTAAATTCTGTGGATTGGTTGTGCCTTTATTCCCGCCCAGGATGTTTACACGAAACTCCCACGACCTGGAGTAGTTATCCCACCCTCTTGCTTTTCAGATCTCAGGTTACCCCTCATTTGCTCTGGAAGCCTACTCTAATAATCCAGAAACTGGGTTTGATGCCCTCCTAGTCCCATTTCTCATAGGTCTCTTTATTTCTCTTATCATATAGCTTATCAATTCTCTTTTATAGTTGGCCATTTGTGTGTCTTTCTCCTCTCGTAGAATATAAGCCCCTTGAAAGTAGAGACTGAATTTTTCACCTTTAAATCATCAGTGCCTGGCACAGTGGCTATCATGTATTAAGAGCTTGGTAAGTATCTCTTGACACTTTAGCTATGTGGGAAAGAAATATTCTCAGTTTCACAGAAGAAATCTCCCTCATTAATCAATGGAAGTACCTAATATTAATTAATTAATGCTAACAATAAATATTTTCAGTAGCTATGAGTATGCCAAGGACTATGTTCAGCACTGAGAGTACAGAGATGAATAAAACATTTTTCTTTTCCTTGAGACATTTCAAGTCTGATTGGGGAAATTGAAAAGTAAACATATATAATATGATGTGATATATGCTGTGATAAATATATGATATGTTGTTATGGACCATAGAAAAAAGTAGTGCTTAAGTCTACCTGAGCATCTAAAGATAAGCCACTTAAACTGGGTCTTCATAAATTTTAAGTGAATGTTTGTCAGACAAAAGGAAAGAAGTAAATCTTAGAAGGAGGAACCAATATAAGCAAAGGATGGAAAGTGGACGAGAACACTGGCATATTCAGTAAGCTGACGGGTCAGTAAACTGTCCAATGATGGTAACTGATGTGAACCTGTAGGGTAGTGAGGAGCTGAATCATTATATCTTTTGAAGTAATTAAAAAATTGGGGGCTAATGATTGATTTTAGGTACAAGAGAGATGTGCTCAGAGTGTCGCTTTAAAAAGATCACTCTAGCAGGAGTGTGGAAGATGGATTGGAGAAAGGTAATACCAGAGATCAATGAGACCTGTAAGGAAGACTTTAATTCTATTGGTGAAAAATACAATAGACCTACTAGATATAAGTTTCTAGCAGTGTATCTGGAGAGCAAGTGAAAGGGTTATAAGTGACTTAGGAGGCAGCCCCTTATTGCCATGCCTTGAAATAGGCTGTTCCTTCTTCTTGGATTATTGGTCTCTCCTTTCCTTAGCTAATTACCACTTATCCTTTATCATTCATTTCAAGGGTTGCTTCTGGCAAGTTTTCTCTGACTCTCCCACCCTAGTCTGATTAAGACAGCCCCCTTCTTTAAGCTCTATGGAGTATAGGGTGTGACCTTTGTAACATTAAATTGTAAGCAGTTTGAGAGCAAAGATAATGTCTGATTTAACGTGGCAAAAGGTTAGCAAAGTGTCTGGTACATGGTATCCACTCAATGAGTATATATTACATAGATGAATCTATGAGTGACTAAAGGCTACTCAGAAATGGGAATTTTAGGAAAAAGACTAACTTAGTTCCACTCTCAGGTTTCTGCTTGGACAACAAGAGAAATGGCGCGAATAATCACTGAGACAGGGATAAGAGGGGGAGAAACAAGTTTGGAGAATAGTTTGGAGAGAGTGATCGTGATGACATTTACTTGGGACAGGTTGGGTTCAAGGAGCTTGTGAAAAGAACACCTAAAAGTTTTTTAGGAGAACTCCTAAAAGTGATCTGGTGTGAGGTCAAGAGTTGTGATTCATCTGTTTGCAGGTGGGTAGTAGTTGAAAACATGAATTTTGGTCATCCAGGAACACTGTACATTGAGAATAAAAAAGACAGAGAGACCTGATGATCACTATCACAGTGATACTTGTTAGGCGAAGAGGTCCAAGAGACCCACCACAATGGTTAGACATTAACAGAGAAGTTTACAGAGAGTATTGCTATAGAAGACAAGAGAGAAATGAGTTTCAGGAAATGGTCAACGACAGCAAATATTTCCAAGGGGACAAGTATAATAATTGAAAATAACCAATTCACCTTTTGTAATTCGACCATTTGAAAAGTTCTTTCTTTTGAAGAGCAATTTTAATGGAGTGTTAGGAGTGCTGTAGAGTTTATAGTGATTTGAGATATGGAATCACAGGAGACAATGAGTATAATTTATTCTTCTCAGAAGGTTGGTTATACAAAAAGAGAAATAGATAGGGCAGAGTATGAGGAAGAATGAGAAGTGAGACACAATTGAGGGAGATTCTTTTTCTCTTTTCAAATGGAAAAAACCAAACATGACAAAATCTTGAGAATAAACAGCAATTTAAGAGGGATGCATAAATAATATAGGTGGAGGAGATGTTTGCAAGAACAAAGATTAGGACAGAGTAGGATCAGGAGCCCAAAAGGAAGGATAAGTGTCTGTTGGAAGAAAGTCACATTTTTCTCTGAGATCAGAGGGAAGAAAGGATGTGTACAGGTGTAAGTTTAAATTAAGTGGGGAACTCATTCACACCTGAATCTTCTGTTGCTCAGGAGATTAGCAGCAAGACCATCTACAGAGAGTGAGGGAGATATAGGTGATAACATTTGTTGACTGACTTCTGTGGGAATTAAATCTAGAACTAAAGAGACTAATGAAAAAATTATTGCATAGCTGTACAGAACTTGCTAAAATAGATGAAAGAATATCTTTAGTGTACTAATTTGCACTGTTGTGTGATTTACTCAGCATCATCCAACAGCTTGTGTCCACCTGAGATAAAGGCAGAAGATAATTATATTGATCCAAATTGGCATTAACAGGGTGCACTCGTGAGTTTCTAACCTGGGGTCCCTGATTCATGGTCCAAGTGCAACTTCAGGAGTAGGTGACCTTTGGACTCCTAGAAAGCTATGCAAAAATTTGTATACAGACTTCTATGAGTGGGTAGTTAGTTTTCATATAAATTTCAAAGTGAGCTGTGATCAAAATTTAAAGATTAAAAGATTAAGGGAGAAGTATAATAGTTGCAAATAATTTTATCAATCTTCAAAAATTGATAAAAGAATGAGAATGTGATTCTCTTGGGCTACAATGTTTGTAGAGGAATTATTTACATTTTTTGAAAAAGACAATAATTTGAAAAAGTACTAATAACCAGAATACATAAAGAACTCTCAAAGCTCAATAAAGAACTCTCAACCCAATAAAAAAATAGGTGAGGGGCCGGCCCCATGGTACAGCCCTTAAGTTCGCACGTTCCGCTTTGGAGGCCCGGGGGTCTACCAGTTCGGATCCTGGATGCGGACATGACACCACTTGGCAAACCATGCTGTGGTAGCTGTCCCACATATAAAGTGGAGGAAGATGGTCACAGGTGTTAGTTCAGGGTCAGTCTTCCTCAGCAGAAGGAGGAGGATTGGCAGCGGATGTTAGCTCAGGGCTAATCTTCCTCAAAAAAAAAAAAAAAATAGGTGAAACATTTGAACCTATGGTTCACTTGAAAAGATACATAGATGACAAATAAACACATAAAAAGATGATCAACAGCATTGTCTATTAGAGAACTGAAAATTGGAACCCCAAAGAAATATCACTACACAATTATTAGAATGGCTCAATTTTTTTTTAAAAAAATGGCAATAACAAATGTCAGCGATGATATGGAGAAACTGGAACTCTAATATATTGGTGGTGCAACTTCAAAATGGTACAGCCTCTTATAAAACAGTTCAGTAGTTTCTAATGAAGTTAAACCTATACTTGCTACACAACCCATCAATACATTTTTTGATATTTACCGAAGAGAAATGAAGATACATGTCTATACAAAAATCTATATAAGAATGTTTATAGTGGCTTTATTCTTAATTGTCAAAAACTTGAAACAACTCACATATCCACCAGCTGGTGACTGGTTAAACAAATTGTGGTGTGCCATACAATAAAATACAATAATGACTATTTTACTCAGCATTAAAAAAAGGAATGAAGTACTAAAACATGGGACGGAATGGATAACTCTCAAAAGCATTATGCTAATTGAAAGAAGCCAAACTCAAAAGGCTACAATTCTGTATAATTTCCCTTATATAACATTCTGAAAAAGGCAAAGCTTAAAGGACTTACATTAGGTCAGAGGTTGCCAGGGGCTGGGAGTGAGGAAAGGGAATTTGCTACGAAGGAACACAAGGGGACATTTTGGGGTAATGGGAATATTCTACATCTATTAAGTTTATCAAAATGCATGGAACTGCACACCTAAAAAGAATTTGACCATTTGAAAAGTTATTTCTTTTGAAGAGCAATTTTAATGGAGTGTTAGGAGTGCTGTAGAGTTTATAGTGATTTGAGATATGGAATCACAGGAGACAATGAGTATAATTTATTCTTCTCAGCCCTTTTTATTTTATTTCTTGTAAATTATACCCCTGTGTGTGAAGGAAAAAATAAGCACAAAGCTTTATAAGAAAGTGCTCTTGAAGAAGCGTGATGGCACAGTTGTGTAAATGGGTTTGGACTATTTTCTCCTAGTGTCACCTTTCACATAGAGTTTATTCTCTTTGATCCAGCCACTTCCTCAATTACAGTATCCTCCAAGGTTTTTGCTAAGAAGAGCTCTGGAAGGAGAATCTCCATGTGGTAACAGTGGGAGAAAGAATCCTACTGGCAAAATGAAAATCAATGGAAACCATCTGGATCACTCTCTAGTAGTCTTTTTACCAACTTATATTCTACTAAAACTTTAAGTTGTATTAATAATGGACTCCATTGTTGACAGTATTATATTCAACGGCAAACTTTTGCCCTAGGGAGAGGTGATTAGGTTAGTTCTTACCATTCCTATTTCACCTTAGAGAACAATAGTGGAGATGAATTTATTGGATTTTTGTCCACCAATTAAAGCATGTCTTTCTTGGAATGCATGCAAAGGAGGAGTGTTTGCTTAAAAATATGGTATAAGAGCTTTTGTTTCCTGAAGTCAAAGCACAAATGGAACACAGAACTATGGGGCTTTGCCCAATCAAGTCATAGTGAAAATGACCTGGACACTGGGAGAGGAACAAATACCAGTGATGAACAGGAGGAGGTAAAATTAAACATGGAAAAGTGCTAAGCATAAAATGATAGCAACCTCTCATCATTGAATCTTTTACAATACCAAGTACATATAGAAAGTGTTCCATATATACTTTTGGGTTTGAATTAAAATGAATTGAACTGAATTGAGTAGAGTTGAATTGAATGGCCTCATATCAAGAACAGTGAGAAGTCTCGAGTCATGGCCACTGAAAGGGTAGATTTTGCTTATCATGGAAACTCAAGACCCCACCCAAAAATGTCTCGGGCACCAAAATGTGATTCAAAAGATTGTCTTCAGAAAATGTTGTCTCTTCAGAATATTGTTGATGTTGGTGATGGTGGGTGCCTCATGGACCAAAATGCTTCTTCTTATCCTCAAATATCTGCTATTTATGCCAAAATGCTGCAAGTGCAGTATCACATTAACAGCTGACATACTCTGTGAAGAATTCCTACATAAAATCAGTAGCAGGAAGATTCTAGCTAATCCACCTGAAACTACACACATAAGAGTTTAACAAAAACACCCCCAAGAAGCTACAGCCACTGTTAAATAGGATGTGACTCCTTCCACCATGGTTCCCAATAAGAAAGTTAGCCTTTCCACTAAAGAAGAAAAATGAAATGCTCTCCCACCACTGTTCCATGCAATTATAGGAGAAGAGTGCTGAGAAGAGAGGAGAGGAGATGGATGGAAAGGGAGAAGGAGAAAAGAGAATATAGGGAGAGATGTGGAGATGAAGCTATTACCTGGATAAAAAACACCTAGTCAGAATTTTTCAAAATACATTAGAGGGAGAACAAACTTTAGAAATATTACAGATAAGGAAGTAAATAGCCCAAGTGAAACTTAAACTACTAAAACTTTAAAGTACTGCAGACGGACTGAGAAAAACCAACTTGGCTAGAACAATAGTTAGGATATAAGAAAGGGACAACCTAATACAGACTGCCAGGGACAAGAGCAGCCGAGTTCTCACCATTGAGGAGCAGCGGAACACAGCCACAGCCAACAGAGCAAAAGTCTATACTGGACTGGACTCGCAGCCAACTAGGGGTTTTCATCAATTTCTTGGAAGGGGAAAATTGGAAATTAAAATGAGAATTCCATTTTACAAGTAATTTTGAGTTGGCTAAATATAATGTGTTTACATCATATCTATGGTTAAACAAGTCTCTTCCATTAGAGTCCTGGCAAATGAAGATAGCATACTCAAATCAAGTAATTTGAAGAGTGCTTAACAAAGAAAGTGCTTTCAAAGATATAGGGAACCACAATAAATATATAGCAGTTACCAGGAACCATTAAAGGGGAAGGGATACCACTACTCCCTCTGCACAAAGGGGCGGAGAAAGAGAATGGATACTGGAACCCAAAGGAAAGAAATACGAAAGGAGGGCCACTTGATAGGCCGTCTCATCTTCTGATGAGAATGTAGCCAAACACTTTAGCTTCATAGAGTGAGTGAGGAAAATAGCAGGACTTCTTTCTCTTCTCTGTATGTGCTTTCTTGCCAATGCTCCCCATTGGATGAGCCCAACAGATACCCAGAGAGATGAGAATCCATTGATGCAACATTTACAGGTCATCCTCCCAAAGCAAAGAGCAGAGCGGAGAGAAGTAGTGCGAAGATCTGGAGAGACAAGGAGATTACCATCAGCACAGAAAATCTCTTTAGCTTCTTAGCAACTACTCTTGTCCTTCATCCATTAAAAAACTTATGGCCTTCACAGGAGATAGACAGTTGCTACTGTATCATTGCGTGAGTGATGTAGATTCCTTCATTCTTCTACATGAAACTTTAAACGTTAGCCACTGGTCACCACATAAAGTAGCAGAAAAAGAGAAAGAGTAAATATCATAACAGTTAGCTGCTTCAGTCCTGCTTTAGTAGCTGATCATGAGGCCTAATTTGGCAATCATTACTATCATCTCCTGCCACACATTTTAGGTTTCTCATACTTTCTGGCAGCACCTTTGCTGGATAATTAGTGACCTGACCTTTCATTCTCATAGTTTTGAATCCTTAGGGATCTTATCTTTTTGGGAGAATGTGGAGAGGAGGTTGGTGCAGTTTTCCATTCATAAGTAATATTGGGCAAGGGAGTACTAGGAGGTGCCCAGGAGATATCCTATGCTCCATATATGGTCCTCCTTGTACTTTTTCATAGCAATAATCTGATGACCCAGGATCAATCATCCTGCAAGACAGTGACCCTTCTCTGCCTGTTGGTGAAGCTGCCTAAGAAACATGAAATGGCTGAAGGGAAGAATTAGCTTCTATTTTAAGAGAATCAGGATTAGTGCTTTTTTCAGGTACTAATAGGTTTCTCCTTTGACTTTAGGGTCTATAAATCCATTAAGCTTTTGTATGGTCATACCAGTGAATATCGTGAGTACTAGCCTATTGTTAGATTGACCAGCCTTAAAAAGTGTCAGCTGTTTAGAGGTGTGTTCTGAAGGGTACTGTATTAGTTTCTTAGGGCTTCCGTAACAAAGTACCACAAACTGAGTAGCTGAAGCAACAGAAAGTTTTTGTCTTACAATTCTGGAGGCCAAAAGTTCAAGATCAAGGTGTCCCCAGGGACATAATCTCTGTGAAGGTTCTAGAATGGATTTGTTCTAGACCTCTCTTCTAGCTTCTGGTAGTTCATTGTCTTGTGGCAGCATAACTTCAGTCTTCACATGGCATTCTTCCTGTGTGTGTGTCTGTCTCTGTGTCCAAAATTCTCCTTTTTATAAAGACAGCAGTCATATTGCATTGAAAGTCCATCTTATGCCATTGTGACCTCATTTAACTTAACTAATTAGATATGCAATGACCCTATTTCCAAATAAGGCCATATGTCGAGGCTTTGAGGGTTGAGACTTCAACGTATGAATTTTGGGGGAACACAATTCAACCCATAACGAGAACCATGGAAATCCATATGGCTGTTTCTCCTCCCACATGAAGTAGACCACAAAGTGTACCATCCAAAGTTGTGCCCCCTGAAAGAACTACTGTCTTTCGGGAAAATGGAAGGAGCCATCATAGTCCCTACTCCGTGGGGGTAGGGCATTTTAAATGACCACTTTTATTATCTTTATAAGGTCTTGAATTGAAGAATCCTGCCAGATACTCATTATATTTAAACAGCACAACTGAGTTGGCCACCAGACCAGGTAAGCAGCTCCCTGTTGAATACTGCTTAGAAGTCTTCTTTCTGTCTCTGTGTGTTCTGTGTTAAACATGTTTCCAATGAAAGTTGAAAATTTTGCTGAAACAGTTCTTCATGGGTGAAAATAGACTCAAATAAAAGAAAATCTTTGCTTTCGATTAGTTCTAGTCTTTCTTCACTAGCATTGGCATTTTTTTCTCATTAGGGATAATTTTAGAAATAGTTCTTCAAAACCCTTATTCTTATACTATTGGTTCTATAATCATATTTGACTTTAAATATTTTTTCTAGAACCAGCATATAGCCATATGAACACACACACACACACACATGCACACATATGATATTAATAGCAATTTGCATGCTATATGATTTGAGTGGAAATAAAAGATTCTTTTTTTTCAGAGTCAATCTCCCTTTAGCCCACTTTGAGTTCTAGAATTGTCACTATGTACCAGGCAAAAATCCTTCCTGTTACAGTATTCTATTTAAAAGTCCTTTGTCCTAATAAAATTTTTCTTTGGAATAAGATGCTCTGGTGCAGTGCAAAGATGACAGGCTTGGGGATAAGAAATATAAACACCACCTCAAGTCTTGCCCCTAATTGTCCATGTAAACATGACAAACTACCTACTTGGTCCTCTATTACCTCATTTGAAAGATAAAGATATTGAATAAAAGCAGCGTTCCTGAAATTTGACTGATGAATGTAATCACATAGAGTGCTTGTTAAATGACAGTTTTCCAGGTCCCACTCCAGACTAATCACATTGAAGTCTCTGGAGTATAGACCAACAAATTTTTTATACCCACTCTAACCCTAGCACTCCACTCTGGTTTCTTATGAACTGACAACTTGGGGAAATGGCATATTGGGATATTTCTAAAGCCCATTCCTGCTCCAGTGATCTGTTTAAACCCAATAAAAGCCACTGTACCAATTAACCCATTAGCTCTCTTTATTCCTCACAGTTTTCCAATATCATCAAGTGGAACAGGGTTTTGAAGAATAGGGCCTAGGATGGGTAACTTCTGATGAGCAGACAGTTTGGGGCAGCAGGAGGCCCAGATGTCAGGTGCATTGGGAAAACTTGGCTAACTTGAGGATAGAATGAGAGCCTCATGGATAAATTTGGGGACAAAAAAAAAAAACTGTGAATGTGTATATTATCTCTGAATATATATATACATGTATATATGAATCAAGAAGAAACAGACTAAGTGTGCAAATTATGGATACATTTAAAGAGATTGCTAAAAATGGCAGTGTAGATCTATATTTATTGAAATGGAAAGATGCGTAAGATGGATTTCTAAGTGAAAAATAGATATATCTCATAGTTTTCTTTTTTTTTTAATATTCTCTTTGAAGATTATACTTTCAAAGTACAGGTGAATTTCACAGAATGGTGAGAGTATAGTTAATTTTTATGCCCTCTTACTTCCCTTTTTATATAAACTGAATTTTTTTTTATGATGAGAATTAAATATTTTACAATCATAAGCAGGAGTAAAGCTATTTCCATTCTGACAATAAAAGAGAGGGTGGGTTGCAGAGGGGAGGTGAGAATGGTGGTTGTTGCTGGACCCTCGAAGGGACTAAACAGAGCAGGTGTGAGGAGGACTTGGTTGGAAAGCAAGGATTCAGCCCAGGGCTGTAGACAAAAGGGAGATGAGAGAGGAGAGGCAAGAATGGCTAAGCCCAGGGAAGTCTGCATTCTCCTAGGTTCTTATCACTACTCTTGGCACATTGGCCCAGGTAGCAGTCAGGGTGCAATCTTGCACTTTGTTCCTTTCTGGGGCTAGTAAGGAACTCATGGGTCAGTGTGGCATGGATAACTGCTGTGCTCAGGCTATACTGGACTATTTAAGATTTAACTCCTTTGCTGCCAATTGTCAGCCTGAAAACTTGCCTGGGGCCACTTGCTCCACAGACCAATGTATTTATTTCTGATGTGCAACCCAGGATTGCAGGGTTGACTTGCAGTGTGGAGGGAAGACAAGGGAATCGAGGCTATTTATAGCAGAAGGCAATAAAGGTTTCCTTTCTTTCCTTTGCCACGAGTTATATTTCTCTGAAACTCTGCCCATGTTGTACAGATATCAAAAGGGCAAGAGAACAAGTTCTTCAGAGCTGGTTGGAAAGTTCCAGGTCTCTGTTTTTAGAGCAAATCTGCCAGCTTCAGAGGAGGTTGCAACCACCCTTGGATTCTAAATCAGCTTGATGGCGGTGCAAATAGATGCAAATGAGGGTCAAATGAATTTCCATAATGAACAGCACAAGCAGAGCGGACTCTTCCCCACCTGACTCAAAATTACTAGAAAATTCAATGAGGAGAAGAGAAACAAAGAAAGGAATGGAATGCAAACATCTTAGTGACTTGAAGACTGTTGAGCTTTGGATCTTGGGAATGAAAACTATGAGGTCCAAGAATGACTCTGGACTTTATTCTGGAAGCTTGTCTAGGAGTGGATGGGTCCAGGATAGCTCTTCTGAGGATTTTAGTTGTGATCAGGTCTTTTGCTATGTTTTTTTGCTGTGATTCATCCTTCCTTGTTCTAAGGCTGCCCTTAATAGCACACCTTGGTTGCCTTTTTTTTCCCCCTTTATAATAGCTTTATTGAGATATAATTCACCTACTATAAAATTCACCCCTGTAAAACATACATTTCAGTGCTGTTTAGTATATTTGCAGAGTTGTGCAACAATTACCACTATCTAATTTTGGAACACTTTCTCCACTCCCGAAAGAAACTCCATTCTCAGTAGCAGTCTCTCCCCATCCGCCCCTCCTCCAGCCTCTGGCTACCACTAATCTACTTTCTGTCTCTATGGATAGGCTTATTTTGGTGATTTCGTACAAATGGAATCATACAACATGTGTTCTTTTTTGCCTTGCTTCTTTCACTTGGCATAACGTTCCAAGGTTCATCTATGTTGTAGCATGTATCAGTATTACACTCCTTTTTATGGTAGATTGGCCTGTTTAAGCAGAACAGAACCAACATAAGGGCTATAAACCTCTGTGTCTCTAAGGACTGCAGTGAGCTTCACTTATTTCATGGAAAACCACATGAATTTGGAGATAATAGTAACATGACTTAACCTTATTACTTTTCCATTAAGTCTTGTCACTACCTTTAACTCTCGACCTCCCTGCATTTCAGAAATTAGCTTCATATCATTCAACTAATACTGGACTCAACTGACTTACATTTATAATTAACAGGTATTTTTATGAGCCACAATGTGGAAGCATTCATTTCCAAAGACTATTTTGGTACTTCTGGCACAGCCTATGTCACTGCATATGGTTGACTTGCATCTATGAAAGAGATGAGAGTCGCTAGAACTATAATACATATGGGCCATTGACTGAACCATCTGAGGAATTTTTAATTGGTGTGAATATGGAATGCAATAATTTATATGGATCCATTACTTTTATATGCTTAAGTACATGGAAGGAACTAATTGAATGGATTTTATTTTCTCGAAGGCCTTGAATATCTTTGGATAACCCCAAATATCTTCATATAAAGCTATACTTCCATGCAAATCATTACCCTTAAGACACATTTATCAAATGCCTCTTTTGTGCATGCCCATACTTTGAAGAAATGTGGTTTCCATCAGTAATCATGCTCAGCAAACCTTCTGCTTTTTGACTACTCAGCCAATAGAACCTCACATTCAATCGGCAAATATACAGGCAGATGGTAGAATAAAAATCGAGGTTCTCGATGATGTCTCTGAGGAAGGGCTTACATCTGTTGGGAGGCAGGGGAGTCAAATTTAACCTTAAGTTATGTTTATGGCTAGGATTCAGCCATGTCAGGGTAAATTTGACAAATGAGTGGAAAGTGCAAGCCAGAAAGCTATTTTCTACCAAGAATTAACAAAGGAGGAGTCCCCTGGGAAAGAACTCATTTATTTGAAAGCTGCTCTGGGATCCCAACATGGGATATGAGTCCTGTTGAGGTTGGTGTGGTATTCCAGAGGGGACCCAAAGCCGTGAAATGGACTGAAAAATCTGGAGGAAGAATGCCATTATTTCGTATTAACATAATACTGCGGAGAGGATGCCA
Source organism: Equus caballus (assembly GCF_041296265.1). Lineage (NCBI taxonomy): Eukaryota > Metazoa > Chordata > Mammalia > Perissodactyla > Equidae > Equus > Equus caballus. Next base: position 106,865,117 of record NC_091686.1, read on the forward strand.
ACTTCGTATGATTTTTTTCTAAGATAAAAGATGAGACATCAAAGAGATTTTGCTCTCATGTCAGGCCATATCTGGCTCTGTTCCCAGACACACAGGGTTCAGGTTCACTGTGCACAGAACTTGGGTGGAAAAGTTTGAGGAGTACTAACTAGAGTGTCTTTCTGTTCTAAAAGCGAGAGAAAGGCAAATAAATTGGCTGCATCGAGTAATCTAACACTGTTATTGGGAAGGAAGGAAGAATAATTCTAATAAAATAACCCTTTCAGTCATTTAGATTTTACCCCAACCTACACCCTTAACCTCTACCTCCTCCACACTGAAAGCGTTGTAAAATATTGGGCCACAAGACAAAATCGTTGTTGTGCCTATGTCATAAGTTTAACACAACAGATGGAGGCAAAGCATTCTCTCCACTTTGGCACAGAACTCAGTGTTACTTTGTCACATCAAGAGCTGTTGTACACTGGAAACACCCAGGACTCAGGTGGAAGGGGAGACGGGGTGACAGTGCCTAGAGGTGGCCATGTCCACTGTGACAGTGTTCAGAGGGTAGAAGGGTGATGGTAGAGGGTCGGAAGTTGGGATGACAGCATTTCTGGCACCAGCGGGATTAATAAATAGATACGTTTATCATTATATCTATAATAAATAAATAGAGTCACACAGCTTCCTGTGTGGATCTACACCCTTTCTTCACCAAGAGTTGCTATTTCCCCTTCATATCCTCCCTATTTGGTGAAGGTTGAGATGTCATGGTCACAGGCACATTGGAGATGCTCTGTGGGGCTGCTCAGAATAGGTGGGTGAGACTCTCAGGGACCTGGAAGTCTGCAATAGCAGGTATGGGTGAAAGCCAGAGAAATAATAATAATGATTGGAACCATAAGAATAACAGCTATTGAGGGTATCATGTGCTAGGCTCTGTGCTCTGTGCTTCACATTCACTATCTCTTTCAGTCTTCACAATAACTCTTTGAGTTAAATACATTTATTATGTCCATGATACAGTTGAGGAAACTGAAACATCATAAGTTAGATTTTCTTATAGCTGATATTGTCAGAATTCAAATCCATGTTTGTTCCTTATGATTAGCTCAAGCTCTTAACCTCTGTATTATATTACCTCTTAGGTTATTACTGTAGGACCTCATTTTCAGACAGTCATATATTGTGTTTGTGTGAGTATTTAGTGCCAACAATATATTTCTTGGGGATGCCATTTAAAAAATTTGGTTTATATACATAAAGATACAACTATATGTATGTTCCTTAATATGCTTTGTTCACATTGATAAATAACTACAAAAGGAAATGTGTGATCATTATAAAAGAGTAGATTAAGATGTGAATAAAGACTGGTATTGTAAAAGAAGCATTTTTATCAGCATTCAAAGTGACTTCAACGAAGAAAAGCAGGAAGGAAGAAGTGTTTACTGAACATCCTGGTATGTGGCAAACGTTAGGATAACACTGGATGTTCACATCAATCTTGTAAGATTGAGATCATTGTATTCATTCTACAAGTGAGAGAAAGGAGCCTCCAAGATATTAAGTAGCTCACCTAAAATCTTAAGTTAAAATGTGATTCAAAATCATGTATGACTTTAAGCCCATCCACTGTACCACTGAGGCCAATTTCCAGCAAGATGTTAGAGAATGGAAGAAATCATCCCTTTCTTAGTCCCCAAACACTGTTAAACATGAAAGATCTATTTATTTAATTTAACAAAAGCTTATGGAATACCTATTATGTTCCAGGTACTATACTAGATGTTGGGTCTCAAGTCTTTGCATTGACCACGGGGGGAAATTTCATTGTTCAATGGAAGAGACAGAACTTATGCAGATCACTAGTTAATATGCGGGAAGTAAAAGTTGTATGAGAGAACAGGGAGGGAGAAAGTTCATATACTTGGTAAAAATTTTACAGAGGCGGCGACCTTCTTAAGTAGGAGTTTGTCAGGCACAGAACCAGGCAAAGGAAAAAGCAAAGACCGTCCAGAAGATATAGAAAAGCTTAATTTGGTTATCCTTTTGTGTGGCATGAAAGTCTGGTTTTGAGATAGACAGTGGAGAGAGAAAAATCTGGTGTCTTGTTCTTGGGGCCTGGTTTTGAAGGATTTTATATGTCCAGCTAGTGAATCTGGACTTTTTCCTATGCTGGATAAGAAACCACTAAAGCTTGCACAGACAGTATGACCAAATTTTTGTGTTAGAAAGATAACTACATAAGATTTGAGATGATATGCTGAAGTATAGAGGAAAGAGCATTAGGGAGAATTTTTTAAAGACTAACCATGTTGAAGACATCCTTGACTTCTTCTCCTGTAATACTCCACATGGATGGTTACCAATTCCTAGAAAACTTCTTTTAAGTCAGGAGCCTGCTTTCTGTCTTGCTGCCATTTTCATAGTCCTTCAGCTCATCTTCCTTTATTTGGAATGTTGCCCTAGTCCCAGCTCCCTCTTCCAAACCCTTGGTCTCCTGCAGCTTTAGTCAGGAGTCACTGTGACTCCTAGGCCTAGAGCATCTCCCAGCTTACACGAAATCTCAATTCTTCAGGTTCTATCATACTTTCATCTCTTTCCCTAAGCAGCGGAAGGTTGATGTTTGCATGAAGTTGAGCCTTCTGGGAGTATTGAATGCTTCTTCATTGATTTGACCCAAATACATTACAGATGGCAGATTCTGATGCCTCCCCTCTTCAGGATAGTCTGTCAGGACCTGAGCTTAGGGGTCCAAGTGGGTCACCGGGAACCATTGTCCATTTATCCTCATGATTCACTCAAGTAGTGCCATTTTCTGTGTACACTATGATGTGAAAATATAATTGAGAAGAATTAGAAAGGCAAAATTGCTCCTGGGGGATGAGATTGTACAAACGAACAATACAGAGTTAGAGAAACATACTTCATTTAACATTTCCCACACTAGACTAGAAACATTTCCAGAGATCCAAATTCTGTTCTTGGTTCTCTTTATAGCTTTTTTTTATGACCTAGGCCAAGGCAATTAACCTTTCCATTCCTCAGGTTGACCTAAGTAAACTTAGGATAATATATCCCTACCTGCTTGGTTCCCAGGCATGTGAGGTTGAAAGGGTTAATGGGAGAAAGTTTAGAAAGTGTTCAAAGCACTGTTTATCAGAAAGTCTACAGTCTGTTGTGATAGCCAATCTATGAGTGAGTGTGCTAGATAGTAGAGGGTCATGAAACCTTGGTAAGAAAGATTATTGGGCACAGTTATCTCTTTTCCTTGGAAGCCCTCAACTTACAGGTCAATGAGCACCTACACACTTGGTGATATTCAAGGTTAAAGGAAACGCATGCCTTACTACTATACTGTAAAAAATCAGTTAATTACACGGCAATCTGTTCTTACCAGGCCCTGAAGGCACTGCCTGACCTCGTACCAGGCCTGTGAAAAGACCCTTCCCTGACAAGGAAACACCCGGACTTACGAGTGCTCTCCTGTATTCAGGTATTTACAAGCGTAGTTAAAGGCAGCAGTTACATTTCCTTTGGAAGTCACCACACCTCCTCTGTCTCTCTGATTTCTCAACTTTGCCCAGAAAAGAGAGAAGCAAATAGCAAGTGGGAGTTTGCTTGGGCATTGCAATGACTAGAGAAGGGGAGGCCAGTGATGCAGCAAGCTCCGTCTTATCGGTGGTATATGGGTGAGGTTGAGTCCCAGCATAACCTGCAGACAGACTGGGAAAACAGAGAGAGGGCCTATTTTCAAAGTCACATTGAAATCACATTGGCAACACTTTTTAAAGAGTATGGTAAAGAAATATCAACTGGCACAGGCTGATCGGTACACATGGTTTAGAGACTTATTTGCCGGTATCTGTTAAGATTAAACTTTCATGTACTCTCTGACCCAGCAATTTCACTTCATAGCCCTAATAGAAACAACCACATGTGTGTAAAGGGCCATGAATATGGACAAAAATTTAGCACAGTTTGTAATTAAAAGAGGCGGGGCGATGCCTTAAATACGAGGAATGGCTAAATAAGCAATGGAGTATACCCTTGTGGACTATAATGAGAGTTTACAAGAATGTAAGAGACGTATGTCCAATCCACCAGCAAATCTTGTTAACTTTTCCTCTCAAATATACTGTGATTCTGACCATTTCTCACCAATTCCACCTCAGGCATCCTCACCCAAGTCACCATCCATCATGGTTCCTGTGAACTGGGACCTAGCAATAGCCTTCTTACTGACCTTCCAGCTTCCTCTATTGCCTCCTACAGTCTATTTTTCACTCAGCTACCAGAGTGCTCCATTTAAAATACAAATGTGGGTATATCACCCCAATGGCTTCTCATCACATTGAGAATGTCACCTAAGGTTCTCTTAGAACAATATCTGCTGGGCCATTTGTGATCTGAGCCCTGGCTACCTCTCTAAATTAATTTCTTACTGTTATCTTTTCCCATATCTACATCATACCACATAGTGGGTGCTCAACAAAGCATTGCTGAATCAGTGAAAGATGAGCTTTATATGCATTAAAATGGAATGATCAGCAGGACACATAGGCTACACTGTGGATAAAGACATTGGCTATCAATTTAAGTAACTGCGTTCAAATCCTAGTTCCATAATACAGTTTTCAACTGTGTGGTCTTGTGCGGGTTAGTAAATTCTTTGTATCTTCAATTTCTCTTCTAAAAACTGCGATTAATAATGTTATCTATCTCATAGAACTGCTTTGAGGATTAAAGGGTCAATTCATGTAAAGCTCTTCGAGCCATGTTTTACTCATAGTAAGTCTCAATTAACATTAATTCATGACTACTTGGGGCCCCTACGACTTTTTGTTTTTGCCTCTTTATATTGTCACCACATCATATGTCGTGGATGCTATTTTATATTCTGTGATCAGGAGGAGATTATGGATAAGACGATTTTAGTAGAGATCTGAAGGCAGTGAAGCTGAAGAGCATGCAGCTTTCTTGGGGGAGAATATTTAGGAGAAGGAATAATTGGAGGAACTGAGGTGAGAGTATCCCGGAATGCTCTCTATAAAACAGTACTCATGGCACATGAGACATCGAAAATATAAAGAGAAAGGGAAAATAACACATAGGGGCTCCAAATGTGGTGATACAGTATTAATTCATACTTAGTATGAGTAAGATGCAGCTCTAAGTGCTTTATATATACCAATTATTCAATCTCACAGTAGTTCTATGAAGTGAGAGCATTCTCGAATGTTCCAGGTAGACCGCGAAAGCCAGAGGCAAGGAAATGGAAAGGAAAAAGAATGGGAGGAGAGTCAGAGATGTGACAAGGCAAGGTGAGAGGTAAGAGAATGCAGACCTCTGGGGGCCATGGTAACAGCTTTGGATTATACCATGAGAGAGCTGGGAAGCTGCTGGAGGGCTTGCATTAAAGACTAGCACATTTAGGGGCTAGCCCGGTGTACAGTGGTTAAGTGCACACGTTCCACTTCTGTGGCCGGGGTTTGCCAGTTCAGATCCCAGGTGTGGACATGGCACCGCTTGGCAAGCCATGCTGTGGTAGGCATTCCACTTATAAAGTAGAGGAAGATGGGTGTGGACGTTAGCTCAGGGCCAGCCTTCCTCAGCAAAAAGAGGAGGATTGGCAGCAGTTAGCTCAGGGCTAATCTTACTCAAAAAAAAAAAAAAAAAAACAAGGCTAGCACGTTAGAAGGCTCACTGGGTGGAAGCGGGACACGTCAGTTAGGAGGACAGTATAGCAATCTGGGTAAAAGATGATGGTGTCTTGTACATGAGTAGAAGGCATATGTTTTGATGATAGAACTGGAAGTTTTGGCTGAAGAATTAGAAGTAGTGCTCGAAAGAAAGAGAAGAGTCAAAGATGACACCATGGCTTCTGGTTGAGCAATGATAGAATTGGGTTGTTGCTCACCATGTTTACCAAATGGCTACCTAAGATGCAGTTTGGTAGCCTGGGGGCAGCAGGAAGTTCACTCAAGAATTTGGTTGTGATATCCAATTGGAGATGTAAAATAGATATAAGAGTCTCAAATTCTGGGGAGAAGGCTGGGCCTATTGAAATCTCAACATTTGAATCTCTAGAACTCAACTTTGTGCAAAACCTATAATGACTTTATTGTCACTGGGATGAGTATGTTGGGGGGTGGGGTATGTGAGTCTTTCTTGTTTCTTACTCTTCTCTAAGTTTCAGCTCCAGGATTTTTCTATTTGATCTGATTCTTGCCATCTATTGAGGATCTGAAGGAAAGAAAAGAGATAAGAAGTTTTGTTTGTTTCCTCTAGGTTTCATTCAAAATGGTGCTGCTTTGGAAGAAAATGGTTTAGGAGTTGAGTGACCACAAAGAAGAGATCCAAACTGAGAATTAATAGTGACTGGAAATATTTGATATGAGAAGGGAACAAGGAAGGGTTCACGTTGTTTTATAATGTAAGACCTCAGTAAGATGTGCCTAAGACATTCTTGAATAGAAGATACAGATTCAAAACTATACAAGCCAAAATAATCTGAAGACTATTGGTTCCAATATTTCAAAGATACATTAGTTATAATAGTAATATTATTCTTCTTAGCTACCACTACTCTCAATAGCTTTTCTTGTTAACTTCTCCTAGTTTTGAATATCATACAGCTTGTGGGATGCTTTTCTTGGTGCTTAACATACATTACCTTATTTGATCCTTAGACTTTGCAATATTACACTGGTATCTCTGTTGTTCAAATGAGGTAATCAAAAACATACAGTTACCTTAATATGGGCTGTCCTGGAATAGAAGTTCGCAAAGTTATTTCACAGATTATTAAGTGCTATGAAAAGAAAATGGTGGCAGTGGAAGATTGGGAAGTGTTAGATTAAAGAAATATCAGCATGCTTTTTGGCAAGACTTCTCATGTCATTAATATGCCAATCTTATATTATAAATCTCTAAAAAGAGTTATAGCATGTGTCATTTCTCAGTTACTTGAGCACAGAACCAATGTTTTTCCTGGAATTTCTTAAAGTTTAGGAAGAACACATTTGGGGACACGTGTCTTTAGGTCAACTTAAACCTAAGTAATGATCTATGTCCATAATTCCATTTTTCTGTGGTATTTTTTATCAAAATCTTCTTTATTGGGCCTTTTATGTTACATGGCTATAGGCATTTGAGGCTGTCTTGTATTTCTGATTTCTCACTCCATCCTAGACTTGGAAGTACATTTTGATTGATGCACGGTTGTATATCATGCAAACATGATTTCACTGTGAACATGATTTCAATTTGTTGGATGCCCAGGATGTTTATCATATGAGTAGGGCCTGGCCCCACAAGATTTTCCTTTGTCCACCTGCAGTTATAAGCCATCACCCCAATACCATGGTCATCCCTGAGGCACTGGAAGCTTTGTTCCAGTCTTCTCTGTCTACCTGCCTCTGCTCTCCTCAGCTCCTCCCAGTTTGCTCCACAGCTGTCCCTATTCGTGAGTTTGGCTACATCCCAAGTGATTTTTGCACCACCTCAGACAGAGAGTGCTTACCACTCCAAACACTTCCTATATCTGCTGGGGCTTAGTAAGAACCCAGTGTCTTGGAAATGGGGTTTTGATGATCCTTGCAGAGAGTGAGGCCTCTCTACCTGGCCCTGGAGTCACAGGCCTTTGTTCCTACTGGGACCAGTCTTTAGGTGATCAGAAAATATTTACGCTTTGGTCCCATTATTAAGTTCCCACATTACTGACCATTCAAAACTCTCAGTTCTGCTTAAGGGACCCCAACTGGCTCTTATCAATGCCCCTAGAAATTAAATATTTAATTGTTAACCTTAGTCCATGTTCTGAAGATCAGCTCTCCCTGGACAGATGCCTCAGACAATAATTTGCTTAGACTTCTGGGCATTTCTTAACCAAGAGCCTCTTTAGCTGTGCTTTACCTGCTGTTGTTACACTGACACATTGATGACAAGAGCAAAAGCTTTCATTTTATACATGCTGACTATGTGCAGGCTAAAGTTTTTATAAATATTATTTTATTTAACAGCCTTATAAGATAAGTATAATTATCCCCATTTTACAGACAAGGAAGTAAACTTACCAAAGATGATGCCCCTACCACTAGGTAGGGACAAGATTCAAACCCAGGTTTTCATCCTTACATCTGTGCTTGCAAGAGAACACTACCTTCTCATATACATTTATGACATTCAATCATTAGGATCTACCTGAATTTCCTTATGTTTTCCTTAACCTGAATTTAGCTAGTACTTACTACAGAAAGCAAAGTTACTTTGTATTACACTTAATTAATTCCTGCATTCATTTGCTAATTAATCAAACATTTACTGAGGGGTGAGTGTTAGATATTGTGCTGGCTGAGGACAATGCAACATTTTTAAAAAGGTGTAATCTCTGATATCAAGGGGCTCCCAGTTTTAAGGAGACAGAAACAAGTATGTAGAAAGTATAAAGGCTGCTATGACAAGCAATCATATGTTTAACATTAATAACCCTTTAATTAAGTAGAATGATCAGTAGGACATTGCAAACACACTGCCTTAGTGTCTCTAAACCCAAAATATCTAAAAAAAGTAGTGCACATGCTTATTACAAGTATATTCTAGTAACATTACATCTAGGCAGTTTAGTAAAGTATCACTTCGCTAGGTATATAGGTAATGGTGCTCCCTTTGGTGAGTCACTTAGAATTCTCCAGATGTGTGAAGAATTGATGGTCATCAAGAAGTGGGAGAATCAGTTTGCTCAAGGGGATCACAGGTAGGATATCTCCTGGCAAATTATTTATGCACCAGGCTAGACCCTCCACCAAGAAGCAGGGGCTAAGTGGGAAGGCCCTAGGTGTCTCCAAGGTTTCTTGTCAATTAATGCGTGGACATTTTTCCTTGGATGGATATAATAAATAAGTAGTTCTACATGTGGGTACTGGAGAGGCAAGACGGTGTCCTTGGGCAGCATGGCTAACAGCCAGGCTGGAATGGAAGAACCAGAGTGACATCTGTGCTAGACACGTTCAAGAGTGCAATTAGGTTAGGAACAGGGAATTTGGGATGTGAATGTTCTCCACCGTATTTCCTAGGATGTGTAGAGTTGGAAAAATATACTCGATAAAGTGAACTATATAATGAACTCTACAACCTGCATTGGATCTGGTTATTTTTCCATAAAGGATCTGTTCAAATTGTCAGCCTGTTTCAGTTGTTCTAAGGAGAAATAAGGAGAGGGATTTGTGTCTAGGTTTGGACCAGGAAGAAAGAGAAGAGCTTCTCTGCTGGGATGGAAATGGGTAAAAAAGAGGGAAAATTGAATGGCGTGGGAGGGAAGCAGGAGAAGAGGGATTGCCGACAATGATTCCAGAACATTCACCTACTCAAAAATGAAGGATTTCAGTAAGGAATATTACGTCCCTGGAATTCTCTAGTGGATAAAGAACAAGAAAACAAACCCTGTTTTGACTGTACTACATCAGTCAATCCTATCAGAGTCTTGGATCCAAAAGTCTCTGAACGAAGAGACATTGTTATCATGGACAACAATTACACTGGCCTTTCAGAAATCTTAGAATTCTCTTCTCTCCACCCTGCCCACCCCTCATCCCATTCTGACAGCTCATTACTGACATCCTAAGAGAGTCTATTTAGCTTTCGAAATCTTTACATGATGAGACTGCTGAAATTTGGTGAGAGAATAATACTAGATTTTAGCTAGGAGATAAATTGGTAGTTACACCCTTTTTATCAAGAATATTGTATTATTCTTATCATTTATATCATTGCTAAAAGAAAAAGGTAAATGTGTTTGATCATTTAGCCATTCAAATCTCTTTATTAAGAACAAACTATAAACAAGTAAGACAAAGAAGAAAATGCTTTTGATACTAGAGTCCTATGTTTTGATAAGCTTAAGTCCAGGAATATCCAGAAGCAGAATAGAGACAACTTACCCAATATTGGTGATCAAGGGTGGCTTCTTAGAAAAGATGACTGACATGGAAGCCTAAAGAAAGTCTCAACGTGTGTTTTAGGCACAGATCATGGGCTTGCACCGAACTAGCAAGATTCAAACAAAGATGAGTCCCTGCTCTAAAGAATCTTCTCTTTCTTTAAAGATGCAAGCAATTCTAGAAATTAGCATAACCATAAGACAGTAAATGATTATTAGCTGTGATGTGCAATAGAGATAAGTTTATAGGAGGTCAGAGGAGGGAAAAGATCTCCACGGTTATCAGTATGGCCAATTTATAAATGACTTAATTTGGACACCCGCTCTAATACCTTGCCATCTGCTTGAAAAGAATTTCCTTCCATTATGTAAAACACCTGATCGTGGGGTGGTGTCTATATTAATGGATGCTTTTTCTTTTAGGGAAACCTCATGTGCTCCATTTCAAGTTGAGCTCCAAAGTCAGATTACATTAGATGTTCATGCTGTTTGCCACTTGGCAATTCTAATCTATCAACAGCTGTCTGGGTAGAGCACTTTTGTGCATAGGGCCTTTGGAAGAAATCAGAGCTAAGGAAACTCACTAGCCCCTTCAGAGACAAAAACTCACCAGGCACATACCTAACAGTCCAATCTTTATGGCTGAGCAGGAGACCCACAGAATAATTTCAGACTTTTTCTTGGCATGTGGAATCTGTTACTCCTGAAACTTCAAAATGTATATATTTTCCCCAAATGAGATGTAATTCCATTGAGTTAATTATCATACAATTATAGCAATGGAAAAGAAAACCCTAATCAAACGTGAACAGCTTGTCTAACTATTAACCAGGCCGTGGTGAACCATTACTTAGCTCTGACTTGCATGATCCATCATAGACTTTTGGCCCTCTGTGAACGAATGCTTAAATGAGTCCACAGTCATTTAAAACTGAGAGGCCTGCCCGCCTGGGATATTGTGATTGCCTTTAAATTGTTTAGTCATTATATTTTACAGGCGTGAAGCTATGGCAACTTTCCTCCTTCCTCCTATCTTTTCTGTGTGATGAGAAGTGGGCAGGACATGACATGAAAGGCAAGGCTTCCAGGATTCTGACCTATAAAAGTGGTGATTCATTTTAAAACGTTTCTGCTTATATTCTCTTAAGCTACTAAAAAATATTAGAAGTAAAATGCCTCTGGATAAGTTTCCTTTCTAGGGAGATCCAGAGTCCAAAGCATCAGATTCAGGGTATCTTTTAATATTAATCCAAATTGATCTATCTTCAGGCCAATTCAACTATTGCCAATATTCCAGAAGTCAAATATAAAAAGACTCAGGTGTGGCATAATAAACTTTTGGTTTCACAGTCTTAAATACAAGAAGTCAGTTTGTATTGATACAGAAGCATGAAAGTAGCATTTGTTTTGGTTGAAAAGGGCCAGGTTGTTAACACTGGGAAAGAAATTCAGGAAGGATAAAGCCCATTAGAGGGTCTGATACCACCTTTGGGGTTAGGAAATGAGACTGTGGGTTCAGGGATTCTGTTTATCCCCAGGCACACTAGAAACCTGGCATAGTTTAATGCCAACTTTAATGTCATATGACAGCCAACTATTTGTTCATCCTGACCCCTATCACACTGGACTTGCCTTAGTATCAGCCACCGGGGCCTCCAAGCCATCAGCTGCTCTGGAAAGGCAGGAACTGGCATTTCCTGTGGGACTGTGTGGGGTCAGGTACACAATCAACATAAAGGCGGATTGAATGTGGAGCAGATTCATCTGTCTTGGGCTTTGACAGAGTGGGGTGTTTAGAAATGGAGGCAAGTAGCTGACTTTAATTCTGCAAACACAGACTTAACTACAGCAAATGAGCTCTTCTATTGACAAAGAGGTCTACATAACATTTTGGTTTTCTATTGTTTCCTCGTAGCACGGGTCTGGGCAGAGGTGGGAGGAGGAAAGTGTGGGGAAAAGACAAGGTGGAGGTGAATCCCTGCTGATGGTGGTGTTGAAGCTACCACAGCAACCGCCAATGGCAACCACCCCAAGGGCCCTATCTGTAAACAAACAGGCCATTCCCATGAAAATATCAGTCTCATAAGACCAAGATCAGCAATCATATTGTGGCTTCCTTTTCTCCACTCCAGCCTTCTGCTAATGAAAAGAGAAAGGCAAATATCTCAGGAATAAGAACCCAATTTGGGTTAATACTCCAGTATGCTTTGAATGCCAAGGCTTGCCTTCCAAGCTTACCTTGCTTCCTATAAGAGTTTTGAAAAACTGAAAATTAGCTTTGGAAGAGATCTCAAGTAGGGGTTTGCATGGGGAGAAGATGCCAGTGAGAATGAAGTATATAAAAAAGGACCCAGGCCAAGGCTAGGAAAAAGTCAAACTAATAAGAAGGTACAGAATAGGAAGTGTATTAACAATTTGTAAAGGCATGGGGTACCTGCAGCAAAGGAGAGGGAGAGGGAGGGAAAGGAAGGAGAAGAAAAGCAAAGAGCTCCAGGAGAGAGTGAGAAACTACTGACTAAGGGGAGCAGCCTCAGCTTGGGGAGAAGGAGTAAGAGTGCTCAAGGATTCCAGAGTTGTGAGCAAGAACATTCTACAGAAGCTCTGTGGCGTCAGAGTTCAGGCTTATTTCTCTCATCTTTATATAGAATCTATTGAAGGTGATGGATCTGTTTCCTGCACGTACCTTGTGGGGAATAAAGGTTTCTCCAGAGAGAAATAGGTTGGCTTGGTAGAGGTCCACATAGCTACTTTCTGCTTAGGAAATGAAACGACAGCAATGTATGGAGAGTTAATGGCCAAAAAGGTCATGTGCATGTGTCATCTATAACATGAAATAGAACTGAGATGAGTGCAGAATTGGCAGGGGCTGCTTCTCTGTGTTCTGGAGGTTCATCACTGCCTTGTTACCAACCTCTGTGACCCCAAGATTTCTTGCCTCTGAATAAAAGAGGGCCAAATTCAGCTCATGTAAATTATCTGCCCAGAATATGTGAGACGGCATGCATTGCAGAGTTTCGGATGACTTCTAAGCATTTTTGTGGTCATTAATGACAATTTTTGCCCCAACAGAACCATTGATCAGAATTGAGTAAACTCTCCTCGATGATCTGCGTCTTTCAAAAGGGCGTGATGCCCCTTGGCGAGCAGCTAAGCAAGATTTTGAAGAATAGAAAAATCGCATTCTGAAAGAGAACAATAAAATTCTTGGAATGATTCACAGCTCCCAAGCAGATATTGAATGTCTGCTGCCCAGTAGATTTCCACAGTCAATGTGAATTGTCACAAGCTTTAGCAAAAGTTTTGCCCTCTGATATTTTGAATAAATAATACCAGAAAATTCTGTTTTCTGATCTCTTCCCCTCACCATCTTTTCGCTATATGGCTTTCTGCAGGACCATGGGGGAGTACATCTAATAGTTCTGTTTTCCAGAATGTCCCCCACAACTCTGAATGAGGTATGATGATTGGGTTCAACCTTTTCCTTGTCCTGAATAAGCAGAGTTTGTCCTCTCTTATTCTGTTCTCCTCTAACCATAAATAATATTGCCGCTGAATAGTTCAACTACTTCATTTAGGTTGAGTTAATTTACAAGATACAATTTTTTGTATTAAAAGAATATAACAACAGCTACCATGTGTTGAGTACACGCTGTGCCAGGCAATGTACTTTGCTTTTGTATGCCATCTTATTTAATCATCATGGAATCTGTGCAAGGTAATTCTTTTTGTATCCATCTTTTCAGATGAAGAAACCTGGGAGTTAAGTGCCTTTCTCTGAGTTTACACAGCCAGTAAGTGGCAGAGCAGAAATTCAGAATCTGACTGTAGAATCCACAGGCATAATCATTAAGGTATATATCTTCCTGAGGGCAGCTGATAAAACTCTGTGATAGCAGTTACTAAATATATGCTCAAAGCATTGAATTCAAAATTGAATAGAAAGCCATCACCCTCTAGACCTTGTCCTCAAGGTAACATGCTTCTGACATTTTATGTATCTACCTTTTAGTCTTGCAGCCAGTCTGAGAGGTGGATTCTAAAGCTTGGCAGACCTATGTTCCCATCTTAATTCCTCCACCTCTAGCTGTGTGCCCTTGGACAGGTTATTCAACTTTTCTGAACCTCAATTCACTCATTCATAAAATTGAGATAATATCATTTTTATAGAGTTGTGGAAAGAATTATGTGATATAAACAAAGAATGCTCAGCCAGTTGGCAGAGATTAGACGTATGAAATAACCTTCCCTTCTCTAACACCCATATGTCATTATCCACTTCTTTAACTAGCCAGTCAAAAGCTTCCCTTCTGGAGAATAATATCAAGTGCTTCACCTTTTGGTCCTTAAATCCAATTATTTCCATTTAAGAAAACAGAATCACATTATATTTATTTAATATTTCTACCTTCTCATGTGCTGTATCACAAATAATAGTGAAGTCCCCTAATTTTCTCTTTTTAATATTTTGATTCGTGACTAAGAACTGTCCACATCTCAATAAATAATGACTATCTTCTGCAAGTGACAGAAGCTTTTTTGGAAGTTAACACTCTGTATTGATTGCTGATGCCTCCTTTCTATCAATAGACTCTTGGTACTGATCAAGGGCAGTAGTGCCAATTGTGGGCCATTACAGATGAGTTTGGATTTCATTGAAATCTGTAGAGCAGAGCTAATGGGATATATTGTCATCCTGTAGATAGCACAAGAGCTACTGTGGCTTACTTAATTTGAAGGGACGTTTCATAATTCTTGCTAAATTGGAATCACAAGTCAGATGAAATTTAGGAGCACATTATAGTCATCTTGCCCTCTAGAAGCTTTGAAAGAATAAGTTATTCCTGCAGTTGGTAATGGCTGTTGATGAAGTTTCTTCAGTTCAAGAAAGAAAGCTACTATTTCAGGAGTTGAGAGTTTCTGGGGTCCAATGACAAAAATGATCAACTCTTCACAAACTAAAAAGCCTTATGATTTCAAAGGGTGAGAAATATTAGTGTTCAATGGAGCAGTGTGAAATTAAAATATTTTTAGAAATATTTTAGGAGGGGCTAACGAGAATGCAGGAAAATGGCTGCATCGAATTTTAGGATTCTAATATCAAATTTAGAGAAGAAAAAATATTAAAATCAGAAACAGGGTAATTATCCTGTATCAGGAGCTGTGTTAAACACATTATACATTACGCCATGGAATTCTTATAACCACCTTATAGATACAATCTAAATTTTAAATCTGTGGTTCAAAAAGATTAAATAATTTACCTTAATGCATATAGGTAGTACACTGGATGACTTGGACTTCAACTCAGTATTTGTCAGAAAAGTGTATTCTCTTCCTATCGTGTAAATTTTGTTGCCTGCCTCATGGCTCATAACCCTTCAGTATCACCCTACTGCCTGTTAACATCATTCTGACGAGACTGGGTCTTCTGCTCATTTGTCTAGGATATAAATTAGGTTATCTCTAGTATCCTACCAGGGATCAATATCACCAAAGAAACAGCTAAGGGCAGAATCTAAGATCAGTAGAACACGAGTGGGGGAGATATTTGAGGAGCACATTTGAATTGGGGAAAGCCCACAGGCCTACTTCTGTATACACATGAGGATTGTGTCTGGTTTGTCCAGACATATTCATGTATGGAAAGGGAGAGATCCATGTGGAATATGGGCCAAGGCATGGTCTCAACAACAATCATAAAGCGATACCATTTATTGAGCAGCTACTCTCTGTCAGGCACTGTGCTAGATTTTTGAGCTCTGATCCACTTAATCTCTACAGTTTTCATTTTCAAGACAAGATGAGGAAGGTTTTGAAAAACAGCACTTAGAAAGATCAAACAAGTTGTGCAGAACACATACCTAGAAAAGGACAGAACTGAGGTCTAGGTTTGTCCAATTCTAAGGGTTACACTTGTTCTGCTTTAACCTACTCATTGGTTAATGACCAATATTTACCTGCTGTGTCCTGGGCCTGGTGCTAGGGACAGGGATTCACAGATAAATAGGGAACAAGTCCTACTCTTAGGATTTTATTCCTTTCATGTTTTGGTCAATTCTCTCCTATTATAAAGAAACCTTCATAGTTCCTTGAACGTGACAGAGTCTTCTGTTTCCTCCTCCTCTGTTTTGCCCTACACAATGTGAGGTAAACGATAGGCAGTCAACAACACTGCATAATTGGCTTATGCATCTCAAAATCTGCTCATCTACCACCTCTTACTTAAAGAGGTGAATCAGGGCCATTCCTCCTTGAATCATGATCCCTCAATGCTTCGGAGAATTCCAATTTTGTAATTCCCTTGCATTAGCACAATTAGCAGAATTAACAGAATTGTCTTCTATTAGCAGAAACATGGTTAAGGCTATAATACCAAGTGGGCATGAAGAGAAGCTGGAAACACCAGTAGGAAACAGTGTGTCAAATCTCCCAGGTCTTTTCTCTCTTGTATTTCAGTACTGTTCTCTTACTGCCACTGTCCTCTGTGCTTTTGCCCAGATCACAGAGGAAGGCAAAAAAAAATCCCGCTAATGGAAGTTGGAAATGATGTCATCTCATTCAGCTTCTCTCCCTTCTATGTGCCAGGGGATGGAGTGGGAACTCACGTACTACTAACTTCCTACCCTGGGCAACTGGAGATCTCAACCTCATCTTAGAGCCCTTCATCACAAGATCTTTTAGAGTTCTCGGGGGATGCCACATGCCTGGAATGATGTACTTCACAGAGAAAGGTGAAATTTCTCCAATTCTGGCCTTTCTTTTAGGGCTTGGCAAAGCAGTTGGTAGGTGCCCAATAAATATATATTGCATGGATACCAACATGATTTTTAAAACTGAAAAAAGTTGAGGAGAGGGCTCTGACAACCAATAGTCCACAAGGCTTTAGTTTTTACTAAGTTGAACAATTACTTTGATGTATGGATACAAATAAACTAATAATGCTAGTCCATTCATTTATCTACCCATTCAGCAAGCAGTAATTTATAGAGTGACTTCTATGTAAACGGCATGGCTCTAGGCCAAGAAAACACAGTGGTAGATTCGTAGACACAGTCTCAGCCTTACAAGACTCAACAATCTAGCGAGAGAAATAGTCTAAAATAAGAGAATAGACACATATACATACTATATTATTTTACATTGAATTACAAAAGGAAATGGCTAAGGTTCTGATTTAAGAGTAGTAAAGAATATTTTTCTCTACCAAAGTCTTTATGTTGTTTGAGCTCCTCTTTCTTCTCCTCATCTATTTAAATTTTCTCCCATTTCTTTTGTTTTACCCTCAAAACTCCTAGCACATTGTCCTACAGTTGGCAGGTATAGTAAGTACATACTACCACAAATGGCAAATATTTGTTGAGCACTTTCTATGCATCAGTCACTGTAAAAGTGTTCCATCTATGTGTCACATTGTGCTATGAACTTAATAGAATAAGAGCTAACATTGATTTGGTACATTTTTTGGGTCAGTGATTTTCATGTAATATTTGTTCACCTAATCTTCACAACGTTTTTGTGTTAGGGTTCTCCAGAGAAACAGAAACAATATGATACATATAGATATAGATATAGATATATAAAAGAGGAGATTTATTATAGGAATTAGTTCACGTGATTGCAGAGGCTGAGAAGTCCCAGGATCTGCCATCTGCAAGCTGGGGACCCAGGAAAGCCAATGGCGTAATTCAGTTCCAGTTCAAAGGCCTGAGAGTTGGGGGCCAATGGCTTCACTCCTGTTATGAGTCCAAAGGCCCAAGAACTGGGAACACCAATGTTCAATGGCAGGAGAAAAATGAATGTCTCACCTTAAACAAAAAGAGTGGATTTGCCCTTCCTCCACCTTTTTGTTCTATTCAAGCCCTCAGTGGATTGGATGATGCCCACTCACATTGCTGAAAATCATCTTCTTTACTCAGTCTGCATATTCAAATACTAATCTCTTCTGGAGACACCCCCATAGACACACTCAGAAATAATGTTTTACCAGCTATCTGGGCTTCCCTCCACCTAGTAAAGTTGACGCATAAAATTAAACATCACAATTCCCATGAGTATTACTATTATTATAAGCTAAGTAATTTTTCCAAGTTTTACAATTGGCAAGTATCTGGATTCAGATATGATCCAAACTGGTCTTACTTCACGGTGTGCACTCATAACCACTGTGCTAGTGGGTTCATAGCAACATAGTCTAAAAATACATTGAAACATATCAGAATGTGTTGCATATATGAAAGAATATTATTTTGGGATTTTTTTCAGTTATACATACACATTTGTACATACGTAATAGGTATATGCATACAGAGTCACAATATAAGATTCATTTCTTATGTGCATCATGCTCAAAAAAGCTTCAAAAGCACTGTTACTAAACCATGGGGACCCCTAACACATTAGTGTATAGAAATTCCCTCCTCATCCCGGAAGTGTCTACTATTTGACATGGGCTTTTGGGAGACGACAATACGACTTTAAAAGTGGATGGATTTGGGCTGAGAGGAGAAAGAAATAGGGAGAGCTTGGTAAAAGGGTATGAACTTTCAGTTTTAAGATGAATAAGGTCTGAGGATCTAATGAATAGCATAGTGACTATAGTTGATAACACAGTATTGTATAATTGAAATTCACTAAGAAAGTAGAACTTAAATGTTCTCAGATACACAGTAAATGATAAATGTGTGAGGTGATGGATATGTTAATTAACTCAGTGGGAGGAATCCTTTCACAATGTATACATATATCAAATCATCACATTGTAGCCTTCAAAAATCTTACAATTTTATTTGTCAATTATAATTCACTAAACCTGGAAAAAAGTGGATGTATTTTCTGTGGTTCATAAGCTTTTGGAGTCAAAGACAGCTGAGTTCCCCTCCCAAGGCTGTAGCCAAGCATGTTGGGGATTCTTGATGAGTCCTTTGTTTCTCCAGTGAAAATGGGAATAGTCTGATCTTCTTTGCAGGGTTATTGTGAAGATTACACGAGATATCGAATTTAAATTTCTCAACATATCACTCATGCTTAACAAACATCCTGAGTGCCTTCTCTTTCCCCAACACTCCCACAATTCATACTCTACAGACCTTAGACCCTGCTCAAAGAAACTCTTAAAGATTCCATGAGTTGACTGTGAGACCTCCAGCTTTTTGGCATACTTAGGATTTCTAGCCATTTGCGTAGACTGTGATTACTAAGAAGAGGCAGGTCATCTATCCTTTCAGGGACTAAGCAGTGGAACAACCACTCAAGGTAGCCAGGAGCCAGGATCTGCACATACACCTGCCAGGTGTTGCTCAAAGGATAAGGCAAAAATAGGAAATATCTTGGGTAAAAGTGGAGCTGGGCTTCTCCAGTTCTCTTCACACCAGTAATGTTTTAGAAAGTGAAGTTGCTATGACAAGTCACATGTTGGAAGGATTTATGGTGATTCATCGAACTAAGGGCTCTTTAAAAATTAGAAGATTGTAGAAACTCGCTCCTAGGCTAGAGCTCCCTGAGAACTCTGGAACCTGTATTTTTCCAGTTCTGCAAGGACTCTTGCTCTGAAATGAAAAAACAGATGCTCCTTGCATCTGGTTTCACCTATTAGCTCTTTAATCTATCCTAGAAGAGTGCTCTGCTTCCGTAATAGCAATGTGTTCAATCTGGGTAGATGTGCAAGATGCCGGCCTGACAGCATTCAATTGCAGAGGAAATGCCAGATACCAATTCTCTTCCTTTATTTCAATGAATTTTCTCTCCTCCTCACCCCTGCTCCAAGCTCCTACCACTCTTGCCCTCACCCCACCTCCTACCATCACCACCTTTGTAGTTGAAGATGTAGATGGAGATGTGTTTCCAACTACTTAGTTTCAATCAATCCACAGCTTTCTTTAGATATCGAAAGACTCTTTTCATGTTGTTTTCTTTAACAACATTTGCTTTTATTTGTCTCACTGTTCCAATAATTGGGAAATGGAATCTTTGCTGAGAAGGTGTAAGTGATTAGGACCTAATAGTTCCAATTGAGCCAGAGCGCTAGGAAATGTATGAGGATTACAACCCTTGTCAGAGTGAGAAACTTGCTTTCATGAAGAGCATATATTTGAACAATTGCAACTAAATACAGTCATCCTAACCCCTGTACCCATAAGCAATGATTGTAAGTGGTAACCTTTAAAAGGAAAAAAATGAAAGATATTTAGATGTGGGGTTGACTAGGTTGAATTGCATTTTTGCACCAGTGTGTGTGCATGTATATGTGTGTGTGTGTATATATATATATATATATATGTAATTTTATCTGTCTTTTTTTTAAACTTTTCTTCTTAGCTTACTCCTAAAACTTACTATCACTAACCTTCAATCTTAACTCATTTCATTTACTTTACATCTGCTTCCTGATGCCCAGGTTAAGAAAACAAACATTTACCTTCAGCCATAGGCATCCACAGAAGCAAATACCAACTACAACATGACCCAAAGTCAATTGAAGGAGAAACAGAACAGATTGGAATTCCTCGTGGCCCCCCTCCTGGTTTCTTTCAGGCCCCGGGCAAGTGAGCATGTGCTAATTTGCATGGTTGACTAAATGGCATGCTTAGACCCCACATTTGCATCTCTGCTTGGGTTCAAAAGTGGGTCCCTGAGCCAGTTTCCCTTAGCTCCTCTGTTATTTCCCACTCAAAAGTTAAACCCCTTTGGGAGTGTTGCTCACCAGGGTACATCTTAGTGCGGAGAAGCAATAATTGGCTGGGCCCCATTCTTCCTTTAATGTAGGGTACAGCCAGCTGGTACTGATGTGATGGGTTAAGGTAGGGGAGAGGAAGGGTTGGGGAAGAGAAAGAGATGATCTCCAAGGCAATCATACAGAAGGCGTGGAGTGACTGGCTCCACTCTGCTCTCTCTGAGGGAAGAAACTCACTGTACTTAAAGGCCTTCACAGTTTTTCCTCCTCCTCCCAACTCCCCAGTCCTGAATGGGGAAGGAGGGGTTCAAAGCAAGCTGAACAGCTTTATGTAAACCATCCATTTCTCTGTGCCTCAATTTCCTTACTTGTGACATGGGAATCAGATACTTCCCTGGTCTAATACCCTGGATTATAAGAAAGATTACAGTGGTATTTTGAGATTACTTAAGGTCCAGGAAAGAAAAGTCAGTTTCATCCTGTATATTGTGCTGAGAAGGCTTCTGAAGCAGAACTCAGGGACCTTGGGAAGAATGCCAGATCAGTCCATAATTAACCGACACCGGGGTGTGGGGGTGTGCGTGCCTCCATTAGCTCCTCAGATCTAGTTCACCCCTGCCATTTCATTGATAAAGAAATTAAAACCCAGGGAGTCAAAGCAACTTGTAAAGCCAGACTGACAAAGTTAAGTGTTCTGCAAAGGTAAGATCACTATATATTTTTGCAAGTAATGAGGATTTTATTAGGGTGCTATTTCAGTCTTTGGGAGAAAATTGAGCTGAGTAAATAACACTTTGGTGTGTGTCCTAGTTTGGTTGCAAGTGTCAGAAACCGAACTCTAGCAAACTATTGGCAAGAGGGTCCATTATCAACTTATACAATCATGGCAAAGTTGAATACCAAACAAGGACAATGGAAGGGCTCCAGCCGAGCCTCAGGAACAATGGGAATCAGGGATGTGGATGCTGTAGACCACCCCTCCAAGTCTCACAGCTCTATCTGTCTGCATTTCAAGCTGTTATGATTATTTTTTTCACCACGTATTATATTTCTGGGGAGGCATATGGAAAAACAAGATTCACTTTTTTTGCTTTGGCCACAAGAGGGAGACTGTATCACCCTCTGCGTGCTCTGAAATTTAAAATATCTCAGGAAAATGAAGGGATTGGTCCAGATTGGGGAAGAGGGTGAGACTATATAAAAACATGGCAGCTTCAATCAGGAGCACATAGATGGAGTAGGAAAAGATCTGGTCCCAGAAAATGAAAGTTTTCCTGGGCAGAAAACTAATGTGATGAAGTCACTTAAAATACATATGTAATCACATAAATACAACCACAGGTCCACTCTATGCCACAGAGTTCTCTCTTGCATGGTGAATTAAGAGAGATGAATCTGATGTTGCCACCATCAGTCTCAGCATTCCCACTGTGCTGAGATATATATTTTTCATAGGATATGTCTTCTCAATCCAAGCAAACTACTGGTGCTCAACTGAAGAACAGAGAAAATACTAGAGATAAAGAGGCCAGCTTCGGACCTACTGCAATGAAGATGGTGTGCGAGTGTTGCACATGCTGCCTTCCTTTTTTATCAAGAGTCATTTGACTTCCTATGATCATTATTTAGTGGTCTGACCTGCATCTCCAAGCAGGCTGGGACTCCTCTGACCGTGCTGACCAAGCAGACATTATAAAGCTGGGCTGCAAGTTCCATGGGAGATATCTTCACCTTTATTCCTGGGGTATCACATGCAGTGTTGTGGTTTCCTACGGGCTTCACAAACTCATAAGTCACTTTGTTCTTCAGTACTCCTAGTAATTAAACAGACCAACTAACCACATGCTAAATGGAAATATTAAAACCCACCCAAGAGTCCTGGGTGGCTACAAGTGCAGTTGAGGTGACATGAAGAAAAAAGGCCCAAAGCTTCTCTGAAGGCAGTTTTGATGTCTTAGCTAGGAATTACTGAGATTAGAAATAAAAATAGCCATGATTATAAAGAACGCATTTTGACCACATCTAAAGTACAGCACTTTATAACTCAGAAAGTTGTTGTTAATGTTCCCGGAGAAAGGAGCCTTCCCAAATAAAACAAAACATCTCAGAATTTAATTATATTTTTCTTCTAGTAAATAACCTTTTCTTTTTTTTTACCTACAGATATGGCCGAATGCAATCGCAGGTTAAAGTTTTCATATTCATAACAGATTTTAAGTTTAACATAGATTTAACCAGGCCAAGGACCACACAAGGGGGATAATGTTTATAGTTATAAATTTTTGCCAAAGATCTTGTTTCATCCTCTAGCTGAAGTCGAACCGTGCACCCATAACACTGAAAGAAAACAAAACATCGCTGTTGTATAAAACTAGAAACTATTTTCTACAAAGAGATGAAAAGAACTAGTAAGTTGTACAAATATTGCTCATTAAGAAGTTAACATTCAGATGGCAACTTGCATGTACCAGATAGGATATTTACAGAATATCTAAAAAATTCTCATGGCAGTCCTGTGTGCTAGATTTTATGTACACATTAGATACATGAAAACTGAGATTGCATAACACTTGAAACTTTCGAGGTCACACAGATAGTACTGGTAATGGCTCGGATCTGTCTGACTCTTGTAACCTATACATTCCCCCCTGCATCCCTCTGCCTGTATTTTGTTTTGGTTAATGATGATTTAGGAATGAATGAAACATATTCAGCCTTGTTGGATGCTATCGTGATTTCAAGCTTCCAAGTGAGATTATTATAGTTGGGATTAAAAAAAAATCCCCTTTCAACTTCACATATTTATGAATGTGTCAATGAACACTTTAAGAATGTATCTATCAATATCAAATGTGGTTTCTAGCAGAAACCTTGAAAAAATTGCAGAATTATCCTCTGAAATATTGCTGCTATTATTTTTTAAAATTGCAAGAAAATGTTCTGCCATTTCAGACCATTTATCTCTGTTAACAAGACACTTTTTTAGTTGGATAGATAATATACACCCATCTGGTCTGCAGTTTCTTCATTTACTCTGGTAATAATAACTAAAGGCATTTCTCCATTGCTTTGGCAATGTCCTGGCCAATCTTTTGCCTTTCCTGCTGTTGATGTAGGATGCAAAAAACAAGAAGAAATTAGGACCTGGTTATAATACACAGACATGCCATTTAGAATGTTATTTCAGTGTTGAGGAGGGAACAGTGCCTAAGTGTTAATGAAAGCAGAATCATATTTAAAACATTCCTAGCCATTCAGGAAAGATCTAGAAAAATGCCACAAAATGTTTTTGTGCTTTCAGTAGACACCATCCCATTTTCTTTATCTTCTATTTCACAAAGTTCTCCAATACAAGGTCTACACATTTGCAAATATGTGTGTAATTCAGATCTTTTGCCTGAGTCACGTGGGCAGATAAAAGAATTACAAAGAACTCGAGCAACATTTCACTTGGCTTTAGTTCTGCTTACAACACAATGAGACGTGAAGCACTGAGACAATTGTCTAAATAATTTAAGGCAAAGAAAAAGGAATTTGCTTTAATCTCCTTGATGTTCAGTAAAGACTGTTCTTCAGTGTTGTGGAGTTGCTTTATTTCTCCATTTTCTCTTCTGTATTCACAGAGTTGACATGTTGGCATAGAGTTTGCCTGGGAATTCTAGAAGGGATTTTTTCAAATAAAGTGTAAGAAAGCATGAATTATGATCCTGAAACAGCAAGCTACAATTTCCTCTTTCTCTTTTGTCTCCATCTCTTCTTCTCCTTGTGCTTTCTCTCCATCCCATAGTTTTCCTTTCTCATCATTATTCCTAAAGCTTCCTGACCCTCTGTTAATTGGTTTCATTGAATTCAGTCTATCAAAATACACTTGAATTCAGGGAAATTTATGTTTTGTTTCAGTTTGAATTGTTTCTTCTTTAAGGAGTTGTTTTCACTTTGCCGCAAAACAGCTAAGTTGTTTGCTCATTCCAGGCCTTTCTTGGCAGGTAAACAGACCTGCCTTCTTCCTCTCACCAGCTGGTAGTGGAGTGTCTGCGCCCCAGCTCCTACCCAGGCTGGTGGGCGGGGCGCGCTAGGTAGAGAACAAACAACGGTTTATTTTGAAAATGATGCATAATTTTTTACCCACTGAATTCAAGAAGTTGTTAAAAAAATCAAACAGGTCAACAAATTCAACTAGTAGCGGCCTTGTCTCAAAGCGGTTTATTTGTGTAGACAAAGCTTGTTAGTACTGTGAATAAAAATATCTCTTAAAGGGTGGATTTTGGGGGTTTTTTTTGAGAAAGATTAGCCCTGAGCTAATGTCTGTGCCCATCTTCCTCTGCTTTATATGTGGGATGCCTGCCACAGTATGGCTTGATAAGCTGTGCATAGGTCTGCACCTGGGATCTGAACCTGTGAACCCCAGGCCACTGAAGCAGAGCACGCAAACTTGACCACTATGCCACCAAGCCAGCCCCAAGGGCACCTTTTTTTTTTACTTGTCAAGCCGCAGTTTAAAATAATACCCATATGAAAATATATCATTCTTATTTCTCCCTCCAAAATATTGCTAATTTCTTTTTAGTTAATGATATAAAGTGTCTTTCTTCTTTTTAAATCAGAGCTCTATTAAGGTATAGAGAACATACAATGAGCAGCATACATTTAAAATGTGCAATTTTATGTTTTGACATATGTAGAGAGCATCAGTCCTGAAATTCCAGAAAAATCTAGTTCATCCTTGCTTAAAGTTGGCTGTGCTTATTATAATGAGACAAAGCTCTATTTATTTATACAAACCAAATTTTATGGTGAACATATTATTGGAAGTGAGCAGATTAGAGATGATATAATAAGATACTTTCATTTTACAGATGAAGACCCTGAGGGTCAAAGAAGTGAAGTCTGTTATTCAAGGTTGAAGATCATTTGTGATACGGCCCAGGCAAGTCTCCTGATTTTCAGTTCATTTTTAGTTCGGTAGCAGTTATTTACACCCATCTGTCACTTTCACTCGATGGGAGGAAAAGAATATATATTTTTATATATTTATATTGTATATAATTCATATATATGTATATATATAAAAGGAAAAAAAAACTTTTCTCAATTTTATGTTAAAGCCTGTTGGAATGCAAATTTTCTTACTAAATTTACTAGGAAATAAATAAGAGAGGAGCCCTCGAATCCCTCTGTAATTTGTGTGTGTGTGTGTGTGTGTGTTTGTGTGTTTAGAAGGATACATTCCAAGAAACAAGGTCATGAGACACTCACACGGATATTGGCAGGAGCATAAAGAAAGATTTATCAGGTAGTACTTCAGTTGGTTTTTTTTTTCTTGGCTATTTAATAAACTTGTGCTGACTGAGTTAAAAATACAGAATCCTCCATGAAGCAAACTGACACATGAACCGCAACATGTGGGCCGGTGTTCCTAGTTTTCTTTTTCATTCTTGTTCTGAGATGTCACTGGATTCTTTGCCAGATTTTACTGTTGACATTTCCTCTTGAGATAGGGACCCTGGGCTTGGAGGTCACCTGAAGATTTAAAAATCAAAATCTGGGACTGGCCGTGTTTAAACAATAGTGTAAGTTCCTAAAAAGAACCATAAAAAGGAGGAAGTAAAGGTGGGCATTTTAAATATCTCCTTTCTGCCGCCAAATGAGCTGCAGTGTCTGAATGTCAGAAATCTGAATAACTGAAGAGCATTGTGTGTATCTTCAGGTGGAAATTTCACATGCCTGACATCAAACCAGTAGGCGTGAAGTCAGAGGATCAATATTTTTGAATGTTGTAAACTAATTCCTTTCTATATTTTGTTTGATAGCACACAAAATAGTTTTTTCTGTTTTTCCTCTAATTTTTGGCTTAAATATTTATAGTAATGCCTTATAGCTAATACTGATACGGTAGCAAAGCCCTACATGTTTTAGGAACCACTGTGAATGCTCAAATATACTAAAACTGGAAAATAATAATTTAAAGTAGTTTGAGAAAGTATTTGAGGTAAGAAAAAACCATTCAGTCATATATACAAAACACATTTTATAACACCACTGGAGTATGGCACCCCAAACTTCTCTGTTCCTGATGTATCATTTTGTGAGCCCTGAAGGCAGGGACCTTGTCTTTCTTCCTTTCTGTTGCATCATAGCACCTGTGCTTTGCCTGAGTTGGATTCTTAATGCCTTTAGCTAAATGAAAGAATAGTCAGATTCCATACTCTCCAGGCCGCTTTTAATTAGAAGACCAATCATCAGGGAGAATGACATATTAACTCAGTCTGGCCAGTGTTCTGTCTTCTCATTCACTTGTTATGCAAATATTGATTGAACAACTTCTATGACCACAGAATGTTCTAGATACTGGGGTACAGCCAAGCACAAGATAGACAAGATCCTGCTGTCTTAGAGCTGGCATTCTACTGATGAAAGATGATTAAAAAATTTAAAAATAATTCCAGACAGCAGTAGATAAAAGTTAAAATAGAACAATGAGATGGAGAGATGGAGTGTGGGTCAGGAGGATGGTTAGGGCAGCCTGCCTCTGTTGAGTTGATAGCTGTGTGGTAAGAAGGCAGCCAAGTGAAGCTCTGTGGGGATTATACCCCAGGCAGAGGGAACAGTAAGTGCAAAGGCTTGGGGTAGGAACAAGGTGAAAGTACTCAAGGAGCAAAGAACTCGTCCATGTAGCTGGAGTGGAGTAAGGGCCAGAGGTTCTCAGGATGTGAACCTGGAGAGGCGGGCAAAGGGCCAAACCAAGGCAGGCCTTGGGAGTCTGCCATCTGATTGTTTTAATTAGCTCTAAGTGAGGCTTCTTTCATTAAATACTGGAGTTCATGATACTTTTTTAAAAAGTCTACTTAATAAAGATAGGATTTTAAGTAAACAAACAGCTATTATTTTTAATGCTTCATGAGCAATTATGATATTATGAGATGGATTAGAAGAGTTTGTTACAATAATGCTCCATATAGCTAGGTGGGGAACTTAGGACTTCTCCCAATGGGAAAGTATTTGCTTTATATTGAGGGTTGGCAAATTCTTTTAAAGGATCAGATGGTACATATTTTAGAGTTTGAAGGTCAAGAGGCAAAATCCAGCATATTATGTAGGTTCTTACATAACTTGTGTGTGCATGTGTGGGTTTTATAATGACAGATAACATGAAGTTTACCATTTTAACCATGTTTGAGTGTATAACTCCTTATATAACTATTTATAATGTGACCATTTAAAAATGTAAAAATCATTCGTAGCTTGTGGGCCAACCAAAAACAGGCAGTGGGTCAGAGTTAGCCAGGGGCCATCGTTTGCCAGTGCCTGGTTTATGGAAACATAAGAAATACTCTTTTCAACAGAATAATTGACATGGACACAGAAAAGGATGATGTATTCCAAATCCAAATAACTTTTAGTTTAAGTCGTAATATGGAAAAAAGTTAGATGATCCTTTTTTATTGAACATAGATCCTATTGATTTTGTATTTGTCAGTTTAAGAACTATAGTTTGATGACGTTCACAGCATAAATATTAACAAATAGAGTTGATATCTGCGATGGTTAAATTTTATGTGTCAACTTGGTGAGGTTATGGTGCCCAGTGGTTGGGTCAAACACTCATCCAGGTGTGGCTGTGGAAGTACTGTACAGATGTGATTAACATCTACAATCAGAGGGAAGAGCAAATAATGTGAGTGGGCCTCATCCAAACTAAGGCCTTGAGAGCACAAACCAAATTTCCTGGGCAAAAAGGAATTCTGCTTGTTGATGGTAGCAAAGAATCCTCTGTGCGTTTCCAGACTTCTGGCCTGCCTTAAAATAAATCATATATGATATATATGTGTAACAAGTGATAGTTGCTCTATTTGTCTGTTTCTCTGAAGAACCCTGGCTGATACAATGCCCTTCGTGTTTTTTTGAGTCTGAGAAGATTAAAAGTTTCTGTGACTTTTTGGAATAAGATCCTACTGTTTAGATTTTAGTTTCCAAGCTTTAAGCTTCATCATCAAAGACAACATAGACTTGGTCTACAGATTGTAAAAGTCTCTGGTACTGAATTTAGAAAGCAGCCAAGAATCTGGCAAGTGACAACCTTAAGATTTTTTTCAAATCTTACATACCACCCGTCTTCGAAAAAGCCCTCCAGTCTGTAAATGGAACATACAATTGTTCAGCAATTGGATTCGCTCTCTATGCAAGTCTCTATTTGCATGTTTTCTCCCTTGGCCTTGTAAAGAATCCAAATAAATCCTCCAAGTATAGTCTATGGGAGTTCCTCCTCTCAATTAGTAATAGAATGCCATAAAGTGGCTGGATCAGTTACAGTGAGGACTCCTCTCCTCATTCTCTCCTCATTAACTCATCGCTTCAGAGAACTCAGTGCCTAGGGGAACCCTCGTCTTGTATCAGGGTTTCAGGCTGTGTGATGTTTTTTCCCCAAGAATTGAATGATTGTGCTATTGGGGAAATAGCATCGTCTGTGACAGATAACTTCTTTATTGGGGAAGATGAGTAACAGTGACTGCAGCACTGATATCATGCTTAAAAACCTAAGGGGGAAGAAAGGTGATAGAGGGTATCGCCCAACACCTGTCTATAAAGCTGATGATTCATCACACCCAGACTATTTTGTGGGAATAATACATTCATTGTGTCATGGCCGCCAAATCTTCCCTAGTTTAATAGCTGCTGGAGACCCATGGTGCAGTAGAAGCCTCTGAATTAAGATGATTCAGTAGGTTCCAATTCATCCTAAATAAGTGGCTGTCTAGATAAATGAAGTTCATCAAATTGCAATGAATACCGTATAACAACCCTGCTGGGATCGCATGCCCCCGAGACACGGACCGTGTCTAACTCTGTGCTCTGCAGCATCTCCT
Organism: Equus caballus; assembly: GCF_041296265.1. NCBI lineage: Eukaryota > Metazoa > Chordata > Mammalia > Perissodactyla > Equidae > Equus > Equus caballus. The sequence goes on from NC_091686.1 coordinate 106,894,575, forward strand.
GTGCTAGCACTTTGCAGATTGTGTTCAATAATAACAATATGACAGTGTGTTTGCCCTGAATCATTTTATTTTTTATCAGCAAAGTTAATGCTTTAACTACATCAATTAAGTCACTTAAATTCAGCCAGTTAATGAAATGCCCTTATGGAATGCAGCCTTGGAATCATTTTTTAAAGCAGCAGAAAAATAGAACAAAAAAATTGGTATAAATTACATCTCATTCAATTTATTAAAGAAAAAGACAATTCACATTCAGGTTTTATTTTAATTAATGATCAATATTGTTGAGGTGGTCTCAGCCATGCAGGATTCTCTTCACCTAGTAACTTTTTTCTCTAATACCCTGGAGGACACCAGGCCAGCGACACAGCATGGTGAGAGGAGCTGAATTGTTGGAAAGTGACCTTATGTGTTCCCTCTGGAGGGCTTGGACACTGAGTTAGTGGGGCCAGCTTCTCCTGTCCCAGCGTTTTCCCCAGGGGGAGGGACTATGCTCAAGTTCACCTTTCAAGGGCCAGGGACTCCTTCCTTCTGCTAGGAGAACTGCAAATGCTCATGGTGCTAGAGACTCCAGGGGCAAGCAATACTTCTACACAGCTGGTACCCACGTCTAGACCATCTGGTGGCAAGAAGCCTGTGCATTCTCTGCAGACAGGACTGCTTTCTCACACTTGCTTATAAAAATAGGAAGTGAGATGTGGGGCACGGTCCCTTCGCTGGAATGCAGGTCCACATTGCAGGCATAGCCATGTCCTGGTCCTGGCCGAACTCTCTAGGGGATGGTGGGGGGACCAGGTAGACCCTTATCTTCCCCTGTCTAGCTGAGCCTTGGCTGCTGTAGTTTCCTCACTCTCCAAATAAGCCTACTGCTTAACCTCTATTTGGTGTGACATTGTGGAATTCATCATGAACTTCATTGGCAAGATGTGGCTGACCCAGATGGACTCACCTTGAACAACGCATAGCCTAAACTGGCATTTTGAGCCCTCATTTTTAGGAATTGCTTCAGTCTCCATAGCCCAGCAATTTAATTTCTTCAAGATGAAATGTGCTCTTGGCGCCAGCTGGGGTCATCTCTTTGGTCTAATGGTTTTCTACTGGGCACTGTGCTGCTTTGCCCCTTAGGGCTGAGGGTAAAAATGACCACCCAAAGCATTCTTTCTAAACCGTCCCTCACTGCGCTTTACCACCTATGTGGAGCACAGCTTTGCTGCAGTTTCCTCTTCAACTGCTTTCCGCTATGATGGGCTGTGCAACCTCCTTTGTTTTGCTCCTTTTGTTTTTTGGGGCAACCCATGGGCCCACAACCAAGACTGTGTTTTCTGTCTTGGCATATCTGATACGAAAATGGTGTTTGGAAAAGAGAATGTATCCTTTCAGAGTCTAGATCACAATGTTAAAATATATTTACATTTTACATGTGCTTTTGTGGTGTGAAGAAAAAACACATGTATTTGGAATTTAAATATGAGATGTGAATCCTCTTCTACTATTTGGTAAATCCCATCACCTTTCTGTCTCTTAGTTTTAATTTTTTATTTTCTTTGTTTCTTTTTGTTGAGGAAGATTAGCCCTGAGCTAACTACTGCCAGTCCTCCTATTTTTGCTAAGGAAAACTGGCCCTGAGCTGACATCCGTTCCCATCTTCCTCTACTTTATATGTGGGATGCCTGCCACAGTGTGGCTTGACAAGCAGTGTGTAGGTCTGTACTGGGATCCGAACCAGCAAACCCTGCACTGCCGAAGCAGAATGTGCCAACTTAACCGCTGTGCCACCAGGCCAGCCCATCTCAGTTTTCAGATCCATGTAGTATGTAGTAGGAAGCTGAGAGGGTGGAGACTTACCGCTAACCAACTTCTGGAGGGTTTTTAGAAGATGCAAGTATGTTGCTGTATTGAGAGTACTTTGTAAAATTGAGAATGGTCACAGAGGTGCTTTTAGTGGATGGTCTCTTGCATAGGAGGGAGAAAGGGTATTATCCCCATTAAAGATACAGTAACTGAGGAATAGAAAGGTGAAGTGACTTGACCAAAGTCCTATGACCTGTGAGTGACAGCTGGGACTAGAACCCAGAGTTTCCACCTTCAGTTTCAATTCTTCTCTATACATTTCCTTTTCAATTCTCTCAACAAGACTGAGGATATAACTCATGATTAGAAGAAAAACAATACTGGGAATGACTGAGATCCTCAATTTCTGAGAATTACTCATCGATGGCTTACTTCTCCCACTGAAGATGGCAACCAGACAAGTTCAGTGGTCTTCACTTAATCATTTGGTTTTGAGGTTATATGAGGTTAATAGAATCTTATATCTGACATCCCTAGGGATGTATGGGGAGAAAGAATAGGGGACTCTTTCAATCTGTTTTTCTGCATGGGGGAGTATATTGTTTATAAACATTTTATGCATGTCTGAACCTCAGATCTTTTTCATGTTATCACCTTTTTCCTTCTTATTAGGGGTTTTCAAGGACCCTATCTAGACGTCTTTAAAATAGAGTAGCACAAGAAACTTGGAACCTTGTGTGTGGCTCTACAAAGGGCATTTGCTTATACAAATCACTGTCTGGAAGAGGTTGTCTCCACTGCAGGAGGTGGAGGTACTGCCACTGAGTGGTTTTTATCTTCATTTCATGGCCACAAGTTATCCATCCTCTGTACTTTGTAAATACCCAGTTAGATCAGGAATTTGTTGATCATTTTCTCTTTCGCCTGAGACCAGCCTCGGCCCAATATTGCTCATCCACATGGGTGGTTCTATCTGGTTTGCTTTTTCCTAGCTCTTATACCCCTTAGCATTTTCACTCTAAAGTCATGCTGTCAAAACACAGAGCCAGAAGCTCTCTGAGCAAGGACTTTCTGTGAGTGGCTGGAGCAGGAACGACTCAGTTCTGGCTTGTTCTTCTCTAGCTAAAAGGACCACGATCAGCTTGTATCTCACCTGGCTCAGCATGCCATATTTATGTGGGAAATAAATCATGTGCATTGCCTGAAAGGTAGGAGCACGGAGCGTCCAGTTCTTGCCACATCCAAGTGTGACTCTCAGGAAATCAAAACCCCTCTCTTCTTTAGGGATAGCTAATATTGTGATTTTAAGCACTTTCTTATATCAGAAAAATCAGTTATGGATCTCTAACTTTCTTCTTCTACAGATGTAGCGAAGGCAGGATATTAAGTGGGTGGTGGTTATCAGCATTGATGCTCAAACACCATTGACTCTGTCTCACTTCTCCCACTCCAGGTAACAATCAGACAAGGTCAGTTGCCTTCAGCTAATCATCTGGTCCTTGGTTACACAAAGTCAATAGAATGTAAGGAGACATGAGGTGAATGTGCTAATAGAAATCTTTAGACAGTGGTTGAGGAGGCAGCAAGGAGTTATACCCAAGACCAGGCAAGAACAGGCGACATTTTGGCCATGCAATGACTTCTAAGGAACAAGCAGGAACAAAATCTTTTTAGAGATTATTTGGCACAAATGTGCTTCTTAAACCACAGAGGACAATTCTGTCAATCACTGGAAGAGCAAGGAGGCTTCCAAGATAGTTAGGAGCCACCACAAATTATTCACAAGATGCTCTCACCTCAGGTACTTCTTATTATATCCAGCTTTGTGAATTAAGAATTCAGCACGGAAACAAGAAGAAGCAGGGAGAGAAATAAAGATTGTTTTTGCTGAGCTTCATGAGTTAAGGACATAACTGCAATAGATTGCTGTCCAAGAGGTTGAGAATCTTTGTACTGTGTACATTAGCACTGATACCAGGAAATAATTTGCCTTGTGGAGACCAGCATGGAACAAAGAAACACAGAAGCAAACCATGTAGACCAAGGCTAATGGACTAAAATCAGGCTCTGGTCAAAAAAAAAGTGACACCATCATAGATATTTCTAGCTAAGAGACTGTCGTACACATATGGAGCTGTCAGAGACTGAGGTGCACCAACACTTTGCCCTGACTTTTTTTGTTCAGGGCAAATTTTCAGACCTGGCAGGGAAGGTGATATAGCAAAGTAATTAAAGAGACAGCTTTAAGAGTTACATTGTCTTGGTTTGTGCCCTGGTTGTGTGGCCCACTAGTTGTATCAATCTGCTATTGCCACAACAAAGCTGAATAACAAATTACTCCACAGCTCAGGCAAACACAAAGTAGAATCTTTTTTCACCCAGGTTTTCTGTGAGACAGGTGGGGCTTAGATGATCTAGTCAGGGCTCATCCAGTCTTGGCATCAGAACAACAGTTCAGTTCAGGTATACTCCATGTATCTTTCTTTCTTCTAAGACTGACAGGCTACTTGGGTTGTGTTCTTGTAACAGGGAAGACAGAAGTGCAAGAGTGAAAGTCCAACCACATGCAAGAGTGTTTCACACTTTCCTTACGTCATATCTAATTACTCCGTGTTGACTGAAGCAAGTCACAAGACCAACTCCTAAATCAAAGGGTAATACACTCAACCCTCTATGAGGCCAAATCAAGTATCTTGGCCAACTCCAGTATCAGTGGGGCAGGGATGCACAATCTTCCAATAGATGCATGGGCTGGAGGGAAGGAAGTGAATGTTTGAGAAACAATAATCAAATTTACCATACTGGCTCTTTGGCCTTGAGCGTTTTGCTAAACCTGTGTTAGCCTCAGTTTACTCATCTGAAAACAAGGAAAATAAAGGTGCCCAGAACAAATGGATGTAAGCATTAAATTGGATAATATGCTTAGTGTTTAGTGAAGTTCCTGGTCCATAGTAATCATGCAATGAATGTTAGCTATTATCTGTCTATCATCATCACCATCCTTCATAGATTTCACTGTCATCTCCTTGCTAGACTCACACTTGGTCATTAATTTCCAAGTGTTGTAATAGTCAGTTTTCTTAGATGTAAGCAACAGAAATGATTCTGTTGGATTGAATCAGAAAAAGAATTTAGTGAAAGAAATACTGCAGACTCAAACTCAGGAAGTGGTCAGGATAGCAGCAGGAAATTTCACCGAGACCATCCATTACTCACAAGGATAGAGCTGTCACTGCCATTGAACTTTGGATGCTACCACTGTTTTGCTGTTGTTTCTGGCCTTGGGCATATGGAAGCTGAATGCTCCTGCTCCCTTACAGGCCCCACTTGAATAGACTTCCCTGTGTCTATCTTCCTGGTAAAAGTCCCTAGCAGATGCATCTTATTGGCTGGGCATAGGTTACATGCGCATGAGAAGAGTTTGGCAAAGTGATTCTTGACTTTTGCTTTTTGACATTTATAGCAGAGTTAAGTTGTCTCCCTTCAAGACATGTTTCAAAGGGAATCCTTCAAACATTGAAAAGGGTTTCTGATTTGAGGCAGACCAAAATGTCAAAGGCCCTTGAAACCATGGTCTCTACTTCCCAAATACAGGTTTTGCCTCTGGATTGTGACTTCTGGAAAGTGTACAAAAGGAAATCTGTGTTACCTTTACCATTTACCATTATTTGCAAATAATGAATCATCTCAATGTGAAATTTCTTTGCATTTACTGTGTAACTTTGTGTTTCTCTCCTTAGTACTCATGCTAATTGTGGGTGATTTTCAGTTTTCCCCATTTTTTCTATCAAATGGTTTATGTTACTGAATTCAAACAAGTAATTTGGTATCGGGCCTTTGAGCTTCAATTTTAAGTTTTTAGCTCTACTTAAGGTGTATCAAGGCATACATGCATGTATTAGTAGGACTTAGAACATGTGTTCTCCATGTGGAACCTATCAGGCATTACTAATGGGAGGTGCCTAAACTGATGGGTATCTCACTGACATCGTCCATACTATTCTCAGTTGACCACATAACAATGATTTTATGGGTGTAGTACCCCGCAACTATAGGTCAGCTTGAAGCAGCTGACAAGTACCCTCTTTCTGGGAGAGTAGAAAATGCATAGTCTCAGATTGAATCTTGGTGCTTCAATTTGCTGGCTGTGTGTCCTTGGGAAAGTTAGATAACTTTTCTGAGCTTCAGTTTTTGTTTCCCAGGAATATACCAATTCTTACCTTGGAAGGTTCTTGCAAGCATTGAAGAATGTGCATATTAACCTTAGGTCACCTTTTTTTTTTTTTTTTTAATCCATTCTGCTCTAACCAGGCTGTTTTTTCCCTCTTGCTTGAACAAGACAAGTTTCTTCCTGTCTCAGGGTCTTTTTTATGTCCTTTACCATTTATGCTTGCCACCAGCAACATTCATTTATTCATTTATGTAACAGATATTTATTGAGTGCCTTCTCTGTGTTAGGTGCTAGGGATGTATCAATGTACGAGACAAACAAGGATGCTTTCCTTCTTACAGCTTACATTCCAGTTAGGAGAATAGTCTTAAATTAGCATGTTAGAAGGTGGTAAGGATTAAAGGGAAAAGTAAACCAGGGAAGGATTAGGGGAGGGTTAGGTTTGGAGCTACAATTTAAGTGAGATGGTCTGGTACAGATTACTAGGTCACTGTGTTCCCTGGTATCTGGGAAGACTTTCCAGCCCCTTGAGGTGAGATGGGGCCATGTCACTAGTTTGGGTCAATGGGTTAGTAGTAAAGTGATGTGATCACTTCCATGTAGGGCATTTAAGAGAGGCTGTGCATTCTGCATGGCCATTTTTCCTCTGCCACTGAGGCCATGGAGGCTGCCTGCTCCTGATAATGTCAATGAAAGATGGCAGTCTTTATCAACCTAGCTCCCTCAGTGATTGTGTGGGGTACAGACCACCTGTCCCTCCAACTACAGATTTGTTGTGTTAGACCAGTAATATTAATTTCTTAATTTGTTACTACCATATCACTTAGTTTATCCCGACTAATACAGTTGGTTAGACAAGAACTCACTGAAAAGGTGACTTGAGTGACTAAATGAGGTGGGGGAGTGAATAGATATTTCATCTCAGATGTCAGCTTAAAAATGATCCTTCCTCACTATTTTCTCAATGCTCCAAAATCTTAAAATTCCACAAGTATAAGGATGCATTTGTTTCGTTTTGTTTTTAATTGAATTTCCAGCATTGTAGGACTTCAATACATCTTTGAAAATGAATAAATGAATGAACAATTATATAATTGAATGAATGAATCTCACAAAAAATCGTTAGGAAAGAAAAAATAGTAACCATTACTATTTTATTTAACACTTAATCTCTTTTTTTGCCCCTCTCGCTTCTTTATGTTGTTCTTCAAAAAGAATGATAATAGATATTTAATTAAGCTTTTTTGATTGACAGTGTTATTAATTATAAGATTTATTTGGATACAAGGGAAATAGAGTTATTTTGAAGCTGAAGGGCTGCTACATATGTCATAGTTTTATGACTACTGGGGCATAGTTAATGATAGCCAATAATATCTAATATTTATTTACAGAAAGATGATTTCATGCCAGTAATATACTAAGCCTTCCCATGTATTAACTTATTCAATCCTCATAATGGCTCTAATGGTAGGTCCCACTGTTTCTCCATTTTATACATAAAAAAACCAAGGAAGTAGAGGGGTTGAGTAACTTGCCTAAATTCCTACAGCTGATACGTGACAGAGCTGGGACTTGAGCTCAGCTCCTCTGGTCCCAGAGCTGTATCATTCAAACCAGTATACAGCCTCCTCCTGGACTAACCCCCTGCCTCTTGATGAGCTACTAGAAGTTGCAAGGTCCCCAGCAGACAGGTTCACTGGTCTCAAACTTATGCTTTGCCATTCATGTTACTCAGCTCCTCTTAATATGTCTGCTTCTCGCTGGATCCATCTTCTTCTCTCACCATAAACTCAATTATTCTTCCTGTCCACAGATCTTTCTGAACTTTGCCACTTTGCTTACACTCTGACTTTCTCATAAGCTCAGTGACCCCTCATGCCTTGACCCTACATCAGGGCTTCTCTCACTGTAAATCCTTTCAGTTTCAATTCTTGTTACTGACTTTCCAGTTTTTTCAGAAATCAATCAAGAGTCCATCAGACCCTTAGAAGTAGCTCATATCTGGGCACCAGCCAGATCTCAATTTCTTGGGCATCTCATAGGTCACCTGTGTTGGGGCTAGCAACCAATGGTGTAATCATCTGTGGCCAAGGGAGCTAAGACTTATGGCAGAAACAATGTTGCCTAAGGACTCCCAGAGTCAAGTGCTTGGTTGTTGTTGTTTACTTAGAAAAGTTTATGGACGTAAAGGAATCCCAATTAATATTGTTTATGATGAGCTAGGCATCACACAAGACACTTAGACACGCTGAATAATATGATGCTTCAAGGTAGACATTCTCATAATGTTCATTCTAAAGAGACGGATATTGAGGATCCAAACTTACCATGGCTAGAAAATAGCAGAGCAGATATTCAGACTCTCTTGACATTTTTACTATACTAAACCAGAAGTGTCCTTCACACGTTTATTTTATTTAAAAATTTCTGCTTCCCTGCTACCTGAAATAAATAGAATGCTTGAAAGTCACCACTACTGTCAATATTAGAGACATGTCAAATGTTGTCACTTAGCCAGAAAGCTGCTTTGGAGTAACTGTGTAATATTATACAATATGACAAGCTCTCATCCACAGTGGCAACATTAAAGCTAGGGACATGTGGCTTGTGCAAAACCCTAAAGCCATTAGCTGAAATCCCAGGACCTGAAGGCTGAAGAATTCACCACCGAACCCACACAGTCCCAGCCCTCAGAGCAGAGGCCACTTTGCACGGGTAGGTTATTTTCATTCAACGCAAAATGTGTGCCGACATTCAGCTTTCTGTTCTGGAGCTGGCTGGGCACGTTATCTTCTCAGTGTGGATTGGATGAGGGAAGTGAGAAGCAAACAGCAAATTCTTGGCAGCTGAAGACAGGCAGGCAACAGAAAGGAAGGGAGAAAAGCTGTCGGGGGATTGTGGAGGAGCCATTTGACTCTTGTGATGCTTCTGCTGTTTTTCTTCAGTCATCAGCCTGCTGTTTGTAAGCTTGATATTTTCTTGATAAACTAAGGGTGAGAGGGAATCGTAAGAATAGAGACCAGAAGAGATCATTTACCTGCCTCTCTCTCTTTATCCAGATTGTCACTGCCACAGCCAGGTTTTTAGCAGTTAAGATACTTCCATGAACAGGAATGTCCAAGTTGTAGAAAAACCCATTTAAATCACATAATGATTAAAAAATATAATTCATAATGCTACATAACTCTAAGGTCCCCATTTAGAGTAGACTTAAAGTAAGGTTTGCTAATTTAATTCTCTGTGTTTGTTTTCTGCAGTATTGGCTTAATCAGAAGGTTGCTTTTCTTTTTGTTCACAATATGGTGGCCAATAGTGTCCAGGCTGTATGTTTCTGGTTCTGGAAGAGACAATTCTCCTCTCAGTAGTTCTTCTAGAAGAGCAGAGGAGTCTGTCTTTCAAAAGCCGCTGCCCAGGTATTCTCTGGTCTCATTTGCTCCACTTGAGTCACATGCCTAGTTCCAGTTCAATTGGTATGGCCAAGAGAGTGGGCTTTTCTGATTAGCTAAAGTTAATTAAGAATCACCCTTGGAGCTGAGGATGAAGTTAGCTCACTCTAACTGCAGGCTAAAAGTGAAAGGAAGGGTAGTTTTCTAGAAATCCTGTGCATCACTGGGGGAGGAAATATATTCAGGGTAGCAACAACAGATCTCATGAAGCCCTTATTAAATCTCAGCTGGACTATGACAGGTCCCCTCATTGAGCTTCTTGCCTCTAGTCTCATCCCTTTTGCTCCATCTTTTCTACGTCTCCTGATGGCAACCAAATGAAATTTAAGCAGGTCATATGGCATACAAAGTCCTTTATGAGCTTCTTCCTAACTAGTTTCTTTTCTATCCCCTCTCCACAATGAACTGGGTGAAACTCCCTAAACATTTTTCCAAACTTCTCCATCTAACTAACTCTTCATTATTCTCAAAGGTCCAACTCAACCATTTCCCACTAGAGGACTTTCATGACCTTATTATCTTGGGCTAGTTTCTCCTACTCTGTGCTTTCATGGCAATCTGAGTTTACCCTCCATCACAGAAACATCCTACAGTACTGATTTGCTTACTTTTCCTTTCCCTTTCAAGAATGTGAGCTCCATAAAGGAAAGGTCCACAGCTCTGTATCCTTTGGTCCTGGGACTCCATATGGCATAATGTAAGTAGTCAGTCACTTAATGCATGTTTACTGAGTTATTGCTAATTGCTAGTAAACTCTGCTAGGTGATGCGGGCAGAAACAGCAGTGTGAGCAGAAAACAAATTCAAACCCTGGTCCATATTGTCTTACATCCTATTCATTAAAAGAAAAATTAAAGAATAAAGAAGAAAATGTGAGAAAGAGTGTGAGGCATCTTCCAGCATCCAAGGAGATATATTGAAAAGAACATGAAACTGCCCTCTCTCTATGGGACCTCATTCTCTTTCTCTCTCTGAATTGCATTTTTATCACCTATAAAATAAGAAGCACTCCAATGCTTAACATTTAAAAAAAAACCCTTAATTTTCACTACATTCTACCCAATCTTTCTTTCTTTGTTTTCTTAAAAAATGGAGGGCGGGGGGAGTGGTTTTCACACTGAGATGTTCCTCAGAATACCTGGGGGGACAACAACCACGTCAGCTCCTGTGAACATCGTTTCCATTCCTTTGAGCAGGCAAATGTTCGACAGTGGAGAGCCTTCCCCAGAGCCTTGGTCAATTTTCTTGGGTGAGAATCAAAAAGCATATTTAATACCAACTACTGATGCCAAGGCTGAAAAAAATAATATTATATTAAGTGGAAATTTAGTGAATTTAGTACCAATCTAAATCTCGCCTTGTTCTTCTGCCAATGCTTTGTTTCAACTGGCTGCCAAATAAACTTGAACCTAATTTTTAACTACTATTTAATGTTGGAAAGCTCTAGGGACATAATCTGTACTAGTATCAATGATACATTAACCTAATTAATTAAAAACGAGCTTATAATTAAGAAAACAAATAAACAAAGGCCATTTTTGTGAGGCAGTGCCCTCAATTTATTGTCATTTTTTTTCTCCCATTTTGCTCACTTGCTAATTCTCAGAATTCAATAACCTGCACTGGGTTTCCCAGTCATTAGTATGAATTAACAACACTCCACTGTAATTCACTGTAATTCACTAGAGACAGAGTTTTGATAAATGGAGAAAGGGTTTTAATAGAGATCGGTGTCGGTGAAGCCAAATTGCAGGAAAGACTCGGTCCCTTTGGTCACTAGGCTTTCCTTCGGTTTCCCTATCCTGCATTCCCTGCCATCTTGTAAAATAAAAAGATAAAATAAATGAAATCCTTAAAAAAAACCCTAAATCGGAACCTAGGTTTTAATAAACTTAATATTAATACAGAGTTTGCATGATTAGAGTAAGGACTTCTAATCAATCCAGACAGATAAGATCACAGTCATAATTGCTTTGGCTGTTATTATTTCCTTTTCATTTACGTGTATCAAATGGAAAATAAAGTCTTGAGATGTCTACAAATGGAAATGAAAATAATGGTTTTCAGTGATAATTTGATAGGAAGTAATTGGCCACCTGAAGAGAAAAACCCTCATCGTGGAAATAATTACAAATAATTGGTTACTACAAGATTGGACTATATTTGATACACTCAGTACCATAAATACTCTTAACTAACGATGCTAACGTGGAGGTTTGAGGAGTGTTAGCAACCATGTAAATTGGAGACAATAAAACAATTTATAGACTGGCTAACCACTTTCCAACTTTGACCCACAGACATGATTTCTTTGGCCAACAAAATTATTTTGAAATATATTTTAATTAGTTGTCAATACTTAAAGATGGAGATTTTATACAAAAATCAGGATTTATAGTTTTTCTTTTGAAAACGATTGAAATATCAGACAGCACTGGATTTTTATTACCACGGTGGCAAACATCCTATGGAACCAGAACAGACACTAGAGCCACCCACAGGACCCGCTGACCCACCTCACGCAAGGAGAAGCCAGCCTGGACTTGAAGATGTTTGAGTCTGTGACTCTGGCTCTATAGCTTATCCTGTATTTATATAAAACTTTCGCATTTTATAGTAAGTTCACACTTCTTAACTTAATCCTCACAGTAACTTTACAGAAGAGATGCAGTTTTTAGAAAAATAAAACTGAGGTTTTGTTTTAGTGGCTCACCCAAGGAGACAAAGCAGGAGCTGAAGAAGCCAGGACATGAATCCAAGTCTTTTGACTCCTAGTCACCTAACCTTTCTATTGAGCCCTGCTAACTCTTCTCTGAGAGCAATCACGCAACTCCTCATTGGAGTAATACGCGCACTCAGGTGAAGTAAACATCCTTTATTTGGAACCCAAAGTAGTAGCATTTGGCATCTTAGATGAAACAGTCTGTTTTATGTGAGAAATACTAAATGATCAAGAAACAAGATATGGTTCCAATTCAGACCCATAGGAAAATTTCTGGAAAGTTTCTTGGGGTCATTTGTTTAGTTAGAAAAATAACCAATTTAAAATTTCCACTCCTAAACCGACCCTATTAGGTTTTTCCCGTGGTAGGATATACATGTTTTTATTACTAGGTACTTGACTTTCTCCAACTTATGACACATTAATTCAAGCTTTTATTCAGGGAGATCAGAATCTTGAATAAGTTGAGTAGATAACATTAGAAGTGGGGCCTCCTATAAATAAGACAATGTGAAATACAACATAAACAGTATTTTGGAATCCTTAGAAACTTCTGAGAATGTTCTCGGCGAACATTATTGACTAGAATGAAACTTTCTGTTTAACCCTTTACTTGGAGGTGGGTCTCCTGGAAGCTTTCCAGTGTCTGGCACTCCCACTTTCTCAGGAATTGCTAGGGCAGTAGCTGTGTCATTCTTTAATAGAATTTTTTTCCTGGTCCAACTTCATGATTCAGAAACAGCATCTCAACAGCAATTTCTCCATCCTTTTATTCATTTTAAGGTCAGACTAAGTGTGCACCGCCATAGCAATATAGGTCAATGGCCAACAAACGTATGAAACAAATATTGAACCTTACTAGACAGAAAGAATTACAAGTTTAGAACATGTAGTTTAAACAAAATAACAATGAGATATTATTAATTGCCTACTAAATAGGCAAAGAATTTTAAACTGATTGTACCCAAAAGTTCTAGGAAACTGGTATCTTTGTACATTACTGGTATGAATGTAAATTGGTTCAACTTATCTGGAGGGAAAATAGTACTTGTATCAAAAACCTTGAAAATTTGAAAATAGTTTAAATTGGTACTATAATTACATGATTTGGAATTTATCATTTGGAAATGATTAAGAGCGAATACAAATATCTATTTATAAGCACGATAATCATCATGTTGCATTAGATTGTTAAAATTTAAGAATAATAATAACAATAATAATAAATTGGAAGCAAATTAAATTCCTAAGCATAGTGTATCTGATCCATTCTCAAATATGCATACACTTGAATTAACATACAGTCAGTGTTAATGTAGGAGAATATTTAATGATATAGAAATGTATCCCCAGAGTAAGTAAAGAAAAAAAGTTTTTGAAAAATATTTAACATAAGATCCTATTTCTGTGTACATGCAAACAACGTGATGTTAGAAATGTATGGAAGAATGCATTCTAAGATGTCAACTATGCTTATCTGAGTGGTGGGAATATGGATAGTTTTTCTCTTTTGCGTGTGCCTACATATATTTTTAAAATTCGTTTCAAAGAATATGCATAACTTTGTCATTAAAAATAGAATTGAACATTTTAAAAACAAGTCGAATATTATTATTTCTTGGAACATTCAATAAATCCCATTTAAATGACACAGTCCCATATTATGTTCATTCCAAAGTTTAAGGGATCATTCAAATCTAAGCTTCTATCACATTTTGCTTGGACCACTGTAATAGATTCCTAATTTGCCATGTCATTCCACAGCTCAAAACTCTTCTGTGGCTTTCCAGAGCATTCAGAATAAAATCCAAATTGTGTACCCGATCCTATTCGACCTGGTCCCTTGTCTGACACTTTCATCTTATCTCACAGCGCTATCCTTTCCTCCAATCAGCCACACGTTTTCTCCCACAGACCAAAAATCTTTCTGCCTTAGGGACATTTCACCTGCTGTTCTGCCTACCTGGAACATTCTCCCCTTTCTCTTCCTACTCCAGGCTCTTCCTGTGACTGGCTCTTTCTCACTTTCCACATTTTAGCTCAACTGTCACTTCCTGAGTACGGAGTAGTCATCTCCTGACAAAAACTGTCTGTGTCATCAACCTGTTTACAGCCTTTAGAGATCTTCTCACTACATCAGTTTTTCTTGCTTAGTTATTGTTTCACAGTAGTTATTAAATAATGATTATTTCTATATTATTGGTTTCTTTCTTCCAAAGTGCAAGCAGAGACCCACTTGGTTTATTCACTATTCCATCCTCAAGCAGAAGAAAGATGCGTTGTATGTTGAAGTTGCTTGAAAAAGAAAAGTTTCCCTCTGGGAATAGGAGGTTTTCTGTGAAGCTACACATGCACAGCCTCAGAAAGAAGAGAAACTGACGGATGCCTCCAGATCCAAGGTGAGGACCTTAGGAGCTGGAGTTGGGGACATCCGCCCTTCACTCAGGAGACAGTGTGGCCAGTCATTGCTCTTCTCAGTTCATCTCTATTCTCTATTCTTCATGCAGCCTAGGGTTCTGACTATCTGCTTTTTCTATATATTTTCCTATCTTCAGAACTTATGTTGACTCAATTGTTATAATTTTGATAATACCTTACAGTTAGAGACTACTATAAAGCAAAATGACCATAACAGCATTTTGGTCCTTATTTCATGTAACTTCAAGACACCTGTATTAACACCAGTATAAATTCCAATATTTTAATAAAAAGTAAAATATGATTGCTATCAACTTCTACACCAGTTCAACCCAACATAGATACAATGCAAGCTATGTATATAATTATAAATTTTCTAGTATCCACATTAAAAAAGTTAAAAGAAAAACGTGGAATTAATGTCAATATTATGTTTTATTTAAACAAATATTTCAAAATATCTTTGCAGCTGATAATCAATATAAAGATACTGAAGCAATTTTTATTCTTTTATTTGTGCTAAGTTGTTGAAATCCAGTGTACACACCTATGGCAGATCTCAGTTTGGGCTAGCCACATTTCAAGTGTTCAATAGTCACATATGGTTGGAGACTGCAGTGTTGAGCAGTATGCTTCTACACTTTGTATCAGATTTGGTTCCATTTGAGAGAACACTAAGGCTATTTGGGCCTTTTGGCTAAAGTAACCCCTGGGAAGATGATGGGGAAATTTGACCCTTGTTAGGATAAATAGTAGAGTTTGTGGTGTTGGAGGGACAGTAGTGATGAGATCCTGAGAAATGGATTTGATCCTATGAGGATAAAGGAGCAGGGAAAAAGGAGGAACCGAGCACTAGGGGAAGGGAGATGGTTAGGCTCTAGGGAGATAGCTAGAAATTATGCTTGGGAGAACCTCCCCACCTTTTCCCTGTCTTCTTCTCTCCCAATCCCCATACCTCACCCTCCTATTATTTTCCTTTCCAGGTGGCACCTGCTGCCACTCTACGCTAACCCTATCAGAGCCTCCAGAAGTATGTATGGACCCAAATTGGTCCTGGTGTGTATGAAAATGATAAGATGCTCACCTTGGAAATAAGAATGGAAAACATCAATAAAATACCTCGAAAGGATTTTAAACAAGGAGGAATGTGATTAGAACACTTGGTTCCATTAGTTTCTTTGTGTATTTCTAAAGTTTTAAATGATTCAGATTTCAGATGTTTTTAAATTAAAATTTTTTTTTAAATTAATTAATTTTTTTGAGGAAGATTAGCCCTGAGCTAACATCTGCTGCCAATCCTCCTCTTTTTGCTGAGGAAGACTGGCCCTGAACTAACATCCGTGCCCATCTTCCTCTACTTTATATGTGGGACACCTGTCACAGCATGGCTTGCCAAGCGGTGCCATGTCTGCACCAGGGATCCTAACTGGCGAACCCCAGGCCACTGAAGCGGAACGTGGGAACCTAACTGCTGCGCCACCAGACCAGCCCCTTGGATGTTCTTTTAATGGTAAGATAATGATATCAAAGAAGAAAAAGGCTAGTGTTTTGGTATTTAAAAGTATCATGGTGCTTTCAATGCGGACTAACAAAACTGGTTATTACCATTACAAATCTCAGCTACCCTGGCCTCTTTCTTGTTTCAACTCTTATTCTCATCACTAAGGACAAATTCTCTCTGCATTTCCTCATTCAGATTCCTTAGTGAGATAATCCTATAGTCCCACTTTTTGCATTTGCCCAAATCATCACTTGCTGGCCTGTTTCTGGATGAACAGTTCTTGAGCCAGGTCGTCCAATAGTTCAGCCAGCTGTTGCCAGGAGAGGCAGTATGACTCCCAGGGAGCAGTGGACAGATAAGCATAGCAAACGATATCTTTTAGTATACATGTGCACTGGGCAAGCTGGGTGGCCAGCTGGCTAGCTCCTTGGCTTTCTTCAAGGCAGTATGGAGTAGTAAATCAGAGCATGGACTAGGGAATCAGGCTTCCTGGGTCCAAATATTGATTACAGCAAGAACTAGTTGAATGTACTCAAGCTAATTACTTAACCTGTCTGCAAATCTCTCATCTATATCATGGAGATACTAATGGTTGTGAGGATTAACTGAAATAATATATGAAAGTTATCTGAATACAGCCTGGCATATAGTTAGTGCTATTTAGTATTATTTTTTTTTCTCAAATTTATGCAGAGCTAATCATACTCTTGGCACACTGTGTTTTGTCTTGTTAATCTTCACAACAGCTATGAACAATGGATATTGTGATCCCCAAACCACCTATGAGGTAACCAGGGCTAACGAGGGTTAACCAGGGCTAACGAGGGTTAAGCAATTGGCTTAAAACCACGGGATTAGTTAAGTGGCAGAGGTGGGACCTAAAATAAAGACTGATTGATTTCAAAGGTCAATTTCTGTGTTTTACTACAACTATTTCTGTCCCAAGAAACTATATATAGTAAGAAAGCCGAGTGTCAGGAGTCAACATACTTAGGGGAATTTTATTTCGATGATATGTGGTTGGTTATTGCAGAATACAGCCTCAGGATCTTATTTAGTTTCCATAGACCTCAACTCTTGTCCTGTGTCCTATTCATGCTTAGGTTGCCAAAATGCAAGACCTGCCACTGAGTGCCTCTGCTCTGTACAGCTGGGTCCCACTGCCATCAAGTCATCACTGATGTGTTGAAAATGTGTGTTCCAGTTTGCTTTGCAGAGAATGAACTGATGCCTCTTTGGGCCAAGATCAGGCACATTGTTCGAATAACACGACTGTAGAACCCAATCAAAAGGCCCAGGCTCTAGCCCTGGGGGCGATAGTGATGGAACAGCCAGCAGCGTTCCAGCCATTCTCTTTCTGCATTGTAGTCTTGAAATGGTTTGCATGACTGTGAAGCTTGACCAGAAACCTCATGGATTTGCAAAACATTTTCTGACATGCTTTGGTTTTGTAAAAAGAGATCCAAGCTTTGAATTGTTCCCCCAAAGATAGACTTTGCTTTTGGAGATTTGGGGAAAAAACACACCTGTGTAGAAAAGTGTGAATGTATCACATTTAAGGGTAGAGCCATTATAAACGTTGGTGCTGTTAAATTCTGAAAATCAGGACTTGGAAGGGAATGCCTCCTCTGCTGATTGCACTGTAACCGGTGCAGCTATAATAGGCTCCAGACACTACTAGAATAGCAGATATCCGCGTGTGACTACAGAGGAATATATAAGAAAGAAAAAGACAGATGGTGTACTTAGGTGCACTTAAGTCTGATTGCATGAGTTGATAATGAATGTTTAAATATGGCACTCCCATAAAATCAGATACCTGGAGACAATACTGGAATAACTACAGACTTGCTAGGAAAAAAAAATGAAGTTGTAGATTCTAATTTTTGTTTTTGTCATTATTATGATTGTCTATTTACTCGCATGGGAATTTTCGTAACTTTCTCAGAGCCTAATCATAAAACAAAAAACACAATCAGTAGCATAGAAAACAGATTCTTAGAAATGAGAGGAAACTTAAAGATTATTTCAGAGCTATGGAAGCTCATGGCCAGATAGGTGAGATGGCAAAGTTCAAACAATTCTTAGTGACAGATTGAGGATGAAAAGACATGTTACATATCTCTTTACTCGGTCACCATTCCACCACAAAGCACTGTGTTTTCTCTCCAAGATTATATTAAAACATTATAAACCATGCAAGAAAATCATGAACTAAACTCAACCAATGTGGTTCAAAGGGGGATAGTCTTTGACCCCCATGAACAACATTGGTTTACATGTTTTATTGGCCCCAAACCAGATTTAGTAGGACTTTTTAAAACCTTAATAAAAGTTAAGGCAAATATGCACTCAATTTTCCTGAGGGGCCCCAGTTTTAACATTTTTCCTGCAAAACAAACAGTTTTGTATCCAAATAGTTCTCCAGTTAGACTATTAAAATTCCAAAGCATAAAAAGTCAGAGATCTTGCTTAGATCTGATACCAAAAGATAACTATGGCCCCAGGCTTTCAGGAGAAGGGTGCACGCTTCGCCTGTGTGTAGGGATGGTGAGGGAACTGAAGGAGGTAATCCTGATCTGATGTGCACGCTGAAAGCAGACATCGATCAGAAGCTGTAAATAAATTGGACCTGGCACCTTAAGTGCCTTAAATGTTTGAAGTTAAACCTTAAATCGCGTCCTTATTCTTAAAGGAAGCGGGTGAGCCTCCCATCAAAGAGACTGGTAGCATAATCAAGATGAGTAATGCCACCGAATTCTGAAAGGACTTCACCACCTGAGTAGGAAAGACTGTCCCTGGTGCAGGGAGCACTGAAAGTCCACATGTCACTTATCATGAGCAGGAATCTGGGGGCTGAAAGATGCTCATACTTGAATATCAAGCAGTGCTGACATATATTGGAAACTCTTTGCATGGTGGTAGAAATGCTTTCCAATCATTGTCTCCAAATGAGGTCCACATCAGGCTGTCATAAATTTTGCTAGAACATAGAAGATTTTCAAAACGACTCTTCAAAATGCAAGGAAAAGGACAACTTCACATACAACTTTTTAAATTATTTTATGATTCTTAATTTGTATATTATATAGTTGTATAAATACAACTATAATATTACTCATAATTCCCACATGAATAGATATGTTTAGTAAACAAATATGATACAAATGTCACCTTTCTAGCTTCCAAAGAGTTTCTTTTATTCAACCCATCAAAATGACAAGATGATCATTAATCACAGTTTGCAAGGGCGAGGTAAATACTGTGAAACTTGCACACGTTCACAACAAACTGCAAGAGAGGAAGGGATGACATCGGCACAATAGAAATTTTGAAAAATTTTGGAAGTTAGAAAGCATACGGAATCAGGTTGACATAGAAATTAGAACACAGAAAATCTGAAGTATGGAAGTAAGGGCAGTTCTCGCCTATGTAGACCAGAAGAAAGTTCAGCTCAGAATCAAGGTGCAGAAAGAGCATGAGGCAATTATAGGCAGAAGTATTAAGGCTTGAGTATGGAAGAGTTGGTTCAGTTATGCTCCTCCTACAGTGTAACAGTGTTTCCTTGCAGCACATGCCCCTTAGCTAAAAAACATATTCCTCATGAGGGTTCCTCGCTGTGTGTCAAGCAAAGCTGGTAAGCCAATCAGGGTGTGTTATGATTTCAGACCTTTGTAATAGATCTGAAAGAATTAAAAAACCAATAATAAAGGAAAAAGGAAAGACAGCTCCCCCCTGTATTCAAAGTGTGAAAGGCATTGACATGTTTCTCATGTGGAGTAAAGGCACCCTTTCTCCAGCAATTAGGGAGGGAGGGGGCAGACTTCACATCTGTTCTTGACCAATTCACTAGCTATAAAGCAAGTCAGCTTTTCCATAAGCCAGGCCACTAAACAGAGCACTCAGTCAGTTCTCTCATTTAGGGAAAAGAATAAAAGAGAGAAATCACAAATAAACTCACTTTAAATGAGAAAATTGACATAAGCCACAGAGAAAAAAGTTTAACGAATAGAATTTTAAAATTAAGATGAAATGGCTGATTCTTCTGGAAAAATATAAATGATCAAATTGATCCAGAAGGAGAGAAATAACCTTAACAAACAGAAAATCACAGAAAAAAATGGAAAAATTTTTAGCCAAGATCTCATTCTAACCCTCTGACCCCTACCAAAGGCAATACCAAGACACTCCACTCGTTACACAAAACTACCATAACCCTTATACCCACCCTGGAAAAAAGAAAGATTTTAGAAAAAGATAAAAGAAAACTACTGGCCAATCACCTTTATAAATACACAGAAATTCTAGATTGAAACTTGGCAAACTAGAGGCCATACTTATTAAAAGAATATTTCATGATTCAACATTATGTTACCAAAGAGTTATTTTAACAAACGAAAAGTCCATTATATGTTAAGTTGTAACCAGGCTATTCTAGTGAGCTGTATAAATATTACTATTTTCTATGTTTGCCATTATGTAAAGAAGTTTAAGATATCCTAGTTTAATCCAAAATGCTTGTTATGTCATCATATGTAGAGCTTGAAAAACCTTACTTGAAGTCATGCATCTAGAAAGTGTTAGAAATGGGTTTGAACTCATACTGTCCAGCTACTTTGACCATACTCAAAACCACCTGCCATACTGCAGAAATGACTGCCAAACTGCATAAAGACTAAATCTGTGGAGCTCTGAATAAACTCCCAGTTCTCTCCAAGTGGTCATCTAATGGCTACCAACTATTCGAAGATAAAGATTTGAAATGATAATTGCCAAAAGAGTTTTCTGTTTGACAATAAAACAAGAGTTTACTTTCTCTGCTTTTCAAATGGTATTGCTAACTTAGAGTCATGGGATCAGCATTACGTAGAAAAAAAGGTCAAGAAATTTGCACCTTAGTTCCAGTTTTGCCCTCAATGACTGTGGAACCACAAGCATGTCATTTAACCTTATATGATCAAGTTTTCTCCTATGTAAATAGCTATCAATACTACTATCACTCAGAACCGTTTTAATGATTGAATGAGTTAATGTTTGTAAAGCACTTAGTATAGCATCCCCACTATACTATACTTACAACAAACAAACAAGCAAACCAGCAAAAACATGAGTGATTTCTCAGGTTGTTGGTGCATCTGACCCTTTGTCTGTTGAGTAATATACAGCTACTCTTAAATGACAAAAAACATCCACTGGGTTTTCTGTCCTCAACAATCTTTTAAATATCTATGGGGCAGTTGTAGTAGTCAGAAATATACATAAGGATTTAAATGTGGCCAGAGATTCCACTGTCTTTTTATAGTCCTTTAGGGTTTCCCAGAATAACTCTTTTCCTTTTAATTCTATGGTGAATTAAACACCAAACTTTTATTCATTCATTTCTTTTTCTGATGTCAGCACCATGATTTTCCTTTGGAGAAACACCAATCAGCTCCTCTCAGCACATGCAAATTTTGAAAGGCAGGGCTAATCTTGCTCTTAGCTCCAAGGATGGCAATTTGTGTGGAATATTGGAGTTGACCCATGCCTGACCAAGCAGAGAATCACATTCCCCTCACCAGGGTGATTGGTCCAGGGATGGACATATGAACCACATCAGGCAAATCGGAGTCAATGAGACTGATTCTGGACTTCTTTTAAAGCTGTTGGGAAAGAAAAATACTCTTTCTACTGATGTTGCTGAGAGGATAGGGAATAAACATAATCTTGAAGCTTCTGGCAGCCATCTTGCCACCATGAATGAAGACTCTGCCTAAGAGTGGAACCAACACAGAGGAAAACATAGTTAAGAGATAGATAAAGATTGAGTCCTGAGGATACCATTGATCTCCTGTGGATCCATCTGTGTCTGAAGCCAGGATATAACCAAAATTTCCAGTTACTAGGGCCAACAAATTATCATTTATTTCCTAAACTAGTAAAATTGGTACTATATCATTTGCCACTAAATAATGCAAAGATAGTTATTCTCTTGACTTCCAAGTGTTGGAACTGCCAAATGCATTTGAATACTCAGCACCATTGGCAACAAATATTCCAAGTCTTGTAGACAGCTCAGCTATGTTCTTCATGCCTGCCTGAGTTGAGTGCTTGCTCTCAAGATCTAACCAGTGAGCTGCTTTGTCCAACTTCTGGTTTGCCACTCTGTCTTTCCCTTAAGAATCTGAATAATGTATTTGAGTTCCTTATAACAAAATGGCAAGATTGTTTTGCATAAACACACATGACTTCTTCCAACTCATTCCCAAATGAGTCCTCTCCATCAGTGCACAGAGATGCCCATAGCATATGGCTCCAACTACACTATTACATTCACTCCCTACAGAGATGCTCTGGGTCAGCTCCGGGAGACAGTAATTACTCCTTGCACAGAAGTAGCTGTTTATCACTCAGGGCCTTTTGTAATTGATGTTTCTTACACTAGTGTTTCTTTCTTTTTAGAGATGGCTCAGAGTGCTGCAGACTAACGTCTTTAGGTAACATTTGCTTTTTTGTTTAAATAATTTTTTAAGCAAATAGCATCTTATGATGATTTTGGTTCATTATTTCAAAGACCCTGAATTCATGTCAGGCTCATCACCTTAATAATGATAGATAACCTCTTAAAAAGAGTCATTTGGCATTTTTAAGAAAGGAACTATGTATAATTATTTATGATTATGACATTATAGCCTGAAATTGTGAAGTAGCTCTTTAATATGAATACCAGAAAATCCATATGGTAGGCAAAGCATTCACTTTCCATGGCTTTGAAGATTTACCATTTCATTTTTTAGGCAAAGTATCATGTTATCCTAAAATATTAACACAAGGAAATGTCATTTGTTCCTACCTCTGTAGGATACTGCGTTTAGCATTCCACAGAATTGATGCACCTAGTAACCATGCAAGCTGAAATTACTGGAGCAACTTCTTCGTTGGCCTAATACGAGTGTAGAAGAGGAAGTTTTAAGCATGTGCTCATCTGATAGAGGACCTTATTTGAAGAACATTATAGCTAAATTGGAGAGAGCATAGGGCAACAGAAATGATAAATGGAATAGAAGGGATTACTGAACATACGAGAAGAGATTAAGAAAAATGGGGTTGTTTAGTCTTGAAAGAAGATGAGTCTGAGGTGAATTGATTGAGGAATTTGAGCTAGCTAAGGGCCACAATGCAATTAAGTTTGATCCATTTGAAGGTGCACCTTTAGGCAGAAATGTATGAAAGGCAAATTAAAGGGCTCTTATTTTACAGGAAGTGTAGTGATAAGCAAAGAAAGGATTTGTAATACTAAGCTAAAATAAAATTGTATTATCATACTTAAGAAAATATTTGTACTGGTTAATTCAAGACTCACAAAAGCAAAGGAGAAAGACAATGGGAATAAGCATCCAAGGTCTTGGCATGATTTTCAGAGGCAAAAACACTTCTATTATTTTCTACTCATATTATATTGAATCAAGATATTTGGGTTGAATTCTAACTTATTCACATGCTATCTAGTTGATTCTGTGCCTTCGTTTCCTCATCTATTAAAGAAGTGGCAGAGTTAATATTTGCACTATTTTATTAGATATTAAATAACTAAAGAAAATTTGCAAATTTACTATTTAAAGTATAAAATATTTATTACATGTGTATATGTTATATTTACAAGTCTTCTTCCTAATGTAAATGTGGCCAAGCACAGTTTTGAGAAAGAATATATATTGTAGAAAACACCTTGTAAAGAATTCAAATAATTTATTTGTCCTCTCTATCTTGTTTCAAAACAACCTGAGGCAGCAACCAAAAATACATAAAATAAACGAAAATGTTCAAAGTAGATGCAAAGTGGTAAAAAGAAGTGAGGTACATAAAATGTAGTGAGGAATAAGTCTGAATCATATAGCATGCAAACTTAACATGGATAGACTACAAAGTTTTCCTGAGCTTTCTCTCAAAAAAAAATGTAAAAAACAAAACCAAACCCTGAGAGTTACACAACATAGTAAATTCAGAAAAAAAACCAGTCCAACCAATATGGCAAAGAACAACTATTTCTGACCCTATAGCCGAAGGAGTATGTTTCCTGAGTGCTCCTCAAGGGAGCACTACCAACATAATAGACAAGTTCTTCAAGAACATGTCTAACAATACACACCATAATACTTTTCATAGGACTGTTTATTTTAGTGCTCAACAGTGTAAACAGTTGGCATAAAGTCAAAGCATAGTTCAGTAAATGCAATTCCAATTAGTATTGTGTAAATTGGTCAAAATAACAGTTCTTTGGTGAGCTCATAAATAAAAATTCTATTCATTCACTCATGTATTCATTCTATTAATTCACATTGAGTATCTGCCATTTGCCAACATCAAGTTAAATCTTAAATATATTCAGAAATAAAACATAGTCCTTTAGTCAATTCTGCTTCTGGATTTAATGGGATAGTTGGTATTAGGCTAAACCTCTCAGTAGAACCAACTATAAAATCTGGATAAAATACAAAGAAACAAACAGTTATTTGAAGAGATAGAGAGCAACCAAGGCAATCAGAATTTGAGAAACAAGATTTTAGGGAGATTGATCTAAGAGGCTTGAAAAGCTAATTGAAAAACCAATCAGTTTTGTAGCATTTGGGAGACAAAAATAAAGTTCAGGAAAATGAAGGAAGAAAAGCTTAGATAAACAGTTCAAGTTTTCTTGAAAGCATGGAAGAATTATGCCTTAGGAGTAAAGGCAAATGATAATAAACTCCCCTTGACTGATAAGGTGATATGATCATATTGTAGTTCCTGACCAGAGGAAAAATAAATCCTTTGAAAGATAACATCAACAGAATATTTAAAATTGCTTATATGCAACACCTAACATTCAATTAAATAAATGCCACAAAAAACCCAAATGACCAAAACCAGAATAAACACGGAAAACAGAAAGAAGACCTTGGGTGAAACAATTGTTAGAGTTATACAACAGAAACTTTAAGATAACTAAGACCACTGTATTAAAAACAGATAGAAAGAAGGATATTATTTACATTAAATTTAATACACGAGAAGAAATCAAATGGATATCCAAGCACTGATAAAGAAAATAGGAGATATTAAGAGATCAATAGATTCTTTTAATAGAAGATAGGATTAGAGAATGGGAGGATGCAACAGCAGGAAATATCCAGTTTGAAGCATGGAGAAAAACTGCAAAATACAAAAAAGAGAATAACAGACATCTAGAATACAATAAAGATGTCTAATATACTTGTAACTTGATTCCCAGAGTAGAGGAGAGAATGAAGCAAAAATATTTTTGAACAGATGCTATTTTTCAAAAGCAACATGAGATATTAAGCCACAGATTTAAAGAGCTTAGAGAAACCCAAACAGGACAAATATAAAAAAATCTGTTTCTAAGCACATCGTGGTAAATTTTTAAGAATCAAGGACAAACAGAAAACCTAAAAACCAGAGGACGAAAGACACATTATTTTCAAAGAATGAGCTATAGCGATAAGAAGTATAGCTGACTTTTAAACAGAAATAATGAAGCCAGAAGATAATGGAATGACTTTTCAACTGCTGAAAGAAAATAATTGCCAACCTAGAATTCAATAACCACCAAAATGTGCCCCCAAATCAAGGTGAAATAGAGATATTGCAAACTGCATTAGCATTCTACTGCCGTCATAACAGATTATCACAAATTTGGTGTCATAAAAAATATAAATTTATAATCATCTTACAGTTCTATAGATAAGAAGTCCAACAACAATCTTACTGTACTACAATCAAAGTGTTGGCAAGGATGAACTTCTTTCTGGAGATTCTAGAGGAAAATCCATTTCCTTGCCTTTTCAAACTTCTAGAGTCCACCTACATTTCTTGGTCTTTGGCATTCTTGCTGCAACTTCAAAATCACCAGCGATGGGCCAAGTCTTTTTCACATTGCCATCCCTTTGGTTTTCTGAAGTTAGGAAGAGTTTTTCACTTCTAAAGATGCATATGATTAGTTTGGACCTTCTGGATAACCTGAGATAATCTCCTCATTTCAAGATGTATAACCTTAGCCACATTTGCAAAGTCCTTTTTGTCAGTAGCATCATAACATATTCACAGGTTCTGAGGATTAAGGTGTGAACATTTTTGGGGGCCATTGCTCTGCCTACCACAAGGACAAACAAAAACTTTGAAAATTTGTTGCCAGCAGAACTTCGCTAAAACAAATACTAAACAGAGTTCTTCAGGAAATGGAAAATAATTCTAATAATAAGCACAATAATGCAGGAGAAACAAAAATCATCAAAAAGGGTAAATATGTGGATAAGCATAATTGTTTAAAATGATAATAACATCTTGAGGAATAGAAATATATATAAAGTCCAGTGATACACTTGGGCCAGCTGGCACTGACTTTCAAGAATTTACTGCTAAATTTTCAGTAATTCTGAAAGTTGGTTGTTAAACACATTATATTAACCATTGTTAAAAATTGAATTGTGTAACATTACAATAAAATAAATTATAGTAAAAATAAATGTAATAAATACTTCAAACTCACCACTTCCTAATTATTTTATCACATTTTATATTGTCTATGCTCCTGAGATTATTTATGTCTATTCTATATGCATGATGGAAATACTACACAATGTTGTATTAAGGCATATCTCTTTCCAACATCCATTCAATGATGTCACATTGTAACTTGGAGCTGGCTGTCATGAGAATATTTACACCATGAAAATTAGCAAAATACTACAAATCAGGGCTTGATTTATTGTTTTGTTGATTGTCTAGAAAGTGACAAAAATATTAATTACACAGATTAACTATTATCCAATTTAGCAAAAAAAGTTGCTCGTGTCAATGCATAAGCTCTGACATTTATCATCGTCTTTTCATGTTCATCATGCACGTTAATATAACTAAGATATAAACCCATTCATGTCATAACTCTACTTACTCATCAAATTCAACCACTGTTTGATTAAGAATATGAGATTGTGAGAAAATTCAATGTAAGCATTGTGTGAGAATCAATTGGTTATATGGAATTTATAGTAGAGAGAATTATATATTTTATTTTTGTTTGTAAACTTAACACTTCACATTCTTTTTATCAGGAAAAAATATAATAAACTTACATACATACAAATATATATGTATATATGTATATATATATACATATATATATACACACACATACATTTTCCCCAGATAACTGGTTGGTAAATGTTTACTAGTGTATAGTGAAATAGGTCCAAAATATAATAGTAGCAGAAAATGTGTAAATTCTTATTACTTGCATTGTCTGAGAGATAGTAAAAGTTATTAATTTAAGGTCAAGAAAACAAGTTGTGATTTCCAGGGTGCCCACTTCAGGAATGATAAATAATAAACTAATAGAATGAAAGAAGATAGCCACAATAGACACTCCTATCCAGAAAGAGTAAGGTATTTCATCCATTTCTATTTAATTTAATTACTGATACATTGGAACTTAAAAGGATATTCTCATTATTTGTTATTTTTTATTTAGTTCATCTAATTTTACTCCTTTTTGTCTTTTTATTTTCTCTCCATGAGGTTAGACTCAACAAAATTGTTAATGTTTCTATATATAGATTTGTAGCCTGACTTTTCACTACATGTTATATTGCATGCCATTAAATATTCTTTGAAACATCATTTTTAATGGCCACATAAAAATCTCATTATATCTACTATTATTTATCCTCTCCTTCATTCATTGATATTTGCTTTTTTATGAGCTATTATGAATATTGCTATGAGTAACATTTTTTTCCACACATTTCTTTTGCAAATCTCTGATTATTCCCATAGGGTAGATTCCTAGGAATAGAATAAAAAGGTATGGATGGTTTTAAGCACTTCATACATATTGCTAATTGACTTTCAGAAAGGTTGTGCTAATTTGCACTCCCTCTAGTAGTTAAAGGATGTTCCTTTCTCACTATAGTTTCTTCAACATTGAATATTATTAAAAATATCTTTCAGTTTTTAAACTTGAAAATATATATCCCATTACCATTTTGATTTGCATTTCTTTGATTATCATTAAAACTAAATAGTTTTGCAGGTTTATTGACCATTTATATATCTTTTAGAAATTGTTGGCTTATGTCCTTTGCCTTAATTTCCAAATGCCTTCTTCATTTTTAAAATATTTCCTGTGTTTTCATGATTTCATGAGCAATTTATCTGTGGAATTACATATAATAATATTAATCAATTCATTAAATATTTACTGAGAGTTCCTAGCTTTTAGACTTGTGAGGAATACAAAAATATATGACATAGGGGCCAGCCCCATGGCCAAGTGGTTAAGTTCGCGCACTCCACTGCAGGCGGCCCAGTGTTTTGTCAGTTCGAATCCTGGGCGAGGACATGGCACTGCTCATCAAACCACGCTGAGGTGGCGTCCCACATGCCACCACTAGAAGGACCCACAACTAAGAACATACAACTACGTACCGGGGAGCTTTGGGGAGAAAAAGGAAAAAGAAAATATATGACATAAATAATACCCTAAGGAGTCTACAAGGTTAGTGATAGCTGTTGAGTCTTCTGATGCTCTAACCCAATTCTTAGTAGAACATGTGACCGAGAGCCAAATGCATATCGTAGACAATAAATGTGCATGCTAGGAAATACTAGTAGTTGGCAAATCTTTTTGATGGAGCTGGCATGTGCATTGAGCCT
The DNA here is from genome assembly GCF_041296265.1 of Equus caballus. Lineage (NCBI taxonomy): Eukaryota > Metazoa > Chordata > Mammalia > Perissodactyla > Equidae > Equus > Equus caballus. The sequence continues at coordinate 106,923,316 of NC_091686.1, forward strand.
TGTAGGAAGAATAACGTGTAGATTGGAGGGCGTAAGCTAAAAACAAATGGAATGAAGACAGAATATGTGTGTGGGTGAGTAGAAAGAGTGGGATTTGTGGACTAGTGCTTTTAGCAGATGAATTGATGCCAACATGTTAATTGAGATAGTTGGTGACATTAGACACATGATTTGATCTAGCATGCAGTAGCTTGTGCTCCCTTTCCAATCAAAACTTATTTCAAGATCCACTATTGAGTTGAAAAATGACAATAATAATAAAGAAGGGAATGATGACCACAACAACAAGAGAAGAGGGTAATGTGCCCACTAGAGTTGAGCCATCTACATGTCATTTTAGTGTCGGCACTAAATAAGGAAAGCTGAAGGAGACTCTTCCTAGAACACACACCACACACAATAAGAAGGACCAGAAACATGTAAATCAAGTAAGTGATCCGATGTACCTCTCCCCACTATAGAGAGAGAGGACAAAAGAGTCTTTAACTTAGGATTTTTATAGACTTCTCTTGACATCATAGTTTTTTAGATTACTTAAGCAATTTAAACATTTTCCTTCCAACATTTCCTGTTCCCTTTAAAACAGCCAACAAAATAATTATAAACATTCAAATTATAAAAAGAGAATAATTTTCAAAAGCAAATCATTTTGGAGCTTCATCTTAATTCGTACTGGACTTGTTCTCTTCCTGTAAATAACAAGAAAAATGGCCAAAATGCATGAAGTATTGGAAAACAGGCAGGGTAGGAGAAAGGGGAAACAAAGGATGTGAGCTCTACAATTGCCCGAGATTTCTCTGTGGAAGTACATTCTGGACTGTAGTGCAGGGAGGGGGTGCCTAGCACCCAGCTAGCAGAGCACTGTAGTCTCAATAAATGGAGAAGAAAATATAAGAGGGCCTGTTGAAATACTAAGTTAAAAGATGTCACTTCTCCTCTCTAAACACCCACTGATGGCTTCCAACCTCAGGAAAAAAAAACAAAAAAACATGAATTAGGCAGTAAATGCTTCGCTCCCCACCGTTACCTCTGTCCCTATTTCTTTTCCCCGGGTCACTCATCTTGAGGTACGCCAAGTTTCTGAATCTCCAAGCCTTTCCTCAAACAAACCAGGCTCTTTTTTCCACCATTTCCTTTTCCTGGAACTCCCTCCCTAAACTTCCCCCCCAACTCCCTGCCACCATATTCACATGGATGTTTTTCCTTACTTCAGTTGGTCTCCACTCAACCCAGTTCTCATTTGTACAGATAGACCCTCCATGGCCACCATATATAACATACTTCCCCCAATTCATCATTCTCTGCCATACCCCTCACCTCATGTTATTTATCTTCATAATATTTTTCACCTCAGGACATACTATTCTTTCGTTTGTTCGTTGAGTGTCTTTCTTTAGCAATATTTAAGCTCCATGAGTTCAGAGATTTGTCTATTTTCTCAACTGCTCTGTGCCAAGGTGTGGTACATGGTAGGTACTCAATAAGCACATATCAAATGAATGAATGGGTGAAGAGAATTCCAGGCAAGGGAAGTAGTAAGTGTAGGCTTTATAGAGGGCTTGAGAGAAAGGATTTTATTTAGCTGGAAATGAAATGCCCAGAAGTATCAGCACACACAACAACATGGAGTGAGGCACAGGAAACAATTTCAAACCAGTTTGGCTGCAGCTAGGGGGATGTGAAGGAGAACATCAGAAGATAAGTCAATCAGATGGAGGAGAGCCTTGAATGCCAGCTGAGGTGTTTGTTTGTTTACTTGATTTTTTAACGTCTCTGGAAATCCACAACGGTAACTGGCACTGGGAACTTTAGTTAGGCAGGAGAGTGATTTTTTTAAACTAGTACTTCCAGAGGATGAACTGGTCATCAGAGAGAAGGAAGCTACCTGAAAGCAAGGTAGCTCCTGAGGGTTGTCTAGGTCCAGCTGGTTAAAAGGACGTCATGAGTACTGGTTCACCATCACAATAGTATTGAGCTTTGGTGATCCAAAGGAAAATCATTAAAATAGGACACTTTTTTATCTTGACTGTTGCTTGCCAAGCATCCTCTGTGGATTGTCAAAGGGCTACATAAAAAGAAAGTCGAAATATAATATTACACTTTCAGGACACCTATTATTGTGAAAGTTGATTTCTCCTCCTCAATCCCCAGGGACGTTGTGAGCTCAATGCAGGGACCTAATAGAAACTTCTGTAAAAGTGGTTCAAATCCATTTGGCTCAGTCTTTCAAAGGAGAAAGATGTAAGTCAGTAGTCTTTGTGCTTTTTTAGAATTAATGGCCCTTAACATGCAGATTTCCCCTCATTTCTAACTTCATTCCCAATGGTTAGTGATTGGTCTCATTCATTAGTGATTTTCCAGAGCCCTTTCTAAGAGGCTGGCCCCATTTTACAGATGGGGGAACTGAGGTCCACAGAGGTGAAGTAATTTCCCTGAAGATTCACATTAAGCCTGGGGTAAGAAGGAACTGGGGCATGGCAGTTTTTTATCTTTTTAGCCTATAAAGTTACATTGGTTCAGTTTTCTTATTAACATTGAAACTCCTGTGTATGCACTTGTACTAGAATATTGTACACATGATTTTTAAAAGGGATGCCAGTATGTGATGACACCTAGCTATCAATACTCAGAATTTATATCATCTAGGATAATGAGAAGGCGATAAAAACAGTAAGCATTAAATAATAATAAAAGTCAACTATTTGATGCTTTTAACTTTCCAGAATTTCATGTCAATTTCTTTCTTATGACACTTACTACATCCTTATGAGTTTAGGTAAGATAGTCATTCTTATTTCTACTTTATAAGTTGGCTAAAAAGACGTAGTTTTGCTTGACTGCTTCTCAAATGCTTAGAAGCCATATACGATGCCTCCTTCATTCATTCAATAAGACATTCATTTTTCTATTTATTCACTTAGCAAATATTTGTATCTACTATGTGCCTAACATTCTGGTAGGTTCTAGATATACTTTGATAAATAAAATAGACAATCTCAGGCTTTGTGGATCTTACGTTTCAGTAGGAGAGAGAGGAAGTAAACAAGTAAAGAAATGGGTATTTGCAAATTGAGTGAAGAGATGGGAGGGGATTGGATGTAATATAAAAAATGTCAGCAAGGGTTCTTCTTTATTATGATGATCAGGGAAGGCCTCTCTAAGAAGATTATTTTTAAAATTTAGACCAACATGGAGACGAGAATAGCCATGCAAATCATGGGTGAAGTTAATTCCATGCAGAGGTAGTAATGTGCATGAACATCCTGAAGAAGGAAACAATATGTACGAGAAACTGAAAGACCAGTGCCTCTGGAGTGTGAGAATGATAGTACAAGAAGAGACTGAGGGAGCAGGCATGGGCCATAGTATTCAGATTCAGGTTATGATAAAAAGTTTGGCTTCATTCCAAGTAGCATAGGATGCTACTGGAGGTTTTAAGCAGAAGAGTGATATGATCAGAATTATGGGTTAAGAAGGAGCATGTCTTGGGGATGGATTGAGGGTTGGGTGGGTTGGAGAGGAGAGAAGAGTGAAAGCACAGAAACACCAAGAGGGAAGCTTTCACTGTGGTCTAGGTCAAGGGTGATGGTGATGCTGACAGCAGAGATGACACAGAGTCAAAATACACTTTGGGAAGTAGAACCAATAAGAACTTTAAATGGATTTGATGTTGGGTAGAGAAAAAGAAGCAATTGCGGGTGACTTTGAGTATTCTGACATCAGCAACTGATAAATGGCAGAGACCCTTATGGCAATGAAAAAGGAGAATCCAGATTTTAGGAGGGAACAACTGTTCAGTTTGAGCGGACAAGTTCAAATGAAGAAAACAAGTAGTATGTAGTTGGGTCTCAGTCTTGGGATTTGAGGGGACACTACTCTTGATGATATGAATTTGAGAGTCATCTACATAAAGATAGCATTCAAAACCGTGGGAGTGGAGACCACTTACAAAGACAGTATAAGAATGAAAAAAGCAGGTTGAGGATTAAGCCCTAGAAAAATTTCGGAATTAGCAAGTGAGTAGAAGAGAAAAATCCTGCTAAGAAAAATCAAGAAAAAATACAAGGAAAGAGGCAGGAGGGCAACCAGCAGTGTGTGTTTTCATGAAAGTCGGAAGGAGAGAATTTCACTCGCTAATCCTTTTCATCCTTATGGCCCTCCATCTAAAATTCAGCTCCTCATGTCGTATCCCCTTTTCTAGAATGCCTTTCCTCATAATCCGTTTTGACTCCCATGCACCATTTTTGATTGGCTTATAACTGTGTTACAAGGGCAACTACTAAGGTCCTTATTAAAGACTTGAATTGTGCCAGCAGCTACACCACACATTTTCATGTATTTATTATCTCTTATGCCAAACTCACACACTCATTAAGTAAAATTGACTACTTTTTCCTTTCCTCAACTTCAGTTGCAGTAGATAATAAGATCTACTCTGGGGTGCTATTCAGAAAAGAGAAATAAGTGGTCACATGCTTAGCACAATAGCTACTATGTAGAAGGAACAGAATCAATAATAAGAAATGGTTATTATTCTTTTCACTAAAATACTTAATGTACTATGATTTATTTATTTTTATTTTTTTATTTATTTTTTCTTGAAGAATATTAGCCCTGAGCTAACATCTATGCCAATCTTCATCTATGCAATCCTCCACTTTATATGTGGGTTGCTGTCATAGCATGGCTGATGAGTGGTGTAGATCCATGCCTGGGATCCGAACCCACAAACCTGGGCCGCCAAAGTGGAGTGCTCCAAATTTTACCACTACGCCACAGGGCTGGCCCCTATACTACACCTTATGAATTTACTTTTTGGAATTTACAGTTAAAAATCCACAATTTACAATTATAAATTTACAATGTGTATATTTATATTCCCTATAGACAGTGAGCTCTTTAAGGGAGGGATTGTTTTTTATTCATCTTGAATCCCCAATAGCTTGAACACTGCTGGGTACATTTTATGTAAACAAAGAGTTTTATGACAGTATTAGCACCTATTTTATCTTGTAAAGGTAGAAAGCTCAAATTCTAGATGTATGTGTTAGGTGGAAATGTGTAACATCATTTTTTTAAAGCATCTTTTAAGTTCAGCATTAAAAATCACTATAATTTCAAACTTGACTAACTGGTTTTAATTACTTTTTTATTTTTTGTTTGTTTTTATTTTTATTTCTATTTTTTTGGTGAGGAAGATTGATGCTGGGCTAACATCTGTGCCAATCTTCCTCTATTTTGTATGTGAGATGCCACCACAGCATGGCTTGATGAATGGTATGCAGGTCTGCACCCAAGATCTGAACCACAAACCCTGGGCCTCTGAAGTGGAATGTGTGAATTTAACCACTAAGTTAACCACTGGGCTGGCCCCTAATTACATTTTTAATGATTATATTTTGGAGAAGTGGAAAGGAAGTGAAGCAATCAAGATCTGGTGTATCGTGCTACAGATAACTTTTTTCTAACCTGACAAATTTGTAAGTCATACTAGGAGTCAAAGAATAACATCCTGGTTGAACTTCCTGTTCAGTTTTGAGACACTACGCTATATTTCCATTTACATAAAGGGAATAGAGTGTTTCCTCCTCTTCATAGAGAAAATGAAAACTTTAAATTCCCAGTAGACCAAGTGATATAGGAGCCTTTTACTAGAGCTTTATCTTGAGTAACGAACGTGGGGCACTGCTATGCGTAGGCTCAGATCAATCCTCCATATTATATTTTAAATGCATGATTTCAAATTAATGTCATTTCCATCCTACCCATTCTTTGATTCCAGAAAAAAATAAACATTACCTAGGGTAAAAGTCTAAATAACCCACAGACATGGACAAAACAGAAGTCCTCAGGAAAATTTTAAATGAAAAGATGTTCTAATCACATCTGAAACAACTTACCATGGAACAAACATGCTGGATGTGTGAAAGATTAAATGAAAGAAGACAGCAAGAGTGTAATTGTTCACTCTTGGATGTAGAATAGTCTGGAAAGCTAAGAGACTACAGCATCTGGCCCAGCCACGGCTGTGAGCAGCAGGAGTGACAGGGAAGTTCAGTGGTTCAACCATCAGAGGGGTTAGTACTTTTTTTTTAAGAAGATTAGCCCTGAGCTAACCCCTTTTTGCTGAGGAAGATTGGCCCTGAGCTAACATCCATGCCCATCTTCCTCTACTTTATATGTGGGACACCTGCCACAGCATGGCTTGCCAAGTGGTGTGTAGGTCTGTGCCCGGGATCTGAACCACTGAACCCTGGGCCCTCAATGTGGAGTGCAGGAACTTAGCTCCTACACCACCAGTTGGCCCCCAGAGGGGTCACTTCGTGGCAGAAGAGGTGCTCTCCTTGTCCCCTGCCTTGAGCTCATTAGAACTCACTTGGATAGCCTTTTACTAAAAGCACAAACTCACAGCGTCAAGCCAAAATTTTAACAGTTTGTTAGTCAGTTCTGTTTGATACTTGCCATTTAAGTCAGCCATGTAGGTGGGGCTCAGAGATGATTTGAGAGCCTTGAATGGATTAAGGTTTGGGGTGAGACTCAGTCATGAGATGTGTTACAGGCGTGGCGTGGAGCACAGGGATAAGGGGAGGTTGTCTGTTGTGCTTACCACTTGGTAATAATAATTGTAATGAAGCATAAAGTTTAATAATTGCACCTTGCAGAGTATCCTTGAAAAGTTTTTGTGTCCCTAATGATTTAGTGAAACAATACCCACACTCGTACACTTTTCAGTCGGTAGCTGAAATTTTTCATCATGTACTTAAATACTTTCAATGATGTCATTTCCTGCAGAGTGCAGATACTAACATTTTAAAATAAAACTGTTAGATCCCACTTTAAATGTTTCCAATAAAAAGTAAATACAATAATAATAAATACTCGTCACCATTCATTTAAAATACATGAACAACTTTAAATAAAACATTTTTTTTGTTCTTCAAACTAGTATTTTTTAGTCTACTTTCTCCAAATAATTTTATCCTAATTTCATGTGTTTTATGCTTGGAAGGACTTTATTGATCAGCTTAACATATTTCTCTGCAATAAACCATGTATATAAATTGAGATTTAATTTTTGAAATGTTTCCTGTAAGCATAAGACTGTTAGGTGTTAAAATTATCTTCCACAATGAGTTACTATAATTGTCATAAGTATACCATTGATCTAAACAACATATTATATTTCAAATTCAATTAATAATCTTTATGTATAAAAGTAATATTTTATTGGAAATTCATCTCTTAATGAGATAGATGTCTTTTTATTCTTTCACTGGTTCATATATCTACAGATGAATCCTATTTATTGCTAGAATCACATAGTTACCCTATGAGTTCTTCTCCTATTTTTGGTTTTTATAGATGTAAGTCCTGAGAAAGCTTATTCACATAAGTATGTGGATGGGATTGGAAGGAGCAATGTCCCTCAATTCTTTGATCTTCTTCAGAGATATGTGCCAGAATTCACATAGTCATCTAGCAACATAAATTATTTTTAATCTATTAGCTGACAACTTGATTAGATCCTCTTCAATTTTGCAGAAAGTAAAGAATTGGAAACCACCTGACTTTCAAAAAAGATTTGTCACCTAGTCATTATAGTCATTGAGCTTTTCAGCATCTCCAGCAATATGTGTCCCCTTGTTTGGTGTAACAGAGGTTTATGTACCCCAGGGCATTTCACCAGAGGTAGATTCTCAGATTGGTGAGAGTTATGCCTTTTTTTATTAAAGTGGAAAAAAAGAGATTTACGTGAGAGAAAGTGGACAATAAAAATCTGCATGTCTGTAATGTTCTCAGGGAGACTAACTAGGAAAGAGCATCGAAGAAACGTGGGAACTCAGAAACTCTTGGAAAGTCATCACATAGTAGCAGGAGCACCTGAAGCGGAAATACCACAGACTGAAGACTCAGTGTAATCTCTTACCGTTTGCCTTATGTCATAGCAGCCTAGGTAGAATATCTTCCACTGATTACTCCCCAAGTTATATATTCATATATTAGATAGATGTTAGTTACCTATGAGATATAAATATATATATTCAGCAGGTATAAATCTCTACAGCATATTGTAAAGGGTACACATTAGTAAGTATGCCAAAACAAACCGACATGCTAAAATGTCTTGGTAGAGAGAGATTACGTTAGACAATGGGGAAGAGGGTGAAGAAAGTCTGCAAGGATTGTAACTGATACATGTGATACAGTTCCACATCTGGGAGTTTATCTTGTGCTAATTTTTTGCAAACAAATATTTATTGCAATATTATTTACAATGGTGAAAAATTGAAATCAACTCAAATTCTAGTTCATGATATATTGATTTAATAAAATGGCACAATTTGTCAAGAAATATTTTCCAGACATTACAATTATGCTTATAGAGATGATGGAATAATTTCAATAAATATTTATGTTGATTTATACAAATTAATTAGTTTATGCAAAATTCTATGTCAAATACAACAAAAACAATAAGAAAAGTATGTATATGAGGAAAAACTTGAGGAAAATATATGAAGGTAATAATAATTATCTTGGATTGATGTCCATGTTTTTTTTTTCCTTTTCCTTGAAATAGAGGAAATGTGATTATGTTGAACCTGTAATTATGCTTTTCCTCTGAAGTTCTATAGTTCTTCTTTGAAGGTATATCTTATATACATACAGTTATCATATATAAATATAAAATGTTATCTTATATATTTATATAACATTACATGTAATAAATGCATATCTGTTATTAATTTTTTAAAAAAAATAACACATGCACATAGTAAAGTGGTCAAACAGATAGAAAAATTCAAAAATTTACAAAATAATATTTTTTTGGGTGGGTGCTGGCCTGGTTGCATAGTTGTTAAGTTCACGTTCTCTGCTTCGGCAGCCCAGGGTTGCGGGTTCAGATCCCAGGTGCGGACGTACACACCGTTCATCAAGCCATGCTGTGGCAGCATCCCACATACACAATAAAGGAAGATTGGCACAGAAATTAGCTCAGGGACAATCTTCCTCAGCAAAAAAAATATTTTTTTCTTTTTTTCCAGTTTTATTGAGATACAATTGACATACAGCACTGTGTAAGTTTAAGGTGTACAGCATAATGATTTGACTTACATATATTATGAAATGATTACCACAATAAGTTAGTTAACATTCATCATCTCATATAGATACAAAAAGCAGGAAAAGAAAATATTTTTTCCCTTGTGATGAGAACTCTTAGGATTTGCTCTCTTAACAACTTTCATATGTATCATATAGCAGTGTTAACTATAGTCATCATGTTGTACATTACATCCTTAGTACTTATTTATCTTATAACCGAAAATTATTACCTTTTGACTTCCTTCATCAAATTTCCCCTCCCGTCATTCCTGCCTCTGGTAATCCCATATCTGATCTCTTTTTCTATTAGTTTGTTGTTGTTGTTTTAGATCCCACATATAAGTGAGATCATACAGTATTTGTGTTTCTCTGTCTGACTTATTTCACTTAGGATAACTCCCTCAATGTCCATCCATCTTGTTGCAAATGGCAGGGTTTCCTCCTTTTGACAGCTGACTAATATTCAGACATATATATATATATATATATATATATAGATACAGACATAGATATCTCACAACTTTATTCAATTGTCGATGGACACTTAGTTTATTTCCACATCTTGGCTGTTGTAAATAATGCTACTATGAACATGGGGATGCAGATATCTCTCTCTTTGACATAGTGTTTTCCTTTCCTTCAGATCTATTCCCAGGAGTGGGATTGCTGGATCATATGGTAGTTCTATTTTTAATTTTTTGAGGAACCTCCATATTGTGTTCCATAGTGGTTGTACCAGTTTATAATCCCATCAAGAGTGAACGAGGATTCTCTCTTCTCCATATCCTCACCGCCATTTATCTCTGGTATTTTTGGTGCTAGTCATCCTAACAGGTGTGAGGTGATATTGTGGTTTTGATTTGCATTTCTCTAATGATTACTGAAAATTTATGAAATGAAAATATTTTGTATTTTAATCCAGCCTTCCAGGATGTAACCACCATTGCCCACTACTTATGTATGCTTCAAGAAACTTTCTATCACACACATCCATATTAATGTTTATAGACATAAATGAGAACATGGTAATAACATGCTTCACATAAATAAATTCAGTTTTTTGGCAGAACTAACTTTTTACAACTGGAGAACTCATGGCAACTTGCTCCTCAAAGCCAACAAGATAGTCTCTGATTTCAGAAAGGGCCTAAGCCCTCTTTGAAAGGGCTTTCTACTTTTTAAGTCAGTGCTGTCCAGGATTATTTCCCTTTCAATTAAATTCAACTGATTTGAGCTCTTAATTACATCTGCAAAATTCCTCTACCTTTGCCTTATAATGTAACCTACTCAAGGGGGTGAGACTCATTATCTTTGCCATATAATGTAACTTAATCATGGGCATAACACCATGGGGCAGAGATCATGGGGCCACCTTTGAACTCTGCTTACCATTGTCTCTATAAGAAATGCTGGACAGAACAAGCACAGTAATTTGCAAGAGACATGTGAAAGGAATCCACAGTGTTCTTACTCAAGCTGGTGGAGAGATAAATGAGTAAGCACACAAACACACGCACAATTAAACATAGAGTGACAGGTGCAAAAATATAAGCATGTAAGGTATCATGGTAGTTCAGAAGGAGAAGCCTCCAATTCTTCCTGGAGAGGGGAAAGTCAGATAGTGCTTCCTAGAAGAGGTGTTTCTTGAAGAACGAATAAAATTAACAAATACAGAACAGATATGCAGAGTGAGAGTAATGATTATCTGCAGTTAAATAATACCTTTGACCTTTACCATAATAGCATAATATATTCATAGTATTTTGATATTTTATTCATTATAGACTTTTGCATTTATTTTGATTTTAAAAAATATTGCATTAAAATGTTAGTTGACCACTGATATTTTGAGGGGCATCCTCTTAAATTTCACACCTGGGGCGAAAGCCTCGTCCCCCACGCGCCCTCCTCTAGTCTTGGCCCTGAGCATCAAGTGGCAGAACTATTGCGGGAACTGCGATCATTTAGGTACTGAAGTGTAAGGTGAGGGTGGAAGAATTGCAGGCAGGAAAACTAGAAAGGCATGATGGAGTAAGATCAGGAAAAGTCTTGTTTTGTTCTCTGAGGAAGATCTCCAAACACTTTACCCTGAAGACAACGGGGAAGAGTTATGGTCTAAATGGGAGAGTGAGACTTTCATTTAGAAAGATTACACTGGCAAAGGTGTGGAGGCTAGTTCAGAGAGGTTTGCTATTATCCGTTAAAGCAGAGCAATTAGAAGGCTATTGTAGTGGTCACATGAGGTAAGTAATCATACTTATGTTATCCATAGTATTTGGCTCATGAAAAGTATTTTAATTTGGGAATTCACCAGAAGAAACCAAGAATTTCTTTTTGGAGAGCACATTGGATGGCTTTTTGACTCTCTAAATGGTAGGCCTTTTGCTAATGTGATTTTTTTTTTTATGGCAATCACATTTATGGCTGAAGCATTTCCGCAGCTCTATGCAGCTTATTTCACCGGAGAACTGTTTTTGATAAGATACAATGTTCTGATATATGGTGCCAGGATTGAGTCTGGGCCTATAGTTTTTATTGCATTTATATGCAGTGATGTTAGGTTAGGAGTAAGGCAAATGAGTTCTCACCATACAAAATTGAACAACCCAGCTTTATAATTGCTTCAGGACAGTCGATTGCCTATTTTGTCTCTGTTCAAAGTACCCAAAGGAAATCTTCCTAGGGCCATTGAAAATATCAGAGTCTGCAGATGGAGATCATAACTATATAGTATTGGCTTTATATTTAATATACAACTAGTGAAAACTGATTCAAGGGAGGCAGCCAGGATTACAATTGGAAGCTTGATTGGAAGGGCTGGTGTAACCCAGAGGCCGATCTGTAAAAGACTACTTTACATAGTAAAGAAGTGGCATATTAAAAAAGTATTTACTGCCTTGAAAGATTCTAAATATGCACAACATAAATGCTGATAGAATCGTGTAGCCTTTACATGTCAACATCATTTAATTTCTCTGGTACCAGCCCCTGTCCAGCACCTCCACCTTTTGGGGTTTTCTTTCTTTTACACTATATAATTACACCAGTATCAAATTGTTTTCTTGTTTGTTGATATTAATTGAAGACTCCAGTAAGCTTTATTTATATATTTGGGTATTTGTTTTTAATTAGAACAGTTTTCGTGTTTTAGAACAGTTTTTAATGCTTGTCACTTAGAATGACCATCAGTTAACTTGAAAATGTCATGACTGATTCTTGAAATTAGGGATAGAGTTCTTCATCTTAGGTTTAATTGGAAATTTTTGGAAACAAAAGGAAACCCCAAAAATCAAACCCCAAATTTTCATGCTTCCTCAGAGCTTGTAGTACTCATTGCTGAGCTAACGTGTCATAAAGTTTTCTGAAGGCTCTGAACGTGCAGGTCAGGAGGCACAGTCCCAAAAGGAAATTGCTGAGTCTCAACCCAAGAGCAAGGAGGAGATGCTTCCATCATGGGCATCATTTCAGCAATTCCAAAAACGTCTTCCAGAGTTCGCTCCACACACGACACAATCTTTTATTACGTAATAGAATTTAAAAAATAAGGTTTAAAAGACAAATCTCCCTAGCAGAGTTTACATTTCAATTAAATTTTTATTAAAGTAAAAATTACTGATGGCTGAGGTTTTCCTGGGAGACTGCTATGATAAGAGTCCAGAAATCCTAAGAGGATGACATTTTGGAGGGAAGGGAAAGGAATAGAAAAGGATGCACACTGACCACTGTTCCATTTGACTTAACAACCATCACTGCAAAATCGAAATTTCAACTGAAAATGAAATAGGTGGATTTGTCGAAAACTTCAAACAATACAAAATGCATAAAATAAAGTGTAATACTCATGCCTACTGCGGATCTCCAGTTCCCCAGACCTCTCCTCAGAAGCAACCATTGTTAGAAAATTTTAAAATATATTTTTGCAGAAATATGCTCTGAATATATAGGCATTTGTGCCCAAATAATATAGTAGGATACATATATACTATGTGTGTATATGTATGTGTGTGTGTGTTGATTCTATTCAGTTCCCCAAATGGGAAGAGACTGTGCCTTACTTCTTCGGCCAGTGTATCTGCAAGATCACTCCTTGTCAGCCCACGCAGAGCTTCCTTCTTTCCTTTAGTACCTGTAGAGCCAGGGCTTCTCAGTCTTGGCACTATGGATATTTTGGGGCAGAAAATTCTTTGTTTTGGAAGGCAGTCACGTGCATTGTAGGATGTTTAGCAGCATCCCTGGCCTCTGCTCACTAAATTCCAGTAACATCTCCCCAGTTATGAGAACCAAAAATACCTCCAGAAATTGCCAAATGTCCCTGGGGTGCAAAATCACCTCTGGTTGAGAAATGCTGCTTTAGAGGATCCTACTGTATAAATATGTACTCCTTTTTGATAAATATTTAGGTTGTTCTCAATTTTTGAAATAACAAAAAAATGCTGCGCCAAGCCTTCCAAATCCACCTGTCTCTGAGCAAATACACACGCCTATCGGTAGGATAAATTCCTAGATGAATTCTCATGTCAAAGAGGATGTGTATTTTACATTAGTATGGAAATTGCCAAATTGCCCTTCTTTTATGCCTATTTTGCCTTAGAATCACTCTGTCAGAATCTCTTGCTGATCTCTGGGTTGGGAAGAGGATGCTCCATAAATGTTTAAATCATATATCCGAAAACTCTAAAGAGGATGACAGCAGCAGTTGTCAATTCCATTGACCAAGGCTATCCTGGAGGAGACGACGTGTCAAATGTTTAGATTTCAAGGCAAGGGGAGAGTGGGAGAGGAGGAAATGCAGAAAAGTAGGAGGAGGTGAGAAAGCAAACATTTATTGCATGTCTTCTCTGTCCGGGTGCTGTGAGCTGCACTTTACATATGCTACCGCCAGTGTGTTAGGAATTATCATTACAGCCCCTGCAGGGGTTGGCTTGGGTCTCTGGGCATGAACCCAAACCAGGTGAGCAGGCTTAAGGACCAAACACTGCCAACATCAGTGCAGGTGCTGTTTCCCTTGTGCAAAAGTAAAAGCCACCTCCTCAACAGCCTGAAGATAGACTCAGTTTTATAGCAGGTATATTTCATTGAAATAGCCCATTCCTCCAGCCCCTCCAAGGGTCATGTGATAGATGCTTGTGTCATATTTTAATCATAAAGTCACACACTGGTGGCTAAATTGTTGGATTGGCCCACAGACAGGGTTTGTTTGGCTCCCACAGTGTCATAAAAAATTGAGCCAACATTAAAAATCAAGGGATGTTATACAAAAATCCCGAGTTCCGGTTTCTCTTTTAAAAGGATGAAGATCTCCAACAGTGGGAAGACATTCCACCTGGCAACAACTGGTGTGAACTGAGTGAGTAACAGATTGTCCTTAAGACAGGGGGCATATGCTCTCCAATTTATCCTAGTCCCCACCACTCCCTATTGCCTCCTTAATATAAAGGTGTAGGTTCAGTTTCTATTGAAACAATAGCCCTCATGTGTATCTTCCAACTGAAAAGCTTCTTGCTGTAAATATTCTTTTAATCAAGGGGAAAGGAAAGTAAAAAGGGAGCGACACATGACTAGGAAAATAGGAGAGAAGATAAGTCTAGCTCAGTGATTCTCAAACCTGTCTGCATATTAGAATCACCTGAAAAGTCTTTTTAAAATTATGACTGCCTGAATCTCACCTCCTTGCCTTCACTGATTTAAGAAGGATCCCATGCATCAGTAGTTTTTAAATGTTCCCAAGTGATACTAATGTAGAGAAAAGATTGACACATCTAAGTCCTAATCTAGGTCACTGTTCGTCTAACCTGGCACCTGTAACTATTTCAGATTTGGGTTCCTTGCCCCAAGCCAACCATTTTAACCACACTGCTTATACAATTGTCGCTTAAGTCTAGTTTACCCCAGTAAAGTGTATATTCAAAGCAAAGCACACTGCAGGACATAATAGACACCAAATAAACTAGTAGTTTCTTACCTTGAGTTCAGGTCATTGTCCCTCTTTTCTCCCTCTTCGTCTGACTAACCCAGTCCATCTTATCTTCAACGTGCCATTTCTATTCCTCTTTAACATGCTCATTTCTTCTTTTCATTAACAATTCTAGTTTTCAGATGAAGAAACTGGGCCTCAGAAAGCTCAGTCAACTCCATAAAGAGTTAGGGGCAGGCCTGTGACTCACACCAAATCTTCCTGATTGCAAAAACCCATGTTCTTTCCACCACACCAATTTGTTCCACAGTTTCATTGCCTCTTCTCTTATTTTTGAAAGTCCTTTGACTGGAGATAAAGTTTTCTATTTCACAATGAAAAGGAGCTTGAGGGAAAATGCCCGTAGAGGAGGTAAAGTAATGAAATAAAACCACACCAATGTATAAATGACTAATTGCAGATTCTTTCGTGAGAATGGATTGGACTTACATATTACAACATTCATTTTGGCTGTTATAGGAGTTTTACAGGCTCATTGGGAAAAAATTTGGAAAACAGATAAAAATAGAAGGAAAATATTTACTAGAGAATCACCACTCTTGAAAACCACTTGATATTTTGATGTGGTTTCTTCTCTTTTTTTTCTTATCCATTTATCTCAAAATTGAGATACAATTTTCTTTCCTAATTCATCACCTAGCATCACACACTATTTCACTGAGTCATTGAAAGGTCTTTAAAAGATTTCTAATGGTTGCAAAATATCTGTTGTGAAGAAACACCGTAATTTATTTAACCAGTTTTAGCAAAGGATGCTAGAGACAAATTTTGAAAGATGTGGGGGTATGTTACAAATGGACAAGGGAACACGAGAGCTTGTATGCCGGCTCTCTGGCAATATTTGCTGGCCTGGTTTGCTGCCCAAGAACCACAGCTGTAGCTGCTCTGTGCTCATGGATGACTGTTTGATTTGGATTTGAACTGAATCTTTGGAGAGTTTAGATTATGTCAGTCTTTCAAGGGAGGAGAATCAAACTTAGAGAAAAAAAGGAGGAAGCAGAGTAAAAGGGGGCTATTTTGATTAAGTTGTAAACGCATAGGTGTTTTTCTTTACCTTTGAGAACAACTACAAGAGGGCAGTCAGCACTTTTTTAACTGGGCACACATTGAGCAATAGAAGATGAGTCAGGCTTTTGAATACCTCACTACTCGAGCTAGCACTATCACTAATTAACTGAGATGATAAACTTTAACATTTAACACTGGACATATATACTAGGCGAAACACTAAACATTAAGGATATAATTATGGGCAAGAGAGACATATGATTTATCTTCTGGTTGATTTGGAAGGTAAAGTAACAATATTTTGTAACTCTACTTTTTCATTTATAAGTTAAAGGAATCTCTATAGCTCCTTTCACTGATAAAGTAGTATTTTCTCACATCATTCACTAATTTAAGAAACATTTATTAAATGGCATTTATTAAATGACTACTATGTTGCATTCCCTTTGCTAGTTGTCGCTGATGCAAAGTTACTTGCTCTAAGGAACTCACTGCATGAAAAGAGTAGGTAATAGCAACATAATTCACAATGAAGTGCAATGGCTTGCCATTATGGAAGCATGCACTGGGTGATTAGGGTCACATAGAGGAAGCATCTGTTTTTCTGAGAGGGAATGGAATGTCTGGGACAGTGTAGAAGAGAAGACAGTGGGTTGTTGTAACACAGGAACAAAAGCTTTCCATCTGGAGGATCCAGGAAGGGGCATGTAGCATACACAGGTTCACAGGAGCGTGAGAGGCCATTACGTATTCAGGAAATGTTTGAAATATAAGTTATGTTTATTAATTTATCCATCCTATAAACATTTATTGCATACATAGAGTGCTAGGCATTGCGCTGAGCCCTGGGAATAAAATGGTGGTCAACAGAAATGTGGGTCCTGGGCTGGCCTGGTGGTGCAGCAGTTCAGTTCACACGTTTCACTTCTCATCAGCCCGGGGTTCGCCGGTTCAGATGCCAGGTGCGGACATTGCACCGCTTGGCAAAAGCCATGCTGTGGTAGGTGTCCCACGTATAAAGTAGAGGAAGATGGGCATGGATGTTAGTTCAGGGCCAGTCTTCCTCAGCAAGAAGAGGAGGATTGACAGTAGTTAGCTCAGGGCTAATCTTTTTCAAAAGAAAAAAAAGGAAAAAGAAATGTGGGTCCTGACTTCAGAGGGCTTACAGTTTATTAGTGGAGATACACAATAGACAAATAATCACACAGATCAATATATATCTACAAGTAAGTGCAAGGGCTATGAAGGGAAATTCTCAGAGTTGCCCCAGTAGGCTTAAGAAGTGTAAGAATTATCTAGGGGAAAATGTGGTGGTGTGCAAGACATTCAAAGGGGGTAGAAATAATACATTCAAAATATCTCTTAAAGAAGTTTGAAAGCGGTGATTTGATGCAATTTATGGTGTCATGTGGGTGAAGCAGGCAGGACAAAGGGGATTGGCACAAGATGAGTCTGAAGCAGAGACTTAAGCCAAGTCAAATAAGTCCAGGGGCCATCTTGGGCCCTGATAGGCCCTTCCTGAGATCTTTGATTATGTTTAACATTTACTAATGGGGTCCTTAATCCCTAGGTTATCTGGCCTGTACCTAGTTCCCAAGTTTCTTCTGTTGCTGTGTTTCTCCTTGTAAATGATCCTCTGGGGTTTTCTACCAGCTGCTTCTTTTTTAGGAACTGCTCTTCCCCCATTCCCATGGTTACCATGGTATTCCCAGCCTCATCACACACGCCAGTTCCTGGGGATTTCTTTTAGGGATCCCCACAAGACAAGGGAGGTCAATCAGAGTACTCCTGCTCCAGACCATAGTACAGGGGTCAAGGAATTTTTCCAGTAAGTTTCTTCTCAGATCATTTTTCATTATTTGCAGTTGCAAAGGATATGTGGTAACCCACACCATGAGTTACACAGACTGCTAGTAATAGCAATTTCTTTACCAACAAACTGAGCAGAGAAATATAACAGGGTCTCCTGAGCATTCATAGCTGTGCCTAGAGTGTGCCTGGACTGTACCTGGGACAACCAGTAGCATACATGTGGGACAAAAATGCCCAGGAGAAAGACAGCACCCACATTCATACCACATTGCGTATTTGTAGATTAGCTAAAGGAGGGTAGAAAAGATCTGGTATCTGTAAATAGCAAAGAATATCAGGGGATCTCTGGAGCCAGGATTTGGGGCAGGCAGTGTGATGCCAGGGGTCAGGTTTGTGCCCTGACATGCCTGGGAATAGCCTTGTGGATCTCTTTGTGCCAGGGTCATCAATCTCAAAGGCCTTGGCATTTTTCTGTAAGCTATCTCAGTCCAGTGCACTGCTGAACCCCAAGAAAAAAAAGAAAAAGAAAATTCGTCCCTCTTCACTTTCTTACTCGAATGAGGCATTGGCCCACACTAGCACTTCAAAGCAATAGAAGATGTAAAAGAATCAGAAATTTTAATTCAAACAGTAACTCGCTTTGCACATACAAAATCCCATTGATAGAGACTCTTTCCTGGAGATTTTGGGGTTCTCTGCATGGAGTGGAAGTTCTATAAAGAAACAAAAGCTTCTTATAAACCTAGTCTAGAGAAAATTTCCTGTCTATCTAAGAAGGCTCTTCGCTCAGCCCATGTGTGAGGAGGACATATACCTGGCTATCCCAAATACAGACCAGAGAGGGGACAGAGGTTATATCCAGACCACCTTCACACTCCCGAAGAAGTGAGATTTGCTATCTGTAATGCTGTCCTAAGGTTTCTGCTTCTAAAAGAAGATTTTGAATGGTTACTCCATGAATGAGTGAATAAAATGCTGATTTGGAGAGGACAATGGGGAGAGATAATAAGCATAATGCAAAAAAAGCTCAAAATGTGCATGTGGTTAATTAGGCTTGGTAAATATTGTGTTAAACATGTGCAGGACTTTTCAGAGCCTTTATTAAGTTAATTTATGCTTTGAATTTCCAAAGAGGTAAAACTATAGTCATAATTTCCAAAATTTACTTAACTAAGGAAACATTTTATTTTTCTACCCAGATTCTTGAGGTAATAATTCTTATAATAATACCACTGACACTAATTGAGTGCTTAACATGTGCCAGAAAATGCAGTAATTGGTTTACACAAATTATTTAATACTCATGGTAAGTTGAAGATGTAGAATCTATCACTTCTTTCATTTTACAGAGAGGAAATCCAAGGCTCTGTGTATTTAGCGTCTTTCCCAAAACACACTGCTTGTGTATAGAAATGCTCTGATTTGAACCAAGGCAGTCTGACTCCAGAACTTGTGTTGTTAACCACCTGATATTGCCACCCATAGTTCCTTAGATGAGATGAAGAAAATCTGGCATAGAATATAGAGCTTTTTAACAATGCTTGCCTTTATATGAATTGATCTTTTATTACTTGGAGCTGTGTTGTTTTGGAACACATGGATTTCCATAGAAACACATTGATCTAATAGAATTTGTGACAGTGAGTCATGTTTTAGAGGGATCCACCAATATCTCTACAAGGAAACTTATAAACATTTTATTTTATTGAAAGACAACATCATAAAACCTTAGCTGTGCTCTCCTGTTGTCCCTCACCTTGAGCTGGGTGGGTTTGTAATTAGTTCCTTTCAAAAATGAATCTTCAGTGACCGTACGCATCCTTACTACAACACAGAATCAAGATACACTTTGATTCTTCCTAAGCTCTCCATCCCTTTAGATCACAATCTAGTCGGGACAAGCCTTATTCCTGAGGTTCAGGAACTCTAGGTTTTATTGGAATAAAATCATACTAGAATCTCCAAAAAAAGCCCCTCATTGACATTTTCCTGATTCTGTATCAAAATCCCTGCCCTGTGGATAGTTACAAGCCTCCTGTCTCAGCTGGCGGGTAGTACTGGGAGATCAAGGTGCTCTCCGTGCTTGGTGCACATGTCTGTCCCCTGTGATGTTTTTGATTGTACAGCACACCAACTGCTGCTGTAACTCATCCTGAGCTCTGAGGAAGGTAGTGGGAGAGATTTTTTGCGGAAAGATCTTCTTGAGAATATCCTTGGTGCATAACATGTTGAGGCCAACACAATGGATTGAGGTTAGGATTTCTCTTTATTCTTTTGCTATACTGCATTACAGTTTTGCTATTAATGAAATCCTGAAAAATAGATGTGATTCTGCTGCACTGTAAGGAAAAGTTAATTTGCCACTACATTGCCAGGTGAGGAAAGAGGGCCTAATTTCAGTCAGATCCCCTCTGATGACAATAATATTAGATTTGGCATCCATAAACACAGCAGGGACTTCTGTACTTTCCATTATCACGCTGGACTTGTGTGAAGGTAGGTATTTACTTAAATGAGCTTTTTCTGGACACCCCTCACTGAAACCTCCAAAATATATTGACATCCAAGAAATTCCTTTGATTTATAGATCGCGTTATACTTTAAAAAGCAATTTTATGTATGATGACTTCATTTAATGTTCACACCACTCTATGATGGTTATTATTACTTCTCTACTTTGTGAATGAGGAAAGAGGCTTAGAGAAGTTAAATGATTTGCCCTGAGTCACACAGTTAATAAAAGGACAAACTAGACTTCAGAGACAGGTCCCTGTCTGGCACTCTTTCTACCACACCTCCCATTAACCTGCCAAAGCTCACCAACATTCAGAGAAGCACAAAACAAGGAAGCATAACTTAAACCCAGAGATGTTCCATTTTGACCATTAAATTAGCAAATGTATTTTTTAAATTATAACATTCAGATCTGAAGATATCAGATTTGCTATTCTCACGCCTGTCTAATAGACTAGAAATCAAATAAGCAGAGTTTGAAATGTTTCAAATCTCTTTATCTAAATAATTCTACTTCAAGGAACTCATATTTAAGTTAAAATGGAAAAAAACGTTTTATGTACCAAGATGTTTATTGGTACTTATTTATTTTCTGAGGAAGATTCACCCTGAGCTAACATCTGTACCAATCTTCCTCTATGTTGTATGTAATTCACCACCATAGCATAGCTGAGGAGTGGTGTAAGTCTGCACCTGGGATCTGAACCTGTGAAGTGGAGTGTGCCAAACTTAACCACTAGGCCACGGGGCCAGCCTCGTTGACATTTGTTTTTGATGATGATACAAAGTAAAAATTTCTCAAAGAGCATAGTGACTTAATGGTAGATAATACAGTGGAATATTATGCAACTATTAAAATAATGTCTACAAGATACATTTAATAATATGGAAAATTCTTCTTATGAAGATAAGAAGAAAAGCAGAATAAACAAGTATATATATTTGGGGAATATGTTTACAAAGGAAACAGAAAAAAATAACTAGAATCATATCAGTACTTGGAATGCTGGAATTGTGAGTGATAACATATTCTTTCTGCTTCTAGGCATTTTGAAGCTTTTCCAAAATAACCATTTTATTCTTTATAATTTAAAACTGAATTTTTAAAATGTGTTTTTTAAAACCAGATTAAAGCATTTGACGCACTAATGTGATATGTTGGCTAGCACTTTTTTCCCCAAATCAGGGAACCTGGTTGGGTCCAATATTGGGTTATGCTAGCTGATCTCTAACAGTCTTTTCTGTATCCATTTCCTAGGACTATTGGATCACAATGGCCATTTATCATCTTTTGTCTAACCACCTTCAATTCTTCCTTCCTAAGAGCACCTTGATGTCCCTTTGGGGCAATTCCTCATTGTGTATAGTCTGGGTGTGAGGTAGGGCTGCCTTTCCACTCATTCTCCTCCTCTGTGTTACTGGTATGCTGAGGCTTTGAATCTTGACCTAGTGGCTCTGGAGCATGGTGTTAGGTGGAGAGCGTTTAAATTGCAGCTGGCCAGATATTACCTGCTATGAAACGACTGCCAAGTTTCCTCCTAACACTTTGAAGCTCTTTTGATGCTTGTTCATTTATAAGCCAGTTCTTCAGCCTTCCATCAGTTCTGACTTCCTTCTTGTCTTTTCAGTAAATTCCCTTCCACTGAATTTATCCAGAATCAGTTTCCATTGCCTTCAATCCAGAACCCTGACTAATACACATGCTGACAACCATTCTACGTTGTGAGTATTGGCAAATGCTTTCCTTCAGATCCATAAAAGTTAGCAAGGAAGCATTTTCAGTATCCAAATAAAATGAAAAGTAAAGACTAACTGCTGTAACAGAACATCCCACCCAGAAAGACCTAGTAAAAACACTAAAGGCCACAATATACTGAGTCAAAGCCTTAAAAGTGTTTTAATGTCATAAACACATTTTAGACTCCAGTATGATCTGAGAATTAATTCTCTTAGTAGCCACAAATGGGTGGACTCAGACCAAATGTCACTTTCCAATTTGGAGCAGAAGACTGCAGTACGTTGCAGGATCCTTGATAAACTTACACTCCTAAATTTTCACAGCATCTTAGACACAGGATTTTTTTTTTTTTTTTTTTTTTTTTTTGGTTGTTACTCTGGCTGTTCTTCAAGACCTTTTGTTGAGAAGGACATAGTTTTTGGCCAGTTTAAGCTACTCTCAGTGTTCTGAAGATAACCTGCTAATGCCTCAATTCCTTTGTAATTAAAATCTTTCTGAAGTGGTTGCATTGGATTTGTAATAATTCTCTCATGACAGCAGAGACAAGCAGAAGACCCAAGTCATCAGCCTGTTTCCTATAGTCTTTTACACAACAAAATTCCCCATGATCAACACTCAGATCCTTAAAGAGGCTTTAACTCAATGAGGCAAGCCTTCTCTTGTAGGGTCCAGAAACCAAAGCAGTTTTCAAAATAGGAAGCTGACATAACTGGCTTTGAGTTCTGTCCTAAAGAGATATTTAGTCAGCTTTGCCTCTATTTGCTTAGCTAGTGGGTTAACCAGGATCACAAGATTGACTTGCAAACACATTTCTTCAAAAGAATACAAAGAAAGTCACTATTCCTTCAAAAACAGCAGTGGGACAGGAGGCTCCTGGGTGGGATGGGGTAGGGGGCCTGGAGTTTGCTTTTCCCTGTCTTGCCTATGAGCTCATCTCCCTCTCTCCATCCCCACTCCCCTCCTAGCTTACCTGGAATGAGAATGGCAGGAGCTGCTGCCAGGTCTCCTAAAGAAGTTACAGCAGGAGGATGACACAGCAGTTTCAGGACTCCAGAAAACAAAGAGCCTCTGTTTCTTTTTTAGAGCCCCCTGTATTGCCACTTAAAATTTTGTCTAGTCTCAGGTGACAAATAGAAATGGCAAGCAATAGGATATATTGGAATATATGAGGAAGCCATTTGGTGTAAACCTAATTTGGCCTGATTTTGTTTTTTCCAAAAGGGCCTGACGTGGCCATTGAGCATGCATTGTATATCTGCTTTAAACATTTACTATGGCAAGAACAAATGCCCTTAAGATAAAGGTGCAACTTCCCCGCACATTGGCATTTCCTTAAGGATGAGCATCTTTCCTTAGGCTAGGAACCGATTGCTGTGCTCACCTTTGACCACCCAGCTCACCTGTGACCACCCAGTTTGAGACAACAGACCTGCCACCCTGCTGTGTCCATGGAGACAGCAGACCTACCTGCTGTGTCCATCAATCGCTGTGCTGACAGAGCAGTCTCGCGACTATTGTAAAAGGGACATTTCAATCATATGTGAAACATCCTCGTTGGGGGTATATAAACACTCTGTACACCCCACTTCTTCGGTGCCCTTTGTCCTTTGGGAAGAAAGACCCTGGGCCACGGTCCTCACATTTTAGATCAGAATAAACTCACCCCAAATTTTCATTTATAGATTGGTTCTGGATTATTTTTATCGACACAGGGATAAAAACTCTCTTATTTCTTCCTAGCCATCCCAATTCTCTTCTCCAAACCCCGGACAGCGTCATCTCACCCCCCTGTATCAGCTGAAGACTTTATTACTGCACTGCAGAGGTCATAGTATGATTCCAACCTGACTTTCTTAGCCCCCAGCTGATGATGACTGTTTCAGGCAGACAATTCTCTTCTGATCCTGGTTTCTCCGCATTCTGCCTCAGAGGCAACCCTTTGCTTGGGAAACCCTTCCGGTTCCACACAACACTAAAGTAACACCTCCCTCATGTCCTCTCTTTTTCAGGTTCAATTTTGCCTCAATTCTTTGTTCTTTCTATTCTTACTATGAACCAGGTATTCTAAGCACTGGAATACAACAGTTATGAAGTCACACACGGTCCCTGTTCTCAAAGCTTACTATCTAGCAGGGTCACAGAAAATTAATTATACCACGTGTGATGAATGGTGGGGGTGAACACGGATGCTACTGGGATAATGCAGGGCTTTGACCTACATTGCTGTCACTGGGGATGTCCTCCTCGATAAGGTAAGAGCTAAATGAGCAGGGAGATTAAGTAGGGGTCAGCTAGGTGATGTAGGTGAGTTTACCAAACCAAGGAAACAGATTTTTCTTCTTCTTATTTTTATCAATTGTGTAGTTAATTCAGACACATTGTGAAATTTTGGGAAAATAGAAACTGATAATGAAGAGCAAGCCCCAATTATCTTAACTCCTATCATTCAAATACCATTAATCATTAACATTATGGTAGCTTTTCTTCTAATCTTAGGTGTATGGGGGAGGGGATGAGGAAATGATGTACAGATGAGCTAGATTTTGTATTTTTCAAATTATTTACTGTATATGCAATTTTGAATACTGATTTTTTCACTTAAAATTGTACTATAAGCTTTGTTTCACTTCATTAAAGTTTTCAAAAACATCATTTTAATGGCTCATTTGGTTTTTCTACGTGAGTCCTTCCTGGTTTCTCTCACTCCTGTGGTCACACCAGTAATTTCTATTGTTCATGCCTCCAAATCAGACTTGCCTTCTTAGCACTCACTTGGAATTGATAATATTGGTCACATTTGTCATCTCCATGATTAGTGTGACTTTAGAGTGGCCCAGTG
Source organism: Equus caballus (assembly GCF_041296265.1). Classification (NCBI taxonomy): domain Eukaryota; kingdom Metazoa; phylum Chordata; class Mammalia; order Perissodactyla; family Equidae; genus Equus; species Equus caballus. The sequence continues at coordinate 106,948,309 of NC_091686.1, forward strand.
CCCCCAGATGGTTAGATGGAACATGCCTAAACACAGCGCATTCCAGGCATCATCTTTCACTGCCTTTGGGACTCCCTTCCGCATGTGGTCAGTAAGCATTCCTGACTAATCTATCAATTGATGTTCCCTTATAACATAAGAATCAAAAGCTTACACACCTTGGCTGAATCTACTCTGAACCTTACCTGACTCCTTTCATTGGGCAACATCTAAATACCTCGTACTGTGAGTTATTGATTCCGACAGTCATCATTTGTCGTGGAAATTTCCCTTTAATCAAGATTAGGGTAAAGGTTAGGATGTCATGTGCCAGGTATTGATATGCTTCCCATCTTGCTGAAATAGCTAATTCATTGGCAGCTGCTGTACAAATCTATGCATGGAAGTTACTATTATCATATTTGTATTCCCTAATATCCTTATCATTACACCATTCTCAACACTATCATTATTTTATCGATACCATTCACAGCATGACTCTTATACGCCAGTCATTGTGCTTAGTGCGTTACTCATATTATCTTATTGAAATTTCAAAATAACCACCTGAGGTATGTTGCTTACATTTCTACTTCCAAGAATTTAAGTTAAAAAAAATAAGCTGGCCAGTAAATGGCTAGGTTAATGATTGAACTAGATTAATCTGGTTCCAGAGGGTGTGATCTTAGGAGAGAAGGAATGTGAGAACCTCTGTGTGTGTGTGTGTGTGTGTGTGTGTGTGTGTCTTTGAAAGAGAAAGAGAAAGCAAAGAGGAGGAAATTAGGAGAAGCAGAGATAGAAAGACTAGAGAAAATTTTCACTATGGGGAGATTTGAAATAGCTCATTAGATTTTATGCTTCTTCTTTCAAAAAGGACATCAGTCAAAAGTCTAATGCCTGTGATGGTGCTGAGAACCCAAAGTTTTCTATGGAAAAGATGTTACTCATTTGCTGTCATGGATTCTATCTGCCCACGAGGATTACTATTATACTAGTTACTCTCTTTGCTGTCCTAAATATAGGTCTTTCTGATCTTTTTCCTTCCAGCTTCATTTAGTCCTGCAGTCAAAGAGAAGTCAAAGGTAATGTTTATTAGGCTTAGGTGAGCGATAATATGGCCAATTTGCCAATGGGTTTCTTGAAGATATAGTCACATTTTTATATCTGTTTGCTTTTCTGTTTCTTTTACTTATCTTTCCCTTCCCTTCATCCTGATATCAAATATAGTACAGAAAACATAAAGATGCTTTGTGCTAATCACATTTTTTTTTTGAGGAGGAGGATTAGCCCTGAGCTAACATGTGCTGCCAATCCTCCTCTTTTTGCTGAGGAAGACTGGCCCTGAGCTAACATCCATGCCCATCTTCCTCCACTTTACATGTGGGACGTCTAACAGCATGGCTTGCCAAACAGTGCCATGTCCGCACCCAGGATCTGAACTGGTGAAGCGGAACATGCGAACTTAACCACTGTGCCACCGGGCTGGCCCCAATCATATTTTTTATTTTCTGTATATTATAATGTTTTGACATCTTAAGAAACCTTTCTGGCTGGGGAGAGACTGCCCTTCCAGCCAAATCTTAGGGATAGAGACGGCAAAGGGCCCAGCCTGGAGCATGTCCTGATATGTGAACTAACCAATCCAGAACCATACCATCTCCATCTGGCCCTTCTACCCCAGGAAGCAATATTCCTCTGCCTTCCTTACCCCAGGGCCAGGTGCCAGACAACTAGAGACCACATTTATAGCCCACAGCCTGATGAAATTATTCAAACCAGCCAATCCTAACCTGTTTACTCTGCCCTGCCTTGTCTTTCCTGTGGAAACTCCAATAAAGACTCTGACATACACCTATCCCTTGCTGCTGCTTCTGCTTCCTGACCAAACCCTGGTGTTTCTCCTATGGCCCTGTGTAGTGAGCCTTGCCTCGATTCTAGAGGAATTGTGAATAACATGAAACCTTTCTTTCAATGCATTGACTTCTCTGTGTCACCACTCAGTCACCTTTAAAAATTAAGACCTGGGCACAGAACATTTTTAAGGTATGCCATTTGTGGTAGAGAGATTTTAAGGTGCTTCCCCTGATCTCCACCTCCTGGTGTGCGTGTGCTTGTACAATTCATCCCCTTCACTGTGAGTAGGACATGTGACTTGCTTCTACCCAGTGGAATATGGTGAAAGTGACGGGTTGTCACTTTCGTGATTATGTTACATCATGTAAGATCCTGTCTTGCTAGTAGTTTTGTTCTTGAGACTCCTCTTGATGGCTTGATGAAACAAGGGGCATGTTGGGGAAGTCTTTGGGGCAAAAAACTGCAGGCAACCTCCAGGAGTTGAGGGAGACCTCCAGCTGACAGCCACCAAGAAGCTAGGGCCCTCCATCTTACTGTCTCAGGGAAACAAATTCTGAGAACAACTGAGTGAGCTTGGAAATAGATTCCTTCTCATTCACGCCTACAGATGAGAATGCAGCCCACCTGACACATCTTGATTGTAGTCTTGTGAGCCCCTAAGCAGAAGCCTCACCTAAGCTGTTCCCAATCTCCCGCAGAAATTATTAGGTAACGAATGTGTGTTTTTTTGAGCTGCTAAATTTGTTATGTAGCAATAGCTAACTGATACAGCATTTGAGAGGAATCATCAGCATATACCCAGCACCTGGTCCAGTGCCTGGCACATAGTGGGTGCTCAGCAAATTATATTGTTTGGACTAAGGATTAAATTGAATAATATATATGGAACATAGTGAAAAAAAAAACAAAACAAAAATCCCTGGCTATTGGGGACCATTGTCTTTTCTGGCTGTCACCCACGAGTTCCCCCTCCCTCCAGCCTTTCTTTCCCCATCACCCACCCTCACGCATAGACTTCAAGTGTAAACTCTGCCTCACCAACTGCCTTTATTTAGCACTCAGCCCTGGGGCTCTGTGTATGTGGAAAGAGAGGGTGAATCTCACTCAGAGAAGAGACTCTCCAGTGGGAGGCATGGCCAATGATGCTATGTAGCCCCAAGGACACACACAAGGGTCCCCAGACCTCTCTAGCTTGCTCTCTAGCTTCTCTTCCTTTCCTTCCACTGATTTACTCCAGCAGAAGTCACCAGTGACCTCCATACCACCAGTATAATGGATCCTCTTTGTGTTTATATTATGGGCCCTCTCAGTGACGTTTCCACCTACACCTTTTGAAACTTCTCTACTTCAATGTTGAACTAGAAGTACAAATCAGAATCAGTGTGAAACTTTTTCAAAATACACAGGTCCAGGCCCCTCCTAAGAAGTACTGAGTCAGATCTGAGAGGCTAAAAGTAGGACCTGAGCATGTACATTTCATGAAGGCAACACAAGTAATTCTAGTGGCAGTTCTTCAAAAAGAAGTACTGTCCCATCCCTTCTGCGATACTGTGCTCTCCTCAAGGGATAGTGTTCTCCAAGGTTCCACTTCTGGCTCACTAGCTTGTTTCCTTCCATCTGCTTTCATTGGTCAATATAATCTATCTTTGTAGTTTTATAACCATCTACGTGCTGATGACTCCCAAGTTCTCTATCTTCACCATTAAGTTCTCTGTCTTGACCATTAAAACCCATCTACTTGATAACTTACTGAAAATACTCAGTTGAATGTTCCATAGCCTCCTCTAATTCAGCATGTTGAGCACTCAACTCACCTTTCCATCCTCACTCTTCAATCTGCTCTCTCCCTGTATTCTCTGGACCAATGAATGACATCCCCCTTCCTTCAGATGCTCAAGTCAGAAAACTGGGAAATCAGTTTAAGCTTTAAAGCCTTTAAATGACTCCTTATCCTCTGCAGAGTGATTCTAAATTCCTTAGTCTCCCTAAGGCCTCCCAGAACCGTCTCCAACTGACCACTATAGCTTTAATTCCTGCCCTCATTGTCTCACAGTTGATGTTCTTATACTGCTCAACTTCTAGAAGTTAACCATATTTACCATTCTGAATCTTTATTGGTTTTACCCCTCTGTAAAAGGCTGCCCATGTTTATTCCCCTCTCATCTCATGTGTATGTCATCTTCTCTACATTTCTGAATTTTTAGAGCTCTTCTTGTATTACTACAATGTTTTATGCATACATCCTACATTAATTCTTATTATATTAACTCACATGTTTGCATGAATGCCTTCCTTTATTGGACAATAAGTGCCTTGAGGGCAAAGCCTGTGTCTAATTTCTTTTTGGTTCTTCCAGGGCCCTCATGGCGTGTTTGGCATTGGACTGAGCTTTTGTTGAACTGACTGACAGCATGTATAAGTGCAGTAGTATTTGAGGCATGCTTAGCTACTCTAAAGCCTTGAAACTTGGGATATTGCATGGAGAATTTGGGGAGACAGAGGTGAGGAGGCGGCTTACTGTGGGAATCATGCTCCTGGCTCCCACGTGGATAACTTTGCTGGAACCACTACAGGTGTATTCCTCTTGAGACTGCCTCTGAGGGCTTGGTTAAAGCAGATAATTACTGGTTTTTAAATTCTCTCTTTCATTTTCAAGCCCCAACATCATTCAAGTTTCTTTAATTATTTTAGCTGTGTTTTCAGGGAGTCTTGCTACTACCTTCAAATAAATCAATCTCATGGGCATGGGGCACTGGGGGGCAGTGCGAGGTATGTGTGAGGGAGCCTGAAGGGGAGAAAAATCAGATAACGATGAATGCATGCAGTCATACATTATGAATCCACAGTTATGTTCCTGTGTATCCACAACCTGCTTGCTCTGACTTTGCTTCTCTTGGTTGTGCACTGGACTGAAACTTATAAGAAAAATGAGTGGTACCTGGTGTGATTGGGGTCAAGTTAGGCATTGCAAAATGTCTCTTAATGGTTGTTGACTGGAACAAGTCAAGGCCTAAATTTGCCCTTTTCCTTTATCTTTAAAGCAGGTTGAATTTACAGCTAATTAGAGGGTATCTTGGTTGTTTTCCTTTGATGTTTTCTTAGTGCATGGAATACTGTGCTCACAAAGAAAGAAAGCCAGGAACGACAACATTCACGCTCACTCTGCTTGCTTTTTTCCCAGTCCTGAAACACAGCTAAGACTCAGACTTTGGGAACTTTGGAGCTAAATCCTGGTATTAGCTCTGGAATGAAAGTTATTCCCAATGAATTTTGGAAAAGAAAGAACCACACCTTTCAGGCCACTATTCATGGGATAAAAATTAAATCATAGGATGACAGTGAAAACAAAACAAAGCCAATAAGGTAGAGCCAAAACAGACTCCATATCTTATTTCTGAAATGTTTTAAAATTTGGGCTTCATGGAAATCTGTATTTGTGGAAAAATGCTACATACAATTGATTCAGGCAGATGTATGCAGTTCGGACAGATGTATTGAAGGATGGCAGATGTGTTTGATGAAGCCAGATGTGTAAAAGCAGTCAGATGCATATGTATCCTTAGCCAAGGACTTTGAATGAAAAAGTAGAAGGTGAAAGTAAATATACATATAAATGTAGGTGGTGACAAATGTGATACTAACATTTAGACATAGGGGAAATTCAGTTATCCTATGAGTATTAAACCATACAATCCACAAGTAGTTGATAAAAGATAAATGTACAAAATCACTAAAAGAGAGTAGTTCTTGGGCCTGATAATATTATAAGGCTGCCAAATCAGTAGTACTAACCACTGCCTTTTTATATTTTTACTGTAAAATCTTGACTCCTCTTCTATACCTCTCTACTAATATTAGGCATAAATTTTTAATTCCTTTGTTAAGTTTAACTTTTATTTCAAACAATAACATTTTATAACTAGTTACAATATTACAAATTTAATTTTCAAACATAATACTTATGTGTTCTCATATTGAATCAGCAAGCATCAATTACAAGAATAATGAGAAAAACCTGTTTGGACCATGTTTTCATTCTAGTCTGTGTCCTTGTTCTTTCTTTGCTGAAGTGAAGATCTGATAAATTTTTCACACACCATAAGTTATGCAAGGGGGAAGAGAAGAAGGTAATTTCTATGTACAAGCCCATGAATGAGTCATAGTCAATGTCTCTTGTCACTCCCAAACCCCACTTCTGGCACTGGGAATTGGAAGGGACAGCATAGAAAACTGACCATTTAGAACCACAGAAAACCAGGAATAACACTTTACAAAACAGTATGTGACACTTTGCAAACTAATAAATACTAAACCCTCTTCTTGCCCCCTCACTCACGCCTGTGTTTCCCCAGTGATGACAACCACGATATAGGCTGCCCTTGGAGTAGACCCAGGAGAAGCCAGAGGGAGTTATTTTCTAACTTAAGAAAATGTCTGACTGAAGTAGAATTCCTTTTCTCATATAGGGTGATATAAAAGTGCATATAAATAAAGACAGTTTATTTGAATTGGACATTGCAATCCATCAGCATACAGTGTTTGCTGTTATACTGGCAGCACTTGTCTGTTAAAATATGAAGTATTCATTATCATTCTAGCTTTTATAATTCTTTGAAATAGAAGTTCTAGAACAAAATAATTTGGCTTTCAGAAGTGATGTGTGAGAGTTTACAAGGGAGAATAGAGGATATAGATGAGTGATTTTCAACTGTGGCTTCATATTAGATGAAGCTGTGGAATTACTCACAAGCGCCAATGTGGCAAGGCTTGGAACCTACCCCCACAGACACACTGGGTGGGGCTTCAGGACCAGCATATTTTTGAAGTTTCCCGGATGATTCTAATGTGCATCCAGGTTGACAAACCCTGGAAGAGACGAACCAAGGAGACAGAGATGCAATGTACTGTTAATATTGTCGAAGGGAGTAGTTTCCTGTGTCAAAATGAACTTAACAGGGTGTGAGTTTAATTTCATTAGCTATTCAGATCAGTCAACTTAAGCTTCCTTGCTCTGGTTCTGTGCTAACTGAGCACACTTCTTTATAACATGGCTTCTCAAGTTGGTCTGACTACTGAGTAAGTTCGGGCTGGTTATGTTAACACTGGAGTTATGGTTATAAGACACTTACACATTTCATTAGATATAGATCAATTCAACGGCTTCTTAAATTAGATTTTAGTCTCTTCTAAGACTGGTCAGTACAATTAGTTTCTCAAAGACTGATTAATTCTACAACCCTGAAAACTTTGGGTTTTAAGGCTACAGGCCAGATAAAGTCATAAAAATTCAACTGAAGAACTTCACCGTGTGACTGAGGACTTTTGTTTTTCTTTTGGAAATATCCTTTGGGAACACTGTTATTAATTCTGTGGGCTAAATGTTATCTTGGTAGACACAACAATCTTGGACAGCTCTTGTTAGAATTCAACTAATTTTTGTTAACTTTTTGGAAAGAATTACTGGACCAGAAATTATTTCAAACATACAGTCATGCACTGCATAACAATGTCTTGGTCAAAGATAGACCATAGATATACAATGGTGGGCCCATAAGATTAGTATCATAAAGTGTAGGTGTGTAGTAGGCTATACCATCTAGATTTGTGTAAGTACACTCTATGATATTCGCACAACAATGAGATCGCCTAATAACTCATTTCTCGGAACATATCTCTGCTGTGAAGTGACACATGACTATATTCTTAAATTTTTGGGGTTCAAGTCACTTTTTGCTTGTATTTAGCTTGTATCACCATTCACGATAAAATGAAAGGGTCCTGACTCTGAACAAGTTTTGATGCTATATGATCTCACACAAGTCATTTCTTCTCTTTGGCTACCAATCTTCCTTAAGGCAAAGTAAGAGGGTAGGGATATATTGAAATACCTCCAGCTCTAAAATAACGTACAGCTATGCAACTATGATCTTTTTTTAAATAAATTTTTCATTTTATAACAGTTGTAGGTTTACCAAAAGAAGAGATGGTAAAAAGAGTTCACATACTGTTAATATCTTAGTATGGTACATTTGCTAAAATTAATGAACAAATATTGATGTTATCATTAACTAACCTCAATATTTTATGCAGATTTCTTTAGTTCTTACCTAATGTTCTTTTTCTGTTTGAAGATCCCGTCCAAAATACACTTAGTAGCCTTATTTTCTTAGGCTCCTCTTGGCTGTGACCCTTTCTCTGATTTCCCTTGTTTTTGATGACCTTGGTAGTTTAGAGTATTAATCAGGGATTTTGTAGAATGCTCCTCAATATCATCTAATGTTTTTCTCATGATTAGGCTAATGGGTTTTGAGTCAAGACCCACAGGATCAACGAGACATTTTCAATACATCATACAAACGATATGTTCTAGCGACATGACGTCACTGTTACCGTCGATCTTGATCGTCTAGCTAACGTAACGTGTATCAGGGATCTCCACTGTAGTTGTTCTTCTCTGCCCCTTTCCATACAGTCTGTCCTCTTTAAAAGGAAGCCACTATGGGCTGACCATGCTTAAGGAGTGGAGAGTTATGTTCTACCTCCTGGAGGCTGGAGTAACTGCACGAATAATTTGAAATTCTGCAAAGGAAATTTGCCTCTTCTCCCCCATTTATTTATCACTTATTTATATACTTTAAGTTGTAATTCAATGTTTATTTATTTTGTCGTTCAAATTGTTCCATCTTTGTCTAGTAGGAGCTCTTTCAATGGGCTGCTGGGTCTCTTTCACATGTCTCCATTGTTGACCATTTTGTATGTGTGTGTGTATGTGTGTGTGTGTTTAGTGTCTGTCACTACCATATGCTCCAGGCCCATCTTGTTTATTTCTCACCCCAGTTTTAGAATCAAGATTTCCCTAAGTTTCCATTTATTAGAGAATGGTATTAGAAACCAATAAGTGTAAAATAAATAAGTCATGGGGAATATAAAGTACAGTATGGGGAATACAGTCAATAACATTGCAATAACTTGTATCATGACAGATGGTAACGAGGCATATTGTGGTGATCATTTTGTAATGTATAAAAATACTGAATCACTACATTATACACCTGAAACTAGCATAATATAGTATGCCAATTATATTTTCATAAAAAAAGAAACCAAGATCTGAGTTCCAGATGTACCCCTTGCTACTATTGCTTCTTGGCACACTCATCTGGTAGACTGAGGAAATGTATGTTTGTATATATTAACCTGTGTATATACACATATCTATAAATATTTCTATGCGTAACCACCTGTATCTATATTAAGCTAAACCTAAATTCATACTGAAATCTCCAACTCTAATCCCTTACAATATAGATCATTCTAGTCTTTTCCACTAGCTCACCTATAACGACCCACTCCAACAGTGAGAAACCTAGCTCCCACTGTCTGCCATCTCTTTATTTAATTGTTTGGATACACACGCAGTGGTATCAGAGCTATTAACTTATACCCCCATTGGAAACAGCATTAACTAGAGTACAGTGCTTATGTATACTTTCTTTGCCTTTAGGCTTAGAGACTCCATTCATTTCTAAAGTTACTGAGATTAGAACCTTTTCCCTTTACCCCATCAGCAAGGGTGTTTCTACATTTATAATATGATTAGATTCTTAGGTTGTTTTGTCACATTCTATGTGCCATCTTAGGATTCTTCAGCCTCCTAAATGATCTTTTAAAAATCAGCGTACATTAAAGTTTACTCTTTGTGGTGTAAAGACTATAGTGTATTTTGATGTCTATTTTGGTGGACTATTACTTGTACTTCAATGATTCGTCACTAAATAAAATCATGTACATGTACACCTTTGATATATGGTGTGATGATTTTTGAGAGTAACACTTTCTAGGAATGCAATGTGGAAAGTTACATGTACATATTTTTTTTCCCCTTCGCTTTTGCTGCCATCACAGTTCTATTGTCAGAGTTCTTAGTTGCATGGAATAAAACAGTGGTTTAAGCAAGTGGCTGCCCAATAAGAGTTTGGGGAAAAAGAAAAAAGAGGAAAACTTTTGGAAGTAGAATCATCAACATTAGAAGCAAAGACACTTTTCCTTCTTTGTTCGTTTTTGTTTTTAAATTAATGAAATGTTTCTAACATATTTGTAAGTGAAAAGAAAAGTACAGTAATCCCCCATGTACCAATTATTGAGATTTGACACTTATCGCAGTTTTGCTTTAAATTTTCTTCATTGATCTCTTTCCTTTTTTAAGATTTTTCTCACGTATTTTGAAGCAAAATCAGGTAACAAGTTATCATCATACTTAATGAAATTAATCGCAATTTCTTAATATCATCTAATAGTCTCTAGTCAGATTTTTCCAATTGTCTATAAAATATTTTTACAGTATATCTGAATTATGAGATAAATAAGGTACCGTTACATTTGTTTGTTGCAACTCAATTTTTTTTTTTAAGTTTTATTTCTTTCCTTTTTTCTCCCCAAAGCCCCCCGGTACATAGTTGTATATTCGTCGTTGTGGGTCCTTCTAGTTGTGGCATGTGGGATGCTGCCTCAGTGCGGTCTGATGAGCAGTGCCATGTCTGCACCCAGGATTTGAACCAATGAAACACTGGGCCACTTGCAGCGGAGCGCGCGAACTTAACCACTCGGCCACAGGGCCAGCCCCTGCAACTCTTAATTTTTAAAACCTGTTTCGTATCCTTCTCACCTTGCTTTTCATGCCACTGACTCAATGCAGCAACTGGATCGATTGTCAAGAGGCGTGAACTGCATGCTGCATTTGCCCGTTTACTTCTTTTTGTGTCATTTAACTTGCCCCTTTTATTTCCTGGGTAGTAACACATGGAATTTAGCTCTAGAAACTTGGTTAGACTCAAATTCAACTTCTTGATGAGGGCACTTCATGGTTGGTATGCTTTGCTGCATGTTGCATTACATGGGAGGCTAACAATGTCTGATGCTCCCTGCCTTTGGTGATGCTAAGCTTGATCAGTGGGTTCAAACGATAGACATTTGGTTCCTATAATGTATTTCTCATTAACCTTTCATTTAATGGTCTCACCCATTGATGATTATTGTCTGAATCAGCGATTTCCCTGGGCATTGCAAAATGTTGATTTTTGAATGTTGTCATTCTTCAGATGTTTACAAAGCGTAATTCCTGTTTAAAGAATTTCTCCACCTCATCTGTGACTATTTGGACCATGCATTACATGGTCTACAAAATAGGCAGGATTCCAGTTAAATTCTTTCCTTTTCATTTCCAATATTCAAACAAAGGAATGAGAAAGGAATTGGTCTCCTAATTTCTTCATGACATTTGTGAGATGCATGGCAAATATAAGTACTTATGTATGTATTTCATTTACTTATTTTAATATTTCTGGCTTAATTATAAAATTCTGGTTTTTTAACAATATTTCATGCTTTTTAATCAATTACATACATTATTCTTTTTTGGTGCTCAAAGTGAAGGCGCCCCTTCATTTTGGCGCCTGTGTTATTTAGATATGACTGATTCATCTTTGTTAGCTTCTTTGTTTAGGGCACAAAAAAGATGCTCCATCATCACCTGTTTAAGGAATCCTATTTCCTTTCAGGGGGCATAATATTTAAGGACCAAAATCTAACTGATAGGCTCATTACTTTTGAGGTACCATTGTTTTCAGGTTTTTCATTGGATGAGGGTATAAAATACATATTTTTGCACAGAATATATCACGACTGGATACTGATGTTTCCAATCCAGATTTACTACTACAAGATTTTTACTTCTTTAAATATACACTCTCATTTCTTTTCTCTTACTCTGAAAAGCTCGATTCCTACTAACATTAATAAATTACTCATTTGCGTTATTCTGTAACTTAGATAAAATAATTTCAAAATAATATTATCAACATTGCTACAAGCAATCAAATTACTAAATATACTTTAAGACTTTCAGTTTTTATTGTCCTTTGAATTTTGGCTACTGAGGACGAACTGTCAAAATATAATGTTTTGCTGTCACTTTAACGCACATCTCTATGGTTATGTCATCAATGTGACACACAGGTTCATCCATTTCAGTTTGTTTACACATCCTAGCTATTGCCTTTTAAATTGATTTCATTTGTGAGTATGTAAACACAAGTATACAAGAACTGGAGACTATATTCAGAAAAATCTAACTTCTCTTCCAAAAATACCTGACTCCTCCCTGTTTTTTCTCTTCCGTATAATAAGCATTTTCTTAATTTGTGGTTTATCTTTATTATCTTTCTCTTTGCAAAAACCAACAAACGCATGTTCCTGCCTCTGTATTACACAGAAGAGCTACAATGCGCATCATGTTCTAGACCTTATTTCTTTCACTGAATAAATATCATGGATTTCACTGCACATCAGTGTGTGGAGCTCTTTACCATTCTTTTTTTTTTATGGCTGTTAGTATTCCTTCTTGTGGACATATCGTGGTTTGTTCAAGCAACCCCTTATTGATAGACATTTTTCATTATAAATAATATCTCGGTGAATAACCTTATGCCTAAGTAATTTGTGTATAAATCATTTTGCATATTTGGGTTACACTTTGGAAATGATTTTTGTTGGTTGAAGAGTAAATGTGTGTATAATATCCTAAATATTGCCAAATTCTTTCCATAGAGGTGAAAGCATCACATTCATACAAACAATGTGGGAAAATACCTCTTTTTCCCACGGTATTCCAACAAAGCAAGCTGTTAAATTTTTTGATTTCACCATACTGATAAGGGAGAAATAGTATTTCAGAGTACTTTTAATATATTCAATTATATTATTATAAGCGAGGTTGATCTTTTCAAATGTTTAAGATACATTTTCTATATTTTGCTTATTTTCGGGGTTTTCTCCCCTCAAATTTTAAGACCTTATTTTCTTGTGGAGATATTATTCTTTTATGATAGAATTTGAAAATATCTTTTGTAGTTTGTCCTCTGTATTTTGACTTTCATTTAGTGGGGTTTTTTTTGCCAGTCAAAATGCTTTTAAATATATTTTTCTTTAGTTGAATGTATCAATACTGTCTTTTATTATTTTGGATTTTGACTTATAGGTAGGAAAGTGTTCCTCACTCACTTATTAAAGGTATTCACACATGTTTCTTACTGGAAGGTTGTGAGTTCAGTTCTTACATTTAAATCTGTAATTTATTTAGATTTTATCCTGGCATACAATATGAAGTATCGGTGTGATTTGACCATTTCCTTAATAGCTATCTTCCACAACATCTTTTTCCCCCATTGTTATGAGTTGAATTGTGTCCCCCTAAAAAGAGATGTTGAAGTCATAACCCTCAGTACTTCAGAATGTGACCTTATTTGGAAATAAGTTCTTTAGAGAGAAAATCAAGTTTCAATGAGGTCATTAAGGTGGGCCTTAATCCAATTTGACTGACATCTTTATAAAAAGGAAATTTGGATTCAGAGATAGACACACACAGAGGAAAGACGATATGAAGAGACACAAGGAGAAGACAGCCATTTAAAAGCCAAGGAACACGTGGGACAGCCAGCAACTAGGAGTGAGGCCTGGAGCAGATGCTTCCCGAGAGCCTTCAGAGGAAGCGTGGCCTTGTTTGCACCTTGACTTCGAACGTTCGGCCTCCAGAGCTGTGAGACAATGTTTCTATTATTCTATGCCATCCAGTTTGTGGTACTTTTTTATGGCAGCCTTAGGAAATGAACACACCCACTGATCTGAGGTGCCATCTTTCCCGTACACTATATTTTCACCTGGATCTGGGATGTACTTCTGAACCTTCTATTTTGTTCCATTTGGATTATCCATCTACTCGTATATCAATACCACGATATTTAATTAAAGACGGTCTACACTGAATTTTAATATCTGTTAGAGGTCTCCTCCCCTGTTCTTTCATTTTTTTCAGTTTTACTCCATGTTTTTATAAAATTTTTCCATATGAAAGGCATTAAAACAAACAATCAAGCAAATAAACAAACTAATAACTCCAGAAAAAGGAAATTAGTATTGTTTTGGGATTGCAACATTTTCTATTTTAAGGGTCATTCAAACTATACTCTTCAGCCAGCCCCCCAGACTATATCCCCCAAATCAGCATCTCCCCTCTCTAGTCTCTATAGTTGCCGAGACTTCAGAAATGGCTCCAGTAGCTATTGAGATATTTTCTCCACAAAGCCTGGAAATTCCTTGCATGCAAGGCTCTCTGAAAAGGTTTTCCCTACCTTTACAGCACTCTTCTGGATGCATACTTAGTCTCAACAATTATATATCAGATGGAATCAAGTTGCATAAATATCAATTTTAAGGTTGTAAAGGAAGATTTGTTATAAATGATCTGTCATTCAGACTTCCAAACAACTCAGGATGTAATTTGGCTAACATAATACAGTGAAGTCAGTATTGGATGTACAATCTTAAAATCTGGGTTCTAACATTCTCTCCTTATTATATATATTATAATTATATAATATATCAATATATTATTATATATTATTTATATAATGCATAGTATATGTAATTATATATATTATTTCATGGATATTATATAATATATGATTATGTATACTATAATACTATATGTTTTATATACTTATATACATATATGCTATCTTATTCAAAATCGTATGTAAAAAGACAGTTAATAACTTTGAAACCAGCTTCTCAGCTTCCTGTGTTTTAGAATCTAGGATCAAAAGCCTCTTCAGCGGATTACTGTGAGCGGGAGATGATCCATTGCTTCTGCTGGGATGTCTAGCTCTCCCCGTGGTCTGGTCCCTGCCTCTTTCTCACCATTCCTCCCTTGCTCACTTGGCTCCAACCATGTTGGCTTCTTTGCTCTTCCTTGAATAGGTCAAGGTCATTTCTGCCTTAAAGCCTAAGCATTTTCTCTTCCCATTGCTGGAACTATCCTTGTACTTTTATTTAACTTCCTCTGTGATTTCCTTAAACTGTAAGTTCCAAAGCACTTCGTCAAATGGCCTTCCCTGATCACTTTACATACAATAACCTGTCTTCTCAGTCCTTACCTGCTTTATTTTTCTTCATAGTACTTATTTATATCTGAACTTGTATTGCATATTTGTTATTTTGCTTGTTATCCTTTCAATGAGATCTAAGCTCCCTGAGGAGAAAGACATTGTCTTCTTCAGTTACATATCTTCTGGCTTACAACAAGTATTAGGTGCTCAATAAATATTTGTTGAATAAATAAATAAATAAAATGGCGCAGTGCATGTAAAATCCTTGGCACATAATGGTTGTATAATGGACAGTAACCTCCTTTTTCGTTTATTCCACAAAAGTGATTTTTTCGGTTGTTGTAATAACACTGAAGACATGTGTAAATATACCTTATTCCTTCCCTACAATCTGCAGCCTTGACCTCCGGTTAATAAAGACCTAAATAATCTGATTTCATCTTTTGAACTGCATGTTCCGGGTGTGATTTTTTTCCTAACCCAAACCCTTCTTCACTTGACAAGAGGCCATAGCATTTATAAATGCTTCTTCCCTGTCATTATTCATGCTGATTTCTTGGGTTCTGGGTGTGCTCATGTGTCCAGTCATATCTGGGATGTTTGTTTCTAGACACCAGCAGAAAGTACATCTCTGCATTTGCTTTTCACAATCAGATCTCAGCCTGTAATAGTGTCTCTCTTCATGGTTATCACTTCGCCAGTCAGGACTTAACGGTGCTCTCAACTAAAATGGAAGATATTTAGGCCAGTTTGACTTTCCCATTCTTCAAATGGAAAGGTCCTGGCATCACTGATTTTCTTTAAGATTTTCCAGAGTAATAGACCAAGATTGAGGTAGAGAATTGTCTGTCCTACTGAAAGTTTAGAAAGGTGTACAATTTGGGAAAGTTTCTGACTAAGCTTGACATTTCTCTGAATTGTCAATGCCCTGGCACTCAGGACCAGTGAGAGACATGGAATTTAGCTTCTGCTGTCATGGCCCTTTTGACAGACATGATGAGAGGGTCTAGTCACCAATGAGGGTGTTTAAAATGCCAAGGAGCAGAGCAAGGGTCAAAAGATTGAGAAAGGAACGAACATTCACTAGGTATATATTGTGTACATAGCACAATACTGGGAGCTAGTCAAGAGCACTTAAGTAGCTTTCAGAGCAATAAATGTCTGGCAGCTTTAACACAATGCTGGTTTAGGAACATCCTACTGCTTTACCTCTCAAGCCTTGCTATGGTCTGAATGTCTGTGTCCCCCCACAAAATTCCTATTTTGAAACCTAATCCCCAACATGACAGTATTAGGAGGTGGGGCCTTTGGGTGGTGATTAGGTAGTGAAAGTGGTGCCCTCATAAATGAGATAAGTGCCCTTATGGAAGCAATCCAACAAAGCTCCCACCATGTGAGGTTACAGTGAGAAGATAGCCATCTATGAGCAAGGAAGCCAGTCCTCACCAGACACTGAATCTGCCAATGCCTTGATCTTGGACTTCCAGCCTCCAGAATCATAAAAACTAAATGTTTGCTATTTATAAGCCACCCAGTTTATGGGAGTCCTTTGCAATTTTCTACCTCTAGAATATCTACAGTTCTAGATGCTCCATAATCCTGAACGCACACAGTTTTTGTTTAGTAGCCCAAATGGACTAAGACAGCCCCCCTCAACTTTGTCTAGAGTAGTGGTTCCCAAACTTTAAACACTCAGGTATACTGCCTTTACTACTTTGGTCATCGCTGAGTACCATCTGTACTGTTCTTTATTTTTACTTTTTTTCTATAATCAACTTACTTTTAAAAAATTATATGAATTAATCATAAAAGAAAAAGTTATATGGTTCCTAAAGCCATTTTCTTTGGTCATGGAAAGTAACTACTAATTAAAAATTATTGTTGTAGCACCTAAAATTACATCATATTGTCACCAGTAGCTTGAGTCCCTACCTTACTTTAAGAAAAACTGAAATCCTTGACTTCAGTTCCAGACTGTTTGAATGACAGATTTGGACTCTCATTTCTTGTCTGACTTTATTATGATACTGGATTACCCAGTTGGATTGAGTCCCAAGTCGTCTCTGTCTTCTCTTTTCCTTCTTTCTCTGCCACTGCAAAAGCAAATGCCCCGGGGCTCCATCTTCCTCTCTTCCTTCTTGAAACTCTTATTTCCCCACCGAAGCTAGGCAAATTTAGGTCTTCCTACCTGGTATCTGAAAGCTACAAAGGAAAAAAAGAAGAATGAAATTATTTTAAATATGTCAACCACAAACCAAGTACAGTTTAGATGCTCTGTAAACCTGAACTCACTCAATACTTTCAAACCATTCATTGTAATCCCCATTTTACAGGTGAGTAAAATGTACCAAAGAGACTGAAGGAAATTTACAAAGGTAACGCAGTTGAGATGCAAACCAAGTAATATCTGACAATAAAGAATGTGCCTCTTCTAGTAAAAATCCTGAAGGAGAGAAACCTTTGGCATTTCAAAGATATGATATGCAGAGTTGATAATCCCTCTTAAACTGACAAAAACTCAATCATTTTTGTGATTGAAATAGCTACAAAATATATGTGTTTCTGATTCAAGTTGCACTTTAGGTATGAAAAGACTGCTTTTAAAGAGCCATTTAATGTTCAAGAGCCTTATAAATAGGATCAGGCAACTCAAGGTGGCTAACTGAGAAGATCTATTTCTTGTTTCAATCTTAAATGTGCTGAAATGATATACAATTCATAATGCTACCATTGATATGCCCAGAGGGTAGAATCCTGTGACTACTTAATCTCATGTTCCCTGAGAGCAGAGGACTGTATAATCCTTCATTGTGTGAGGGCACTATCATTCATTTGAACATTTTCTCTTTTTGGATATTTAAGTTGATTTCCTTTCTTTGATTATATGAATAATAGTGTTATTATTAGTTTTAAAGTCCAATTTGATAGGTAAGGATGATATTTCATTTTTAAATGGATTTCTTTTATAGTTTATGAATTTAAAAGTGAGTATTTGTGTGTATCAGGTGTTAATTTTTTCTTATTTAAATTTTCAATTTATGTACATTTTGCATCTCTCTATTTGTATGCTTTCCTTTTCCTCACTGATTTTCAAGCTCCATGAAGACAGGGACCTTGTTTGTGTTGTTCCATGCTGTGTTCCCAGATTCCAGAATAGTACTAAGTACAAAAATAAGGAAATTAAGTAAGAAAGGTTTATTTACCTAGGAATTATGTCAATGATGTTAATGAGAACTTTCCTTACAATGAAAAAGTTATACAAGCTAGCACAAAATCTCAATGTCAAGTACATTTTTTCCTGGTCAAACAGATCATCCTGAGTTCAGGCCTCACATGTTCCAGGTGTAAGGTAGATCTTACACAGCAGATGCAGGTCTGAATGTCTACTTTCTTATTGTAAAGTTTCAACTAAACTAAAGAGAAACATGGATGTTCAACACTCCCCCTTTGGGCCACTGAGTTTTGAATGACAAATTCTCTAGAGAAATGAGGAATGAGCAGGGAAATAATCAGTTGTTTAAAAAGAAGGAAAGTCCAAATTGCAAAAAGCATTTTTAGGCTATAAAGAGAGCCAACTTAATAATGAGAAATTGTTATATAGGTCAACTGTTTACAAAAAAAAAAGGAAAGAACATATAAGTGTTTACATTGTGATGGCATTTTGCTAAACTTGTCAAGTTTGAAAGGTGTACTACGTTACCCAATTAAAATTCTTAAAATACAGTCATGTACTCCCACCTACCCACACACCCTACACACACAATAGAGACAATAATCCTTGTGTTACCCTCAGAGAGAAAGCACTCAGCTGGGACGAGCCTTTCTAGCAGCTCTTACTGTGGGCCAAGCACTGTGTCCAACACTTAATATTCATGAGCTCAATTAATTCTCTGAGATGGTTATTGTTGTCCCTCTTGACAGACGTGAAAACTGAGACACAGAAAGGTTACATCAACTGTTCCAAGACCGAAAGCTCCTAAGAGGCAGGAGCAAGATTTCAACCCAGGCAGTCTGGCTCAGAGCCAGAATCCTTAACCAGTAAACACAATTCCACAAGCTAAGGATGCTACTCCTTTGACATGTGTACTTCTGGTTTCTCCCACTTTGAAACAATAGTTTATAATTTTTAGTGTTAAATACATCCTGGGCACAAATCTAAATGATTTGTTACTCATACTAACTCATTTAGACTTCAAAACCACTTTGTAAGGGATATACTATTATTATTATTTCCGTTTTGCAAATGAGGAAACTAAGATAAACTGAGGTCAGGTAACTTGATCTAAGTTCTATGTTTGTAGGAGGTAAATCTGGACTTTGACCACGGCACCAAGGGACTCAAACTCACTCCTAACTCCTTTGTATCCTGCATTTTTCTCTCCCCTTCCCTTTCCTTCTCATGTTGACACTTACTCCTCCTCCTAGTCCTTCCCTCCCCTCCTCTCCATATCTCCCTATCTCTTCCTCTTCATTCAAAAGATTATATCCACATATCTTCTTCCGAACTTTTGTTTTTGAGTTTATATTTTCAATTGTTATAATTTCAGTTATATTTTCAATTCATCCACCATCCCTCACTTATTTGGCACTATTTTTAAAGCACAATATGCAATTCTTATCTTCTATAAGTTGTTACAGAAAATAGAAGGCAAAACGGTGTTTGTTAACATCCAGTTCTCCTATCATTCCTAGGCATAGAATTCTCTACTTTCTAGGGCTCGTTAGCATTAGATGGGATTCCGTGACCAGTTCTGGCCAATAGATTGTGAACAGAAGTAACACCTGTTGCTTTCAAGCTCAGCAGTGAAAAGGCCTCACCTCTAGATTACAGAGCAGCAAAATCAAAGTAGACTGGTCACTGAGTCACTACATGGAGGACGACTCCAACAGAGAAATGTGGGAGCTGTAACAGTTCTCATTTCTCGTTTATTTACATGAGAAAGAAATAAAATGATATATTTAAAACCCTGAGGTCTGAGATTTGTTTTTTAATCCAGGTTAGCCTCATCTATTCTGATTAATATTGTAGCCAAAACTCCCAGCTAATTTAATAAGGCTTGTATAGTTTTTATTATAAATTTGATTAAGGACATTGCCAGAAAAGGAAGTAATAGGCACACGTTACTTTTGAACACAGATTTTAAAAATCTAGTACATATATTAGACCATATGTTATATATAAGTAAACCCAGTCAGTTTTATAAAATATATTATGATCCATAAGTCAGGTTTATGCCTGAAATGTAAGATTGGCTTAACATGAGAAAGTCTACCAATATGATGATATAATACATTAATATAGAAGAAAAATCAAATGATCATCTGAATAGATGAGGAAAGATATTTAATAGAGTTTAACCACAAAATATTCATGATTTCAAAATTCTTACTAAACTGAAAATTTAAGAGCCCTTCCTATCTTAGTGTTACTGGTCGGAAGCAGACTCTGAGAGAGATATTTTCATGCAGAAGGTTTATTGAAGAGCGCTGTCATGAACAATACCTGGGGTTTGGGGAGAGCGAAGGAAGCAGCATTGGGAAGAGAAGGTCAACTCTTATGAAATTCTAAGAAAGGCCTCAGCTAATCCTGGAAGGAGCACGGGAGTCAGCATAGCCATACAGAATTGAGCTCATTCGAAACAAGAGGACCGTAATTTTCTACAATCAAATCTACTCACTATTAGATATTATACGTCCCTGGAAAGGGCCATGACCTTGTACAAGGAGAGTCTCTTCAGTCAAGGTCAAGTATGGGAGGGACTTGGATGAGAGCTGTTGATATGCCAGCAGCTGGGAGAATGAGAGTCAGTCTTGAAGGAGAGAACGGGCAGTGCACCATAGTGTTCACTACATTTCGTAAACATATGTAACAGAAAAATTTAAATGTATTCTCTACAAGACAAAGAAGTCCATTCTTATGGTTTTTTAAAATACAGTACAGGAGGTCCTGGGTAAAGTTCTTAGAAAAGAAAAAGAATAACAGATGTAGATATTGAAAGGACAGATCTAAAACCGTCATATTTGTAGAGGATATGATCATCTAAGTAGAAGAAATAGCAGAAGTAGCCAGCAATTGTATCAAATGAGAAAATTAAGTAAGCTTATCATATATAAGATCAACTTGAAGTAATCTAAAGATGAAGCTGCAGTACACCAAAAAATTAAATTCAATTCAAATATCAACAGAAACTATTCTGAATCCAGGAAATAACGAAGAATTCACAAGACTACTGTGGAGATGGTATTCCATCAGTCAGATGACCTAATGTTATAAATTCCCTGAAAATTACTTCATAATCCCACATTTGAGGTACTCGGTAAGTATATTCTCAAATTTATATGAAAAAATGAAAATGCACACCATGTATTAAGAGAATTGAAACAGGAATATACATCTAGCTATATCTTGATTTAGTGCTAAATTTTAATCATGAGGAAAAATTTCTTCAGGCATCCACATAGAAAAATCAAGTCTGCTTTCTAGGATAAAACCTTCATATCCCCCTCAGACTTCTCAGAAAACTATCGTAAAAGCTACAAAATTCTAAGGAAAAGAAAGTCTTAGCTAAAATTGTCATACTCATCCAAGGTACGCTCAAGCAGACAGGACAATAGGCAGACAGAACAAAAGGCATATAAACTTCAAAAAACTCAGCGAAGATAGAAGCCACAAGCTCTCCTTTGAAAGAAATCTACTGAAGGCAAACCAAGAAGTGAATTAAAATAAAGAGCCCAGAAATGGGCCAAGTATCCATAAAATCACTAAATCTGTTTAAAGGTAGAAATAAGACTAAGGAACTGGGAGAATTATAGTTACAGAGTATAGCATAAATTGTAGACAACTTGAAATAAAATATGTACATCAAAAGTGGTAATTAAGGGGGGCTGGCCCCGTGGCCGAGTGGTTAAGTTCGCGCGCTCCGCTGCAGGCGGCCCAGTGTTTTGTTAGTTCGAATCCTGGGCGCGGAACATGGCACTGCTCATCAGCCACGCTGAGGCAGCGTCCCACATGCCACAACTAGAAGAACCCACAACGAAGAATACAGAACTATGTACCGGGGGCTTTGGGGAGAAAAAGGAAAAAATAAAATCTTTAAAAAAAAAAAATAGTGGTAATTAAGGAAGGGATAAAGTGTGAGAAAATGTGTGAGTCTATTTCACATTTGACAGCAAGGAGTCATTCAAGACTGTCCACATTGAACACGGCCTTAAACACCTTGTGCCTCAGCTTCTTAACATTTTCAGTATTTCTTTCCTTAAACGCAGAGGAGTTTAAAGGATTCCATATCTCATAATTTAAAAACCAAGTGAAGAACCTTTTAAGTAAAATATATTAATTTCTGTGGATTGACCACATTTTCTTTAATATTCTTCAAATTCAAGTAAAATTAAATTAAGTCCTTTTAAATTTAATACTAGCATATTAGCATGTCTTAAGCTGTATGTCTCTATGTATCTATCTACCTTTACTATGTCTTGTTAAATAGATTAAAAAATATGAGTTCTTGTATGCATACAGACCTCACTAAATACTGATTATTTCTAGCACGTAAGATTATGTGGGGTAATTTGTTGTTTTATTAATAACGTGCAGATATATTACTAACAATAAAGAGACTATGCTTAGTGAAATAAGTAAAATAAATCAAATGAAGTAAAACTAATCAAATGAAAACCTATAAATAAGAAATTAGAAAATTATATTAATAAGAACATATTCTTAAGTAAGGAGGCTGGTTAAAAAACTAAATATAAATTCAACAGATTATTTATATATCAAATAGCAGCTAACTAGGAAACATAATGAAGAAAAATTTTATTTCCAAGAATAACAAAAATCATAAAGACTCTGGGACAAACTCAATAAAATATGCAAAATCTATATGAAGAAAACCAAAAATTTTACTGAGGGTCATAAAAAATGATTTGAATAAATGGGGAGATGTGTTATACTTGGGTAGGATGATTTAATATTGTAAAGATATCAATTTTTCCCTAATTAATTTATGACTCTAAAGCATCCCCGCTGAAATCTTAATAGATCATTAAAACAAAATTTAGAATTCAGATACCAACTTAAATCTATGTTGGAATTTAGTTTATGATATAGATAGCATTTTATATCAGTGGGGAAAATAAAAAAATTAACTAAAATTTTCAGAGGAAAAATGGGCTAAACATCTAAAACATTGAATTTGCAAGTAATTCCTTATAATAAAATGCATTCTGGAAAGATCAAATATTTAAATAAAAAATGATATTATAAAATATTGAGATGAAAACATGGGTTTCATGGTTTATCATCCTGGAGCAGAGAAGACATTTCTAAACATGACATGAAACCTAAAAGCCATAAAAAAAAATGACAAATGTGAATCCATAATATTTTTAAAATTTAGGTGTGGCAAAACAAAACTGAACAAAGCAAAATATCTAGTGTTGGTCAGGCTGTGAGGGAAGAGGCACTCATGCATTTTGGAGAGGAGCTTAAGTGAGTAGAAATTTTAGGAGGTGAGTTTGCCAATGGTGCTAAGATTTTAAATGTTCTTTCTCTTTTAACCAGTAATTCTGCTTAGTTTATATAAACAATATTTGTTGAAGATCTAATTTGTACATAGCATTGTAGTAGGTTCTGTCAAAAATAGGTGAATATAATGAATATGTTCCCTGCCTTCTTGGGTTCAAAATGTTTTCTTAAGGAAGGAGACATATTTTTTCATGACAGTAACAGAGCTTAAGCTTTAGAGCCCCTCATTTGCATGACCCCTTTCCAATGCCTTAGATATTTTGTGGTTAAATTTGAAATTTGTTTCTTAAAGATGGCATTTTTAGGCCCCCAAAATCTAATTCTGGCCCTACTTAGAATAAAATCTAACTAATTTATAAATATGTACACATGATTTTTCTTTATTATAGCTATATTTATGGTTAAAAAAAGTACAATCTAAATATAATATCAATTAAAATATCAAATACTTACATAGTTCATACTATGTCCTAAGCACTCTTTTAAGCTCTGTACACTTATTAACTCAGTCTATCCCTAAAGTAATCTGAGAGTTGTATTAATTATCCCCATTACTCAGATGAGAAAACTAAGCCACAGAGAGGTTTAAACACAATCTAAGTGCTTATCAATAGGCAATGCACTAAATGAATCATGGCCTAGCCATCAAAATAATCTTATGGAATCAACATGATAAAATAAATTTTTATTGACATGGAAATATGTCCATTACATTGTTAAATGGAAAAGTAGATATCAATATAGGATTAGCTGTATGATTCATTTATACAAAAAGTTCTCTATATTTATATCTCTATTTCTATGTTTACCATTTGTCAGATCCATATCTGATCTATATTTATAGGTTCCTATTTGTATGGAGAGACACCTGGAAAAATGTTCTTCAAAATGGTGACAGAGTTTATTTCTGTGTCAATAAAATTTGGGGTTATTTTAAAAGTTTTTCTTATTCATAATTTTATGCATTGCTTGAATTTTTCATTGTGAATATATTTTTCTCATTGACAAAAATATGTTGCTTTAGAAGAGAAAATACATAGCACAAATAGGGGTAAAGATGTTATAAGACACCATGTATATTTTGCATGTTTGTATAATTTAATTAATGCTTAGTATAGTCTAGAATAATATACAGTATAGAGTTAGTAACATCTACGTAATACAGCTGTAGGAAATTTAAAAATATTTTCTTGTTTATCTGATTTTTCAATTTTTCTTCATCGTGCGTATTATACTCATGTAATAAGCAATAGCATTGGTCTATAAACACATTCAAAACAAAAATGTCAGCCATATATATCTCACGTAATGAGTAATCCTTTTTGACCTGCAAACTCCTCGAATGTATATTTTCTATATGGTCCTTCCTACATAGCTTTAATAATTGCTTCTGTTATCATGTGTGCTTCTGAAAAACCAAGTATTCCCATATCTGACCTCTCTCTCTTTGCTCTTCATCCTCACCATCAATGTCTGCATCTTGGAGTTTTTCTTCTTCATTCTGCA
This sequence comes from Equus caballus, assembly GCF_041296265.1. Classification (NCBI taxonomy): domain Eukaryota; kingdom Metazoa; phylum Chordata; class Mammalia; order Perissodactyla; family Equidae; genus Equus; species Equus caballus. Next base: position 106,973,116 of record NC_091686.1, read on the forward strand.
TTTCTTCTGTAGATTCTAGAGTTTAAACTCATTATCAAGAATTCTGTAGTGTTAATTCTGCTCTTCATTGCTTTTAATGCAGATTTCTATTCTATTATTTCATTTTTAATCTCCTTATAATCTTTCTTTATCATGTCAAACTCCTGTTTTTATTTCTACCTGCCTCTCAGCCAACTCCCCTCTCATCTCAACTTATTTTCATATAATCTCATCTTTCATCTCTTTATTCAGAGACTGTAGTTTTCATTTCTATTAAGATTACAAAGCAGACAATTTCTGCAATTTCTGTTTCCTTTAGTGACTTTTTAAATTGTTCTTTTTCTGCACCTTGATTGCTCTTTCCTCCTTTTATTGTGCACAGTATTTTCGATGGAATGACTTATTTTTCTGTTTTCAGTGTTGTCACCCTTAAACAAAGGAGTATCTACCCATGGTTGAGGGTGGACTATATCATTCCCTTCCACCCAGCCCTAGATTGCTGTTAAAATTCTCTTGTCAGATCTTAAGCAAAATGGTTGGTTGATATTTGTGGCTCCAGGCCACATTTATGATATCTAGCAGTCATCCATCTCACGCTGATGTTGGTTTTAGGAGGGACTCTATTCTTGAGATATTGACTTCTGTGAGGAGACAGTATACTGTAGTAATTAGCATATTGGTTATATACATTAAAATGGTGCCTTCAAATTCTGAGTCTACCAATTATTAGAAGAGTCATTTAACCTCTTCAAGACACACTTTACTCTGTCTGTGAAATGGATACTATGAAAGCACATACCTCATTGCATCTTATGAGGATTGACACTGATTATCAAACGTGTATTGGACGGATGTACTTCAAGCATATTAACTCACAGAATCCTCCTAAATAGTTTTATTCTCATTTTTTAGGTGGAGAAATTGAGGCAGCATCATGTTAAGTAATTTGCCCAAGGTCACATAGCTTGTGAAGTGTAGAACCGGCATTAGAATCTAGGCAACCACGCTTCCAGTGAGTGCTCTGTATTTAGCATCTGATAAATGTTTGCTATTATCACCAGAAGGCAAATTTATTTATGGATGATTGAAAGTAGTGAGTAGCTCTTTCCCTTCTTGAAATAATAAAGGCAAAACTCAAGTGTTCCACTGACATGTTTTTTTTTCTTCCCATTGTATTCTAAGATGAAAGTTTGCTATAACTTAACTCCTCTGCCTCAGGGTGTGTAGAATACCTGAAAATTGTAATCCCTAAAAATATTTAGAAGAAGTCCAAATTGGGGAATCTGAGGTGGAATATGTATGTGTGTATGTGGGTGTTTGTGTGTGTATAATACTTTCATCTGATTATATATATATGTAATATATAATACTTTCATCTGATTATGCGTATATGTACACACACACACCTTATCACACACACACAGCTACTTTAGAATCTGTGTTCCATGTTCTGTTTCATAGAGCTGTGGCTAGACAATCTATCCGTGATTGGCGGTTGTCACAGATTCAGCTTTTCTGAGACAAGAAATAGGTAAGTGTGTTGATGTGCCTCTGCATTGTCCTTCACGTTGGCAATTTTGATCTCCTTCAAGTGACAAGGTATGTGTTAATGTCACCTGACAATTGTGTTTCTTTTTCACTCCATGAATATTATAATTAAAGGAAATTCCTCTAAGATTTGGGCGGTAGATTAGTTGTCAATCTTAGTTTCTTGGTATTATGCACTCTCATCTCTTTCTATGTTTTACTAGATATTTTATGATGAACATCACAAAGTCTGAGATGGAAAATACTCTTCAATGACTTTCTTAAGCTGTTCTCTCCTCACTTCCACCTCTATTTTATACCTGCACACACATACACACACACACAGACTGTTGGAGAATTTGAACGTGTATTAATGCCAACGGCAATGTGACAACAGAGTAACATTAACATTATATAAGAGAAAAAAGTCGAGTAATTTCCTTGAGAATGCTTGCTCTGTGCCCCTTACTTTGTGATGGCAGGAGGGTCTAAGTCAAAACAGATAAAGAGGCAGACAGATCTGTGGGTCTGAGGGTTCAAAACTTTCAGCAAATTCTCCTCCGGTTGCCAGAATTGTCAGCAAAAAAAGTAAGATATGAAGCCATTTACAGAGAATGAGAGAGGTAAGGTTGGGCTTGAGCTATTAGAGATCTGGCAAATGTTTACAAAAGCTACTGCTTGAAATGGAGAGGAGCTATTGTTTTATTAAGATAAAGATCTGTTCGGTGTGGTGGAACAAAGACAAAAATAATGGTGGCTTAAACAGGAAAGAAGCCCATATCCCCTTCATGTAACACTCTTAGCATAAGCAACACAGACTTATTTAGTGACCCCACAGTCTTAGGGAGCTGAGCTCTTTCCATTTGTTTACTCTGTATCTTGCCCTCACCTGCATAAACCAGGATTCCTTCCCACCATGACCACATTTCAAGCAAGAGGTGGGAGGATGAAGGGCACAAGGAGAACTCATTTGCTGACTTTAAGGCCACTCATAAGAAGTGGAACACATCACTTTCACTCACATTTCATCATAGAAAGCTCAGCATGGTCCTACCCACCTGCAAAGGAAGCTGAGAACTGTAGTCTTGAGCTGGGCAGCCATATGCACAATTAAAACTTAGCAGCTCCCTTACTAAAGTAGGAAGGCAAGGATGGAAACTGGAGGAAACAACATTGTATGACATAGTCAATAGGGGCCATATGTTTATGGGTCCCAGCAAGGTTATGGAGTGAACCAAGTTTGCTTTTGAAAGTCTTCCTCTTTCCATTTGCCCTCACCTCCAGGGTTTTCATGATTTTCTGCAAATGCTTACTGACTTTTCCTGCTAAGTAGGGCAGGGAAATTAATAGCTATCCCAGCTTCCTATCTATACTATTCTTTCAGGTTTTCAACTGACCTCTCCTTGGAGATTTCCAGAGCAAGAATTCAGGACTCCATTGGATTGTAGGATGGTTCTAATTCTTAGAATTTCTTTTTTCAACTAGTTTGATGATGTTGTTATAAATAAAAATATGGCAGAATACCCACCGCATATTCACCAGCCGTTCCCCCTTTCTTCCCTCCTAGCAAAATCCAATTTGTTCAGGTAATACGTGGAGATCCTTTGATACATGGAATTTAGACTCTTACCCCAGAATGTATCACGAGTGATGCACTCCAGTCATCAGCATATCATTTCCCTTGGCCAGTCATGTTGCCCAGTTCTGAGACAACAAGAGAAATCAGCGAACTTGTGACTGGAGATTTTCCTTCACAAATTAAAAACAAAAAGTGATCATACGGCAATATTAGTTAAAAAAATGCATACTATTTTCAAAAGCATGGAGAAAGTAGGCAGAATCAGCCAACAGCTTAGTTAGACTAGTTGGAGACCACATATATTGATGCTATACAATTAGCATTTTTAATTGACTGCAGCAATCAGAATTAGAATTTGTCGCTCAGCTAGAAACTAAGAAATTGAGGAGTCAGTACCTGGGATGAAGACACACACTGACCTAGCTACCTTGCAGGGAGGAATTCTGGACTTAGAATCATAGTGGTCCTGGAGACAGTGAAGAGGGTTAAGAGGACCAGGCAGTTAATGCACAGGAGATGTGAAAGAGGCAGGTAGAGAAATGAGAGGACATCCAGTAGAGAGACCAGTAAGTACACAACCCCTGATGGATGACTCACAAGGAGATAGAAAGACTTAAGCTATTGGGTTTGTGAAATTCAAAAGTAAGATTCTTGTCTTTAAGAGGCCTCCTCAGGCCTAGAAAGAAATAAACATAGAAAGAGCAACCAACCAGTGAAGACGAGGGAGCAGTATACTAGACAGAACATAAGGAAGGGATTTACATACGGAAGAACTATGCAGGAGAGTGGTTTTTGGAACTCAAATGCTAAGAAAGGACATTATATATTTGAACTAGCATATAAAGGTAGAACTTTTTGAAGTCTACGTTTCTATATTGGGAAATACCGACATAAAAACATCATCCCCTTACTCTGCCTTACTCTTCACCCCCTCTCATTTATTCCAGTGCCACCTGTTTTTTTGATTTTTGACTTTCTTTATTTTGCCTTTGCTTCCAATTTCTATGTTCAGGCTTACACTTGACTCTCAGCACTCCTAAACACTTTTCTTCTAATATGCTTCAGCTCTTGGGTTTTGGGGCATATTTGTTTGTTTGTTTGGCACCCTTTGGTTTAGTCCCCAGCCTGGATATGGTTGTGTGTAGCTGGCACCTTGACCTGGCTTGCCTCAGCCCCAATCTGGGTAGGATTCGATAAAGGGTCAGGCAGATTGTGGTTATCAAGTGTTGTTCTCCTAGCATTGTCACTTTCCTCAGAGTGGGGATGGTATATCAAGAATCAGTTTCAGAGATACGGAAGACTCTAGTGCTGAAAGAGTGAGGCTCCTTGCTTGAGCCTCACTGGGAAACAATTGTTGATGGGAAACAATCAGGCAAAGACAGGTTGAAAGCCAAAGTTAGAACAAATGGCCTTCTAAGGATCCTGGTGACATGCTAAGAAGTACTGATTGCTTTGTTGAGATTCTCACCCTGGGTTGGACATTTTTAGCAATAGAGAGCATGGAATGTTTTCCTTCCTTGATTATATTAGTTGAGACAATACCAGAGGCCTGATACTCCACTTGGCTTCTAGTCGTATCATCCTGTCTTGTTCTACTTGTCAAACAAGTTTGAAACTGTCACCAGCATCCTGACCAATTCACCCTGCCTTGTTTTTCTTGGCCCCAGACATCTGGAGAGTTGAGGCCCTGCCATCAGATCTCAAATTTTCATTCCCTCTAAGTCCCAGCAATGCATGTCCCTAGTTGAAAGGAAAAGATATTGGATATATGATCATCCCACCTCTGAACTCCCAATTCTCAGTCACATTTCATTTTCTCCTTCAAAAATGATTAGGTGCTCTGCTAGAGATGGCCTTTGTGCTTTGACCTGGACTTTTTACTCTGTTATCTGGCTTAACTCCCTTGTTACTTCTCTGCGTCCCCTTTGACATCAATCAGTTATTCCTGTTCTCTTTCCTAGTATTCTCAATTCCTTTTTCATTCTCTCTGTCTCTCATCCTCTGCCCCTCCTTTGTATGTGCTTCCTTTCTCTAAAAGTCCTTATATATCCTATATGGCAATTTTTCCCCAGTGGTGGCAGGAAAGAGACAGATAAGCTATTGCAAGCTTTCTTTCCAAGATTCATAATTACATTTCAACAAAAAAATTATTGATTGCTAAACACTCTCTCAGGTCCTGGTGATAAAGTGACTGGAAAGGCAATTCCTACCCCCAGAGGAGCTCACAGTCCTATGCAACAAACCAGAGAGATGCATAAGCAAATAATTGCAATACAGTGGGGTAAATACTATAGAAGAGATATGCATAAAAACCGTAATAACGTTAATGATGGGGCAATATGTTCTATCTGTAGAGTAAGAGAAAGCTAAAGACTAAATCCAACAATTAAATGCCTTTTTTTCCCCCTATATATTCAAGGAACTTATTAAAAATTGTGTAATGCTAGAGACTATTCCTGTTTTATCCATGAGAAAATAGACCTCGAGAGGCTGAGTGACTTGCCCCAAACCACTGAGCATTTCACAGCAATGCTGGGATCTTATGTACTAGTCAGGGAAATTAATACTAGCTGTTACAATAGACAAAGTCTCACAATCACAGTGGCTTAACATAACAAAAGGGTCTCCCTCCTCCTTCACTCAAAACTTATGTGGGGAGGCCTGCCCCGTGGCCAAGTGGTTAAGTTCGTGCATTCTACTTTAGCGGCCCGGGTTTTCCTGGTTTGAATACTGGGCGTGGACATGGCACCGCTAATCAGGCCATGTTGAGGCAGTGTCCCACACGCCACAACTAGAAAGACCCACAACTAGAGGTATACAACTACGTACTGGAGGGATTTGGGGAGAAAAAAGCAGAAAAAAAAAGAAGATTGGCAACAGTTGTTAGCTCGCTGCCAATCTTTAAAAAAAGCCGGAAGTCTTATGTGGGCTTCGCAGTCTTCATCCATCTTGCGAGTAAGCCATTTGCAACACATGGACTTCAAAAGTGTTCTAGCAGGAGAATAGAGTGGTGAAGAAGAAATACTGGCACTTAATTGCCTTGTCCTTGAAGTGACAGATGTTATTTTCACAAATCATTGGCACACACAAGACTTATTCCCCAATACGAGAAATGCATACGAATGCATGAAATTTATTGGGGCCAAGCTATCTTTGCCACATCTGAACTAACCTTGAGAATTCTGCTTCTAATGCCAATGGATATTCTTCAGTGTATACTGGTGGGGGTGGTGAAACACAAAGTACATGTGTACACGGACAAAGGGATGGATGGATGTATAGACGGATGAATGGATGGACAGACAGATGGGTAAATGTGAGATATGGTACCTTCTCTCTCATTGATCATGATTATTTCAGCTGATCTTCTTAGCTAGACTGGTGTTTATTTTCCACACTACTTTTCTTATGAGTTGACTCTCATGCCCTTCAGGTGAAGAGCATGACCATCCTTTCATCCAACAGAATTCAAGAGAATTTTGATAGTGCAGCATGGGAATCATTGTGTTAATCATTTTGTGACTAGTACTGCAGAATAAAATGCCTGGCATAGTAAATAATAGCATTAGAGCTGTCTTTGAAAGAAAAGGTCAATACTATACCTGCTTGCTGATAGGAGAGATTAATATACTCTTGCTATTATTAATAATAGTAATTAGACTCTATTGCTTTAGCTGATCCTTAGGACCCATTTATAGGAACAGCCTAATGTTCTTCCTGAGCATGACTTGGCATATTTTAGCACGTCATTGCAAGCATTGAAAATCAGTGCCAGGATCTCCTTATCATTTTATTAGCTTTTCAGCATTTGGATTTTGTATTTGTGTTGGGCTTACTTTTCCACCATTGAAACAGTTAGAGATTTTTACATGAAAAGCCAAAGACCTTTTCTTAATAGCATTTCCTATTGGGGGGTATAACTATAGATCTTTGTATATTTTGCACCATTTAGCACAGCCACTGTTGCAAATTAAGAGGACGGGCATCCTTGTCAGGACAATTAACACTTGCAGCAGAAAACTCTTCTTAGCTGTAGGGGGAAAAAAGCTTAAATTGAGGTTGTCATACAGGGAAACCTTTTCAGGGAGAGGAAATTGGAATACTGGGTGTTTGGTGACTGGATGGTCAACCTCTTTTCTGTTACAATTTCTCTATGAAGATAACCTCTGACTACTGTGAAATGGTTTGCAGAGATGTAAAAATGTTCCAGGATGGACAATCCTTGTTTCAAGCCTAAACACATGGAGTGTAATTTTAGACGTTCCCTCATTCAAATGAATTCCCCTCCATGTTCTTTCCTCTGCCTCGAATTTTCACTAATATTTCCAGTTTTGGATTAAAGCTAAAGGCCTCTGAAAAAGTAAACCAGTGTTACCTAGCAGGGGTAACCCACTTACTCTCTATCATTAATATCTTACTGTGAATCATTAAAATGAGGTTTCTTCCCTTAGTTAAGCCTTAAGAAATAAAAGTGGTAATGTTTAAAATCTTAAAATTTATAGCATGCTAGAGTTTGCAATGCCAGCCGAGTTATTCACCCATTTGTTTCTTATAATAATCTTGTGAGATAAGATTGGCAGAGGGGAGGGTTATTCTCATTTAACAGATGGAGAATCTGAGGCCCTGATCTGCGAATCAATTGCCTGTTCGAGGACATGATAAAGGACTGGATTATAGCATGAGTAGGCAGCAAAGAGGGAGAGGAGGAAATGAAGACAGCAGAGGGGCGGGTCAGTGCTTGTTGGACTAGTAGGGAGCATATTGAATAGCTAAAGTATGTGGGAGGGTTTGGACGGTCTTGAAGGGGTTTAGGTTAGAGAGAGGCTACTAACAATAGTTGTATTATTTATCTTTTCTTGAGTGTCTATTACCCATTAAGCACCAGACTAGACTCTTCCATACATTGCTTCATTTCATCTTCTCTATAGTCCCGCACAATGGATTACATCCCACATTTACAGACGAGGAAACAAGAGTTTAGAAAAATTTAAAGTCTTGCTCAATGTTACTCAACTAAAAGTGGCAAAATATTTTCCTGTTCCCAAGCCCCACATTCTTTCACAGCCACGCACTACCGTGCAAGAAAGCAGACAGAGGACAGGTCAGGGCAGGGCCTTGAAAACAAATTTCCCTTTCTTCACATCTATCTCAGGCTTGGCTTCTCTGCCCTTCACCTTTCTATTAACTCTGGAATCCTGCAAGGAACAGAAATTGGATCACACCCTGACCAAGGGGAGGGTTTAAAAATTTCTACCTGGATACTCTTTTTCAGCTTTCAAAGTTCCCCATTCTCCTTTCAGATTCATTGTGTGAAACATTTCACATGTTTATTTCAGTAATTTGTCTATCGAGGTGTTTTGTTTTTACAAGGCCATTTTTCCTCCCTTATTGAGAAATGTGGTTGCCATGTATTTGCCTCCTCTGTCAAAAATTACCCCCAATTATCTTTACGTGCAATGCAACCTATCAAAAGTTTCTGACCAGATTTTTTTCTCAAGCAAGAAGTCATTAAGGGCAAAGAGTGAGAGATACAATAGAAGGCAGCATTTGTTACTTAGCATTTGCTACTATAATTGCCGTAAACTGAAATTGCTCTCCTTGATTCAAAGGTGGCCACCTCTTGGGTGAAATGTGGCAGCTGCTTAACAGTGTACATTAATAAAACATAATCATCTAAGAAACAGCAAGTAAGGATGAGCCGATGCAGTTAGTTGGCAAGGTAGACAGAGGCTCCATGGGCTCAGCAGTAGTTCTTTGAGTTTTCATCTCCTTGTTGAACAACCTTGAGCAGGCTGCTTAATTTCTCCATTACTCAGTCTCCTCATCTGTAAAATGGGGATAATAACACTTACCTAGCTCACAGAGGCCTGTCAGAATTCTTTAACTCAAGCAAAGTCTTCCGGGATCACTGGGTGAGTGGCGTTCTGCGATTGCAAATGATTAGTATCCTTATTATTCTGACACTCCCCCATAAGGCCCATCGATCAAATACGGCTCTAGCTGAACTGGGCAGAGCGATGGATTCTGTGACTGCATTCGATGGCAGTTTGCCCTGAAGATAAAGTCTGTCACACACAATGTCTCCCCAGAGCAAGCTTAAGCTGGTAGCAGTATTGATGTAGGTGATCTGCCTGCCAGCACGCGCAGAGGGGGTTTCACTAGAGCTAATTATGGTCAGCAATAGCGCCAGAGCCAAGAACTCACCTCTGATTATGATGGGCTGCTCAAAGAAACTATTTCTGAACCAGATAATCAGGAAGAATTTTCTGCACCGTTGGTATGGGCAGCATTCTGAAGAATGTCAGGGCACCTCAAATTTCAGAGGAAGGAGACTTGCCATATTTTTCTAGAGAGGAAGAGAACCAGGGAGAATTGTTATCCTTGCAAATTGCCCTTTGTGACATTCATCATTTATTTATTTTGGCTTTTTTGTGGTTGTTATACAAATATTACATGCTTGTTCTTAGGATAGAAATGAAGGGATGGAGAGAGTCAGAAAGCAAGACAGGTAAGATGGAGCCTCAACCTCTTCTCAGGGGAACATTTGATCAAAGAGAGAGCAAGAGAGACATGTACAAACAAAACACAGAGCACAAGAAGTAGAAGTTTGAGGAACCTGAGAGCCAGTGCTGGATGGAGGTGCTTTGATGTGGTGTGGTCCATGTCACTGACCATAACACCAGAAGCTACCAAACTCTATGATGTGTCAGTGCAAATAGCCTCATTTGCAGGACTGCCACCTTAGTGCACATTACTGTCCTTTCTCCACCGGACTACTTTGATAACCTGGCTGGGGTCCCTATTTCAACCCTTGCCTCCTGTAGTCTAGCCAACACATACCAGATTGCTCAGAGCAAGTTACTCTTCTGCTTAAGTCTTTCAAGGCTTCCTTTCCTGCTGCACTTAGAGTCAAATTCAAACTCTGGCCATTCCTTCCTGGTTTTTTGCCCACCTTTAATCTTATTCAAAATCCACATGTTCTCTAAGCTCCGTTCATGCTGGTTTTCTTTCATTTCCTTGAAAGCCAAGCATTTTCCTGTCCCAGGGCCTTTGCATGTGTCCTTCTTGCCTAGATATTTTTCTCTAGGTGATTTCCACTCGCTAGACCCCAATCCTCAAAATGTTTTAATTTAAATGTCACATATTCAGAAGGCCCTATCTAAATCATCATTTCCCTGTCCCTTGCCAATATTCTGTGTGTTGTTGTTCCCCTTCATGGTATTTATTAAAATCTGTAATTGTTCATTCACTTACTAATTCATTCATTCATTCATTCACTTGTTAACTGGTTCTGTCCCTTACAGAAGGTACTTGCCCTCACCCCTTATTTACTAGTAGCCAGTACCATACCTGACACAAACAAATAAAACATTTCTTAATGTTGTTGAATAACAACTACCTTTATTAAGCACCTACTGTATGTCGTGCACGGTATTACACACTTTATATACAAACCTCCTTTTTTTCCATGCAACAACCTTGAAAGGCTAGTATTATTTAGCTGCAGTTTTCATACAATTAAATTGAGATTTAGGAATGTTGAAACTTGCATTAGAACACAGCTTGAATTTAGTGAAACCTGGATTCAAATATAAGCCTTCCTGGTTCCAAAGTCAGAGCTGGCCTCATTGTTACCTGGTTTGGGGGGCTGGATGAGCACTCTAAATGAAGGGGTCAAGCATATATCCTCTTTCAATGGATTGGCTTGAAAAGCATTTTGGGAAAATTGAATCTAAGAAAAAGCCCCCAATTGTTAAGTACTTTGTTTAAGTACTGAGAACTCCATGATGACTTTCTAGAGGAGAGGTAGTAAAAGCCTTGAAAAGGATAAGCCCAAACAATCTTTTTCTGCCCTTCTTAGGAAACTCTCCCATTTATTTTCCAACCTCTTCTTGCGTGGGGGCATCTCAATTTTTGGCTTCTGATTACTGTTTCCTGGAGGAAAGTTTAGGGAGTGTGAAAATCATTTCACTTCAGATTCACTTCAATTCATTTAAGACCCTTGCACATTTGAGAATCTAAATAAGTAGCAAAAGCCTACTGAATTAAAGTGTAGAAAGATTGTGGCTTTTCTTTTCTCAGTCTTTGACATTTAACATTCGATATTTTGTTTGTGGTAGAAGCACTCTCATAATTAATACAGACAAACAAGTTAGCTTTAAAAATGAGATAAACATTCAAAGAGAAATATGGTTCTTTCTTTACCAAAATTAAAAACAAATCATTTATGTATAGCTGGGTAGGATTTTCTATCATAATATGAATATTTTCCCAGAAAGATAGTTTTTTGTGTGTGTTTTGTTTGTTTGTTTGTTTCAGGATTGTTTTGCTGAAAGGTTACTTGCTGCCTATGATGATGGTAAAAAAAAGTTAGAGTAAAGCCACATATGTATTTAAACCATCAAATCTCAACCAGAGTAATCAAAACAGCCGTAAAGACACATAAAGATAAAATTTCAAATAATGTAGCACAGCTGTGCACTGATGGGCACCAAAGAACTAAACTAAAATCAGAAGCATTAGGTAAAATGGAATAATATGTCTGTGTGCCAGAGACTACGACGTGTTCAGTGCCAAGAGAAGTACTGGGTGTTCAAAGATAAAAGAATTTGCCTTTGCTGCTTAGGGACTCATGGTAATGACAGGGAGAGCAACTGATAGATCATTATAAAGTTACGATAGAAGTAGTCTCAGGGTTCCGTGGGAAGACAGAAGGTAGAGCCCTAAATCTAGCCTGGCAGAATCATGACAGACTTCCTAGAGGAGGTGACACCTGGACTGAATCTTAAAGGAATGTCTTAATTTTTAAGAGCACGACAGTAGACTAAGAGTGCCTAAAGCTTCCTTTTGCTTGTCAATTTATTCCTTTCTATTGCAACTGGCTTTCTCCTCAGGCCAAAGACACTACAGCCCCACCTGGTTTCCAGACTCCTATTTCTCTAGACAAGAGATCTCTTTCTTTCTAGCAACCATTTGAAAAATCCTAGTAAAAGATTCTGATTTTCCTTGGTTGAATTTCCTTTCTAACTCATAGGCTAATCATTTTGGCCAAAGAAGCGGTGTTCTCTGATTGGTCTAGCTTTGACCCATCCAATGCACCTAGAATACCAGTTATCTAAGATGCCAGCTTCCATTTAAAACCTATGACTTAATATGCTGATGAGAAAGGTCTTAAAAGAGAGGAGAACTATTTACTAGATGCATAAAGGATTGCTGGTCAGATGAGATAAATTACATTTCTAGAGACTATCTTCCAACCTACCAGTGGCAGGAGTAATTAAGCCACATTTTAGGTACATTTGCCTACTGAGAGAGTATCAGGCAAGAAGAAACAAACATTTGCTAAGTTATTTTCTGTGCTGACCCTCTTTCTAGGTGTTTTACTTTCACTGTCTCATAAAAATTCTTACTACAAACTTGAAGATAACTATTAATTTAAGGATGAGGAATAGAGAGGTTAAATAACTCTTAGAAGACCACATGGATTAGGAAGTCACAGCGATTTAATTTGTTTTTAATTAGTAAGTCCATGTTCTCTCCACTACGCCATGTGGGATCTTTGGAAAACAATGTCTGTAGCATAATGCATAATCTTCCAAATGGCTGGAGGTGTGCAAACGGGAGCATTGTTTTGTTTTCTTTTTTGCTGACTTTATGATAAGATGCTCTTCTTTCCTCAGATTTTAATGTGCTGTATCAGGAGAAAATATAAAATGAGTGCTCTGGATTTTCTGTCTTTTGAGCTGATTCTGTAAGACGTGTCACATGTCTCTTCCTTAGAGAGAGTAATTAATGGAGTGTATTGTTATTTCCATATGATATCGCTTCTGGATGAATTTCTCTTCACACACACAGTGCAGTGGTAGAGAGGAGGGGAGGAAGGACACTTGTATACTTCTGCATTTATATTGAAGATTTTCCCAAAAAGATGGCACAAGGAAACATCAACAATTAAATGGGAAATACCCTTTCACTTTTATAGAGAGATCTTCCTATTAAGCTTGGGTGACAATTCTTTTGGAAGGGTCGTCATCACTGGCTCTCCAGTTGTGGATTGGCAGAATATAAGATGGGGGAGTGACACTGCAAAGACAATGCTTGGGTCATTCAACGGGAAGCCAATAACTGCTCCTTAGTTTGGCTCATTGCTCATTTTATCAACCCTGCACAGGGTTTCCTAGAAAGTTTTTTTCCCTTTCTCAGGTAAACATTAGGCTTAGTTACAGAGGTGAAAAGATGTATAAATAGAAGGGTGTATCTCATTTTATTACTCTTTTGTGTAATAGTAGTAAAAGTTTTGTAGGGAGTATGTATACAGTAAAACAATCATTTGTCAAAGGGCAAACTTACTGAACATCAATGTTCTGTTTTTAAAAGATCCCCTGTGTGTCATGAACTACACAGTGTTCATAAAAAGTTGTACTCCAGGGTTAGATATTCTTGCTTCCTCAATTACTAGAGTTTTCTGAAGTCTCTCAAGGAAAGAGGATTAAACGTTTATTGTCAGGAAGCACCAGGTTGCACTTTGTCCCATGCTTTGACACATTCATTAGTCCAGACTCTAAATTTTCAATTACTGAATCCATAAAGTACCAGCAAAAAAAACAAAGCTAGAAGCAGTAAAGGAGAGGGGAAAAAAGCAACAGCCAGGACTATGCACAGCAGTTTTGAAGACTCTATTCTTGCCTCGTCTTTTTAGTTTGGCTATATAGGCAGTGTATCTCTTTAATGAATGATACTTGGAGATATATTCGAATCATAAACTACTCTGATTGATTATTCACTAATTGATACTGTAAGAAAATAAGAAATTTGCTGTCTCTTAATCTGTAGTCTTTACTGAAGGGTTGATATGACTATGTAGTTGACGAGGAACATGAAAGAAATTAAGAAAAATTCCTCATGGTGCATTGGCAGGGAAAGAACATTTTTAGATGATGATGCTTACATAAAGAAGATATTTGAAGAGGAAGCTAAAAGCAATTTCTATGACACGGTCATTCAGAAATTGTAATTCAAAAGACTAACATAAATTATTATGTGCAAAATTAAATAGAGTTTTAAAAATATAGACAGCTGGCTTCAGCTCTGACATGTAAAGTGATTGGAAGTTGTCATTCCCAGTCTTAGAATGGGAAGCAGCTGGACAACCTGAAAATCAATGACTTTGTCTTGGACCCGTCAGAGAATTAAGGTCTCAGGGCAAATCAGTACCCTGAAATCTCTAGAGGTACGTGCATCTAGAGAGACATAGCTGGGATCTGCGTGGCTGGGACAGAAGTCCTGGAGCCATAACTGGCAGTAACCTATAAGTGGTGTTGATGAATTTCTTAGGGCCAAATGTGGACTAGAGTGAGATTGAGAAATACCTTATGGCCACAGTCTGGGGGTTGGGGGATGGGCACAATTCTCTGGTTTTACTCTCAGGAGCTCCACCAGGTTCTTGTGGTAACAATCCAAAAAGATACTCTCATGGCCCTGGCAAAGGGAAGGAAAGAGTAAGCCTCATGAAACACACCCAGAGCCTTCTCCATGACAAAGGCCTACTCTTCAGCGAAAAAGCTTTGCCAGAGACTAATTCCAGCTTGGGGGAAGGAATTCTCCCACTCCAGCTCCATTCAGCCTTCTCATGTCACCTCAGGAAGGAAATACAGTCTGCAGGATTCAGTGTTTCAAGGAAATAGATTGGGAACACTGCAGCTATGGAAGGGAGTAAAGGACTGTTGGTAGAAAGCTGTTCTTGGGAGGAAACATATGATGGTCATAGCCCTGAAAAAATAGGCCCATTAAAGTCCTGAAACTGAATCAGAAGATTATAGAACACTGTGTCTCCCCCTCACATTACCACTACTCAAACAGGGCTCCTGTATAAGAACAGTAGGTTATGGCTGGAAAAGCTGTCCATACAGACTCTCCCTGAAGAACAATACATAGGAAAGACCAAAACAAGGACACTGGAGGAATGTGAAGGCTCTAGCATCCACGGCTACAGCAAACAGGAAACACAGTCCAACTCCTGGCCAAACTGACTTAAATCTACACACCAAAGACGAATTCCTCAATTCCTATTAGTCAATACAACATGTCTGGTCTTCAAGAAAAAAAATTACAAGACATGCCAAAAGGAAAAACAAATAATAAAGACAATCTGAAGAGACAAAGTAAGCATGAAAACCAGAGTCAGATATAACACAGGCTTTGGAATTATCAGACAGCGTATCTAAAATGATTATAATTAATCTGCTAAGGATTCTAACAAAAGAAAAAGGAAAACATGAGAGAACAGATGGGTAATGCAAGTAGAAACATGGAAACCTTAAGAAAGAATCAAAAACATTATAACAGAAATGAAGAATGCTTTTTGATAAGTTTATCAGTAGAATCAACATAGCCAAGAAAGATCTTTTTTAAATTTCTTTTTGAGGAAGATTAGCCCTGAGCTAACATCTGTTGCCAATCCTCCTCTTTTTGCAGAGGAAGACTGGCCCTGATCTAACATCCATGCACATCTTCCTCTACTTTATATGTGGGATGCCTACCACAGCATGGCTTGCCAAGTGGTGCCATGTCCACACCCGGGATCCAAACCAGGGAACCACAGGCTGCCAAAGCAGAACATGCAAACTTAACTGCTGTGCCACCAGGCTGGCCCCAAGAAAGATCTTGAAAACTGGTCAATAGCAACCTCCCAACTGAAACACAGTGAGAAAAAAGAATTTTGAAAACAGAACATTCAAGGACTGTGGGACAATATCCAAAGGTGTAACATATACATCATTGGAATAGAAGACTACGAAAAG
Source organism: Equus caballus (assembly GCF_041296265.1). Lineage (NCBI taxonomy): Eukaryota > Metazoa > Chordata > Mammalia > Perissodactyla > Equidae > Equus > Equus caballus. The sequence goes on from NC_091686.1 coordinate 106,989,001, forward strand.
AGAATGGAGCAGAACAAATGCTTGAAGCAATAAAAGCTGAGAACTTTCCAAAATTAATGAAAGACAGCCAGCCACAAATCCAGGGAGATCAGAGAGCACAAAACAGGATAAATATCAAAAAAATACAATGATAGGTGTCAAAGGGTCATAGGAGACACTGAAAGAGCTCCCAACTGCCAAATCTGGAACAATGTGAGCAACAAAATAATTAAGGTAGTGTGATGGTAAATTTCATGTCAACTTGGCTAAGCCATGGTACCCAGATATTTGATCAAACATTATTTGAGTTGTTTCTGTATTGATATTTTTTAGACGAGATTAACTCTTAGATCATTACACTTGAGTAAAGCAGATTGCCCTCCATAATGTGCCTGTGCCTCATCCAATCAATGGAGGGCCTTAGTAGAAAAACAACCGACCTCTCCTGAGAAAAGGAGAATTCTTCCAGCAGACTGCCTTTGGACTCCAGTTGCAAATCTTCCCTGGATCGCCAGCCTGCCAGCTTACCCTGTGGATTTTGGACTTGCCGACCTCTGCAACCACATGAGCCAATTCCTTAAAATCTCTCTCTCTCTTTATTCATTCATTCATTCACTCTGTTTCTCTGTAGAACCCTCACTAATAAAGATAATAAGTATTGGATTATAATCCCACATATAAAAATCTCTCATATAGAAGAATTCCAAATAATTGATGTAGATAATTCCCTCCCAAATAGGTGGACTTAACCCCTCCCCCTGCCTCTTTAGTGTGGGCTGTCCTTGTGAATTGCTTCTAAAGACTAGGGTACAGAAAGAGAGAAAAATAAAATTTTACACTGGACAAACCTGACAAACAATACCTTAACCAAGTGACCAAAATCAACCTCAATGCAAGTCACATCGACAGCATGAACTGTTAATATGATTTGATGAGAACGTCATTTCACGTCTGTGGTCTTCCTCCCCAAAACTTATAACCCCTAGTCTAACCATGAGAAGAACATATAACCATATCCAAATTGAAGGACCTTCTACAAAACACCTGACCAGTGCTCCTCAAAACTGTCAAGGTCACTAAAAACAAGGAAAGTCTGAGACTCATACAGCCAAGAGGAGCCTATGAAAACATGATTACTAAATGTAATAAGGGATCCTGGATGAGCTCCTGGAGCAGAAATAGTTCGTTCAGGTAAAAACTAAGAAAATCTACGTGGAAAATCTGTATGGAGTGAATAAAAATGTATCAACATTGATTCAGTAATTCAGACAAATGTATCATACTAATGTAAGATATCAGTGACAGGAGAAACTGGTTGTGGGAAATATACGGGAACCCTCTGTAGTGTCTTCACAACTTTTCTGTAAATCTAAACTTATCCTAAAATTGAAACGTTTATAGGAAATATAGGAGAATAATAGTTTGAGTAAACAAAGTCACTATTATGGCAAAACACCAAATGCTTCTTTCTTTTGAGGAAAGAACTGAACTGAACAGGCATTTCATTAGAGGCAGGATCTCGCAGGTAAAGGACCCAAATCTGTAAGATATAGGAGCTTTGACTGTGTATCTTGGCAACTAGTATTGACTTGTGAAATTCAGACTTAAAATAATTACATGATTTTTGCCATGCTTATCAGATATAAAGACTAATAAAAAGCATCTGATTGCCATTTCTTAAAATGCATACTGATACACCCATTAGTATACTTTCCATGCTTTATGTTGATGGAAAATCCATCTTTAACCATAAACCAATTGATTTTCATAAACATTCTTTTCATATATTACTGATTGTATTCTGTAAATCCCACTATTATAGGACAGTTTGAGTTGTAACCCACTCTCTCCGTGCTTGGGCTCTCTGGTTTATTCAAGTTACCAAAGGACAGAAATAGCCACAGTTTTGGCAGTATCCATTCTCTTTTCCTTTAGGGAATACTCACTGTGTAGCAATGAGCATTTTCAAATGCAAATGACCCTCCAAATTAGGGCAGTCCTCCTTCTTAGAGCCACAGCTAAGCCACCACCTGCGTGTGATCCTATTCAAAGCCGGTCTACTCAGTCCATGTGCATCTCCTCCAGTGTTTTATTTGACAATCTGTTTCAGCTTCGCAAGGGAGCTAGCAAATTATGTATTGCTCATTTTGTCAAAGTCATCATTGATGACAATTCCGGCATCAAGAGGCTCATTTTATTCTGCAGATGTTTTTATCAAATAGAAGATAAATCATAGTTCCCCATCTTGTTTTGTGTTGTACTTCTGGGAATAACGGAGGGCACAAATAAAAGCCCTTTCATTAATAAAGAAATAAAGGAATAGACTCAGGAGGATCACCATGCATGATTTTCAGATACACAGAGCACACACTGGTAAGAGATTATGTTTAGCACCAATGTAATAGGCTTGGGGTGGAGGGTGGTGGCGCTGGGGGAGGCTTAATTTTTAAGAGATTTATTTCCTCTCATTCCTTTGAGAATAGTGGGCCCAATTTCATTTAGAATTCCAATACAGAGCAATGTTCACCATAGCATCTTCTAGAAAGAGGCACTGTAAAACATACCTGAAAAAATAAATGATTAATCTCACTGGTAAATCATTGTGAGAGATGTCTTGATGTTCTCATGAAATTTTGCTAGGTTCTCTGTGGTTTCTGACATGAGCACCAGGGGGTCAATGGATCTCTTGATTTGGGCTGCTGAAGTCTATACTGAAACTTAGAATTGGAGGAGGGGGGGGGAGAAAAAATCCCAGGTATGTGAATATGTATGCATCTTCAGCTATAAGGTATAGACAGCTGATGAAAGTAAAGCAAGACCCTTAAAAAAAAAAAAAGAAATATTTAATATAGGCATACCATATGCAAGGCACTGATATTCTATTAGGATTCCATATGTACGATTAAAATGGCCAAACATACTTCGCTGTGGTTCCTATAGTCTCTAGCGAAATATAGAGTTTGATGGGATTGAAATCAGGGTCTGGTATGGTAGTTACCAGGGGAGAATGAGCAAATGTTAAGCGGCTCATGACCCTCCATGATGCAGATGACAGCATTGTGAGAGCTAGCTAAAAATGGATATGATTTTGGAAATTCTCTGGAGGATGCTGGGAACAAGAGGGAGAAAATGTTAGAGAGGTAGCTAACAATAGAAAGAAAAATAGTTAACACAATTCTACCTTGCCTTAGATCATCATTGCCAGTGATGTTAACTGCGTGCCAGGCACACCTCTAGCACTTTATACGTATTATTACTCTCTATCCTCACAAGTACATCTTGAGATATTGTCTCATTCTACTTCAGTATGAGAAATGAAGGTTCACAAAGATTGTGCTACTTACCCAAGACTACATCACTAGTATTTCTGAATCATTTTGAACAGCGGCTAAGAGAATAAGATTAGCATTCAAATGGCCTCTGGTTTGAATCTGCGCAATCCAACACTTCCAACTATTAGAACCTGTGTGGACCAGTCTTACTTTTAATTGGGTGGGTATGTACTTACTTGACATCATCACTTTATTTATTCATATATTCCTTCTCCACCTATATTGAAATTCTCTTATCTGTCAAGCTCCATGCTAGGTTCTGGACAACAGTGATAAAGTATATTATCATCTTTTCTAAAACAAGGAGGAAGGAATTAGTGTAGCAACCTCTTGTTCTTCTTGGACTATCCATGGACAAGTTTCTTCCTTTCTACCTCGGTGTCCCTTTCAGACTCTAACCAATCTCTCCAAGGAACGCTTAGATGTTTTCCATCAGCACTGCAATTTACTATTTAAGGGAAAGATTATTTCCCAATTTTTCTCCCATCAAGTCTGAATAAAACATAAGCTGATCAATATATAAAATATCCATAAAACTGGGCCACTGCAGTGGCTATTCATGTTGATTTTTTTCCTCCTTTTTACTTTACTTCCACATGATTTAACATTAAAGTTAAGGCAAGAATGACAACAAAAGAACAGGGAAAGCAAATAAGATTTTAACAAGCTTTCAATAGACTGAAAAAAGGAGATGGGAAACTAGAAACATGAAAATAATAAGCAGTAACTCTGTCAAGAAATACAGTCTCCAAATGGATCCTGAATGAGAAATTTACTTATTTATTTGCATCTTTCAGTTCAGTTTTGCGTTAACTATTTTTTTCCTCTTGTTTTGAAAATCATTTGTATTTATTGCATCTCCTGGTGTTCTTTTGCATTTTTTGTTTGTTTCTCAACATTCCAGTCTCCTTATTTTAACATCTCTTTATGTTCAGATTTTTCAGACACTGTTTACTCTTTTTTTTCTACAAATAGTAGAAATCATGAAATGAACAGTTAAGAGTTATTGTTAGTGCACAAATAGCTTAAGACAGATTGTAAAGTCTCTAGTGATCAGGGAACTATATAACGCTGACTAGGTCCAGCAGCGACAGCAAAATTTTCGTAAGCCAGATGCTTAGCTTTCAGCTCAACCCCCATCAACTTATCTTCACCATGTGAGAATCCCCCGTTACTTTTCCAAAAGCCTATTGTCTTTCTGACCTGAGAAATTCGGCAATTTTTGAGCTCTTTCCCCAGTTTCATTCTTTCTACAACTGCATGTAACTCAAAACGATGAAGATACATGGCAAAAGGCAAGCATGCATTATTTTTTTTTATCTTCCATAAGCAAATTCAGATTCAGAATTTGAAAACAGGGGATACTGAAGGCCTTTTGGAGAAGATGCTGCCACTTGTAATATGAGAACTTACAGCTTTCCTGTAAGCATAAGAGGGAAAGAAGGCAGTTTTCATTTCCTGAAGAGCACGAATGGATTACTCAATGAGCTTACATTTTGTATATATCATGATTCAAATTACTGTGACTTAGAATACCTGAACATGACAAAACATTAACTAATTTTTTTTTAAATTCGGTCATCTCCTCATCCCACACAAACTCTGTTTAGAGTGAGTGTTTATAACATTAGGCAAGCTTCAAGCTATTAAATTTTATACAAGATTTTTTTGTTTTTTGGGTTTTCTTTTGGTGAAGAAGATTGACCCTGAGCTAACATCTGTGCCAATCTTCCTCTATTTTTTATGTGGGATGCCACAACAGCATGGCTGGATGAGCAGTGTGTAAGTCTGTGACTGCAATCCAAACCCTTGAACCCTGGGCTGCTGAAGCAGGGTGTGCAAACTTAACCACTATGCTACTGGGCCGGCCCTTACAAATTTTTTTTTAAACCTGTCCATATAACTCCAAAATCCATTATATGGGGTCATTGCATTTCTTGGAATTTTTCTGTAAGAGACATGAGAAAAATAAATCTCAGGAAGATTTTGTGTTGAGAATATCATCTGCACAAATACAAGGTGGAGAATAAAGTAAACAGTTAGGAAAGTAACAAAATCAGTACCCCCTCCAAATAGTGCTTTCAGACATTTGGCTCAAAGTGAGTCAGCTCCACAAGATAGATTCCTGCCTCCTAGAGTGAATATGATCTATGGCTGCATGAAGACAAGTAGAGAATCTAGAACACAGGAGATAATGGTACTGGACTATTGAGAGCCCCTCAGGCCACACTAATATACACAGATATATTAGTTTCCAGGTTGTCATAAGAAACTACTGCAAACTGCGTGGCTTATAACAAAAGGAATTCATTCTCTCAGAGGTCTCAAGAGTCTAGGGGAGGGTCTTTCCTTACCTCTTCCAGCTTCTGTTGGCTGCCACCAATCACTGGCACTCCTTGGTTTGTAAATGCATTACTCCAATCTCTGCCTCTGTCTTCACATAACCTTCTCTCCTATGTGTCTGTGTCCAAATGTCTCTCTTCCTATAGGGGCAATAGTCATATTGGATTTAGGGCCCACCCTGATACAGTATGACCTTAGCTTAATTTGATTACATCTGCAATGACCCTATTTCCAAATAAGGTCACATTCAAAAGTTCCAAGTGGACATGAATTTTAGGGGAACACTACCCAATTCAGTAGACTAAGATTCCAAGTTCCATTTCAGGTGACATACATCTAAGAGGCATCTCAAACTTAACATATCCAAACCTGAACTCCTAATCTCTTATCCCAAAGTACACATTCCAAGCAGCATCTTCCCCATCTCAGTTCAACAACAACTGATTCCTTCCAGTTGCTCTGGCCTAGAAACTTAGAATTATCTCTATTTAGGGTCCTTAGTTCACAGCTAACATCCAATACATCAGAAAATCCTCTTGGTTATAGCTTCAAATTATATGTAGAATCTGGTCACTTCTCACTGCCTCTACCGTAAATGCTCCTGTGTGAGTGGACATCATATCTCATCTGTATCATTTCAATAGTCTTCCAACTGGTCTCCCCACTTCCACCTTTCTTTCTCTATAGTCTAATTTTAAGACTCCAGATGAAGCGATCTTTCTGAAACATAGGTCAGGTTATATCACTTCTCTGCTAAAATCCTTCCAGTGGCTCCCCATCTCATTCCAAGTAAAAGCCATAACCCTAATGAGGCCCAATGTAACCTTGACCCCCAACTTGTCTGATCTCATCTTCCCACCTCTCATTCTCTGCTCCATTCACACTGCCTCCTTGCAATTTGTCAAACATATCAGCTATGTTCCCACCTTAGGATCTTTGCATGGCTATTCCTTCTATCCAAAGACAACTTTGAAGTTACTCAAATCTCTACATTGCTGGAGGACTCATGGAAAGTTGGACAAAGTCCTGATCAAAATGACATAAAATGAATTCATGAGTCGTTAGTTCTCTGAACTAGAGCAAAGAAAACTCTTATAGTGTACAATAAAGAAATACCTCCTTTCCATCTTTTGAATGCTTATAACAATAATAACAATATGGTACTTTTAAAATACTTTTATATATGTACTGGACCCTTTGTTAAAGTGATTTTTTTTTAAAGATTTTATTATTTTTTTTTTCCTTTTTCTCCCCAAAGCCCCCCGGTACATAGTTGTATATTCTTCGTTGTGGGTCCTTTCTAATTGTGGCATGTGGGACGCTGCCTCAGCGTGGCTTGATGAGCAGTGCCATGTCCGCGCCCAGGATTCGAACCAATGAAACACTGGGCCGCCTGCAGCGGAGCGCGCGAACCTAACCACTCGGCCACGGGGCCAGCCCCTAAAGTGATTTTTAACACAGTAATGTGACCTATAAACTCTTAGTGAGTCTTAGATCCATTAGGATGTTGAAAAGATAGGCTTCGAGCTATGGCAAAGGAGGACACAGTATGTAATTATGTGATAGATGGAAAAACTCTCCTCTTCGTCCTTTTCCAACTTAAATCTATCACTGCTGAGTGCCTAACCTTGGCCCCATAGCCCCATCAGTAGTTTATAGGGAAAGAGTGAATTTATAGGACGTCCCAAGGCTCCTTCGAACTTCTTGCAACCTACACCTGTGGATCTGTGATCTGGATAACGGACATTGCTAAAGAAACAAACAAGGTGTCAAAAAAAAAAAGACACAAGAATTTAAAGAAGAAATTACAAAACAAAACTCAGAGATGAAAACCAAGCATGCAGAGCTCAGACAGGAATGGAAGGGAACAATGAAAACAGAATAGAAAGTAAAGGCACATAAAAAACAGTAAGATATAACTTCAATGAAAATGCTGTCAGGAATGTTGCAAATGCATCTGAGGAAATTGCACAAAATGGAGCAGAATAAAAAAACATTTTAAATTGGTCATAGAAAATATACTCAGTGTGGAAGACAGAAAAAGGAAATTGAATACATGTGAAAAATGGTGTTTCTGAAGATGAGAATAGAACATATGGAACATAAAAAAATAATAAAATATACAATGAAAGTAAAACTGTCTTGAAATTTAGGAAAAAGCTTGTATTTGCAGATGAAAAAATGTATACCTGTCCCTAAATCATCAACACCAAAACAAACTGGTCAAGTAAACGGACTCCAAGAAAAAAGAAAAAAACAGGGCTTCTATTTCCAGTGACAGGGATCTAGGTTTTTTGGACCCATACTTTTGCTAAAAATAACAAAAATTTCTGGATAATATATTTAAGTCAAAAATTTGTGGGAATGTAGAAACCCAGAGATACAAGTGGAGCCCTGTACTGGAGTAAAGGGGTGCTTCCCGTGAGGACATTTTTTGCTGCTGGCAAACACGGGCCTTTGCTTTGGCAAGCAGGGCCCATCTCACATCAAACAGGAGACATCTCCTCCTTAACCTGAGAAGATAAAGGTGAATAGGAAGTCACTCTGTCCTCAGAGGACACAGGGAAATTTGCCTTGATGCCGAACGGCTAAAGGGTGGAAAAGAAAAGAGATTTTAAAACAACAGATATGAGGAGTTGTACTTATTGAATTGCGGGTGCTCAGATTTGTGGTTCAGATTCATGTTTCCTGGAGATTCCAAATGAAACACAAGCTTTGACTTCAGGTGTTTATGGATTTATAGAACCTGGTAGAAAGCAACTTCATTCTAGGTCATAGAGAATTCATGCCCAAAATAGTTTTTCAGACAACAGGCAATGCACAATCAAAAACATGCAAACACAAAAGGAAACAATAAAAGAATCAACAAAGCTAATAATTGAGACAGACTCATGGCAACTTTACGCAGCAAAGCTATCTGACATGGTGTATGAGTACACTGTGCTGATCATGTGGTTTCCAAGAAGCAGCGGCTCCAACCCAGGAAACCAATGAAGGGAATTCCCAGGAAAGCAGCTGAACAAGAGGTCTACTGGATTTTAAATCTAGGGTGGAAGAGAAGGACAAAGTGTTTTAGAGAAAATTATCCAGGAATAAGAAAGGGATTTCATGAGCTGATTAAGAGTTTCTTTGGACCCTAAGTGCTCAACAGTAAATAATGTAATATAAAATCAAAGATGTTTGGAGCTTTCAAAAAGAATACGTCTTATCTAAAGAGGAAATGCTAATTTGGGTCAGTGAACAATATGTATACAGTCACAACTGATTTAATTTTCAACTTTTAGAATCAAATTTTATTCAAAACTAAATCCAGGTCCAAAAATGAAGAAAATAAAATGGCATAAACATAAGCAATTGAGAAAAGATAATTTGGTCTAAATTTATGAAATCTTTTCTTTTAAATGGAGTAGTTCAGTATTTCTTACAGGTCCATTTAGACTACCTAGTTAGAGGCTAAACACTTTATTAACTTTGAGCTTTTAGAATCGAACTTCAGGCAAAGCTAGACAATATAATTATGGCTGCTGAATTCAGTGAAAGTGCTGCAAACCTTGACAATGTAAAAGTAATACTATTACAGAGAGAACGGTGGAACAGGGAAGAAATAAGGGTGATGTAACAGAAAAATATCTCATCATTCAAACTAGAAATCAAAAGATAATTGTTTAGAGTTGATAAATATGCATTTTGTACATTTAATGGTCCCCATTTGAACTGAAATGAATGATTTACAATAATTATCTGATGGGAGTGGAAATGCGAGTGTCAGTGGAGTGAGAGAAATTCCTGTCTTATATCTTCTGAATTTTTAAATTTATTTTTCTATCATTTGCATTTATTATTCATATAACAACCCATTCTAAACATGATTTTAATCTGTGGGAATCTCTAGCTATTAGTTTTCTCATATACCTTGTCTGGGTGCTTTGGTTGAGAAGAAAGTTGAACCTCAAACTATTAAATTCGTACTAATAAGACCATCAAAATGATTAGAGGCGGCCCTCACTCATTCATTCACATATTCATTAAGTATATTGTTCATCGAACAGTTGGTTCAACGTTGGAATCATACCGATAAATCTACATCGGTCCTTAGCGCCTGTCTTCAGTGTAGAAAAAAAGACAGGTGTGCGAAAACACCAGTGGTCCTACAATGAAGAGGGCTGAGAGCAACAGAAGGACCAGTTTTCAGAATCCGAGATTGGAAGGTTTCAAGAGGAGGGGTGAGGGAGACAGGATTGTTAGCAATGTGAAGGAACCATTCTTGAGTAAGGTGAGTGCTCAGCTGGGTTTTGACAGATAAATAGATATTTTTGGATCAAAAGTATGTACATTTGAATTGGGAGAATCTACATCAAACACGAAACAAGGAGGCATTAACCGTATTGGGAGAACTCAAAGCTGTTCAATATTTCCAGGATATAAAGTTGCAGGAGACAATGGGCTGGAGACAGTGGTCAAATCATGAAAGATTTTGTGTGCCAGAGCAGAGTTTGAACTTTTGAACCTGTTAGCAGGTTCTCCCCAAAGACAACTTCCTTCAGGTTTTCTTTTAAGTGCTTCCTACACCCACACAATGGACCTTATCAGAACTTGCTGGTGAGCTGAAGAGAAGGTTCTTTTTAAACCAAATCTTCCTTATAAAGTTTATTCTCATTTTCTGATCTTGATAAAGAAGAAATAGCTTTGACTATAGTTTCTCTTCCCCTTGCCAACTCCAGAATTCTGCCTTCAATTCATTAATAAACTTCATTGTATTTTTGTTTGTATTTTACCAGCTTTCCTGGGATCTGATTTATACACTGTATCATTTACCCACTTGAATTGAACAATTCAATGATTTTTTGCATATCTTTCTAGGTTTACATTCCTCACAATTTTGGCAGAGATCAGTTCTCCTGGAAATCTTGCATGGATCAAGTAAATAGTTTTACCTTAAGGGTAAACAACAAATGAAGAAAGACAAGAAGGCGGGAGGAAGAGAATGTGATATAATTACTTCAAAGTCTTTTACAATAAAACTGAAGTGAAATATATGATGTTAATCACTAGTAAAGGAGAGAGGCATTCTTAAGTCCAATTTGTTATACAACTCATCTTGGAACAATTAAGTTAATTCTCTTTAAACTTCATTCTTTACTACTTCCATTACAGCCCTTTTCACCCACTGTCTGATGATTTGTATTTTGTATATGTCTGCATGGAAGAACAAGAACCGTGGATTAGAGCCCGCCCTATGGTCTAGTGGTTAAGTTAAGCACTCTCACTTCTTTGGTGGGTTTTTTTTCCCAGTTGTGGAACCACATCAATCGTCTGTCAGTAGCCAAGTAGCCATGCTGTGACAGCGGCTCATATAGAAGACGTAATAAGACTTACAACTAGGATATACAGCCATGCACTGGGGCTTTGGGAGGGGAAAAAAAAAAGAAAAAGAACCATGAATTACATTTCTGTATTTCTTTTCAGGACTTGTAGTATTCTGCACGTAGTAAGAGCAAAATACACATATACACATGTAGTGCATCAAACTGTGAAAGAAAAGGGGAAAATGGAAAAAATGATGTACCATCACACAGAAAATGTATGATGGAAATCATAAGATCGCAACCCCATTTTGGCTTTCAAAATCTGAATATTTCAGGTAACGGTGTTTAAGTTTTACTAATTTCATTTCTCCACTTCAAATTGCTAGAAGAGATTTGTCTTTTAGCTGCTTATCACTCCAGAGAAACCAGGTGTGAGAACGTAGCCCTCTCTATAAAGATCAATTCGCCTACCATTTCTTGATAAGAGGTTGACAAGCTTTAAACAGTCTCAGGCAACCTCTCATCACATTTTATGGTAGGAACCTAAAGAGAATAAAGTATTCAACCGAAATCCCAAGGATGTTTTAAGAAATAATTATCCAAATGGAGGTCCTAAAATAGCAGCAGAAAAGTAAGTCCACCCTCAATCTGTTCAAACCCCCCCACCTCCTTCAAGGGAAAAAATACTGAATAAGAAAGTTAATGCATTAGCATAATTATTTAAATCTTGTGAAACTACTTCCACACCCTTGGAGTTTGGAGGTCAGCCTAATTTCTTGATTAGCTGAATGTATATTAAATTGGATCTCTTTGAATTTGGGGAGTTGTCCATCAATAATTAACAGCTTGTTAATTGTATGTAAATGTCTGTGTCTCTTAACTTAGCAATGTTTTATTTCTCACTCCTTTCATTTAGTGTTTACCCATCCATATTCCACATTTCTTGACACTTTTTTTTTATTAAATGCCCATTTATTGGTATTCAGGTATTCACTCCTATGTCACAAACATCTTAATACTCTTTTTATTGCACCACTGTGTATCCATCTGCATTACACATTCCTTGCCACTGCTGCCAGATATATTCTATTGATTGCAAAGCCATTTCCCTTACAACTGCCTTGCACTGATCCTTTGTGAAACGTCTTGTTCTATAGCAAAGTCATTCCCCCTGCAAAACAGCAAATAAGCAGGGTACTGCATTATGTCCCCTTTAAGCAATAATTGGTTGCTTTGCAACTTTTTGGCCCGATGCTTCCTAATTTGTAATGCACAAGGCTCTGTTCAAAAGAATAACATATTCCATTTCTGTTTACAGAACTAACGCTTGATGCAAAAAGAGATAGAAAATAAGATTGGTCCTTCATTGGTGATAATTATACCAACAATACTGAGCAAGATATGGAAGGGTTAGATAAAAGCAAGTGAACCTACTTTTTAAATTGAGTTTGCTAGATATAATCATTTAACAAAGTACAAATCTTTTAGCTGTTCAATTAAAACTATCTTATTTTTTCCAATAATTTAGGGGTCCATTTTTGTATTATTTTGCATAAGTATTTTAACCAATTTCCATAAATTTGCATTTTTGTTCAAAAAGCCCTAATGCCAATTATGTAAAATAAGTGTAATTAATTAGTGCATTCCACAGGAACTGCATTCAAGCCTAGTTTGCAGTTAGAAACCCCATGATGGCTGAGCACAGGGAACTGTGGGCTGGTAAACCAGCAAATATCCATCCCAAATCCCCTACAGCAATTTGAAAAGAGAGGTTGGGAAATGCTTCCCAGAGAGGTTAAAATAGATCAGATATGAGATGCCTAAAAAGCTTTTTTTTCAGTAAACCTAATTCAATGCCTAAAAATAAATAAGGAATGAGAGACCTGCTTGTGCCAACATCATCATCTGCATGCAACCATCTCTTCTGTACCTAATCCTCAAGCTGATTGGGCCAAGCTCACCTGTAAGTATGATTCTGTTCTTTCTAGCACATCCCTCTGCCTAGGAGAGGTAAGAAAAAGAGGACAAGGCATGAGTTACTCGTGCTGTAATATGAAACTTTGTTTTCCAAATCGGAGTTAATTCAGGAGGCAACAGAAAAACGTGTTCCTGTCTTTTTGAGCACATTTTTGCTTTCCCAGGAATTTCAGGACGCCCTGGTAAGTGTTGCGTGTTTGCTAGTAAAGAAAATCTGTAGTAACAGCTTTAGCTCAAGTTTACAAACCATTTGCTGCTTGTAAGCTGGGGAATGACCCTCTCCCTATTTTAATCACCAGAATCTCTGATGAAATTAGAAAACTATAATAATTGGCCAAACTGGATATGCTCATCCAGTTGCTTCAGGTTCAAGTCTATATATTTAGAGGCCTTAATACAGTGGGGATGGGGAAAGAAGTGAATAACTGGCCTTCTCATCTAACTCTGAATTGCATGTGAGGCATATCTCAGTTGTTTCTTAAATTGATTCTTGCCTGAATGCTCCCTTAGGGCTTAAAATATATTTTCATATATTTTAATTTAATAAATATTCAGGAAGGCAGACTGCCCCTCCTTTGAAAACGTGGAAAGTCCTGAGTTGTTTGAACTTCAGGTCTCACTGTGGGAGCCACCTTTTTGTCTTAGACTTTCATTCAATCAGCATTGACAATACCCGCGGGGGATCTGGTGGCTCTCGGGTGGTAGATCAGACAGGGGAGAGGAAGCAACTAGGCCTGTTCTCACATGAGTCCCTGGGATCCTGTACTGACAGTCTTGCTCAGTTTATAGATGATAGATGTCTGTGCAGCCACCAGATTTAAATATACAGTAGGCAAAGTTGTCTTACATGTTACACAGACCTGCTATGTGAGGCAAGGTTGAACCTGTCAAATTGGGGCAGAATAGTTGAAAAACATATCTTGGCCAACTTAGGAATGCCTTCTCATAAGCTCCATGTAGGATTAAGTTTAACCAAAGTTTCTTGTTTTATTCTTCGTATTAGGGCTGGAGGTTACCATAATCATTATTTCTATAAAGCAACTGATTCTCAGAAGTTTTATCTTAGAAGTTTCTAAATGCTTCACTTTTTGCTTTCTTATGTCAGTACAGACACGGGGGACATTGTATATGTTCCATAAGATAATATATCTCAGCAGTCTGTTAAGCCCACTTTGGATGAAATTGATGCTTAGAGGTGATCGCTGCTACACACATCCCATGACAAGGCAAGGTCATGAACTGTGACTGAAGCCCATGTGTCCATTAGCTGCAGAAGCTCTTATTGCTTCTTACCAAACCCAGTGGCAGGCAAACCACAAAGTTTTTGTCCTATAGTCAATTTTTAATACAATCTGATGTCACTCAGAAATTTAGAATCTTCTAAGAGTGAAAGGGAAGAGCTGTTGTCCCAGATAGAGCCCAACACTGTATAAGTAGTGGATCACTGACTGGATTTTAAATATTTCTTGTGCTGAGGTTTGATTGGTTCTTGAGAAAGCCAACATTTCTGGATGAAGGGTGAGTTTTCAGAAAGAGTGGAAACATCATCTTTCATTACAATTAACTCTCAAAAAAAGGCCCCCAGGAAAGCAGGTATTCTGAAACTAAAAAAGTGTGCGCTTGTGTGTGCATGTGTGTGTTGTTTGGGATATGTTTGTTGTAATGGAGTGTTTTCGGCATTTAACGTGTTGCATCCCTGGCCCTGATCTCCTCCTTCTAGACCCTGTTCCACTGAATAGTCAGGGAAAAGTGACCATGGGTAGGAGTATTTGATTGGAGCCTAGTGTGAGCCAAGAGAACACTTTTGAATGTGAATATTGGGTTACTCAGCAGTGCTATAAAAATACCAACTTCACAAGGCAAAGATTGTTGCTTTGGAACTTTTGGTGATGACAACTTAGATGCCCTCCTTGTCATTTACTTACCTTCGCTTGGGTTTCTTTTATGTAATAATTCATCTAACAGATGACATCTTAGGATAAGGCAACTTAAAGGTGATCTTGTCATACCACCACCTAGATGGCATTTTATTTTCTTATATATCTATTATATGTATCATTTTACAAAGCACATAGTTTGTGTTCACAGCAGACTCTTGAAGGAAATAGGTCTGGGTTGGATTGGGAAAAATGAAACTCAGAGAAGATACGAAAGTTGCATAGACCCACATTAATTGGAAGATTTTAGGTACAAACTGAGACTCAGATCAGATATCATCATCTTTACCAAAAGCCTTCATTCATACTCCCTTATTGTCTGCTAAGGATTATTGATTCTGTTACCAGAAGATGCTTGTTGATTGAGAAGGGTGATGGGTATGTTAAAGCAAATTTGGAGGGGTAATCATTTGTAGGGAAAAAAAAGGTGTGAGTGAGATGAAGGGAAATAGCAAGGAAGATATTTGCTGGCAAGAGGCAGAAAGGAATAAAAATTTCCCTTGGTAGGACAGAAAAAGAAGTTCGAGAAAGGAGACACATGGAAAATGTATAAGTGAGGCATATTTTGGGGTGTGTAATGCAAAATCCTCCAGATTTCTTCCTAACATATCTTTGAGGAAAATCTGTATTGGTGATGAACACATTAGTGTGAGTAGATATACTAGGTCAAAGTTGACATAGAGTGGAAATAGTGGTTCCTACTGGCATAGCCTACAACTGGGCTACAGTATTATTTTGAAATCATCTGTTTAGGTTTGTTTTTCGGGCTGGATTATAAGCTGCTCAAGAGTGCTTTCTTCATCGTTTTATCTCTCATATCTATTCCCATATGAAGTGTGACATGTAACAGGTGCTTACTACATTTTGTTTGAAACTTTTTTACCATTTGAAACTATATACTGTTTGAAATTTTCTTTTTAGCAGCCCTACTAAAGGAGGTCCAGAATTAATAACAGCTCCAGCACCTGAAGAAATGTCTTGTGCCCAAAGCTTGTTTTTAGACTTAATTAATTATTATATTTATTTATATCTTACCTCATCCTAGAAACGGTTTATGATGGATATATCCTTTAGGGTTTTTTGTTTTATTTTCTTTTCTTGGCTTGTTTTTTGTTGCCAATAATAAAAAATCTATAATGAGTGATTTGAGCAAAAGTAAATTTACTGGAAAGATATTGAGTAAGTCACAAAATCAGTACATAGACCAGAAACCTAGAGCACACACAGACACAGTTTCAAACAGAGTGAGAACAATCAAGACTGGAGAAACTATTCAGCCAGGACATCAGGGTACCAAAGATAGGATAAATGAACACTGACCATGTTTTCAGATCTTGAAACTCTCTTGCTGAGATTCAGAGTTTCAGGTGAAAGAATCTGATTGGTTGAACTTAAGTCTTATGCTGACTTACTCATTGGCTATACTGAATTTGAGAGAAAAGATCTGGTTGGAGGAGTCTATAATGTCTCCACGGACCCCTTCAGCTCCCCTAGTAGAGGAAATGAATGATTTACAGTCCTATGAAGACTCCTATCAATGGAGGAGAGTTAATTTCATGAAGGGAAATATGAGGGCTTTTGGAAAGCACTCAAGGATGCTAGGCAGCCAGAACAATAAATATCCACAATATTTGGGTACCATCTGCAGTGGTTCTTTCCATCTTCAGAGAACGAAAACTGTGAAAGCAGCCCAAAGTGAGACCACGAGTAAGAGACAAAATGAGAAGTCAAACACCACCCCGCTACACACACCACAAAGCCACCAGGATTCACAGAGAAAGTTCTACAGAGAGGTGAACAATACCACTTCAGCCAAAGAGGGCATTTCAGAAATGAAACAAGGGAAGACTCTTCTGGATTGGTTCTTGTTTTCTTTTGTGTTTAGATTCTTTCCCCCAGGTGTCTTGAAGCTAAACTTTCTTTCATTTATCAAAGTAATTGTAGTTTCCACCAAATGGCAATATCTTCTCCCAATTTCCAACAGCTGTCTATCTTAAAACGATTATCTAGAGATTTAAGAGTATCTAAAAGAACTTGAATCTTGATTATGAATGACTAAGGAGAGACCAACACTGGAGAGTTGTGAAGACTGGGCTAGTTCAGGAGTCCATCATTTCTATCTGTCACTGACAAGTCACAGGCCACTGTAATTCAAAATCATTAGTCACATCTTCTTGAAGCACAGAGGCAAAGCAATAGAAAAGCAGCAGGCACTGGAGCGCTTCAGGAGGATGGATTCTTTCTCTCCATGCACTGGTCATATTCTGAAGACCCTACAGATTAAAAAAAAAAAGATGACACATGTCAGCAATACCATACTAGATTCATGACAACCTATTTTAAGTATGCAGCAAAGCTGCAAATTTTGCTGATTCAGGGTTCTATAGTAGGGAAAGAAATTCTGATAATCTTGTTATGAGAATATCATTCAAAAGATTATCACGAAAGATGGCATTTCTTACTCTTTTTTGTGGGAAGTATTGGAAAGCTACTAAAGAAAGTTTTCCAAATTCTAAAGAGATAAAAATATAATATGCCAAAGTACCAAACTGAAGCAAAACTGAATTTGTTAAATACACGTTTTGCAAAGCCAAACCATTGCTTGTTATGCCATCTCACATGAATTGCCTGCAAACAGCTTTTAAAATGTGCAGAGCATTTAACAGATCACTGAAAGCCTAAATACCAAAGAGTCCACTAGGGTGAGATATATTTAGCTATCTTCTGTACCCATGCCTGCATTCACCATTTTTGCCTGCTGCTATGTCAAGGACTTTTAATGCAGAATTTTCAGAAATGCTCCTTTTTCACTTTTGCAGGTGAAAAAAGTCTTGATGCAAATCTGCATTGGAGGATGCAAACCTTCTTCCTAAAAATGTGCATTTATGCCTGGGGGTTAACCTCAGGCTCTGTCAAGAATACATCCAAAATGGGGAAGAGGTAATTTGTAGGACTAGAGGAATTTGGAACAGTGCCTTGTGAAAAATTATCTCTCCTCCAACACCCCATCAAATTATATAATTTTTCTTTAAAATGCACAACTGCTATTAAAAAACGTATTCCACAAATAAACCTCATTTGAATATGAGAGTAAACGTCAGTCTAAGGAACACAGCAGAAGCAACTCCCAGAAAGGTGACCTTGGAACATTCCAGAAACATGATAGTTCTGAAATTGGTTCTGGTCCAGATGCCATTGAGAAAGAGGAGGGAATAGAAGATCTTTGGCAAGATCCCACTTATTTTGCTGTCAAATATCTGTTCCCTCCAACTAGATGTAGTTTCACCACATCAGTCATATTTCAATGTTGGGTAGACAGATGAACTTGTCCCATTCAATCACTAATATTGAATCCCTCTAGCAAGAATGAAACTTTGAGTTGCCTTGGCACCAAATGTGCTATCCATATGCAAAATTAAAGATAGACAATTAACAGGTGCTCCAATCAAATATTTTTAGAATGGATTCAATAATGGACCATGTTCCTTTATGCTTCTCATGTAAATGCTATGGAATAACCTCTGTTCAAGTACAAATATTCTTACCAAGTTAATGATTGGTGTTTCCAAAAGATGGAGCGGGGATATTACCTAAATGTTATATAGCTATATTTTTACTATGTTAAGCCAAAACTTTGTGCTGATCCCAAGAGTGTAAATTTTTTTGGGGGGGAACTCTATCAATTTTCCAAACTGGTCTGAGTATAATGTTAAATAGATATGGGATATCATAACATATGTGGCCACATTTCCTGTTTAAAATTCATTATCTAAATCATTTATCTAACACAGAATAAAGCACTTTAGACTTGCATATTAATTTGGAAAATTAGCATCATAATATCTAGAGATATATAGTTTTAATATGTATGTGTTAGAATGCAAGATGCTTTTGAAAAACTTTTGAAAAATGGGTGGTTTTAGAGAGAGCTATTTTAATAAGTGCTTTTATGTCAGGAGGGTATACTGGAGGTTGTTGCAGTGTTCTTTGAGAACCCTGAACTATATAGAAAAGACACTTCTCTTTGTGGGAGTGTCAAAGGCAATCCTAGATAAAACAGAAAGGAGAGAAAGAGTGGGGTCGTGGGAGACAGTCTTGTTGACCTCTTTGAGCTTTTTCTACTCCTGGATGATGATGCTCCTTATAGAAATCTATGACTGTTTCTCAATAATCAAAAGTATATTTTCTCAATAAACCCCACTATATTTTGGTCCATGTCCATTCATATTATATTATGCACACGGCCTTAACCAATTTATATGTGTATAACCTGTAGATTCTTACTAGTAGAAAACATGCCAACCAAAAAGTTTGAGGAGTGTCAGGGCTGGCTAATCCTCTACAAGCGTGCTACCTCATAATAATAACAGTACATTTCAGATCAATATCAATATCAATGACTATTGGGTTTATTTGCTTTGTAAACATTTATTTGCAGGCAGGCTTTGAAAGTTCACATGATTGGTTCTGTAAATCTAATGAAGTTCCAGATCTCAGTCCTGTTAGGTACTCTGGCCGTCACCTTGCATGAAACATTCACTCAAGGGAAATGTAACAACAGGCCAGAGGTAGAAATTGGTGGCCTTTTTGGCCCATATCTGGCAACCAGAAATCTTTTTAACCAATGGACTGGCACAGGAACTTTAGGAACTCTTCTTAAAGTACAGCCTTTGTATACCCTGTTAACGCAAGTATCAAAATTTCTCTAAAATATTTTTACCAATTCACGTATTTTGAATATTTTTACCAATGTGAACTCATTTCTAATATTAACCATAATATTTAAAAGAATACTAGTTTTGGTAAAAAAAAAAAAAATTCTAACAATCACCAAGCTACTTAGTAAGGCATTGTTATTAATCTAGATAGGGGTAGCAGAAGTACAGGTAGAAGCCAGTTCTAGAGTAAGAGTTTTTTAATTAGAAAGCTAGCTAGATACCCCTGGAGTGTGAATTCCTGATGACAGCAGCCACCTACTTGTGGGTTATGGTCTAACCAACTAACAAACCCATAACAGCCTAACATGGAGGACTATGCCGAAATATTTTAAAGTAAATTTCATTCATCTCACCAACAGCACACAGTTCTTGCCACTCTGGTTCCGTGCATAATGGAAGACCAGTTACATTTTGTACTCTTGGCTCCATCGATTGCCTAGTGTCTAAGTATCACAGTAATTCATCATCTTTACCAATTTCTTAAGCCCTATAAACAATATCAAATGCTAACTCTGCACAAGGCAATGTTCAAGAGTGAAGCTGGACCCAAATGTGCATAAAATCTTCAGCCTTCAAACTTTTTTTGAAATTAAAGATAGATATAACTTTCATTCCTTTGTATGGATGTACTACTGAAAACAAGTTCTAACTAATAATGATGAGTCTTTTGTGGGAGTGTGTAACTGTTTCATTTGCCTTTGCCTGAGCAAAGGACAATGTCTTATACCCATCACTATGCACAGATTTTACAGAGTACCACGCCCATGTACCTAATCAATAGATATTTGTTTATGGCATTTGAATCACGATGGTAATTCAGTGCCTGGCTTCTTAGAGTAGAGTTGCTGACAACAAAGGAAATAGACATCCTAGTTTGCTCAGAGTCAAATAGTCAGAGACTAAGTCGGGACACAAATGCTAAATAGCTGTGTGTCTTGAGCAATAGTCTTCCTCTCCATGAACCTCCATTTTCTCATCAGCAAAAGAGGAATGAGAATCCTCTGACTCACAGTTATTGTAAAATTTAAGTAAGAAGATATGCAACATTCCTAATGGCATATTTCACTCATGGTATTCACTCAAAACTACGAACAAAATGAATTAATTATCTAAAACATAATAACTTATTTTGCAGTTTTTTCTTCCTGGCAATACAGTATAATAAACATCATTTGATGCTGGACTGGAGTACAGAATTGACTCATGAATATACACTGATTACATTATATCAGTCTTGCATGCATAAGGTTTTGTTTTAAGGGCATTATTTTGCTCCACAGAATATCAATGTAACTGAAATTATTATTTATTTTTGGTAGGGTTTTGGCACATCTTATTTAGATTAATTTTATAAATTCTATGTGCTCAAAAGCATTATCCTGTGTCCTCATTATTAATAAACAATTATGAAAATGAATCACTATCTTCACTGTATTAATTAATGGAGTCTTTACTTTTAAACCATATAACTTGAACTAAATTCTACTTAATTAGCATAGAATCCCTGGTCTTGTATTGGTAATGTTGAAAAGATATTTTTTCAAAATATTTTTTGGGTATCTACTGTGTACTAGACAGTGTGTTAGAAGCTGTGATCTCACTTAATCCTCACCTCAGCCCATCAAGGAAGGTATTTTTTAGATGAGAAACTGAGTATCATAGATGTCTGCATCCTTATTTCACACATATTGCAGCTGTTTGTATTCAGACTTCTATTGTCATCTATCTATTAAAAGTTCACCAACAAATGTCATTAGTGATCTCCTTATTAATAAATGCAATGAGCATTTTGATTTCTAGTCTTACTTGACCTTGGCAAAACTTAGTACTGTGATCACTTTTCTTTTGGAAATTCTTTCTGATTTTTTTCCCTAACATCGCTTATCCCTGGATTTCCTCCTACATTATTGTCACTGCTTCACAGTTTCCTTTATGGACACTTCTCCCTCTGTCTATCCCTTAAAAATTAGAATTCCATGAGGGTCTATCCTCATCCCTCTTCTCTCTCTCTCCATGTACTCTCCCTCCCCAATCTGATTTACTCCAATGACTTCAATAATTGTCTCTATGCTCACCACTCCCACATCAACATCTCCAACCCAGGTCACACCCCACAACAGTGACCCATATTCCTAGATGCCTACGGGAACTGTTGCTCCACAGGCACTTCAGATCTCAAGTATCCCAAACCGAACTCTTCATCCTCCCATAGACCAACCTCCCACCCCCGAACTCCACCAATCACACACACATACCCACACACACACACATAAACACACACACATCACTCTACTCTGAAGTCTATCCTCTTCCTCTAAGTCTTATTTCAGAGAAAGTCACCATCATCCATCCAATTTTTCCCAAACAGAAGTTTCAGCCCATAAATCTAAGCATTGGCCAAAGTCCAACTCCATTTTTCCATGTAACATCGTACAAATCATTGCCTATTCCCCATCTTGACTGCTGCATTGAACCACTAGGAAATCCTGCTGAAAGAATACTTCCCTGCCTAAACTCCTTCACTTCTTTCCCCACATCTTTAGGATAAAACAAATAAACAAAAAAATGTAGTACGAAATATATTCATATTGCCTAAACTTGCTTAATCCTAAGAAGCAAATGTGTTCCTGTTAAATGTCCAGGTTCTTAAATGTTGCATCTGGAGAGTCTACCAGCAGGTCTGGGAGAGGAGTGGATTGTTGTGAATCTATAATTTTTAACAAACCCCTTGGGTTCTATTAAATAGAAAAATTTGAGAAATAATGGTATATAAGTCCCTTTATAATCTAACAGCTGCCAATAAATAGCTTACATACTATCAACATTTAGCAATCACCAATATCTAGCATCATGTCTTGCATTTTTGCCAGATAAGTTAATGAATAGATTTGTCAATATGAGATTCAAACCCAAGAACTGGATTGTGACTCCAAAGAGCATGATTTTATCACACATTAAAGTAATGAAAAGGTAAAAGGAGAATACATTGAAGAGGGAAGATTTAGTGCCCTGTCCTTGGAAGCCCATGGTGGGCTCATATGGACCTACCACTCACATTATTTCCATGGTGCAAGTGCATGATTCATTCACACGTGCAGAAAATGTGTTCACCATGCACCATGTGCCAGTCATTTCATACACACCAGAAAGAGAGTGATGATCAAGACAGACACAGTCCCTGTCCTTACGGAGTTCCTATTCTAGTGAGAAAAAGAGGGGAAAAAAAAAACCAGTGAACAATGTATGATGTTGATAAGTACTCTGAAAGAAAGAAGATGTTCTGTGAGATGCACCTTGCATGCAGATACTCTATGAATACAGAGAGTCATACCTCAAACAGCGAGAGAAAGTCTGACTGTGGAAGTGATATTTAAACTGAAGGATGAAAAGATACTACCATGTGAAGAGCTGTTTGGAAAATGTTGGAGGTAGAGCAAATGTCAGGGTCCAAATCTCTGAGCTAAAAGAGCTACATATGTCCAAGGAATCAGAGGGGATCAGTGTGTCTGGAGCTTCCTGAGCAAGGTAAGAGGTAACTTGACATGATGAGAGAAAGGAAAGAAGGATCCAGATCATCCACATCACATCAGGTACATATGAAAAATTATCAAACAAAGATACTTCGAGGATTTGTGACGATTTCATTTACTAACTGAATCATCCATTTGGGGCATAGATTTTTGCACCAGTGTTTCAACAGTGGGATAGCCCACACTCCAGCATCCATTAAGAAGTTATATATAAGGAAATCTTTTTATCTTTGTACTAGAGAAAGGAACCTTTTGCTTAATATTTGTTATTTCGTAATTTTCTTTGTTTTTTATTATGGTTGTGTGTAGCATTTGTTATAGAATATTCAATATGTGACTCTGATAAAAACGATATACCAACAATGGTATATGCATGCTGCATAAAGGGAATAGTCATCTGTGTGTTATTTGAAATATCTTATATGAGATTATGTAATTAAAATGGTAGTTATTTCATGAAAACATCCAATGTGGAAAATCATTGGATACAAGATCAATAAGTTACTAGAAGAGCAATAATAGTGTAAAATGAGATTTTTCTTGCAAATAGAGTCACAAATCATAGAGAAATAATTTTATAAACACACGGTTAAGAATCTACCAAAATAGAAATTCTCGTCACATTAAGAAGGTTTGACAAAGACATCAGTGCCTATATTTGATCAGAAGTGGAGATGAAGCCTCATCCCAAATGGTCATAATTTTTACAGTGATAGGTAGAGTGCTAGTTTTTGAATATGCCTTTATAGTTTATGTAAGGAAGAAAGCACCTTCACGATCACAGGCAGAGATAGAAGAGCAAAATATTATTTTAATGTGAAACTTCATCCAGAAATCACATTTTGAATTAAAAAAAGTTATTTGTAACAAATACACTTTAAAATGTAATATAAAATGTCTATCTCAGGAAGTTAAATTTTCAAATATAAACTTTACACCAAGAGTACTAAACAATTCTTTTAGTATTCACAAATGTTCTAATATAATACAATTCATTTAAGACTATGACACATCAATGTAATTTTTAGTTGTTGACTGTCTAACTTTCAGACAACTTGATGGAAAAAAAATTATCTGTTACAGAGAGCTTCGTGTTTTACATCTATAACACTATATTGAATATGGGAACCACCTGAAAATAAAAAGAAAATCAAAGAAATCTTTCCAAAGTCCTTCTCTTATCTAGTTAAAAAAACCCATGGGACTCTATATATTAAATAGTATTTTTAGAGTCAGTTTTTCATTGGACTTTCAATATTGGAGGAGAATTTTTTAATTCACCAAAAAGAAAAAAAAGAAATCAATCAGCAGGGATTTATATAGTACTTACGGAATGCTCAGTGTTGGGCTGGGTTTTATGAAAAAAGAGGATGCGTAAGAGTGAATCACTGCCTTTAAGGAAATTATAGGTTAATTGGGAAATTGCATTAGCTTGATGGAAATAACTATGGAATAAAGCCTTGAGGAGTGGAGAAGACTGAGAAAGCTTCATAAAGCAGCTGAGAAAGGTTGAGTCTTGACAAACAAGTAGGATTTTGAAAGGCTTGAGAATATAAGGAAAAGATTAACATTTCTTGATGCTAACCTACTAGGTGCTTAGACAGGTGCTAAATGCATCTTACACATTTTTTACTTTTAATTCTCATAGCATCTCTGTGAGACAGACAGGCAAAGTTATTCCCAGTTTGAAGCAGAAAATACTGAAACTTAAAGAAATGAGCTAATTTGCCCCCAGTCCACAGCTTGTACATGGCAGCCACTGGGTTTAAATACAGGCCTCTCTTGCTCCAACGTCTATGATGCTCTCCCAATCACAATATTCCAGAGGTGAGACAGAGGAAAGGAAGGACATTCATGTGAGAGGCAAGAGGAAAAGACTCAGTGGGATCATGCACAGACGTGACATTTTCCTCTCAAGCGCTTCTGATTTCAGAGGTTTTCTCGGGCTTATTTTACCTCTTTAGGGGAATAGTTTCCATAAGCCAGTCTCCTCTAACTCATTAGGCAGCATTGCCCTGCAATCAGTTGCTCAAGTCATCCTTGAGCTCTTCAGTATGTTCACTCGCTTACCAAATTCATTACCAAATTCTACTGTGTCCATCTCAAATGTATCTATATGTGTTTGTATCTCTATCTCTGCCTAAACTCATATCTACTTCTATATTGATATCTATCTCTATTTGTATCTAAATATCACTATCTCTATATATCCTATCTTTAAATCTATATCTATGTCTATTTCCATATCAATTTCTATATTCATATCTCTGTATCTCAATCTATAACTATTTCTATATACATATGTATATCTAAATCTCTGTCTCTATTTAAATCTATACCTATATAGGTCTATTTCTAAAACTATCTCTACATCTATATCTATATCTGTACTTACACCTACACCTATCCTAACCCTGTCTTTACTTATATCTGCATTTCCCTCAATCCATCTCTACTGGAATCAAGCTAGTCTAAAGTATCATCACCTCACACTTGGATAGCTGTGATAGTCTCCTAACTATTCTTCCAATTGCTATTCTTGAACCTCTATAATCCTTTAAATATGTAAATTACTTCATGCTAATTTCAAAAGCTTCCAATGCCTTCCCTCTTCACTAAGAATAGTATCCAAATTCCCGCCCATGGCCAATTGACTCTACTTTTCCTATCTCATTTCCTTAACGTCTCTCCCTCAATCTTCAAGCTCCAACTAGACTAGCCTTCACTCTTTTATCAAATGCATCAATCATCTATGCCTCAGGGTTTTTGTACTTGCTATTCCTTCTACCAAGTATGATCTGTTTTCTGAAGTTAGCGTTTTAGTTTCTTGTCATTGAGGACTCAGTTCAAATGTCACTTACCAAAGAATACTATCCTCCATCACTCAACATTATGTCAGAGACCCTTGGTAGGTTAAAGATGGCCACGTATGCTTTGGCACTTCTCCCATTGAGAAGGTGGGGGTCCATGTAGTATCTCCTTGAGTCTGGGTGGGCTCTGTGACTGCTCACAAAAAGAAGATATGGGAGAAGCAATGCTCTGGGCTCTGGCCTTAAGACACTGGGCAATTTGCACTCACACTTAGAAGCAAGTCACCGTGTAATTACTGTGACTCTCCTCTGACCACCATACTGTAAGGAACTCAAGTCATGTGGAGAGACCTTGGGGGATGAATTACCATGTGGAAAGAAAAATTGAGGGAGAGTCACAGAGAAAGAGTCACAGAGAGAGAAACAGGGAGAAAGAGTCATAGAGACAGAGACAGGGAGAAAGAGTCATAGAAGGAGACAAAAAGAGAGAGGCTCTGAGTGCTAGATATGTGAACGAAAAAGCTGTTTTTAGAAGTGGATCTCCCTGTTCCGTCTGCCACTATATGGATCACAGACAAACCACTCAGCTGAATCTTTCCAGAATTCTCAACTCACAAAAATTGTAAACAAAACACAATGTTGTTTTAAGCCATGAAGTTTTTGAGTAGTGTGTTACATAGCACTAGTTAACCAGACACATGTCAAGTATGGTTTATCACATTACCCCTTTAATTTTCCTGCTAGTTAGCACTGTCAGAAATGTCCTTCCTTCCTCCCTCCTGCTTGCCCTCTTTTCCTCCCTCTTATTTTCTCTCTCTCCCTTCCTTCTTTCTCTTTACTTTTTTCTCTCTCTCCCTCTCTTTCTTTCTTTCCTTCTTTTTCTTTAGTACATGGTTACTGTCTCATCTGTTTAGATGATGAACCCCACATGAACAGGAACTTGGTGTATCTCCTTCCCCACTGATCTCTGGTGTGTAGAAGTGTGCCTTACAGATAGTTGGAATCAGGAAATATTTATTGAAAGAATGAAATAAGCCTATGCGTTTAATTATTCTACCTGCATGAGGTTGGTAGTTACTCTATCAAAATTATGGCATGCATCCTTTACATAAATAAGCAGACAAAAGAACTCTGACAAAATAATTCCAAATATAAATGGGGAAGGAATAAATGATATACGCTATTCTGTAGTTTTACAGTGAGGTGGGTTTCAGCAAAGCAGGATGCTTCAATTGGCTGGATAATTATACCTCTCCACTGCTCTTTGGTATAGACATCAGTGGGATTACTAATGGTTAGCTCAGTGCTGTAATGAGCTTCAAGGGGGGAAAAATATCCACAGATTTCAAGGTAGCTTAAAACACATCTTTTGGCTCTTCAGTACTAGATCTTGTAGCTGGCAGAGTTCCAACCCCCTTTTCATCAGTGACATGACGACCTGGACCAGGCCTTGTGGATCCTGACTGCCCAGCTGCCTCTGATCCGAGGAGCTGACACAGAAATAACTTCTATTGCTCATAGATGACTCTTCACAAGGGCAGAGTTAGCACTGCTCTCCAAATACCAACTCGGGGCCATTTGAGAACTCCTGCTGTGGAGCAGATGAGGTTTTCAAGATATAAGAAGAGCACCTTTCACATTCTCATCCTTTGTGCTAAGTACAAAGACTGAAAAGGCGGCAGAGTCTTAGAGAGGTTCCTATCACCCATAAAGTAACTAAACTGAGCTAGCCACTTCAGAGACAGTATCTAGGATACCCACCCAGCCTGGACTGTGTGTTCCACCTCTAAGAAATTCTCTCCTGCCTCTGCAGTCTCAGGGGTGAGCTGCTTCCCTATCCAGACTCCAGCCACTCTGGCTTCCTTCCAGCTTCTTCAGTGTGCTGTGGAACTTCCAGGATCAGGGCTTTTGCACAGGCTATTCACTCTGAATGGAACTTTCTTAACACCTACCCTCCTCACCTCACTTAAAATCAAGGACTCAGCTTAAATGTCACTTCCTCTGGGAAGACTTTTCTAGTCCCCTAGGTGAGACTATGAATCGCTGATATACACTTTTATTACAACCCTCATAGCAAGGAACACCTCTGTATTTAAGCAGCCAGTCCACTGTTGCATGTATTCTCTGTGATTAATCAATCAATCCATTGTGCTGTGTTCCCTGGGATTGGGCAGTGAGCCCAATAAAGGCAGAAATCAGGCCTGATTTGTTCCTTTCTGTATCCAGAAGATGTAGCATGATTTGAGGCATACAGCAGAATTAGTCTTTGAATAAATGAATGAATGGTTGATAGGTGGATTGCAAGGATGTTATCTTTTATTGATCTTTATCCCTCAGACTTGGAACAATGTGTGTGTCCCTACTGAAGGTGAGAGACTTCATGTCTAAATTCTTTATTTCTAATCCTCATAGATCATTGATCTGCTCAATTGCAGCCTTTGTTGCATCCCGTGTTCTAGACCAATCATGACATGAGGAAGGAAATACATAAGAATTCCCTTTTCTTATTCTTAAATTTCTTGCAACGTTGTCCTTCCTAATAAGGACTGCTTTGGTGCTGAAGGCTGGGATGGAAGTGTGTCTTTTTAGGGTGTGATAAAGGGAATCTAGCACACTTAACTCAAGCCTGAGCTTCTGCTACGTGTGCCAACTATTGAAATTTATTTCAGTATCTAGCTCAGCCCATAACATATGACAGGCACTCAATAATTGGCAGCCATCATTTACCAATGTGGTTATCGATTGTGGGTCAATGTTCCAATCACCTGGGCAAACCTTCCCTCTGCCTGTGAGTTCTGTGTTCACTACTTACATTTCCATCAGGTCCCTTAAAAACAGTCTAGAAATCTTCACTCTGACTCTAATACATGAACTCAGGTTCTCTTCTCCCTGACTATTTTTCTGGTGTTCCCAGTTTGCTTCTCTTCCAGCTTCTCTGCCAGAGCGTTTGTGCTACAGTTCCATTTACTGAGGCTCAGCTCATCTGTTGGAAACCTGCAGCTACTTTTTGAATCAGATCTGAGCAGATCATTTCAACTGAGATCAGAGAACATTGTGATATCACTACTATGTTATCTAGTCTGGAACACTAATTTTAGAGTTACTTCATCTAAGCATCTCTAATCTATTGTAGTTAAGAGCCTAGATTCTAGAGTCAGACAAATAAGTTTTGAAGAATGGATCCTCCACTTATTAGCTGTGAAATCTTAGAAAAGTTATTTGGTCCCAAGCCTCTCTTTCTTCTTCTGGAAAAGAGAAATCAATAATAGTACCTACCTCTCAGGGCTATTGCCAGGATAAAGTGAGATTTCATCCTAGTAAAAGACTACTGGTAAGCCTATTTTCCTCCCACGTCTGTCTGCCTTCCTATGATCAAAAGAATTGTGATCACAATTTCTTGCTTTGTCTTAGCATTTGCCCCAAGGTTTTGCTAGGTGTGTCTGGTTCGAGTACTGCCCCTGTGTATTACCTGAAGGTACACATACATTATTGGTCTTTGGTTATTTTGGGAGCTGGAGATGGTACAGATGCCAATATTTTAAGCACTATTTGAATCTGTTCCCTAGAATAGTCTGATCACAGTAGTAAATATTTTCTGCGACTTGCTAGGCAATCTCTCAAATGAACTGGACTGTGGAATTTTCATTTAAAAAAATCTATAAAGGAAATTATTATTTTTAAAAGTTTTGCTAATAAGATTTCTGCTTCTGGGAGAAGGAGTAGACATACCTCCCTCATCATCCCACAAAGTACAACTAAGAATATTAGATATTATATATATAAAACAAAAATAAGAAGACTCTGGGACATAGAGAGAAGGCAGACTGGCTGAGAAACTTAGGACCTGTGCAATGACATGGTGGTTGGTTACCTGGGTTTTCTTTTTGCCTCATATATTCTGGCTCAGAGCTGATGAAGTCAGCAATCTGGTAACACCAGTCAGCACAGACAAAATAGCTGCGACAAGATCCTGCTCTCTCTAGCCAAAGGATCAGGATAAGAGGCAGCCCAACAATACAGAAACTTTACACAATAACTGCTCTATTACAGACAAACAACACAGAAAAAAAGTCTGGCCTCATCCTACCCATTCCAGCAAATGCTAAGTGGAGACCCACTCAAGTGTGTAACAAGGAAATGCAACACCCCTGCTGGGCTGCTGTTGGAGAGGGTTATGTAAGATGTTAGAAATTTAATCCCCGCTGGCCAGTACCAGGCCTCTCACCCACTGTGTCAGTGCAGACCACATGGGCAACTGGAATTCTACTCATACTTGGCAGTAATGCTCCCATTTTTACTCCCCACTCAGGTGGCATCAGAGGAGGCCTAATGGAGAGTGATATCTTTCATTGTTTCCCAGTGGTAACAAGGCATTCCCACCATTGTCAGTGGAGACTACATGGGGAGTGACAACTTGTACCTCTGTCCAGCAGTAATGAGGAGCCTGCTCAACTTGGGTGTTGATTGAAGCTGAGTAGCAGACCTGGAATTCTATCTCCAAGTGGCAGTATAGAGGTGGTATTGCCCCTTTTCCTCCAACAGAGTTATGCCCCAAAAAGCCAGCTAAATGATAAATTTAACAATATTAAGAACTTCCTTACATAACATGAAAATGTCCAAGTTTCAACCAAAAATCACCTGCCATATCAAGAATCAGGAAGATCTCAAGCTGAATGAGAAAATACAACCAAGGGATGCCAATGCTGATATGACGAACATGTTAAAATTATCTGACAATGATTTTCAAGGAGCTGTAGTAAAAATGTTTTAATGAGCAATTACAAGGACCATTGTAATGCATGGAAAAAAGTAGAAATTTTCTTCAAACAAACAGAAAGTCTCAGCAAGGAGATAAAAGATACAAAGAAGAACCAAGCAGAAATTTTAGGACTGAAAATACAATTACTTAAAAAGTTAAGTGAAGAGGCTCAATTGCAGAATGAAGAGGACAGAGGAAATTATCAGTGAATGGAAGAGACAATAGTAGAAATTACCCAATCTGAACAGCAAAGAGAAAAGAGACTAAAAAACATTTATAGAAACTTAGAAATCTGTAGGATTATAATAAAAAATCTAATATTCTTGTCACTGGAGTTCAAGCAAAAGAAGAGAAAGAGGACAAGACTGAAAAAGTTACACATAAAAAAATAACCAAAAACTTCCCGAAATTGGTGAAAGACATAAACCTGTGGCTTCAAGAAGCTAAGTAAATCTCAAACGGGATATTCTCAAAAGAATCAATGCAAAACCATATTTTAATTAAACTTTTGAACACTAAAAGAAAACATCTCAAAAGTGCCCAGATAAAAATGACACCTTACCTGTATGGAAAAAACAAAATCATAGCAAATTTCTCATCAGAATTGATGGAAGCCAGAATGAAGTTGCACAATACTTTTTGAAGTGGTAAAAGAAAAGCACAGTCAACCTAGAAATCTATACCTAGTACAAAATATCCTTCAGGAATGAAAGGGAAACCAAGATATTCTTAGATGAAGAAAAACTAACATAATCTCTCACTCTTAGACCTATTCTAAAAGAATGGCTAAAGCAAGTTGTCTAAACAGGGAGGAAACTATAAAATAAGAAACCCTGGAACATTGGGGAAGAGGAAAGATCAAGTTAAGGAAAATACGGAAAAATGCATTAGAATTTCCTTCTCTTGAGTTTTCTAATTTTTTTGATGATTGAAGTAAAATTTTAACATTGTGTGATCTGGTTCTAAATGTATGCTGAGGAAATATTTAAGACAATCATATTATAAATAGGGGAGTGCAAAGTGATCTAAAGCAAGGGAAAGTTTTAATACTTCATTTGAAATTGTAAAATAATGACCCCAATAGACTGTGATTATACATGTATATATATAATTATATATATATATTATCTCACTCACATACACACACATACAATGTAATATGTAGAATAACAAATAAAAAAGCTACACAAAGAGATATACTCAAAAACACTATGGATAAATCAACATAGATTCTAGAAAAAATTTCAAACAAGCCACAGAAAGACAGGAAAATAAAAACCTGAAAGAAAAAAACCCAGAAAATGGTAGGCTCAAACTCTAACATATCAATACTTACATTAAATGTAAATGGCATAAATACACCAACTAAAAGGCAGAGATTGGCAGAGTAGATTATAAAACATGGCCCAATTATTTCAAAGAATATATGTATATACACAAGAAACATTACTAAAAGGAAAGCAAGAGTAGATTTACTAATATTAGATAAAGTACACTAGAGAATAAAATAATTATGCGGAACAAAGAGTGACATTGTATAACACTAAAAGTGTAAAAAAACAAAGAGACACAGAAATCCTAGATGTTTATGAACAACAACAATAAAAAAAACAGCTGCAAAATGTGTGAGGCAGAAATAGATGGAACTGAAACAAAAAATATACATCCACTATCATACTTGGAGACTTCAACACTCCTCTCTCAATAATTTATAGAAAAACTAGACAGAAAATCAGAAAGGATATAGAAGAATGCAACAGCACCATTAATCAAAAATATCTACTCAATGTTTTTGGAACACTCAACAACAGCAGAACACATTATTTTCAACTGCCCATGAATCACATCCTAAGGTAGAAAGCCATAAAGTAAACCTCAAAAATTTAAACTAACTGAAATCACACAGAGTGTATTCTCTGACCACAATGGAATTACAATAGAAATCAATAAGAGAATGACTACAGAAAATTTTCTAAACATCCATAAACTAAGCATGATACTTGTAAATAATCCATGGATCCAAAAGGTAGTGTCAAGAGAAATTTAAAAATGTACATTTAACTGAATGAAAATGAAATTACAAATTATCAAAATTTTTGGGACACAGTTAAAGCAATGCTAAGAAGAAAATTTGTAGAACTAAATCCGTATGTTAGGAAAAAATGTCTCAAATCAATAATCTAAGCTCCACCTCAGTAACCTAGAAAAAGAAGAAAATAAACCCAAAGCAAACAGAAGGTAGGAAATAATAAACATAAGAGCAGAAATCAATGAACTTGAAAACGGAAACACAATAGAGAAAATCAATGAAACCAAGAACTTATTCTTCAAAAAGATCAATAAAGTTGACAAACAGCTAGCAAGACTGAGAAAAGAAAAAGCAATGAAAATACAAAAATTACCAATATTAGAAATGAAGCAGGGGATTCCACTATAGACCCTGCAGACATACCAAAATATAGTACAGAAATTCAATGAATAATTCTGCGCATATACATTTGACAAGTTGGAGGAAATGGACCACTTTCTCAAAAAACACAAACTACCACTGCTCATCCAATATGAAATGGATATGAGAAATAGACTGGAATAGCCCTATAGCTATTAAATAATTTGAATTCAACTATTGAGGAATTGACTTCAAAGTCCTCATAAAAGAGCTAGTACTGTTTATTTCACACAGATTTTAACTAAGAATATAAGAAAAGTCATAGTGGGTATCACTTTATGTTCTTCAGTAATCTGATATTAGATTCTGTTCTTTTCCTCCTGAGAGTTTTATGTTTTGCATTTATGTGTAAATCTATGGTGCATTTGGGGTTAATTTTTATAAAGGTGTGAGATTAACCTCTTGTTTTTGATCAATGATTTAAGTGTATATCACTACCAGCTAACAAATCAAAAAAACTAAACATCCAAGGCCAAACAACAGTTGATGTTCAGTTCATTAGAACTGAAGAGTCAGCTTTTATCATTTTAATTACACCGTGGCTATGACCTGTAAAACAGGAGCCCAGTGAAATGAATCACGCTGGTGTGATTCAGTGAAAAGGGTTCAGGATAGGGACTCACATTCTCATTTTGGTATATTTATATCTAATTGTCTGTCTTATCTTGGGCTAACACTTAAATTCCTTGAGTTGGCAATTGAAAAAAGTTGCATGAGATTATTTTACGTTCTTTTCCTCTTA
The DNA here is from genome assembly GCF_041296265.1 of Equus caballus. Classification (NCBI taxonomy): domain Eukaryota; kingdom Metazoa; phylum Chordata; class Mammalia; order Perissodactyla; family Equidae; genus Equus; species Equus caballus. The sequence goes on from NC_091686.1 coordinate 107,022,883, forward strand.
GCTATAACATTCTTTGATTCAGATCCAGTGTGTGTCATCAGAACTAGATTAAGGGACAGTGTGGCCAGGGTATCTTTGGCAAATTGGATTTTCCAAGGATGGTCACACGAACATTAATCCTATCTCACACGCTCTCCTTACAAAGTGATATTGACAATCCTCTATTGAGAGATGAGGTCTCTGGTCCATCCCTTCAAACCTGGGTATATCTTTGTAACTGCTTCAACTATGAGAGCATGGCAAAAATGACACTTCCCTGACTTCCGAGGCTAGGTTATAAAAGTCAATATAGCTTCACCTGGAGCTCTCTCTCTCTCTCTCTCTCTCTCTCTTTCTCCCTCTGCCCTGGAACATGTACCTTTGGAGATCTGATCTTCCATGTATTGGTTCTGAAGCTACCATGCTGGAGATAAGATACCACATAGACTCAAAGAAAGATACATACACAAGGAGCCTCTGCTGTTCCCAGATGTCCAAGTTTTCCCGACTGAAGTTCCATTCAGGTGAGTGAGGAAGCCTTCACGATGCTAGGCTCAGCCACAATCAGACTGAAATTTCATGAAAGATCCTGAACCAGAATCACAGAGCTGAGTTGCTCTTAAATTTCTGACTTATATAGATTATGAGACACAAAAAATGAATATTGTTGTTCTAAGCCACCAACCTTTGGGGTGGTTTATTACACAGCTACTGTTACTAGAACAATGTCCACCAAAAGATTCCTAAAAGATCATTGGAAATGCAGCAACATGGATAAAATTGTGTTTACTAGAATGCCTTAGAATATATGAGTGTACAAATGAATCTAGTGAATCTAGGTCCCACTGATAGTTACAATGTCTTAACAACATTAACATTTGAGTGCATATTTTGCATATTTGCAAAATCTAGAGTCAGAGGAGTAGAGTGTCGAAGTCAAAATACTTGCTAATCATATCTAAGACCAACACATTAGGGTAGTTCAGTATCATATAGCTTACTGAGCAAGACTGTGAAAAGCAATGACCTTGGGGGAGCCATCAAAGAAAAGGAACACTTTCCCCTACAGAATGTGAGAACTCTGAGCTCTCATAGCTCAAGAGCATGTGTTCCCACTGCAAGGGTGCATGGTCTTTCTTTGTGCGAAGTTTTGAAAGTAAATTTTCTCGTTAGAGACTCTGGAATACCAGTGAAACCATGGGTAGTTGATTCAAGCCATAGTGCTGGCCTAGACAGCAACTAGGTAAAGAGAGAGTAATATAGTTTGCCATATCTATTGTGTCAGACTATATTATATAATCAGATTATTATATAATTATTATATGATATATTGTATATTATATAATATATATTATATAATAATAATATCAGATTATAATATTGTTCAAAATCACTCAATCCCATCTTTGTAAGAAGTTTATATGTCTTTGCTTTTGTCATGTAACTTGCAGTGCCACTGTTTAGGTGGCATATACATTCCTGTCCCACTGGTAGGCAGGTCCAATGTAATCTGAGTGAATGTGGTGTATGCCATGCTGGAATAGAAGCTTTAAATATAATTGCATGGTTCAGGTTAGTCTCTTGCTTCTGCTTTCTGCTCTGAGAACAGCACATTCCAGATAGAGGTTGCTCCTTTAGCTTAGAAGTCTAATTGAGAATACAGACGGAGCAGAGTTTCCAGTGAGGCAGAATTCTACTGGCCTAAAGTTTACATGTGATGTGAGCAAGAAATAAACCTTTGTGTTATACGACACTGAGATGTTGAAGTTTGTTTCTCCAGCAAAGCTACCAAATACACACACCTATGGGGACGTTAATAGATGTGAACCCACCTAGAAATACGGAGCACTGTGACATTTTACTGAAAAAGAATATATGAGTGTGTGGGTATGTGTCTGTATATTAACAGAGAAGTTTTGTCTAGATAAATTAAATAATTTTATATTCAATTTAGTTAGTGATACTGAATAATCCCATAACAGATGTAAGTCATTTAGAAAGGCTACCTTTGGTTGGTTTGCACTTATTACATGAAAGCCAGTAGAGTGAACTTAATGTACTAGTTTAGATATAACAATGTCTTTCAAGGACAGTGCTATAAACAACTGGAGGAAATATTCTGCTATGAATGGATTGTCTTAATAAAGCCTGATTTCAATCATACTTCAAATCATACTAGCTTAAGCAAAATAATAATAATTATTTTCTATAAATAGATAAAATGTTCCTCTGTGTGCATGTGTATGCATGGTATGTGTGAGTGTGTGTGTGTTAGAGGAGGCAGATTAATTGGTTTTATAACTGAAATATAGTTCAGGGTATGGCAGGACTCAGATCTCAAACAAGTTCATCAGTGTTTTCTGTCTGTTTGTCTCTCTCTCTCCTCTTCCTTCCCTCTGTCTTTCCCCTCTCCTTTTCTCATGTTTATCTTGCTCTGGTCCATCTCTTTCTGTCTCTGAACTACACTCTCCTTGTTTTGACTCTATTCTTATTGCTGAGGAGGGAGTCCCATCAGAAGCCACAAGACTGAGGATATGAGATGAGGATATGTAAAGAAAAATAAAAGTGCTATTGTCAGAAGAGGGAATAGATGCTAGGTAGGCAAAATTTAAAAAGAAATATATTACAAGGGTACATTCCCAAAGAGCATGCCTAAGATAGCCCATATGTTTGCTAAATTTAACTTTAGGAAGAGTGGAGATGGTTAAATGTAGGTCATTTGTTTTGCTCAGTGACATACGCCAATTTGGGGCCACAGCAGAATTGTTCGGGGCTACAAAGGAGAGAAAGGAAGGCTACTCTGTCCCAAGCTCAGTAAATGAACTTTCTGTTTAAGGAACATTAAATAACTATTTACAAATACCAGTTTGAACGGGGGTTGATGAAAACTTATGAGCTTGGCAAGTGAACTCAAAACCTACTTCAGCACTATCTCTAGAACCTTGAGTTCCAAATGCAACATCACAGGGCCTTGATATTGAAGACTGAAGTCAGAAGAATTAGAGTACTCTCTATCAGAAAATGGTATCAGTAGGTCATGAACCTGCTCCCGCTTCAATTCTTTTGGTAATATTTTGCGTGCATGATTCAGTGCCTTTGTCTTTATTTAAAAAAATTCAAATGTGTAAAAAGCTCTTTAAATACGGTCTCCCAGGTGTCTGTTGCAGCCTCAAGCCCCTTTCTTTCTTCTATTGTTCTCTTAATTGTTACTTCATAACAGTTAGTTGAGTATTCATATGCAAATATATGCAAATGAAAAGGGGCTCAATACATGAGATTTTTCACTACTAGTTAATTTCTACTTTTGGGTCTACTGATAAGATCTGCAAAACTGATTTTTTTCCCTACCCCTGCTCCTTGGGGCATAGAAGAGAAAAGATGGCATGAAAGCTACCTAAATATCTCAAAAGCTCTGCCATTGTTAAGATCCTTCTTTAACTTGGAAAGTAGTTTTTAATTGTTTTTTCCATTGTCTGTACAGCTCTCTCTTACAGAGTATGTCATGTTGAAGCTTCCATTGTTTGTTATTGCCTAGTTATTCAGGATCCAAAACGGCATTTGGAGTACTGTAATCAATACGGGAATGGGCTGGGAAAGGAAAGGAATAATCATCAGAAAAATAAATGGAATTTGATTGATTGATTGATTGAAACCATGACTCAAGACCACAAAATATTTATTAAATATCATGAGAGGAGGGAGATCTGATGAATACTACATTAAAAATATTTATAAAGCTTCTGAGAAACATCAGATAATTTGTAGAGTAGAGGAGGTAGTTAAAATCTAATGATTATGATTTTCCCTGATCTAATAGATTAAACATGTCTGCAAAGTCTTTGCTGTGCTACACTTAAGACGAGAAGTCTGTCTCTCATCCCTTTGAATCTGAGCTTGCCTTAAGTGATTTTCCTGACCAATGAATACAGTCAAAGTAGCTTCTGGGACTTCTGAAGCTAGGTCAAAAGGAGTCTTGCAGCATTCGCTGTGCTAAAGGAAAACTCATTCTAGGAACTCTGATGCTCTGCATAAGGAAGTCCAAGAAGCCTGTGGATAGGTCTTCGTGGATCACAACCAGGTCACTCTACAAAAAGACTAGGCTTAGCTCTCAGTAAACACCAGTACCAACTTGCTAGCCATGTGAGTGAGCTAACTTGGAAGTGGATGCTCTAGCACGAGTGAAGTCATTCCAGCTAACATCTCACAGAGCAGAGATGAGACACCCAGCTAAGCACTTCACAAATTTCTGATGCACAAAATCATGATCCAAAAAATTATTATTCTAAGCCACTAGGTTTTGGGATAGTTTGTTATACATCAACAGGTAATGGGAATGTTAGACATGAATTAAAAGGAATAAACAAAGTAACAGCTTGCTTTGTGAAGGCAGTCATACTACATGTACAATTTCCTTTACAAGACTAAAGAGGTGATCTATTCATAGATGGTTTAAAAACAGGAAGCAATTAAATTCAGTTTACAGATGCTAAAAAGAGCTTTTAATTGCTAAGATTTCCTTCCCCACATTTAACCTTGGCTCTTTCAGTCTCTATTCACCAGAAGAAGCCCTGGAGGAGAGGGAGGAGTGCATTGGTAAGGATAAATGTGCTGGCCAAGACTCCAATGTCCTCTGTACAACCTACAGATGCCTCAGTGACTAATCTTCATCTGCAGATAATTCAGAAACAGGGCAGATCCCTTGGATTTGAAAATGGGAACTAAAGCTCATCCATCTTCTCCTGATGGCTAAACAGGCTATTATTAGCAGGCCAGATGATTTAATAGGCCGGGGATGGAAAGGCACATGTTGATAATTAAACACTCCAGAGTTTCATTCCAAAGCAAATGTCCTTTAATAACATGAGTAAGGTTTGTTTGCTTTTAAAACCCTTCTCTTCCAATTCCAAGCCTCTGGAATGTGTTCAGGCATCAACATAAACCTTTTTGATGGACAGAAATGATGTGTGTCAAACCAATGGTCAATTGTTTCATGAAATTACCTGTCTGAATCAGCTTGGTAAATTCAAACATATATGAATTCTAAAAAGAAACTGAACCACTCCTTAGCAAATAGGAGCTGAGATCTAATAGATTGTGGTAGAGTGACATAAGCACTGTGATTTTGTGCTGGCTCTGCTTGGTGACTGTTTGACCTTGAACAAGTTAGAGATCTTTAGTGCCTTAGTTTGATCACCTAAAAGTGAAAAATACTTGATTCTAAGGTTCCTTCAGGCATTAAAGTTTGTTCGTTCTAGAAATTTTATTGTTGGAGGCAGGTCAAGATGGCAGCATAGGCACACTGTGAACTCACCTCTTCCCATGGACACAACTAATTTACAATTACTCTTGGAAGAATTACCCCTGAGAGAGAACTGAAAACTGGATAAAAAGAACCCTCGCAACCAGGGACAGTCCTGACTGAGGTGGAAGAAGCAGAAATTCCTTTCTGGAGAGAAAAAAAGCCGCCTTTGCAAGCTGTGGCATCTCAGGGCTGGCAGGGAGCAATCCTAAGGTACAACAGCCTTCCCTGGAGGAGTGGGGGACCTGACTAAGGTAGTGTTACCACTACAAGCATCCTTTGGATTCAGCACAACTGAGACGAGTGTCATAATATCTGGCTTTGCTGGTTACTAACAATAACAGGGAATACCTCCAGAAAAGCTATAGGGCATAAAGGGAATAAAAACTGGCTCTCAAAGTCCCCACACACAAATTCACCTGTTTCAGAAAGCAACCTAAAGTAACCCCAAAGAAAGGTGTACAGTCCTTTGGTGAAAAGAGATTCACCTGATAGGCTCTGGGTGCATCTTGGTGAGAGGTGAGACCTCTCCAGGGACTGAGACATAGATGGCAGCCATTATTGTGACCTAGTAGAGGCATGCTGATACAGACTTTGGCAGATGACATTGAAGTTGTTCCACTGTCTTGTTAGCCCATGGTCTGCCACATCCCCTAGAGAACTGATTTAATCCAGCTCAGCCAGGGCAGGCAGCCTTCCCTAGGGACTGGCCTCACCCAACAGCAAACTCTCAGGCATAGGCCTACTTAGGCTGGGTGCTTGGATCCTCTGCAGCCAGGTGAGTGGGTCCACCTCTAAGGGGCAGGGCATGTGTGAGGAGCAGGTTGAGTGTGTGGGGCATTGGTGGAGTGTGTGGGGCCTCTCCAATGGGGCAACTGGGTCTACTTCAGGGGGTCTGGGCACAAACACAGGGCAGGACTGTGTTGACAGTGTGTGTGGCCCTGTGGGTGGTGGGGCTTGTCAGCTGCAGAAGACTTGTGTTTCTCAAACACCTAAATAAGGGATTGACCCCACTTTACAAAGCCTAAAACACTTGGGTGTTCCCATGCCTGGGCAGCCCCACTCAGGTGTTATCATGAGAAAGCTGACAAGAGCCTTGCAAACCAGAGGCCTATAGCAATTGTAACCCCCTGAGCCTAGCAACCTGCCATGCTGGGGACCTACTCACTTAACAGAAAAACTGCAACAGGAATGTGCTATTAGACCTTGCAGCCAACTGTGCTGGGGGTCCCCATGCCAGATAAAGAGACTGAAGTGTCCATAGCAGTCACATGCAGCTAAGCATTACAACCAGCCAGCCAGGGGGACAGCCTAGCCTTCTGGGGCACCTGCAGCAAGAATAACTCTATCACAACAGAAGGACACCCCCTGGAACTGGTGATGAGAGGGAAGCAGTCTGCTGGGCCTCAAAAGCATCTCTTACATAAGGCCACTTCTCCAAGATCAAGAGATGTAGCTGACCAACCTTATATATAGATATAAGCACAGAGAAAGAGGCAACATGAGGAGGCAAAGGAATACATTTCAAGTAAGGGAACAGGACAAAACCCCAGAAAAAGAACTAAAACAACAGAAATAAATAATCTACCTGACAAAGCATTCAAACAAAAAGTCATAAGGATGCTCACTGATCTTGGGAGAAGAATGGATGAATTCAGTGAGAACTTCAACAAAGAATTGGAAAATATAAAAAAGAACGAATCAGAAATGAAGAATACAACACTGGAAATGAAAAATTCACTAGAGGGACACCATAACAGAGTTGATGATACAGAAACACAGATCAGAGAGCTGGATGAAAGACTAGAGGAAATCACCTAAGCTGAACAGATACGAGAAAAAAGAATTAAAAAGAACGAGAACAGTCTAAGGGACCTATTGGACAACATCAAGTGCACTAACACTTGTATTATAGGTGTCTTAGAAGAAGAAGAGAGAGACAAAGGGACAGAGAATCTATTTGAAGAAATAATGGCTGAAAATTTCCTAACCTAAGGAAGGAAATAGACATTCAAGTAAAGAAAGTGGAGAGAACACCAAAGAAGATAAACCCAAAGAGGCCCACACCAAGACAAATTATAATTAAAATGTCAAGGATCAAAAATAAAGAAAGAATCCTAAAAGCTGCAAGAGAAAGACAACAAGCTACATGCAAAGGAAACTCTATAAAGCTATTAGCTGACTTCTCAGCAGAAACCTTGCAGTCTAGAAGAGAGTAGTATGATATATGTAAAGTGCTGAAAGGAAAAACTCACAGCCAAGGATACTCTACCTGGCAAGGTTATCATTCAGAATGGAAGGAGAGATAAAGAGTTTCCCAGACAATCAAAAATTAAAGGTGTTTATCACCAAGCAATCAGCCTTACAAGAAGCCCTAAAGGGACTTATTTAAGTGGAAAAGAAAATACCACAAATATGAATAAGAAAATTACCAAAAAATAAAAATAAAATCATTGGTAAAGGCAAATATACAGTAAGGGTAGCAGATGAACCACCTGTGAAGCTAATACGAAGGTCAAAAGACAAAAGTACTAAAATTTTCTATTTCCATGAGATGTTAGTAGATACACACAAAAACAAAAGGGGTTAAATACAATATCAAAAACGTAAAATGTGGGAGGAGAGGAGTAAAAGAGTAGAGCATTTAGGAAGAAGTCAAACTTAAGAGACTGCCAACTTAATATAGATTGCTATATATGTAGTTTATTATATATGAAACTCATGATAATAACAAGACAGAAACCTATAATAAATACAAAAAAAATCAAGAGAAAGGGATCCAAATATGATACTAAAGAGAGCCATCAAATCACAAGGGAGGAGAGCAAGAAAAGAAGAAAGGAACCGAGAAGAACCACTAAAACATACAGAAAAAAGAGACAAAATGGCAATAAGTGCATGTTTATCAATAGCTAAATGATCCAATCAAAAGGCACAGGGTGACTGATTGGATAAGAAAACAAGACCCACATATAGGCTGCTTACAAGAGACATACTTCATACCTAAAGACACTCACTAAATGAAAGTGAAGGCATGGAAAAAGATACTCCATGAAAATGGCAATGAAAAGAAAGCTGGGGTAGCAGTACTTATATCAGACAAAATAGACTTTAAAACAAAACCTGTAACAAGAGACAAAGAAGGGCACTACATAAGGATAAAGGGAACAATCCAACAAGAGGTTATGACACTTGTAGATATCTATGCACCCAACACAGGAGAACCAAAATATATAAGGCAATTATTAACAGACATAAAAGGAGAAATAGACAGTAACACAATAATAGTAGGGGACTTTAACACTCCACTTTCACCCATGCTTAGATTATCCAAACAGAATATCAATAAGGAAACATTGGCCATAAAGGACACATTGGACCAGATGGACTTAGTAGATACATAGAGAACATTCCAACCAAAAACTGCAGAATAAACATTCTTTTCAAATGCATGTAGAACATTCTCCAGGACTGATCACATTAGGCCACAAAATAAATCTCAATAAATTTAAGAAGATTGAAATAATACCAACTGTCTTTTCTGACCACAGAGGTATGACACTAGAAATCAACTATAGGAAGAAAATCAGAAAAGCCACAAATATGTGATATTAAACAAAATGCTACTGACCAACAATTGGGTCAATGAAGAAATCAAAAGAGAAAGCAAAATATACCTGGAGACAAATGAAAATGCATATACAACATGCCAAAATCTATGGGAGACAACAAAAGCAGTTCTAAGAGGGAAGTTTATAGCAATACAGGCCTACCACAAGAAACAAGAAAAATCTCAAATAAACAATGTAACAGTGCACCTACAGGAACTGGATAAAGAGGAACAAATTTCCAAATCAGTAGAAGGAAGGAAATGATAAAAATGTGTGGAAATAAATGAAATAGAGACTAAAATAATAATAGAAAAAATCAATGAAACCAAGAGCTGGTTCTTTAAAATCATAAACAAAATTGAAAACTTTTAACTAGACTCACCAAGAAAAAAAGAAATAAGGCTCAAACAAATAAAATCAGAAATGAAAGAGGCGAAATTACAACAGACACCTCAGAAATACAAAAGATTATAACAGAATACTACAAAAAGCTATATGCCAACAAATCGTATAATCTATAAGAAATGGATAAATTCTTAGAATCATACAACCTTCCAGAAATGAATCAAGAAGAAATAGAGAACTTGAATAGACCAATCACCAGTAAGGAGATTGAAACAGTAATCAAAAACCCTCCAAAAAATAAAAGTCCAGGACAACATAGCATCCCTGGTGAATTCTACCAAACGTTCAACTAAGACTTAATACCTATTGTTCTCAAACTCTTCCAAAAAATTGAAGAGGAGAGGAAGCTTCTTAATGCAGTATACAAAGACAACATTACCCTGATACCAAAACCAGACAAGAACAACACAGAAAAAGAAAATTTCAGGCCAATATCACTGATGAACATTGATGCAAAATCCTCAACAAAATACTAACAAATCGAATACAACAATGCATTAAAATGATCATACACCATGATCAAGTGGGATTTATTCCAGGGATGCAGGGATGGTTCAACATCTGCAAATTAATCAACATGATACACCACATTAGCAAAATTAAGACTAAAAATCACATGATCATCTCAATAGATGCAGAGAAAGCATTTAAAAAGATTGCAGCATCCATTTATGATAAAAACTCTGCATAAAATGGGTATAGAAGGAAAGTACCTTAACATAATAAAGCCCACATATGACAAACCCACAGCTAATATCATTCTCAATGGAGAAAAACTGAAAGCTATCCCTCTAAGAACAGGAAACAGACAAGGATGCCCACTTTCACCACTCTCATTTAACATAGTATTGGAAGTCCTAGCCAGAGAAATCAGGTAAGAAAAAGAAATAATAGGGATCCAAATTGGAAAGGAAGAAGTGAAACTGTCACTATTTGCAGATGACATGATTTTATATATAAAAAACCCTAAAGAATCCACTAAATATCTTTTAGAAAAAATAAATGAATATGGTAAAGTTGCAGGATACAAAATCAACATAAAAGGTCAGTTGTATTTCTATACACTAACAACAAAGTAGCAGAAAAAGAAATTAAGAATGCAATCTCATTTACAGTTGCAACAAAAAGAATAAAATACCTAGGAATAAACTTAACCAAAGGGGTGAAAGATCTGTACACTGAAAACTATAAAACATTGTTGAAAGAAATTGAAACACAAAGGAGTGGAAAGATATTCTATGCTCTTCTAGTGGAAGAATTAACATAGTTAAAATGTCTATACTTGCTACAGCAATCTACAGATTCCATGCAATCTCTATCAAAGTTCCAACATTTTCCACAGAAATAGAACAAAGAATCCTAAAATTTACGTGGGATAAAAAAGACCTCGAATAGCCAAGGGAATCCTGAGAAAAAAGAACAAGCCTGGAGGTATCATGCTCCCTGATTTCAAAATATACTACAAAGCTATCATAACCAAAACAGGTTGGTACTGCCACAAAAAGAGACACACAGATCACTGGAACAGAACCAAGAGCCCAGAAATAAACCCACAGACCTATGGACAGCTAACTTTTGACAAGGGATTCAAGAACATACAAAGGAGAAAGGAAAGTCTTTTCAATAAATGGTGCTGGGAAAACTGGACAGCCACATGCAAAAGAATGAAAGTAGACCATTATCGTACACCATACACAAAAATTAACTCAAAATGGATTAAAGATTTAAATGTAAGACCTGGAACCATTAAACTTCTAGAAGAAAACATAGGCAGTGCGCTCTGTGACACTGGTGTTAGCAGCATATTTTCAAGTACCATGTCTGACTGGGCAAGGGAAACAATAGAAAAAATAACCAAATGGGACTATATCCAACTAAAAAGCTTCTGCACAGCAAAAGAAACCATCAACAAAACAAAAAGACAACATAACAATTGGAAGAAGATATTTACAAACTATATTGCTGATAAGGGGTTAATATCCAAAATATACAAAGAACTCATACATCTCAACAACAAAAAAAGTCACAATCCAATTAAAAGATGGCAAAAGATCTGAGCAGACATTTCTTCAAAGATATACAGATGGCCAACAGGTAATGCAAAGGTGTTCAACATTATTAACTATCAGTGAAATGCAAATCAAAACTACAATAAAATATCACCTCACTCCCATCAGAATGGCTACAATTAAAAAGACGGGAAACAACAAGCGTTGGAGAGGATGTGAAGAGAAGGGAACTCTCATACACTGCTTGTGGGAGTGGAAACTGGTGCAGCCACTATGGAAAACAGTATGGTGATTCCTCAAAAAATAAGGATAGAACTACCGTACAACCCAGCTATTCCACTGCTGGGTATTTATCCAAAGAATGTGAAAACATGAATGTGTAAAGATACATGCACCCCTGTGTTCCTTGCAGCATTATTCACAACAGCCAAGACTTGGAAGCAACCTGGGTGCCCATCAAGGGACAAATGGATAAAGAAGATATGGTATATATACACAATGGAATACTACTCAGCTATGAGAAATGATGAAATCCAGGCATTTGTGACAACATGGATGGACCTTGAGGGTATTATGCTAAGTGAAATACGTCAGAGGGAGAAAATCAAATACCGTATGATCTCGCTCATAAGTAGAAGATAAAAACAACAACAAAAAACAATCGCATAGAGACAGAAATTGAATTGGTGGTTACCAGAGGCGAAAGGGTGAGTGGGGAGGGTGAAAGGGGTGACATGGTACATGTTTATGGTGAGGGATGGTAATTAGTCTTTGGGTGGTGGACATGATGTACTCTACACAGAAATCGAAATACAATGATATACACCTGAAATTTATATAATGTTACAATGTTAACCACAATAAAAATTAAATTAATTAACTTTAAAAAAGAGAGCATTTTCATTGTCAAACCAAATTCTTCTTTCAATTATAAATTGGCTTATGGGGTGGTTGAGTTAGTAGGAATTGGATTATTATTTGCTCTAGGCACATGCATCTCTTCTCTCAGCCCTCTTGATTTACCGTATTCCCTGACATTCTTTTAACAAAGATTGTGATTTTTATAATTGTAAATATTTATTTTGCTCATAACTATGTGCCAAGCTCTGGGCAAAAAGCCTTACAAATGTTTTCGGATGCATTCCTTACAACTCATTGAGGTGAGATCTAAGTAGCCCTACTTTACAGGTAATATGATTGGGTCTCAGTTAGACCTGGTATTTCACAGAGTGGTGGAGCTGGGATTCAGATCCACGTCAGTGCGATGCCAGAGTTCATGCCTGAATATTTCTGTCCTACAGCTATTTATTTAAATGCCCACAGTCATCCTGAAGACCAGCAAAGGCTTTTAAAGTAAAACATTTTAAATATATATTTATATAAAAATAACATGATATTATTGGACATTTAAAAAATATATTTAAAAATATATATTTATTTTATATCTATACACATATATATATCAGAAACAATGTAAGATTGAAGACTGTAAAATCAGCAGGCTCATTGAGAAAGGTTCTTCTGCATGGGATGGTGTTTGCACTGATCTCTTGGGTGATTCTTTTCCATCCTTGGCTTGGAATAGGCTTCAGGGAGGAATTGAGCTATAAAGCTGGGAAAGAAAATAAAATGCTTTTCCAGAAAAATATCCTTTCTGTTCTTTTGAGGGAAGGCTGCTTGATGTTATTTTCAGCGCATTGCGGTACTTCTAGAGAAGGGACTTTATTTTTTAAGCGGGAGAATTGCCGTCAGGACATTGCTGTCTGTTTTCTGTTTCTGGAATGACAAACTCCGATTCTTCTTTAACAGTAGATTTCCATTGTTCCAAGGGAGTCACCACAGTGAACTTTCGGTTAAATAAATGTAGAACAAAGCCGTACCTTTTCTTCAGAAAGGTGTGCATCTGCAGTACGTGCTTTAATTGATTTAGGGCTCAGGCTGAGTGAGCCTTTGTTACTCCTTCCTGCGCACAACCATGAAGAGCCGGGAGAGCAGGAAAATTGGCATAAATAAAAGGATCTCCTAGATCAATTTAAGAGTTTCCAAACATTTAGAACATATTTGGTGGATTGAAGTGATCCTGATTCAGACCAGCAATCAGGAAGGCCCAGAAGCTGACAAAGGAAGACTCATTGTAGAGATATTATTGTCCATACTTCAGCCAGATTAGCTCGGCTCCTGTTATGGACTGAATATTTGTCTCCCTAAAATTCAGATGCTGAAGCCCTAACCCCCATTGTAATGTTGTTTGGAAATAGGGACTTTGAGAGGTAAAGGGATTAGGTTATGAAGGTGGGACCCTCAGGTCGGGATTATTGCCCTCACAAGAAAAGGAAGAGAGATATCTTCCCCCAACACACACTCATGCACATGCACTGAGGAAAGGCCATGTGAGGACACAGCAGAAGTCAGTCATCTGCAACCCAAGGAGAGACACTTCACCAGGAACTAAACTGGCCATCACTTTGATGTTGGATTTCTCAGCATCCAAACCATGAGAAAATAGATTTCCATTGCTTAATTCACCCAGTTTATTTGTTTGTTATGGCAGACAGATCAGACTAAGACAGCTTCCCTTTATTATTTCTTTGCACCCCTCCCCTATTTCCATGTGTTTTGGCTTCCAACAGCTATTAAGCAGCTCTCTTCTTGGAAGACAATCCTTGGGAGTTCTCCTGAACCCGCTCAGATCAAGACAACACCAAGATGTAATTTACACCCCAGATTTCTCCCCCAGCATGAGAGTCAGCATAGCATCTTATTTTGGCTCTTCCTTTTGTATCCTTCCTCCACTTCCTGACAGTTTATCCTGAGAGAATTTCCGTAATGAATCACTTGCACATGAATCCTTGTCTCAGGCTTGGCTTCTGGAGAACCTGACCTGAGATGCTAGCTATAAAAAAGAGATATCTGTGGCCGGCCTGGTGGCATGGTGGTTCAGTTCATGTGCTCTGCTTGGGCACCCGGGTTTGCGAGTTCGGATCTCAGGCAAAGACCTAGCACTGCTGGTCAAGCCACGCTGTAGCAGAATCCCACATAAAATGGAGGAAGATTGGCATAGATGTTAGCTCAGCGACAATCTTCCTCAAGAAGAAAGAGGAAGATTGGCAACAGATGTTAGCTCAGGGCCAATCTTCCTCACACACACACAAAAAGAGAGATGCCTGGACTGTAGATCTGGACATCAACTGGCCTGTAGAGCTTGGACTCAAGAGATAGCGTGAAGTTCATGAGGAAACTCCTATTGTATCTTTACCTTTGTGCTTAGTACAAATGTGGAAAAACTGGCAGAGATTTCCTTTACCTATAAAATAACCAGATCTAGCTAACTGCTTTAATTGATACCTCTTAGGGTGCCCACTCAGTCTGTAATCTACAGTCCTGTCTCTGAGAAGTGCTTTCCCACCTCTAAAGTTACAGAGGTGAGGGCCACCCAACCCGAATTCCAGCTACTCTGGCCTCCTTTCAATTGGAACGTGTGCTCTATTTTTCAGTCTCAGGGCTTTGCACATGCTATTTACTCTTTCACACTGCCTGAAATTTTCTCATGGGTTACCTTTCTAACTCCATCTCTAGTAATCCAGCCATCCCAGAATTGTGAATATGTTTTGGAAAACACAGCCAAGGGTAGCTCTTTTAGAAACCACTGATCAAGCTTCTTTGTCTTACATCATTTCAGGACCAACCCTGGACCTCAGTTGTCATGGCTTCTGCATTTACTCTTTAAATTTTTCTTCTACCAACTGCTCCAACTCTCATCTCCTTATTATTATTATAAGGGGTCTCTTAAAAGCCAGCATTCTTCTGTGTCCCCAAACTAGCATCATTAGCATCACCTAATAGCTTATTAGGAATGGAAATTCTCAGGCCTCTTCTCAGATTCAGAAACTCTGAGGTGAGCCCGGCTGTCTGTGTTTTAACGAAGACCTCATGCTATTTTGACATACATTGAATTTTGAGAACAACTGGTCTAAGTGTTAGAAGACTTTGAATCTTGATATATAATGGCAAATACTAGAATTTTTTTAAAAACTCAAACAAATAAACAAACAGGCAATCTTTCCTCAGGATCTTGGTTCTTGGAAATCATTAGTGCTTTGTTAATCTGCTAAGGCTTCCATTAACAGAGTACCACAAATTAGGTAGCTTAAAGAACAGAAAAATTTATTGTCTCACAGTTCTGGAGGCTAACGTTTGAAATCAAGGAGTCAGGAAGGTTGACTCCTTCTGAGGGCTGTGAGTGAGAATCTGTTCCATGTCTCTCTCCTAGCTTCTGGTGGTTTTCTGGTGAACTATCGTATTCCTTGGCTTGTGACAGAGTAATTCCAATCTCTGCATAATGTTCTCTCAATGTCTGTGTGTCCAAATTTCCCCTTTTTTGAAGAAGAAGATTAGCCCTGAGCTAATATCTGCTGCCAAACCTCCTCTTTTTGCTTAGGAAGACTGGCCCTGAGCTAACATCTGTGCCCATCTTCCTCTACTTTATATGTGGGACACACCACAGCATGGCTTGATAAACAGTGCATAGGTCTGCACTCAGGATCCGAACCAGCTGCCAAATTGAAGCACATGAACCCAACCACTGCTCCACTGGACCAGCCCCCAAATTTCCCCTTTTTGTAGTGGTATAAGTCGTATTTGATTAAGGCCCACCCCAGGGATCTCATTTTAACTTCATTAGCTCTCTAAAGACCCTATCTCTAGATAAGGTCATATTCTGAGGTATTGGAGGTTACGCCTCCAAGGTAGCTTTTCTGTTGAGATACCATTCACCTCACAACATGATTAAGTTTGTTTTTTTCCTGGGTCATATCCACTCTCTTACAGAGGCCATGGCAACTACAGCTGAATAGCTGTAATGAAACAATAATAGCTGAATGAAACAATGAGGAAAAAAAATCAAAAGAATATCCAATTATTTTCTTGCCAAAACAGTTTAGTTAGAGGCAGAAAGACCAAGAACTCAGTTACTCACAAACTCCAAGGCTCATCATATTAGTTGGCTCAGGCTGCCATAACAAAATACCATAGCCCAGATGGCCGAAATGACAGAAAGTTATTTCCTCACAGTTCTGGAGGCTGGAAGTCCAAGATCAAGGTGCCAGCAGGGTCAAGTTCTGGTGAGAGCCTTTCCCTTGGGTTGCAGACAGCCAGCTTCTTGCTGGGTGCTCACACTACCTCTTCCTTGTGGGAGCATAGAGAGGCAGGGCAAGCTCTCTCTGGCATCTCTTCTCATAAGGACACTAATCTCATCATGAGACCCCACCGTCTTGACGTCATCTAATCCTAATTACCTCCAAAGGCCTCATCTCCACATTCCATCCCATTGGGAGTTAGGGCTTCAATATATGAATTGGGGTACACAAACATTCCATCCACAACACTTACCCAGAGAGATTCTGATTTATTTCATCTAGAGTGGAGTCAGTCCTTTTGAATTTTTAGATAACACAGGTAATTGTGATGCAGAGGTAGTTGTTCAAGCCGTTGTCCTAGCTCATAATTTCTATGAAAAAGTCCAGCAATTTTATGCTCCTAGTTCCCACAGAAGAGGGCATGAAACTAGTCAAAGCTATCACATCTTCCCTCGCTATTCCGATTGCTTGTGTATATCTCGTCAGCCCACCTCTTTTGTGAGCACTTGAAGGAAAGTCACCCCATTTCTACTTCTTAAGTTCTTCAGAAATGTCAGCTGATTGGTCAAATAAAATCTTGAATTCTTTACTTTAACCCTTTTGCTTCAACAACTATACAAATAAAAAATCAATACATGTACATCATTAAGTCTCTTCTGTGATGGAGAAATGCAAGGACCACATGTTGGAAATTTTACCATGTCTAACTTCAGAGTGTAGGATCTGAACCTGGGTTGGCCAAGTGATAGAGACACTGAAAGGCAAACTCAGCCTCTAAGCCTCTGTTTAGTACTTGTTTCTCTATTATCTAAGTCTCCCTTATACTCTGGATGGTTAGTAAAACTCTGACGTAACAGGCCAAATCTTATTCTAGGGTTGCTGTGAGATGTATTAGGATTGCAAAAAGGGTCAAAAGTGATTTCTCTCCTACATAGGTAATTATGGATGGAAAGTTAGGGAAGTCAGTCTTAAACCCCTGTCCCTCCCCTCCGCTTTCATCCCTTGTTTAAAAAAAAAGGAATTGGAATGTCAGGATCTTGGGAAATATATTATAAAAATAATGATCTAAAAGTCAGTCTCCTGTCCCCAATTCTCTGCCACCAAATCCAAGTAAAACCACTCACATGCTACCAACTTCTGAAAAAAGCAGTTTCCTATCTGTCCACCTATTATAGGATTTTTCTGTTAAGCCCAGAACACCCTGATTTGTTTGGAGAGATAAATTCCACCCCCAGCATTTCTTTAATAATCCTTTTATACTTTCTTCTTATCTCTCCTCTTGCTGCTATTGTTTGATAGTGCCACTTAAACAGGTCTTTCCACAAGGTTACTCAAATTAAACATTAGCCAGCTCAATAAGTAGCTACAGAAAACTACTGACGGTATCTAGCAAGATAAACATCCACACACCAAACTTTTGAGATTTCTTTATTTCTGCCTTAATTGTCTCTAGGGAATGTTTTTTAAAGACTACCTGACTTGTGTTCTGTTCTGTTTTCAGTTTTAGGACTTCTGGTGCCAAATGGACCATGTGGCATTGATAATTGGCTAGATTTCAATTCATTTTGATAATAGTAAATTTTAACATTTACAATCTGTGCTTGGGTTCAAGAGACTGAAACACTACATTTAGAGATTCATTCCTTTGGATTAAACAATAGAAAATATTAAAGAAACCTGTATTCTTTATCAGTGGTTCTCTAGGTAAGGCAAAAAATCCAACAACAAATGAAAAAACCAGTAATAACAAAGAACAACTTCTAGGCTAACACCTAAGTGAGAATTAGTTTATCAGAAATGGTCCTCTTGTAGGAAGCTCAGATAAGCTAAAAGCACTGGATGCCTAAATGTCAGGGGGCTGGGTACTACAAAGGGAAGATAAGGCCCAGAACACGAGCATTACAGGTGGGCGGTATCACAGGTAACCTTGACCTGCTTCATATTTATTCCCGGGCAAGCCCTGAGCAACACGCCCTGCTCTAGGGCAGGAGTTCTCTCTCTTTTGCCCTTATGCTTTCATGGACTGAGTACAAACTTCAGGTTCAGACATGCTTCTGGACAAATCTGCTTTCCCCATTACTACTTGTGACATCAGGATGAAATTGACCCTCATCAAGCTCAGTCTTATCATCCACAGAAGGTTCATAATAACGTACATCTAATAGTGTTGTTGGGAAGATAAAGTGAAATAATGTTCATAAGGTATCTGGCTTATACAGAGACCAAATAAATACTAGCTTGCACCCAACACAGCAATCTCTCCTTGGCCTCACATACGATTTAGTTTTTTGCTTTTTTTCCTGCCCCAGAAACACATGAAAGAAAGGATGTAGCATTTTGGCAGAGCATAATAAAAACTATGTAAGAGTCGCCTGATAACTGCTAGCTGAACGGTTGGCTCTGCTTATTTTCTCTCCCTATGTCCTTCCCACGTCGCTCAAAGAACATAGAAGCGCTTGGGGTGGCCTTTGACTATACGGGACTGGAGATCTTCAACAAAAGCATTTTTAACTGTAGAGAAATACTAGGAATTCCACACCTTATTTTTCTGTAAGATACCCAAGACCCTTAGAGAACACATCAGGAAAAAACAGGTACCCCTAGATTTTGCTATATTACACAGTACAGAATAATAATATATTTTTGTTGTTGTTACAGTGTATAATATGATAGTATATTATATGCTATAGTATATAATATGTAATTTATTATAGTATGGTATTGTATGTTAATACTATACTATCATTTAATATTTTATTATATAGAAATACATATTAATCTATATTTACTACATATTCCTCCAGAATATATGTGAGATGCTTTTCACAATAGATGGCAGAAAATGTGGGAGAAAGTGCAAAATCAGAACTAACAACCTGGTCATTGGTAATCAGTTTTCAAGTAATGTGGGATTCAGGGAGAAATAAAGATGTGCTGTGTATTGGGAGGGGGGGGTGGGTGTAAATAAGGGCAAGTAGAAGAAGAAAAATAGAAGAAAAATAGGGGAAATTCTGGAGGCTTCCAGTTGTTAAGGATCAATCTATGCGTCTCCTGGAACCCTCCAGGGTGATCACCCAGGTGAGAGCAGAGAATATTTTCTTTTTATCTTTCAATCACTGCCTTTGTCCATATAAAATAAAAATATCGATCACTGGAAGGTGATAATGGTTTCTCAGTCAAAATGTTATTTGTTGTTGGAATTCATTTCCCTGTCGCTTGATTTTTATGTCACTCTCCCCAGGTCTTCAATCTTCTTCAGATGTGGTCAATGTACTGGCAGGTCCCAGGAAGACCTAACAGTTGGGACATTCTTGGAAAAGACCCAACCTGGCCACGGGGATGTCCTGCCAGGATTCACACCTCAATTCCCAGCCCCCTCCTGCTTTCCACTCTTGATACAAAAGAATAATTTTGATTTTTAGTTCCTGACATGATTACAAATTAGTGTAGTCTGCTTCGCTCCCCTGAGGCTCACCCTGGTGATATTGTATAGGAGAGAGAGAAGCGTTTTAAACCCACAAAAGCAATTGCAAAGATGTGAACAAACTTGGAGAGATAGAAAGCAGTTTTAACTGATAAAAGGAGCAAATGGCAAACCAGGGTGGGAGAAAGCCCAGTGTCATCCACGTATGTGGAATAAAATATGAATTAAAAGTAAAAAGTCAATATAAAGGATAAATAGCAATATGTATCCAGCCCAAATGGTTTTCAGATCCAGAATATAGAGTTTTATGATGTTGCCACAAGACAACAGGAAGGAATAGTGTGATGAAAAATTTTTTAAAAATTTTTTGGAGGATATGGAGAACGGAGTCACAAGTTTTAACTCCTGTATATGATTCCTTAAAGGTAGGAAAGGTCATAAATGGAGGTGAAAACACATTTTAAGAAATGCGGGCTGAGAATTTACTAGATTTAGTGGATAACAAAAAGCCTCAATTTGAAAGGGATTATAGAGTGCTACGGTGGTGAGAGGATCCCACACCTACACAACTTATAGTGGATGCCAAGAACAAAAAAGGGCAAAAATAACATGTTCAAACTTCCCAGACAAAAAAGCAAATCATTGAACATCAAGCTTCTCGACAGCACTATAAGGAAAAATAACGGGGTAATATTTTCAAAATGTTGAACAAAAAGAACATCAAACAAAATGTTTTAAATACGCTAAGTAATTATTTCAATATAAATGAACAAAGCTATTTTCAGCTCTCATAAAGTTTACCTTATATAACCCTTTTGAAAGTATGCTTGGAGGAAGTAGTCAGACAAGCAGAGAAATCTTAGAGGATATATATATTTGTTGTTAGTACCATTGCATGAATTCCAACTCTCAGTGACCCTGTGTAGAACAGAACAGAACCGTCTCCGGTCTTTTTGTACCATCCTCTCGTCTTTCAGTGCTATATCAGACAATGCTCCCCTGCTATTCATAGGGTTTTCATGGCTGAAGTGGGTGGACAATTCCTTCTTCCTAGTCTGTCTAGTCTGGAAGCTCCACTGAAACCTGTCCACTGTGGGTGAACCTGCTGGTATTTGAAATACGAATAGCCAAGCTTTCAGCATCACAGAAACACACAGTTACCACAGTATGACAACTGAGAGATGGGTGGTGTGTTTCCCTGGCCAGGAAATGAACCCGGGCCACAGCAGTGAGAGCATCAAATCTCAACCACCAGACACACCAGGGCTAGTATGCATATAATATGTACATGAAATTAGGAATAAGGAAATAATTCCATCAAGTTTATTGTCTAAAGAAGTAAGGACAGTACATATCTGAGGTGCGAGTATTCTCAATACTATATAAGTACAGGGAAAGATACAGTTATTAATTAGCTTAAATGATATTTTAGAGGATATTTATAAGTTAGGCAAAATTAACTAAAGACTAAAAATAGAATGTATATAAAGAAGAAATCATAAAGGAAATTAAAATACACTATACTGAGCACTGAATGACAACATAAATGTACTCCTAAGAGGAAAATTAATAAATATCCAATGTAAAAAGTTGAGAAGAAAAATAAATAAAAGACAAAAGCCAATGACACAAGAAGAGAGCCAGTCATAATCTTAGCTGGCTCTAGAGAACAGCCTGGGCATGTACCCCCCATGAAGGCAGGGGTTTCAGTCTGCTTTATTCACTGCTATATCAGAGTGCCCAGAACAATGCTTAGCACCTTACAGCTTCTAGTAAATATTTAATAAATGACTGAATAAATAAATCCCAACTATATGGAGAGAATATTACCAAAAATGTGATTTTTCGAAGGATCCATATGGTATAGATATCTCTGGCAAGAGTGATCTAAGAAAAAAATAAAAGGGAATATACAGATAAACAAAACATAGAACAAAAAAGACATAGTAAGTATACGTACACAAGAGCTTTAAAATAATAAAGAATTATTATAACAGCTGCACACTGATAGGTCTGAAAACTTAGAAGACAAATTTGTATAAATAAAATATAAAAAGCCAGAATTGGAGCAAGGAGAATAAAAACCTGAATAGACCAATAACCATTAGAGAAATTGAAACGGTAATTTCAGGCTCTCCTCCAAAGACGCCTCAGGTCCAAATAGCTTCATAGCTGAATTCTCACATACTTTCAAGGGATAGATGTTTCCTATCTTATAAAAGATTTTCCAGAAAACTAAAAAACAAAACAAAACAGAGAAAGGAACCTAAGTTTTTATGAGGCTAGTATAATATTGATTTCTCAATTGGATAAGTAGAATACAAAATACAGCATTTATAGATCCATTTCATCTTTCATCACATACGGGACTAATCATGCAACTATTTTAATAGGTACAAAAACATCATTTACTAAATTTCAATGTCTTCTTTTGACATAGACTCAGAAAATCACTAGTAGAATGAAACTTCCCTAACTTAATAAAGACCTTATAATTAAAACCTACAACTTCATATTTAATGGAAAAACTGCAGCCACATTCCTTCAGGTTTATGAATAAGATAATAATATCTTTTATAACCACTCCTGTTTAACATGGTACTCAATTTCTTCGTTAATGCTATGCCAAAAAGGAGGAAATGTAAACATTAGACGAGAAAACATACAATTTAAGATTTAAGTAAGATAATCTGTATAGGAAATGCAACATACTTCTAAGATAAAATATTAGCCTTATCTGAGTAGTCTGTTAGTTGCCCTGATACAACATCAACATATAAAAATCAATAGTGTCCTCTTTTAACCAATAATATTTACCTAGAAAATAGTATAAACTATATAATATTCAGATAACAACAAAAAACTATACATAAGGTATCCAAGATAATAGTCTGACAAAGAATGCAAAACTACTTTTTACAATGAAAAATCTTAAATTCTATTAATTTATCTAAAAGAAGTGTAAAATAAGTAGAAAGATTGCAATATGGTCCTGGATGATTGAACATAATTTATAAAGAGGCAAGTAGATTCCAAATTTCATCAACACATTTGATATAATCCTAAAAAAAAAATTCAACTTAATGTTTTAACAAAATTGAAACATTTATTTCAAAATTTAAAAGAAAGATGAAAGTGCTACAGATAGTGCTTCTAAAATGAAGGGCAACAAGAAATATTGCAAAGTCATCATTATAAAAAAAATATGAACAACTTGAAATAATATAAGAGACATTGAAAAATAGGAAAAGAGCTTAAAATAAGTCCCATTTATATATGTAATTTGATTTAAATCATTGAGGAAGGAAAACTGGTCAATTTATAGAAAAACAAAGAAATCTTGATCCTTATCTTATACCATACAAAGAGAGCCCCCACTGCACCCCACAGATGGATAAAGTACTCAAATGTGAAAGATAAAGCTATAAAGCTGTAAGATCAAAAATAGAAGAAATCTTTGTCCCTAGGGATGGCAAAGAACTTCTTAAACAAGAAGGTAAAAGCAAAATATAAGAAAAATTGGTAATTATGACTAGTAAAAACTAAGGAGATCTTTTAATGAAGGAAACCACTGAAAAGGTTAATGACAGATGATAGAATAGGGAAAATTATTTGCAATGTCAAAGGGTAACATAAGTTTCATATTGAATATAAAAGGAACTTCTGCAAGTCAAGGAGAAAAGATAGGGAAAAATAATTGATTTTAAAATTTAGTTAAAAGATTTGAGTAAGGAATTAATAGAAATGAAAATCAAGAAATCACTATTATTAGTAATAGTATTAAAATCCTTACTTTCATTATTAAGATTTCTGACCTAAAGAAACAGAATAAGACGTCAATGGAATGTAGCATAGTAACTTTGAGAACGGAAAAGAGTTGTGAATTGAGGGCACAGAACTCTCCCCAGAGTTGTACAGACTTTTTTCAGCCTCTACGCATTTCAAGTCTCAGACACCTCTCCATGGAGCTACAACTGCGTAATAGGAAAATAACGGATGATGCCTAATAAGCAAGAAGATGGTCCTTATGGCCATCTGTGAGACATTTTTTGGTGCTTTTCAGAAAAGGTTAGTGAAGAATTGGGAAGGAGTCTTAAGAAAAAGTTTAGAGGCATTGCAATAACCTATGAGGGAATAATCAAATGAATGTCATTTGGGGCTGTTATAAACCAACCTTTTCACACAGCAGGTTTAGCCTCTGTAATCTGAAGCTTACTAATGCTAGATGCTAGATACTAGATGCTAGTTTTATAAAGGGAAATAGAGCATTGTCTCTGTCCTCTCAGGTCTGGAAACCTTTCTTGTCTCTCTATTAGAAATAAAAGTTACTATTATTTTTTCAAGTTGGCTAGAATCAGAATAGGGAGCCAACAACTTTATCATCAAGAGCTATAAATATTAATGTTTGGCAGTGAGAACAATGATGAACCACAGGTAGATAAGAAGGTGACTCTGAATCTTGATGCTAGCAAAGAGGTAAAGTAAATTACTATTTTAAGAAATTAATTAAGGGGCTGGCCTGGAGGTGTAGTGGTCAAGTTTGCGTGCTCTGCTTGGGTGGCCCCGGATTCACAGGTTCGGATCCTGGGCACGGACCTAGCACTGCTCCTCAAGGCATGCTGTGGTGGCATCCCACATAAAATAGAGGAAGATTGGCACAGTTGTTAGCTCAGCAACAATCTTCCTCAAGCAAATGGAAGAAGATTGGCAATAGATGTTAGCTTAGGGACAAGCTTCCTCATCAAAAAAAAATAAATTAATTAAATTATTATTTTTCTGCCACTTGTGTTAGTTGATATTTTATTTTCATTTAATATGGCTAATTTTCAGAACCCTAGTATCCCTGAGTTGACAGAGACCTTAAATCCCCCCAGTCCTCACACATTAATGATGCTTTTAGGTATTTAAACTGATATTTTATAATATAATTTTATAACATAAAATATAACATCCAAATCCCAGCTGTTTATTATTTTTTAAAAATATTTAATATTATTATTTTTTTGGTGAGGAAGATTGGCCCTGAGCTAACATCTTTTGCCAATCTTCCTCTTTCTGCTTGGGGAAGAAGATGGTCCTGAGGTAACATCTGTGCCAGTCTTCCTCTATTTTGTATGTAGGACACTGCCACAGCATGGCTTGATGAGCTGTGTGTAGATCTGCACCTGGGATCTGGACCTGGGCTACCAAAGGGGAGTGTGCAAACTTAATCACTACACCAACCAGGCTGACCCCCTAACTGTTTATTTTTATATAAGTTTACAAGCTGATCTTAAAACTTGCAAGGAGATCCAGTGGACCTAGAAGGGCCAAAATAATCTTGAAAAAGAACAAATTTGAAGTACTCATACTTTCCAACTTCAAAATTTATTGCAAAGCTATAATAATCAAAATAGTGTGGTACTGGCATACAAATGGACATATAGGTCAATGGAATAGAGTTGAGAATCCAGACATAAATATGTGCATATTTGGTCAATTGATTTTTGACAAAGTTACCAAGATAACCCAATGAGGAGAAGAATAATGTTTTCAACAAATAGTGTGGAACAACTAGATCTATATGTGCAAAAGAACAAAGTTGTACCCCTACCTCACACTATACACAAAACTTAACTCAAAATGGATCATAGACCTAAATGTAAGAGCTAAAACTATAAAACTCATAGAAGAAAACATAAGAGTCAGTCTTCACAACCTTAGGTTAGACAGTAGTTTCTTAAACATGGCACGGAAACACAAGTGACAAAAGAAAAAAATAGACAAATTGAAAAATTTTAAAATATTCATGCTGCAAATGATACCATCAAGACAATGAGAAGACAACTCACAGAATGAGTGAAAAATATTTGCAAATGATATTTCCAAGAAGGGACTTTTATCAAGAATATATAATGTACTCCTACAATTCAATAATAAAAAGACAGAGGTTGGCCCCATGGCCAAATGGTTAAGTTCACGCGCTCAGCTTCAGTGGCCCAGGGTTTCCCCAGTTCGGATCTTGGGCATGGACATGGCATCACTCATCAGGCCATGTTGAGGCAGCATCCCATACGCCACAACTAGAAGGACCCACAACTAAAATAAACAACTATGTACGAGGGGGCTTTGGGAACAAAAAGAAAAAATAAAATCTTTAAAAAATAAATAAATAATAATAAAAAGACAACCCAATTTTAAAATGGGCAAAATATTTGAATAGATACTTATCGAAAAAAGATATACAAATGGTCAATAAGCACATGAGAAATTATCCAACATTGTTAGTCATTAGGGAAATGCAAATAAAAACCATGATGGCATTCCACTTCACACATCCAAGCATGCTTCCAATTAAAAAGTCAGACAATAGCAAGTGTTGGCAAGGACGTGAAGAAATTGGAACAATTATATGCTGTTGGTGGGAATGTAAAATAGTGCAGTCACTTTGGAAAACAATTTGGTAGTTTTTCAGAAAGTTAAACGTAGAGTTACCATATGGATCAGCAATTCCACTTCAAGTATACACTGAATACAAAGGAAAATGTATGTCCACAAAAAACTTGTACATGAATGTTCACAACAGCATTATTAATAACTGCCAAAAAATGAAAACAACCCAAATGTCCATCAACTGATGGATGGATATACAAAAGCTGGTATATTTTAAGGTGGACTATTATTCAGCAACAGAAAGGAACAAAGTACAAATGCATGCTACAACATAGATGAATCTTGAAAACATTATGCTAAGTGAAAGAGGCCAGACTTAAATGCTATTGATTGCATGATTCAATTTATAGGAGATGTCTAGAAAAAGGAAAATTTATGGAGCCAGAGAGTAAATTAATGGTTGCCTTGAGCTGGGAATGGGCGTGGGGCATGGGAATGACTGCTAATGAGTATGTAGTTTTGTTTCGGAGTGATGGAAATGTTCTAAAATTAGTTTTCAGCAATGGTTTTACAGCTTGGTGATTATGCTAAAAACCTGTGAATTGTATCCTTTGAGTGGGTGAATTTTATGATATGTATGTGAATTATATCTCAATAAACCTGTTAAAAATTGTAACTCAAGGGGCTGGCCCCGTGGCCGAGTGGTTAAGTTCGCGTGCTCTGCTGCAGGCGGCCCAGTGTTTTGTTGGTTCGAATCCTGGGCGCGGACATGGCACTGCTCATCAAACCACACTGAGGCAGCGTCCCACATGCCACAACCAGAAGGACCCACAACGAAGAATATACAACTACGTACCGGGGGGCTTTGGGGAGAAAAAGGAAAAAAAATAAAATCTTTAAAAAAAAAATTGTAACTCAAACTTTTAGCCTGCTTATACCTCTTGGGGACTTAATTTGCTCATTTAATATATTTTCTACCCCTCTCAGATAACACTAGTTGCAAATGTGATATGTATGCCACCTGAATCTTCATGCCTGTCCTTGACAAATACTGTAAACCTGAATAGAGAAATCAGTATCCTTCCTTTAGGCTGGTATTAATTACTGCTCCTTGCCCATGTTCATTCCATAAGGTAAATCATTCATTTGCTTATTTATGATCACCTTTTACAGGGAGGCATTATATTGGATGATAAGTATAAAAGGATATTTAATGCCTGCTCCCTGCCATTACAGAGAAGGCAGCCTATAATGTGAGCCAGACAAAGAAGAAGTAAGTCCTAGAAGAGTTATATCTGTTAGGATTTTTTTATTGTAATCAATAGAAATCAACTCTAGCTAATTTAATTCAAAAAGAAATTTATTTGAAGGCTGTGGAGCTGCTCAGAGTACTGATGGGAAATCCGAGTAACCAAGGCTTCCAAATGGACAGGAGCCAGAGGGGCTCCATGATAAAAATCAGGGACCAATCAGTGGTTTTGTCAGGCTGTCAATACTGGTATTAATCAGGACTAACCATTCTCCATCCTTATGTCTCTCCACAAAGATCTCAGTTTTCAAGAGAGTAAGCTCAATTGACCTAGCTTTATCGGAACTCACCAGTTAGCTAGGGGAAAGCAGAGCACTCTGAATGGCAAACCACCCAAGAGTACACCACATGAGGGAAGAAAAATCAGGAGAGGGCATGGATTCTGAGTAGACACAAACCAGAAATGAGCACTAAATAGCTTTACATCTGGAGGATATAGAAGGACGGTTAGCAACAGAATAACCCCGGGGGATTTAGGTAGTCTTCCTGTTTGATGTGGTGCTTTAATGGAAACAAATTACCTGTGTGAAGTATGGAGTAGGGAGAGGGGCTGGGAAATCAAGAGGCGGTTTAGACAGATTGAGTGGTATGAG
Source organism: Equus caballus (assembly GCF_041296265.1). Taxonomy (NCBI): domain Eukaryota; kingdom Metazoa; phylum Chordata; class Mammalia; order Perissodactyla; family Equidae; genus Equus; species Equus caballus. The sequence goes on from NC_091686.1 coordinate 107,051,019, forward strand.
TCAAGGCACACAAGTTTGAAAAACTAGCCTTCATCGAAGGAATCGAAAATTATTGAGTCACAGCAAAGCAAAGGGAGACTTTTGGACAGGGGATATGAATATAGCTAAAGAAGTGGGCACCAGTAAGACTATGAAAGTCTTTCATGCTTCCCTGGAATGGAGTTCAAACTTTATTTTGGAATTGAAAAGAATCAAATGAGGATCCTCAAGCAAGTGAATGATATGATTAGAGCTGCAATTTAGAAATTCAGCTATTGTGTGTATAGTGGTTTGAGGACTGGAAAAGGCAGGCAGACTGGTGAGGAGGTTGCTTCAAAGGTCCAGCTGATACTTGAAAAGAAGATGCATCAAAGAGCAGCAGTGAGAATGCAAAGAGGGGCTATACATGAGAGTTGTTGCAGAATAAAGAAGCCTAGGCTGGGTGATAGCTGGATACGGATTTGGGAGGGAGTTGTAGGGACAAAGGAAGGAGTCAAGAATGTTACCTTGATTTCTGATCTAGAGGAGTTCTTGAATTTCTCAGAAGGACTTTTCACGGTTAGGTTTACTAGAGTAGCTCTTCAGGGTCCCTAGTTTGTGACTGTCCTGTCTTTCAGATGACAATATGGAGATTGCAAGTCCTTCACGTTTATCCCTAGGCATTCCTGTTCCAGGAATCCTTATTCTGATCTATCATGTTTATTTCAGAGCGTCTGGCCTCCTTGGAGGTTAAAGCCTAAACAGTTTTGTTTCCTCTGGCCCCACAATGCTTTTGTAGAGGCTTCACGGCCTTAGTACCTGAGGCAAATCTAAAAGATGCCGCAGTTTAGTCGTTCACCCAGTCCTGAAACACTTTTTTCAAAGGCAAGATTAAGAATGCTCTCAGTGCAATGCCAACAAGGCTTATTACTTTGGATAGTGCAGTCTGTCCTGGCTTCGCTGGCAGTGTGGTATAACTTTGGGTCACCGCCAACGGGATGAAATTCAAACTGGCCACTCAGAATTGAAAGGTTCTCTGTTGCAATACAAATTCACTGATCCAGAGGTGCAATTTTAACTTCTAATCAATTCAACCAGATGACCTTTCATCAAATGGAATCACCAGATTCGAAGGGACACTGAGAGGTCAAACCCACCTGCATTTAGGCAAGCTTCATATGAGCCCATAGAAGAAGGTAAATGTTCAGGTTTTTTGTAAAACATCCACTGGAGCAGTTCCTAAAGGTGCCAGTGTTGTGAGTCTTGTAAATCCAGGAAGGCTTTCTAAGGATAACATACTGTTCTCCCCTCTGTCTCAAGTCACTCTCCTCTTGTTCTGGACTCATTAGAAGAAAGGGAATCTGCTTCTTGTCACTCACATACTTCTTCACATACTCGAGAACTATTATTAATTCCTTATTCGGGCTTCTTTTCTCTAGGCTGAATAAACCTAGTTCCTTTAGCCTTTCCTCAGGGGAAGTATTAGTCAAACCTTGAATCATTTTAGTTGCTGTCTCCAGGACCGCCTCCAAATTTTCTACAGTGCATTTTATCTGGAAAAGCTAAAATGGGATGCAATAGGTTAAAAATCTCATTAATTCAGACTCTGCCAATTTGCAATTTGTGATAATTCAGACAAGGATTTGCTTAACCGTCTCTTCCTTCATTGATTGAGCAAGCTCAAGGCAAACCAGATCAGGAGAAGAAGAAGCTGTAGAAAATATTCAAAATTCTCATGGGAGCTAACCTTTTCCAAGTGTATCAGTGGTGCTCTTTCCCACAGAGCCACTTATAGGCCAAATGTTACCTGGACATTTTCAGGAAGTTGCCTAAAGACCTCCACTAAGCTGCAACGCAAAACTAGATTGAATTGTTACTGTGATCATATATTGTCTCTCCTATGACTGAGCTTATTGGGCCAAAGGTCTTAAATTTATCAGTCTGATACTGTTCCAAAGTTCTAGGCTGTAAATCACCATAATTTCTGTACATATTCTGAAATTACACATTTATATTACAATTTGATGTTGGGCTTTTAACCAACTCAGAGCAACTATTCTTTCATGAATCTCTATGACAATCTTTTTCTGTGTGCAAAGATTACATTAATCCACATTTAATTTCAAAATATGTTCACCTTGCAAGTCCAAGTTATTCATCTATTTATGCATAGAATGAACATCTATTATGTGGCTACTTTGTGCCCAGGCATAACCATGTTAGCCAGTTTCACAGAAGAGTAAGTGGCCCCATCTTCACGGCCTCTCAGCCCGAGAGTGAATATTATAATATAAGTATCAATAAGGGTCATTGAGAGGACAGAGGAGGAGCACGCAGTGGTCCTTGAGTGGCCAGGGAAAGCTTCACGACAGAGGGGACTTCTGGAGAGGTACCTTATCTCAAAAGGGGAGCAGGATTTTTCCAGATGGACAAGGTAGAGGAAAGAGCTTGTACAGTATCACAGAAATCTAGGATCCTTGTTATATGGTAACAATTTATTTCACTTATGGCTGTTATGATGACTTAATATTTTTGTTATGAAAATTCTGAAAAGGCAGTCTTGCACCCCTTGGCATAGATACCTTGCTCATTTTGAGGAGAGAAAAGAATCCCTGCTTGATTCCAGAACATTTTGAGACATTGAATATCTTAGCCGAGGAGATATAGACCAAAGTATCTTTATTATTGGCTATGATGGGTGGATTGGAAGATATAGCTCAGAAGGCAGCAACAAGCAGTTTCCTCAGATTGCAGAATTTAACCCTCTGTACTAAGTAAACCTAGACAACCACAGGTCTCACGAAATAGAGGTAGGCTCTTTTCTCCAGGTTTATTTGAAAGAGATCAGATTTCTCTACAGATAAGGTGATCCCAAGAGAGCCCAGAAGCAGCTGATCCATGTCGAGCCTGCTCAGATTCACCCATCAGGCAATTTAGAGGGACTGAGACGCCAATGTGTTTCTCTAGCGAAGTCCTTAAAAATAAAAAATGAGAACTGTGGAATAAAGGTTCCAACTGGTGTCATAATCTGCTCCATTTTCCATAAGTCTGGTTATGAGGTCCTAGGAAACCAACACATAATCTAATCAACTTGAATCTAATCAAGTGCACTGTCATTCTGCTTAGAGAATGAGGGGAGAGAGTCTTAGGACTACAGAATCTGGAGCTAAATGGGTGAACTTTGGATCCTAATTCTGTCCTTTATTAGCCAAATTACCCTGAATAAGTGACTTAACCACTTTGTGTGAAATGTGGATAGTAATAGTTCCTACTTCACGGGGTTGTTGTGAGGCTTAAATGAATCACATATGTAACGTTTAAATCAGGGTTGGCACATAGCTGAGTGCTAGGCAAGTGCTTGCTCTCATTAAATGTGTTTCTGCCTAATACCTAAAGGCTAAATGACTTAAGGCAGGTTTCATTAATTTTTTCATCCATTCAAAATTGTGAAGCAACATACAACTGTGTACGATGTGCAAGAGATTAGACCAGTGCCTCTTAAAACTTTATGTGCATATTAGTCACCTGGGGATTTTGTTTAAAAGCAGATCCCATTCAATGAATCTGGGAAGGGGCCCCAAGATTCTTTAGTTCTTTAAGTTCCCAAATGATGCCAATATTGCTGATGGGTGGACCATATTTTGTATGGAATGGGCATAGACACTTGTACCACTAATCTATAAATCCATTTGGGTGGGTCTAAAAAAACAGGCTTAAATGCTGCTTGCAGGTACAGACATCTGGGTTTGGCTACAATGACATATTTCTTCAGTTCTCTAAGTGCTTTCTCAATTACAACCTGTGTAATGCATTTGTGCCCTACCACTTGTGATTTATAACTTATAGTCTTCTCATCACTTGCTCTCTTAATTCTTACCCTAACTCCTTAATTAAGATAGAGCCAGAAAACATTCTTTGATCAATTCACAGCCCTGACAAAATCTGGTGCTTAGGGAGAGGTTAAATCAATAAAGATTTCCTTTTAGCATTGGTTTTCAAACTTTAGAATGCATTAGAATCACCTCGAAGACTTCTTCAATCACAGACCACAGGACCCTTCCCCAGGAGGTTATGATTCAGTAAGTCTGGGTTGAGGATGAAGAATTAAATTTCTAACAAGGGCTCAGGCAATGTTAGCGCTCCTAGTTTGAAAACTGCATTCTGAGAACCATTGCTTTGTACCAATAAGGTCTGGGTGCCTGAGAAGAGGAACCGACCGTATTTGAACAAGGGTGGCCAGTTGTATTTGATACCACCAAGTTCAGGAATAGCACAAATGCAATACCCATGTAACCAAAGATTAAGGGAGTATAGAGGAGGATAAATTCTATTTCATCAAAACCCACAGCAGCTAAAACCAGCTCACAGCATCCAAAGCCCTTATTTACTGTCAGTGGAGAGGGCTGCATGAAATTGAAGGAAATAATCCTGTGTAAAGGCCAAACTTGGTTTCTCTGTATTTCAAAACCAGGTAATAATGAGGCCCAGGAAGTTTGCAAATTTTTAATTGGAAAGTTCCATCAAAGAATCTGAGTTTATGTGTTGTTATGTGTCAAACATTAGCATCATCTCCACCTCCTCCTGGAGGGTTTTCTGAGAGCTTGATGCAGAGGCCAACATTTGCTCCACGGATTTGGCAGTGTCCATACTACTTTGGTGGTATTTATAATTTTATGTCACATGTTTACACGTCTCTAGACTTAGAAATCATGGAGGACAATGATCATCTTTTTTTAAAAATTTTTTTTAATTAATTAATTTTTTTGAGGAAGATTAGCCCTGAGCTAACATCTGCTGCCAATCCTCCTCTTTTTGCTGAGGAAGACTTGCCCTGAACTAACATCCATGCCCGTCTTCCTCTACTTTATATGTGGGATGCCCACCACAGCATGGCGTGCCAAGTGGTGCCATGTCTGCACCAGGGATCCGAACTGGTGAACCCTGGGCTTCCAAAGTGGAATGTGCACACTTAAGCCCTGTGCCACTGGGCCAGCCCCAATGATCATCTTTTTATCTCCGTGTTTTCAGGGTCTATCACAGCATACACATATATTTTTAGCATATAATACACATTTGTCTTCAAAAATTCTAATAATAATTGTTCTGCATCCAATGCCCCTCTGTTTCTGATACAAAGTCAAGTGTTAAATATGTGTAATGATGGATTGGATTGAGAGCAGTTAAGAGTTAGCATCACGTCATTGTAAATATAGGATATTATATTTAGATGAAAATAGCATTTCTTCCCTGCATAATCATTTCAGTAGCATGAACAATTCATATATGATGAAAAATTAAAATTTATTTAAAAAAATTTTCAAATAAACATATCAAATATTCATTAACAGAAGAGTGATTTTAAAAATGGGATATATTTACACACTAGAATATTACACAGCAGTAAAAAAAAAAAAGAAATATAACTACAGCCAATCCTCACTATTCACTGATTTAGTGATTTCAAATTCCCTACTTGCTAAAATTTATTTGTAGGTCCCAATACTCTTGGCACTTTTGGAATTATTTATGGACATGTGTAGAGTGGCAAAAAGTTTAAGTCACCCAGCACACACTCCCAGCTGAGATCCAACAGGGTGGTGTTCTGCCTTCTTGTTTCAGCTCTCATCCTGTAAACCAGCGTCCTTCCTACAGGCTATTTGGTGCCACACTTTTCTCACTTTTGTGCCTTCTGTTGACGATTTTGCTGTTTAAAGTGACACCCACGTGCAGTGCTGAAGTGCTATCTGGTGTTCCTAAGTGCAAAGAGGCTGTGAGATACCTTATACGGAAAATACATGTGAGGTAAGCTTTGATCAGGCACAAGTTACATAGCTGTTGGCCATGAGTTCAATGTTAATGTATACACAATGTACGTTAAACAAGGTGTCTTTAAACAGAAACACACGTAAACAAGGTTACGTATTGATCAATTAACAAAAATGTTGTGAGCAGAGGCTCATAGGAACCTAACCCTGTATTTCCCCTAGGAGCGATACCTCAATATTGGCTGATTCAGTGTTCACAGTGATTTTACAGAATATAACTATTGTGAATAATGAGAATCAACTGTATGTGCAACTAGATAAATAAGTCTTAGCAATATAATTCTGGGTGAAAAAAAGGCACATCCTGGAAGACCACATGGTGTCCTTCTTACAAAGCTCAACAACAAAACTAAACAGTACTTTGTTGAAAAAAGCATTTAAATAAAGCAAGGAAATACAAAATTCAGGGTAGTCATTACCTTGTGGAGATCCAGGGAACGAATGGGGTTGGGTAGAAGCAATTGGTTGGTGTAAGGAACTGAGTGATGGGTTCGTGTTAGCTATCTTCTTAATTTCTAGCTAAAATAAAGAAATTGAGAGAGTCATGTATGAAAGACAACAAGACGTCATAAACCAAGGATTATAATTAAATCAATTCTTTGCACTGTCCATTAAAAGACATCTGCACATACCCATAAATTAATGTGGTGAATGAATAAATACATACATATATTTTGCCCCATAGGGAAGTGATTTTTCCCACTAAATCCAGGCTTTCTGAATGAGACTCTGAAATAGGGATCCCCGTGAAGAATTGGAGAGCACCCTGCCACAGAAAGAAAGGACGAATTCTCAAACATGGAGACCAGCACATGGATTTCTCATGTCATTCCTGAGAGTTCAGATACTTCACGTATGGATGTGTCACTAATGGAAAAGCATTCCATAGAACACAGCGGTACCCAGGTACCACTGGGAATCAGATGCATTCCTGATGCAAGCAGTCAAAACTGAAAAGAGGTGGAACAGTCATTCAAACTGAGAGCAAGCACAGCGGAGAAAAGACCAGATCTAGCATGATTTAAAGGTACGCATTAAAACCCATTTAAAACCCGGAATCCTGTGGAAGTGGCTGATCTGGAGACAGCCATAATATTGAGAAAGATGCAGAAAATGCAAAAGTTCTTAAGTCATAGGTTACTGCAAGTTTGTCAAGTTGGGCCAAGCCTTGAAAAACCTGAAGGGAAGCTAGATTATTGGATTTGGGGAAGGGTAAGTATTATAAAGTATCAAAGCGTATCCTCTTAAATGAGAAATCAAGGTGTGCCCTCACTGGAGGTTTGCTTTTGATATATGAATGTTATATTCCAGCAACCAGTTCCCTTGAAGTGGTCGATAATTTAGGGTGATTTGTATAATGCACCTTGCCATAGCATGCAAATGACACAACCTCCTCCTCTGCAATAGAGTCAGACTGGTGGAACTGAAACGAACGACTAATATTCAGGCGGCATTTAATCACACCTTTGGTTTGATTTACTAACGCTATTGTCTTTCCATTTTCTGTTAAGAAATTATTAGCAGGAAGTAACTCGGCCTGAACGCCACAATATGTTGGATCAATTTAAGAGACAATATAGATCACTGGGATTTCTTTTGTCAAATGGAACCATTAAGCTTGCATATTACAAAAGTATATATTTCTGTTTCGAGTGTGTAAGTGATGCATTGCTTACCATTATGCAAAAGGCCACCAAGAAGGCAAGAGGACAGACGCGAATGGATGCAGGGTGGGGATGATAAATATGTTGTTGCATATGCAGTTTATATTCGACCATGAGGATCTTGTTTTGTTGAAGGGAGGTGCATTTTCCTCTTTTCCCTAGAACGTAGTTAAGCATATTCTCAAGGTTATCATTCAAGAACTCAGAGAGAGAGTCCACCTTCTACTCTTTACACAAATATTCTATGACTAAAATATATTCTAACTATATCTAACTACTTGCATGGCCTCTCTGGGCTTTAGATGAACACGGTGCTTGAAAATCAAACTCAAGACACATTCTCTTTCCCTTTCATCATACGACGCATTTTCCCCCAATGCCTATTTTTCTGTGTCACGTCAGGTCTGTTTTTCAGTGTCCCACTGTCTTTTGCTATACAGTGCATGGATGGAACAGCTGAGTAATTATGTCAGTGTGACTGCAATTTTACCTTTGGGGCCCTCTTGCTACGCCTGCACACAGGTGACTAAACCAGGAATGGTGACATTCCTTGCCTGTGAGGGATTGGCCATGTGACTCTATCAACTGGCAGTACAGCAGGCAGCTGAGTCACACCGGTTAACCTTACAGCTTGGCAGTGTGAGTCTGAGAAAGGCAGGTGAAACGGGACCCTAGGCATTCTGTCCCCAAAGAGTTTGGCTCCAGATTGTGACTGAACAAACAAGATCTGAAGAGACAGTGTGGACCAAGGAAAGAAGGCATTCTCTGGACTCTCATTCTAGCCCTCTCTAACCCTGGCCCAGGCACTGAAAACCTTTAAGAATTCATTTTCTTATGTTTAAAAATGGTGTTTCCCTTCCACCTCCCACATACTTATGTTGTGAAGACCAGTGATAATAATTGTAACAATTACTATCATTTATTGAATTAATAAGTGTATGCCCTTGTGTGCCCTTGATAATTAGCAAGAAAAAAAAATCACAAAAGCACTGAGGCTGAATGCACTTGAATAAAGGCAATTTGTACAAAAGCAAGTTAGGTAACAACAACAACAAATTGATCCAAAATTAAATCTTTTCAGTCCCTGGTTTCTCCAATGTCGACAATGTGAGTATACTACAAGGAAAATTCATAAGCTTTTATGTGCTTTTAAGTATTTTTCCATGTTACAGATTTTGTTGTTGTTGTTGTTTCCCTATGTTTTACTGTCTTCACATTTCTAATTTACTTCCAGCTGAGTTTTTTCTTCTCTTTGCTGTTTGTAGCCCCAGAAAGATGCTCATTTGGTTTGCTTTCAAGTCATATCCTATTGTAGGACATTTTGTTTCTTCTGATGAATCTCTTGTTATTGTCGTTTAGGTTGTTTCAATTTATACACTTATTAAAAACTTAAAATGCTCACTTTGGGTCAGTGAACCAGGACTGGTCAAAATAAGAAAGAAAATACAGAATGGAGACTGAAATGGCCACTGTCTTCACTGCACTTGCAGATATACTGAGCATCAGCTCTGTGCCAGACACTGAACTTAGAGTAAACACATAAACAAGACCAAAGTATAAATTCCACAAAGGAAATCAAGTAACATAATGTGTTAGGAAGTAACTCAGTGTGTAACAATCTGACTGTGGATGGAAAACGGAGAATTGCTAGCCGTGATCAGATCTAGGGGCAAAAGATTACAAGGACACAGAACAGTTTATCTGGAACTGGGTTTTTTATAAGAAGGGATATGAAATAAGATTGGAAAGATAGTTTGGGAGAAATTCTTTGACAGCTGTGAAAGTCATGGTGAGGCTGTGTCATGAGTTGAATTACGTCCCCCAAAATATGTTAAAATCCTAAGCCCCCAGTACCTGTGAACGTGACTATTTGGAAATAGGGTCTTTGCAGATGACTAAGTGAAGATGAGGTCGTTAGTGTGGGCCCTCATCCAAAATGACTGTATCTGCATAAAAAGGGGCAATTTGGACATATAGACAGACACAGACAGGGAGAGTGCCATGTGAAGATGAAGGCAGAGATCAGAGTGATGCGTCTACATGCCAAGGAACAACAAAGATTGCCAGCAAACCACCAGAAGTGAGAGGAGAACCATGGAACAGAGCCTCCTCATAGCCTTCAGAAGGAATCACCCTACCCACACCCTAATATCGGACTTTCAGCTTCCAGGACTGTGAAACGATAAATTTCTCTTGTTTAAGCCACACTGTGCAACTTTGTTATGGCAGCCCCTAGCCAATGAATATAGGCAGTGACGTCAAATCCATGGTGCTGTGGCAGATGCCGACCCCACACCTCAGTGCATGGCATGGCCTCAGAAGGTTTCTTAAAATAATCCCCAGGCAGCAAATACAATTCAACCGAGCTGGGCAAAGTAGTTGAAACCCATTGGGCTCACCCATTTGAAGTTTTCTTTTGGTTTGGATTTTGGTTGGCAACAGGAAGCCCTTTGAAAGCTTGAAAGAGGGAAGTAAATTGAGCTAACCTACATTTTGACCTCAGTTTCCAGCTTGAGGGTCGTTTATAAACCTGCTCCATTCCTCTCCCTCCCATAGCACTGATTTCACAGGGTCATTAAGTGCTGGTTTTTCTGCTTCTTCCTGGAATCCTGGAAGCACTTGAGACCAGGAATTGCATCTTCAGGTTCTGGATCTCCAGCACCTCTGCCCGGCCTCGTAGGCGCTCATTAATTACTTGTTTGGTTGTAAATTTCATTATTTTCTCACTTTTTACTTTGAAATAATTTCACACTTGCATAAAAGTTTCAAAAATAGTATTAAGAACTCTCATATTCCCCTCTTCCTGATTCACAGATTGATCACATTTTGCCACATTTGCTTTATCATTTTCTTCCATTCTCTATAGAAGCATACTATTTTTTTTCCTGAACCAACTGAGAGCAAATTCCCCTCATCAAGCCTCTATTCCTGAAAGCTTTAGTATGTATTTTCTGGGAACAAAGTATTATCCTACGTAATCACAGTAAAATTATGAAAGTCAGGAAATTAAACATTAATAATAATGCTCTTATTTACAGCCAGTATTCAGATTTTTCCAACTGGTTCTTTATAGAAATTTTTTTCTGAATTAGGATTCAATGCAAGATCATCCATTTAATTTACTTGTCATGTCTCTTTAGTCGTCTCCTTTAGTCTGGAACCATTTCTTATCCTTCCTTTGTCTTTCATCACATTAACGTTTTAAGAGTACAAACCAGTTACACGGAAGAATGTTCTTCAATTCAGTGCGTTAATGCTTTCTAATGATTAGATTTAAGGTATGCATTTGTAGCCAAGAATGCCACAGATGTAATTATGTGTCCTTCTCAGTGCATCACATTTCGAGGCACAGGAGGTCAACTGATTTGTTCTATTTTGGATAATTTTAACTTTGATTTCTTGGTTAAAGTGATGACCCTCATGTTTCTACGCTTAGTTACTACGTTCCTTGTAATTAATAAATAATTTGTGGGGAGGTACTACAAGACCTTGTAAATATTATATTCCTCATGAAATTTTCACAGACTGGTTTTCGCATTCATTGTTGATTTCCGCGTGATTCCATTATTGTGGTGGTGATTGCACAATGGCGGTTTTGCTACTTCGTTTATTCCACATCTACCAGCTGGCATTCTGCTTTACCTTCTCCCCCAATGTTTATTTATTCATTTATTATTAGGATGGGCTTGCACATTCTTGTTTTATTCTATGGATCATAACACAGAAGCATCATTATTTAAGTTGCTGCGCAGATTTTCTCAGATTTGCCTTCCAGAAACCACTTAAATCTAGTTCCTTTGTACTTTGTACATGTTCTCGTCATCTGTTGAGCACTTTTTATTTTCAGGCACAACAAGGTACCCCAGTTTATCTTGCTTTCTCTTTGCCCCTCCTTGGAATTAGCCATTTCTCCAAGCAGCCCTATTTCCTTTTAGTGAGGAAGGATACCTGGACACCAAGAGCTGGGCACAATGGATTATGCTCAGTCTAACCATTTCAAGACTCCGCTTTTCAAGACTAAGTTTGTGTTATTCTCCACTTTCTGGTGCCAAGTAACGTTTGAAACTAAGTATCTTTTGAACTTTTCCTGTAATCCAATGTAGATTTTCTTCTCCCTCACTCCCATGTTCTTTTTTATTTTCTGAAAAGAGTGAAGTAATCTGGGGCAGATGACATCTTCTCTCCTCCTCATCTCAAATTTTTTTTGTCAACAACACTACCCTAGCTGTTCTATGTCTTTCTTTACCTCTTGGTAAACTTTGACCTTCTCTTTTGTATCTGGGAGAAAAGTGTCTCTCCTCCTCTTTCAAGTTAATCTTACCACCTCTTGATTCCATTTCCTTCTGTCTCCTCAAGGACCCCCTCCATCTGTATTCCTTTTCCTGCTTACATTTTTACCATCTCTCCTCGTCCACTGTATAGATATTTCCTTTTAAATTCTCAGGTCTTTTACATGTAGAAAAACGTCTTATGCAATCCTACAGCCCTTAGAGAAAACAGCCAAACTCTGCTTTGTTTCACTATCAAAGTGCTTCAAAGAGTAATCTACATTTTCCACCTCCATTTTCTTAGTACACACACTCCTTGGGGACTGGCAAAGATCTCAGCCCTTCGACTTAATTTACTCTCTTCAAAGTCATCCATGCTCATAGAAGCACCCGTTCTACCCTTCTATAGGAGTTAATACTTTTTTGTGTGTGAGGAAGATTGCCCCTGAGCTATCATCCATGCCAATCCTGCTCTATTTTGTATGTGGGATGCTGCCACAGCATGGCTTGATGAGTGATGTGCAGGTCCACACCCAGGATCCAAACCCATGGACCCCAGGCTGCCAAAGCAAAGCACATGAACTTAATCTCTATGCCACTGGGCTGGCTCCCAGGAGTTAATGCTTTTTTAGGAAAAATATGATGTAAGGAAAAATTGAGAATTAATGCTAAAAATGAGGTGCTAATAAATAGTGTTTAAAATGAGAATTGGTGTTGGAAAACATGGTTTTGGCCGTTTACCCATGTGACAGCAAAAGAAACTATGATACATAGAATTATTTTTCTGCAACATGGGGAGAATAGATTCTTTCCTCATTGGAATGTTCTAGGGACCAACTCTGTAAACTATAAAGCATCACATAACTGTTAATATTTATTAATAGCTAATAAAAAATACGTAGCATAACTTTACCTTTAAAATAATAAAACACCAGTAAAACTCAGTGTTAATTGTTAGAAAATTAAAAGGCATATGGGTCCATTTACATCTCTTCTTACCTTTCCTTTCCTTCTCCTTCATAAATTTCACTTCCTCTCTGACCTTAGTTATACTACAAGGTCAGTCCTTAGGTTTCTCTGTTTTCCTTCCCCTGCCTTTTTTTTTCTTCTTAGACGTAAGATACTGTCATGGGTTCACTTGTTAGGCGTGAATTTTAAGTCACTATCTTCCATCTAGTCCACATTCCTAAGCCTGTACCCTACATTTCTCACTGACTGCTGCACAAATTCACATAGGGGAGTTCTGCCAGGCTTGAGTTGACTCAAACTCAACCAACATTAGCCTGTTTTTCTTTCCTCATAAAGTCTGTGACTTATTTGAGAAAATTCTGAAGACTTTCCACACAGGAGTCTCCAGTCTTCCAGGAGTGGAGTAAGCAAACTCTCTAGAGGAGAGAATATGAGCTTTCCTTGATTGCTTTGCCATCTTTTGAATTCCAGTCAGATTTGTGTGTTTCTTAGGAGAATTATCACCTTTATTTGCTATCACAATATGAGCAAAATTTATCTCTATTAGACTGCTAGGTTTTTTAAAAATTGTGGCAAAATACACATAACATAAAATTTACCATCTTAACCATTTTTAAATGTACAGTTCAGTAGTGTTAAGTATATTTATATTGTTGTACAAACAATATCCAGAATTTTTTCATCTTGCAAAACTGAAATTCTATACCCATTAAACAACAACTCCCCATTTCTCTTTATTAGTTCTTTTGAGAATATCGATGCCTATCTTACCAAACATTACAATCACTAAAGGGCTTATTACAGTGCTTTTTGTACAGTGGATGCTCAAGAGATTTGAAATCACCAAAATTCAACAGGCATTTTGTGATCACCTAATGTATGCCAGGCTGTGTACTAAGCAATGGGAAGTGAGGGGGGAGGATAAAAACAAGTGAACGAGATAGCATCCTCAAGGATTTTCAGGATTATAGGAAATACAGATGTGAAAAACAATTATTCAAACACAGAACAATAACAGCAATAACACTCTTTGGTTAAGAATCACTGCTATAATCGAAGGTACATACCAACACTAGGAATTGGCTAAGTATGCTTGACAAGGAAGGTTAGCATCATGAAAACAGAAATCTTATCTTTATTTTTCACTAAAATACTCCTAGAGCTTGGAATCATTCAATAAATATTAAATATTTATTAGATGATTGAATGAGGTGGCATCTGAGTTGGGTTTTGTTGAAATAATAGGAGTTTTCAGATCAAACGGTAAGAGGAAAGTTTAGGAAAATGGAAACATATACACGAAGAAGTTAGAAACACAATTGCATAAAGGCAATATGGAAGCTAGGTTTGACAACAAGCGTTAAGGTATATGGAGGAGATAAAGAATAGCTCTGTTGGGAAGGGAGGAAGGAAGGAAGAAAAGAGGGAGGAAAGAAAAGGGTGAATAAGTGAAATTAATCTCCCTGACAATCTTATTTTCTACCCTTTCCCAAACCAAATCAAGGAGAGGACAGAATTCTGTTTCTAAAGACCCATTCAGAGAGGTTTGTTCAGAGTGTGCCGAGGGAACGAGGATGGAGGGAAGGCTTGGGACGGAAAGGCAGAAGCTTCCTAAAAGACGGTAAAAGACAAGGGTTTTATGGCCTGTGGGAACCTCCCAGGCTTACTTCTAATATCACACCGAGGCTAAATGGCCTCACAGACCAAGAGCTGTGTGGGGTATCTCAGGAGACTGGGTCAAAGACCCTCATTCTCCTACTACCATGTACTACCATGCCCAAGGGAGGCTCAGAGGCAAAATTAAGAAAGAATCATTAAAGAAATTCAGAGGAATTAACCAATGACTATTTCAGCAAAGATGGATGTGGACCAAAGTTGAGGATACTTTCTGAATTTTTTAAATTTCATGAGACACCCCCACCCCAACAGAACCTTTGCTCTACGCTGTGCGCTGGGTGGCAAGGAAAAACCCTTAAATGATTCAGAACAAATTTCCAGGCAGCATGATTGGATAGGTGCTTTGACTAGTTTACAGTTGATTTGGATAAATAAAAGATACAGGATATATCTTTTTACCCTGTACTGTAGAATTAAAGACAAAGCAAAACAGTTGTCTAAAGAAAGCATACTTACAGGAGGCATTGCAGTCTGCGCTTTTAACCAGCCAATTATCAGGGTAAGACATCAGGTTATCAGAAAAATTTCCAAATTGGAGATTAAAAGAGTAAAAGGGGAGCTGGATAAATGTCCAAAGAAGGTCGAGCTAAAGACGGGTGGTAAGGAGGAAGGTGTAAGCAAGGTGAATGGGATGGTGTGCTGATTAATTTTATGTGTCACTTTGACTGGTCATGGGGTGCCCAGATTAAACATTATCTCTGGGTGCGTTTGTGAGGGTGTTTCCAGATGAGATTAGCATTTGAATTGGTAGACTGAGGAAAGCAGCTTGCCCTTCCCAGTGTGGGTGGGCCTCCTCCAGTTGGTTAAAGGCTTGAATAGAATAAAAGGTGGAGGAAGGAGGAATTCAGCCCTTTTTGCCTGCCTCACTGCTTGACTTGGGACGTCTCTCCACGTATTCTCCTGCCCACGGACTAAAATTTACATCAGCTCCCCTGGTTCTAGGCCTTCCAACTCAGACTGCATTAGAACACTGGCTTTCCTGGGTCTCCAGTTTGCAAATGGCAGATCATGAAACTTCTCAACCTCCATAATCTCATGAGCAAGTTTCTCAAAATCTCTCTCTCTATGTATATGCATACATACATATATACACACACATATACGTGTATATACGCATATGTGCATGTATATATGTTTATGTATATATCCTAATAATCTATTGGTCTATTTCTTTGAAGAACCCTTACTAACACAGATGGTCTCTCTGAAGCTAAGCCCAATAGACAAGCCTTTCTCCACTTCCTCAGTTTGCCTCAGGCCATGCTGTCAAGCTTCTTGGTGTTAGAGTCCTTTCAGTACCCAGAACCTGAGGTTGGACTACTTAATGCTTTTTCTCCACTTTTAGGTTAAACACCTTAAATATCTTTAGTACCATTTTAGTCATAATAATAAGATCATTTCCACAGGGGAGTGTCATGAGGTCTAATTAGTACCTGTAGAGGACTCTGTGATCTTACAAGGAAAGGAGTGCAGAGCACTATTCAACTTAAAAACCAAAAATGGATGAAGAGATGGCTCAATTTAGTTAGAGCCACAGTCATCCAACTCACTGGAAGGAAATGTGAATCTCTCCATGGGGATACTTTGCAAGGTCAGGATTTCATAAAGTCAATATTTCCCCCTTGGAATAGTACCTTTTCATTTCAGTAATTTGGGAGGCAGCCTGCTGCTGTGGAAAGGATGGATACACAAGAACTGGGTTCTAATCCAAATCAGCCTGCCACTACCTAGTGGTGCAAAGGTTAATTGGTCAATTCACAGCTTTGGGTGTAGTTTACTCATCTGTAAATTGAGTGGATTGAACCAAATGACATCTAAAGTTCTTTTCAACTCCTGCATATTCATGACTGAAATTCCTGGTTTTGCCTTAGACAAATTCAGTTCAATCAATATCTACTGAGGAGGTTCTATGTGGCAGGCATTGTGGTAGTTTCCAGGCAAGGTCTGCCTCTTGGCACGACTTTAAAGGCACCATCCCTATAGAAGACAGTGCTAATCATCACTCTCTAGTGTGCACTGTTATGGCCCTGGAGACTCAATTAATGAAGCCCAGTCATTGAACAGGGAATAGAGTGATGACTAAGTTGCATTGGTGG
Source organism: Equus caballus (assembly GCF_041296265.1). Lineage (NCBI taxonomy): Eukaryota > Metazoa > Chordata > Mammalia > Perissodactyla > Equidae > Equus > Equus caballus. The sequence continues at coordinate 107,067,476 of NC_091686.1, forward strand.
GGAGTAAACTAAAGCTTCTCTAGCGAGTTGATGTCTGCACTGGATTTTGAAAGATGAATACAAATTTGCTGGTAGGCAAGGTGGATTAGGAAGGAGTTTGGGGAAAGCATTCTGGTGAGAAAGGAAAGAATGTACCAAAGCACGAAACATAGGTGAAGGTTTCCTAGAAAATAAACTTGAAGGGGAGATGGAGGTGACCTCCAATACATTCTCATATCATGATATGTCTCACTATATAAATTTGATTTTTTTTGTCTTCCCAAGCCCCAGAAAGCTGTGGTTATTTCTTATTTGCTGTCAAGATTTATTCAAAATCTCTATATCGCAAGATCCGGAGAAGATGATTAAAGCTATATAGAATCAAGCACAAACAATGAAGCCAAAGCCTGCTTTGGATTTTTTGACTGGTTTAAATAAGAAAAAGAACGCAGGATTCCCATGAAGGCAAGTAACCTCAGGAGGGTGAGTTAGCTTTATAGGGGAATTCATAGTGTCTATGCCTGGTTTCTTCCAGAACTTGTCACAAAGAAGTGCAAATAAGGAGACTGGAGAAGCCAGCCAAGTCCTCTCTAAAATTATCCCTGTCATCAGAAACAATTAATACTATGTACAGCACAGTATTGTTCTAGGAATAGGAGCCAGAGGAGTGTAGGGGGATTTGCAGATCATATAATTTTGTAACTGGAGTTTATGGTTGGCACGGGTTAGTGTGTCAAAGCTTAATTGGTGGGAAGATCCAAGGGGGTCCAAATGAAGCTATTCAAGGGGTTCAAACGGCATTACTAGAGGCATTACTATATGGCTTGTATATTCATCACATTCTTCAGAAATTTGTATCTTTCATTTCTATTTGGAGCTGATCAAGTTGATCTGACTCAAAAGAACTCTACAATGTGTATGTTTGCACATGTGTACATGTGTGCCTGTGAACGTGTGTGAATTTGTTTCTTTTCTACGCAACATTCTGCGGGGACTGAGTAAATGTCAAACCATAATATCCAGGCAACCTTTTCAGGTCGAACTCATGGAACCTCAGACGAATTTACTTACACTCCTTTGCTCTTGGAAATCCTGAGTTCAGTCACACTTGACATTCTTTAAACATTTTAACAAAAAGAAAGTCCCATTGTAAGCACAAGGCTAATGAAAGCAGAGACAGAAAAAGAAGAAAATTTTTAAAAAGAAAATGTAATAATTTGCTAGGATAAACTTTTTTCAGCTAAAATTATTTCTACTTGTCTAGCACATTCTTTCATGTGATTGGCCAGGGAGGGAGTTCCCATTTCTCTATTACTCATCTTCAAACTAAATGAGACGTCATGAATGGTTTCTCGAAGTAGTTTCGGTGTGTTCTTTACAAAGTCGGGATAGACATGCTCCATTCAGAGTTTTTTGTGGAAAAGTACCAGCTGCATTTTTTGTTTCATCTTTACATTTGAGGCAAAGGAGAGTTTGGAAAGGAAGTCTAATTCATTAATAAATCTATCCCCTGGATCATAGTTGACATTCAGTTTAAAAAAAGCTAAGTGTACTGTTTCTCAAGCTCATGAAGAAACAGCAGAGAAATCAGTATTTGTATTTTTTGGTAGTCATTAAAATTTGAAGCTTACAAGGCAGGCTGATTCTGAGGTCTGTGCAATTCTGAGAACTAAGTGAAAATTTCATAAATAATCAGACAGTAGAAAACTCATCCACAGATACAGAAATGTTTTCCAAGCAGAATAAAGGTTTTCAGCAGCATATGTGCCTGCATAGTTAGCCCAGCTCATTAAATTGAAATTCTAGGTAAAGCAAAACAAAAATAAAGAGCTTATGTTTATCTAGGACGCAGGGATTAAAGGAAACATCCTTGTTTTTGGAAGAAAACTACAAACAAACACTCCCCCCGCCCCTAAGCTTTTCCACACTGGATTCCCTAATGGTCAGAGAAGGACATGTAAACCTACTCTGAAAGACAGGCTGAGCCTGAACATTGACACCAGGTTTTACAGGGAAGAAAGAGTGCCACCTACTGAATCACACCTTAGATGTTTCTGTCAGCACTTTGATTTTCCTTGGAGTTCTACCAACCCTGGAGCATGACCTTGCTTAGAAATGAAATCTGACCTCATTATAATGCCAGCTTAGCGTTCTGCAAGCACATTGCAAAATCAGCCAGAACCCCTCATCGGCAGATTTCCCCCCAAATAGGGCAACACTAAGTGAGAGCCGCAAGGAAGGCAAGCGAAGGGGCGATGGAGAGCCGAAACAGCAAGAACAGCTGCAAAAGGGGAGCAGGCATCTGTGTAATGATATGTTTAGTCACTAAACGCAACTATTTTATCTTAAGATAGACTCTAAATCCACTCCACATGTTTATGTAAAGTCTTCTTATTCTCAGTCTGAGGAAAGTGCCTGACTAAATGTTTTGTTGGATGGAACTTAATTGTTGACATCTGGAATTGGTTAATGTTAATATTAACCAAAGCATTTGGCTAAATAAAATGATATGGGAGAAAGGCCTATTCTGAATGTTTATTGTGTGATGTTAACATAGGTAACTAAGCAGTTTAATTGAAACCTGCTAAATTTATAGAAAATGTAATAGATAGATATCAATGATTGTGAACAATACTGATTTTTAACTTAGTTCGATCTTAAATATTATATCATACTTTCTGAGTCACATATGCTGGAGGTCCTATCCTTATAAAAATCCATATTACAAGGAACCAAATATATTTATCAGGGTAACAGCTTATAGTTTGGCTCCTAAGCAGATTCATATATTATGAGCCATGAGAACACTAGAAAGGATGAAAAAGGGAAAATATCGACTGTATGTGCTTTTACCATCTGATTCTCTTTGGAGTTTCCCATCATCCATTGTAACATAATGTATCCCTTGTATGTGTCTCATATTTCATCCATCTATGATTGGCAAAAAGGAAATATTTGGGGAACCGTAGTTTTCTTAAAGAACAGCACTACAAAATGTAAAAATTTTAAGTCAAAAGATAGATAGGCACATTAATGTAAGGTAGGGCATGTTTAGATACATTTGCTTGTGTTGTGGCAGATACCAGTGGTGTCCATAATAGAATAAGGAATTCAAAGAAATTATGTAGATTGGCCTTGGAAATTCAGAAGCATCAGCCAGCCTTGAGCTAGACTGAAGAGAAACACTTTAACAGAGCATCTTAACCCAATTAAATAGCTATCCCCAGGCATCTTGCTGTAGTAAGTAATTGAAACCAATGACAAATGTTCTGCTTTCATAAAGGGCACAGTGTTAGAGAAACCTAAACATTTTTCAGTTGTTATTACTTGTTTTCATTCTTTGAAAGTAAAATGTTTGAAAATACTAGAAAGGGAGTGGTCAAAAAACAAGTATGGGGTCATGTCAAAGGGACATAGGAGGCAACCTACAAGAGCTTCCAAGGTCCAAAGCTAGAACAATTTGATCAATAAAATAAATAATATAATATCAGATTATAACCCAAAGTATAAAATAAATGTAAATATATATGTACTGATATGGATAAATGGTTAAATAAATAAATAAATGGAGGAGAACAGACACATTTTTCTGGCAGAATGTTGATACACTCCCATTTTTGAGTTTGGATTAGACTTAGTGACTCATTTCCAATGAATAGAGTATAGAAAGGGAAAAATAGTGACTTTGCAATGGAGAATCCTGGCAAGCTATACCTGTGATCAAAATCAAGGGGCCGGCCTGGTGGCACAGTGGTTAAGTGCCCACGTTCTGCTTCAGTGGCCCAGGGTTCGCTGGTTCTGATCCCAGGTACGGACATGGCACCGCTTGGCAAGACATGCTGTGGCAGGCGTCCCACATATAAAGTAGAGGAAGATGGGCATGGATGTTAGCCCAGGGTCAGTCTTCCTCAGCAGAAAGAGGAGGATTGGCAGCAGATGTTAGCTCAGGCCTTATCTTCCTCAAAAATAAAATCAACATTATCAGTGATGTCATATGGATGTCACATACACCCTGATGTGATACGATGAGAAGGGCTCTCACCTCTGTGGTGTTCCTTCCAAGAACCCATAACCTCCTTCTAATCATGAGAATATATCAGACAAACCACATTTGAGGAATATTCTACAAAATACTTGACCAATACAGCTCAAAACTGTTCTGGTCACAAAAAACTACGAAAGATTCAGAACACGTCACAGACCAGATGGAACCAGGAGACATGGAAACTAAATGCAACGTAGAATTCTGGATTGGGTCTTGGAACAGAAACAAGAGGATAGTGTAAAAACTGACAAAATCCAAATAGTGTTTGAAGTTTAGTTAAAGATTAATATACCAATGTTGATTTCTTAGTTTTGACAAATGTAAGATGATAATGTAAGATGATAGCATTAGGAGGAACTGAAACAGGGCGAGTAGCATAAAGATATAATTCAAATTAACTTGACAAGTTTTCTGTAAATCTAAAATTGTTCCAAAATAAAAAGTTTATTCAAAATATTTGAAGAAAACATTCTTCTGGAAACAAAGTTTGTCAAGCCCCTGGCTCTTAAGATATGTACTTCTTGTGGCTGCTCTGTACTTTTAAAACTACTCATTGGAGGGGCCGGCCCCATGGCTGAGTGGTTAAGTTTGCACGCTCTCCTTCGGTAACCCAGGGTTTTGTCGGTTCGAATCCTGGGCACAGACATGGCACCGCTCATCAAGCCATATTGAGGCAGCTTCCCACATGCCACAACTAGAAGGACCCACAACTACAAATGCACAACTATGTACCAGGGCGGCTTTGGGGGAAAAAGGAAAAATAAAAAAAATTACTCATTGGATTTCATTACTATGTATGTTTCCCATTAAAATTAATATATTTGCAACATTTCTGTTCAAAATTACAAATAGCAGCCTTGCATTGTACCCAGATAACGTCCAGACTTTAAGTAGATAATATCTGGATAAGAGATGGTGTTGATTTCAAAGGAGGTGCTGAAAAATGGTTAGTTTCTGGATATATTTTGAAGAGAAAACCAGCAGATTTGTTGAACTATTAGAATGTGTGAGAGAAACTGCTGATTTAAAAATTTCTCCATGATTTTGAGCCTGAGGAACTGGAAGGATAGTAATTGAGATGAGAAAGACTTCAAGAGGAGCAGGCTTAGGGCTGCCCGATGGCCGAGTTGTTAGGTTCCCGCTCTCCACTTGGGTGGGCCAGGGTTTCACTGGTTTGGATCCTGGACGTGAACATGGCACTGCTCATCAGGCCATGCTGAGGCAGCATCCTGCACAACCAGAGGCACTCACAACTAGAATATACAACTATGTACTGGGGGGCTTTGCAGAGAAGAAGAAAAAAAAGAAGAGAGAGAGAAGATTGGCAACAGTTGTTGGCGCAGGTGCCAATCTTTCAAAAAAAGGAGGAGCAGGCCTGTGATGTGGGGAAAGGGGATTATGACTCAAATTTGGAGCTATTATTCTAAAAATTAGGCTTAAGATACACATTTAAGCAATATATTGAACATTTTAAATATGTATTTTAGAGGAGATATCCAAGCTAGAGATATTAGTTTGGGGGTCATTAGCATGTAGATGAGAACAAATTATAACAGCAAAGAAGTGAATATGCAAAGCAAAGAGAAGAGGTGCCTGGGGTCCTCCAATATGAAGAGATAAGGTACATGAGGGCATCCAGAAGTGATAAATGAAGCAGAAAAGTCTACAGCACAGGGAAGGGAACCCAGGTAGGTGCAGTGGACAACCTGAGTTAAAGGGACAAAGCTGAGAATTCAAGGAGACCAAGGTGCCAAAAATGCACATGGCAGAGTATTGAAGAGGTGAGAGTTTCAGAGAGAAAACTCTGGATATTGCAGCGGGCCCCCTCTCAGATATTCAGCAGAGTAAAATGATATACCCATGAGGAAACTAATAAAGGCTAGAGAGAGAGCCATCTGAGAGGATTAGAGGGCAGAGGGACTGACACTCACAAGAGGCTGGGGGTAGTGCCTTTTTCTACCAATCAGATTGCAAAACGAAAACAAAAACCCATAATTCACAGGGAATTGGGTGGAGTACTCAGAAGCGTTTGTCTCAGATGTAGAGAATAATTATTCCTAGACCAAATGCTGCTCTGGTCCTGCCTAACAAAACTGAAAAGGACGACTTGAAAGAATGAAACTGCTTCCAAGTAAATAAATTGTGTCCTAATATAGAGCTGAGGAATATTTATAGAAATATGCACAAAAAAATATCCAGCACCCATCAAGATAAAATTTATAATATCTGGTGCCCAATCAAAAATTAGAAGGCATGTAGAGAAGCAGAAAAACATGACCTGTAATAAAGAGAAAAATCAATTGATTAAAACTGACACAGATGTGACACAGATGTTAGAATTAGTAGACAAGGATATTAAACAATTATGATAACTGTCCTCCATATGTTCACAAAGCTAAAAGAAGAATTGAACATGGTAAGTAGAGATGTAGAATATACAAGACCCAAATAAAACTCTAGAGATGAAAATTACAATGTGTGAGATTCAAAATACACTTTACAAGGGGCCAGACCATGGCTTTGTGATTAAGTTTGGCGCACTCCACTTCAGTGGCCCAGGTTCGCAGGTTTGGTTCCTGGGCATTGCACCTACACCACTTGTTGGCGACAATGCTGTGGCAGCGACTCGTGTACAAAATAGAGGAAGACTGGCACAGATGTTAGTTCAGGGTGAATGTTCCTCAAGCAAAAAGAAGAGTATTGGCAACAGATGTTACCTCAGGGCAAATCTTCCTCAGCAAAAAAAAAAAAAAAAAAAAGCACTTTTTGTGATTAATGGAAAATCAGACCCTGCAGAAGAAAAAAGAAATAACAGTGAACTTAAAGATACTGCAATAAAAACTATTCAAAAGGAAAACACAGAAAAAAATAATAAAAAATGAACATCAATCAGCCTAATATGCTGTCATTTCAGAGGACTCTCATTTTAGTCCCTGAAAGAGAGAAGTGGGTACAAAAAATCATTTATAGCAATAATAGCCACAAATTTTCCAAATTTAAAGATAATTATAAAGTAACATAACTATGAAGCTCAACAAACTCCAAGTAAAAAAGAGTTAAAATAAAAACTTGAAGAAAACAATACCAAATCATATCATAATCAAGTTGCTCAAAACCTGTGGTAAAGAGAAATCTTAAAACCAACTAGAGGACAAAAAAAAAGACTCATGTGAGCTATCAGAGCCGAGAGAAATCTAAGGAGAAGTGGTAAATAAATATAATGTGAGATCCTGGATGGGATCCTCAAACAGGAAAAAATGACGTTAAGTAAAAACTAAGGAAATTTGAATAAAATACTGACTTTAGTTAATAAAAATGTATCAATATTGGTTCAATAGTTGCAGCAAATGCACCTACTAACGTAAGATGTTAATAATAGAGGAAACAGTCCATAGTATATGGAAACTCTGTGTACTATCTCAGTAATTTTTTGGTAAATTTAAAATAAAAAATTTATTTTAAAAAGCTGGGTATAGAGGAACAAAAATAAGAATAATGGCAGATTTCTTGTCAGAAGCAATGCAACTGAGAAGATCAGAGACCAATCTTTAATATACTGAAAGAAAAACTGTCAACCTAGAATTCTATACTCAGTGAAATATCCTTCAAAAATGAATATACAGGGGCCAGCCCCATGGCCGAGTGGTTAAGTTCTCACACTCTCCTTTGGTGGCCCAGGGTTCGCAGATTTGGATCCTGGGCACAGACCTACACACTGCACATCAGGTCATGTTGAGGTGGCATCCCACACAGAAGACCTAGAACAACCTACAACTAGGATATACAACTATATACTGGGGTTTTGGGGAGAAAAAAAGAAACTGAATATACAATAGATAATTTTTCAGTCATACAAAAGCTGAAATAATAGCAGACCCTGATGATAAGAAATGTTAAAAGAAATACTTCAAGCAGAAAGAAAAGGAGACTAGATGGAGAAATGAAACTACACCAAAAAACGAAGAGCACCAGAAATGGTAGCCACTTGGGCAAATATATATAAGATATTAATCTTATAATTTCTATCTCATGAAAAGTAATTAGCTGTTAAAAAGTAATTAACTGTGGTGTGAAAAATACAGTATATGTTAAAGCAAAATTATAAAACCAAAAGCTGGTTATTTGAGAAGATCAATAAAATTGGTAAATATCTAGACATTGATCAGGAAGAAAGAGAAAAGTCACAAAATTACTATATTAGGAATAAAAAGATGATATTACTACAGAGCCAACAGATATTAAAATGATAGTGAACTATTTGAACAATTTATTGGTATAGAACGGTAGATTCACTAACAGGCAAAACTTTAAGAGACACAAACTATCAATCTCAGTCAAGAAGAAATAGATAACCTGAGTAGAACTACACCTACTTAAATTATAAATTTGTATTTATGAAAAGAAATCCTGGCCCAAATGCCATCATTGGTGAATTCTTATAAGCACTAAAAAAAGAAAACTACCAACAATTTTATACAAACTCTTCCAAAAAATTGAAGGTGAGGGAATACTTCTCAACTCATGAGGCCAGTATTACCACTAGTTCAAAAAACGGAAAAAGATATTATAGGAGAATAAAACTACAGACTAGTATCTACAATGAATATTGGTTCAACATTCTTTTAAATTTTTTAGAAAATAGTATCCAACAAAACATCAAAAGGAGAATATATCATGACCAAGTGGGGTTTATCCCAGAAATGTAAAGATTGATTCATCATTTGAAAATCAATGCAAATCACAATTTTAACAAAGTAAAAATGAAAAACATACAATCATCTCAATACATGAAAAAAGTCATTTGACAGGTTCCAACATTTATGACTGATTAAAAAAAAAGCTCTTATTAATGCAGCAATGAAAGGAACCTCTTGAATCTGATCACAATCATGTAAGAAAAATCTCTAGCTAACGTCGCAATTAATGTTGAAAAACTAGATGTTTTACCTTTAAGATTAAGAACAAGACAGGTGTCCATTGTGTACTCAATATGTTACTGTGGGTCCAAGCCAGTATAAGATGAGGAGAGAAAAAAATAATCATCTAGAGTGGAAAGAAAGAGCCAACTGCTTTATTCACAGTTGACCTGATCATCTATGTGGAAAATATTGAATCTATCAAAAAGTTACTAGAATTAATAAGTGAGTTTAACAAGGTGTATATGCAATTAAGAAAAAATAGTCAATTGTATTTGTATATATAAGCAACAAACAATCAAAACTTTAAATTTAAAAATGAATACCATTTATAATAGCATGAAAATATATTAAATATCTAGGGATAAATCTGTGAAATTATGTGTAATAATGATACAAAATTGCAAAACATTGCTGAGATAAATTAAAGGTGCTCTAAGTAAAAGGAAATATATGCTATGCTTATGGTTCTAAAGGCTCAATATTGTCACTATATCAATTTTTACCAAATTAAACAATAGATTCAGTATAATCTCCATCAAAATCCCATCAGGCAATATTGTAGAAGCTTACAAGTTAATTCAGAAATCGTGAGGCAATGTAAAAGATCTAGGTAATGTAAAGGATAGCCAAAACAACTTTGAAAGAGAAGGTGTCAAGACTCAAGGTAAAGCTACAGTAATCGGGACAGTTTACTATTGGTATAAAGATAAATAAATCAATGGAACAAAAAAGAGTTCAGAAATAGAGCCACATATATGGACAACTGATTTCCAACAAAAGGTGTAAAGACAGTTCAGGGGAAAAAAGTGTAGTCTTTTCAAAAAATTGTACTGGACAACTGATAGTCATGTACCCTAAAATGAACTTCAATCTATACTTTGCACCATACACAAACACTAACTAAAAATGGATCAAGGGCCTAAATATATCACCCAAAACTGTAAAACTTCTAAGAATAAATGAAAGAGAAATCCTGTGATCTTTGAACAGGCAAAGACTTCTTATATACAACACCAAAAGCATGATCCCTATAAGGAAAAATTGACATATTAGACTTCATCAACATTAAAAAATCTATTCCTTGAAAGACTCTGCTGAGAGAATGAAAAGAGAGACCACAGATTGGGAGAAATTTTGCCAATTACATACTAGTAAAAATCTATAACTGGGCTATATAAATAACTCTCCAAACTCAATAACATAAGAACAAACAATCCAGTAACAAATAAGGAAAAGATCTGAATAGATACTTCATCACAGAAGAAAACAGGAATGACAAATAAGCACATGAAAAGATATTCCATATCATTAGTCATTAGGTACATTGAAGTTAAAACCAAGAGATAGAAGTGTACATATATTAGAGTGGCTGAAATGTATAAGACCAACCACATGAAATGTTGTGAGGATGCAGAGCAAATGAGATTGCATACACTGCTGTTGAGATTGTAAAATGCTAAAACCATTGTGGAAAAAAAGTTGCATTTTCTTAAAAATTAAACATATATCTACTATACAGTCATTCTACTGCTAGGCATTTACCTAAGAGTTTTGCAAACATAAGTTTATACAAAGATTTATACTTGAATGTTCATAGCATCTTTAATTATTATGGTTAAAAACTGGAATTAACCCAAATGTTCATTGCAGGTGAATAGACAAATTGTGGTACACCCATACAATGGACTACTACTCAACAATAAAAAGGGCTGAGCTGATAAACACAAAAATGTGGATTAATCTCAAAGAAAATTATGCTGGGTGAAAGAAGAGAGGCAAAATAAGAGTATATACTGTATAAGTTCATTCATGTAAAACTCTAGAATGTGTAAGAAATCTGTATTGACAGATACTAGACCAGTAGTTGCCTGGTGATAGAGGTTGGGGTGGGATGACATATTCACAAGGAAGCTTTTGGAGGTGATGAATATGCTCATTATCTTTATTGTGGTGTTGATCTCATGGGGATAAGTAAATGCCAAAATTTACTGAATTGAACACTTCTTAAATATATGTATTTTATTGCTTGTCAATCATGCCAATCAATACAGGTGTTAAAAGACAGTGCTCAGCACACGGTAATTGTATACTAGGTATTTGTTGAATAAATAAATGAATGAGTGGATGAGTCAGTGAGTGAGTTAGCTATGAATGGATCAGCACTATTTGTAGAACAGTTAAATCATGTGAAAAATAACCAGATGACAGAAGAAAATGATTCTTGGAAAATTATAAAAAGCCCCCTTCTTTCAAAAATTTTGATAAACTGTAAATAAATAATGGAAAACACATTCTTTTCTTACAGTAGCATAAATGCTAATCTGGAAACAGTAGAACTATGAAATGACAAGAGAAGGAGAATAAATCTCTTTCTTGTTATTTTAGTGTTAAGGGAAAAAATATATTAATTCTGAACAAGTAAGTAATCTATACATAGTGTTCACAATAACTTTCATTAATAAGTATATGAATAGTCAGTTAAAGAAAACTTACTATTTGCCAACTATTTAAAAAATAGTTGGCTGTTTCTGAAAATTTACAATACAATAACTGGGGAGGATCATTTTTGTTACAGAGATTGTTCACTTTACAGGAAAGTTCACAGAGGAATTATGGAAATATCAGAGTTTACCGGTGCATTCAACTGTCAGTTATCAGATCGTTAACTACTTTATAGGATGAGGTTAAGCTGGAGAGAAAATGAAGTTAATACACAAGAAAAGAGTATTGGAAGTACTTTGAGATGACTATACGCCAGAAATAAGAGTTAAAGATCTTGGAAAAAATAATATACATCAATGGAAAAGTACATGTATTTAACAAAAAGTCAGTTTATAACACATTTTAAGATGATATCTGTAGTGGCATTTAGTGTGATGGGGTACACGTGTGGAGGATACTTGGATCAAAGATATAAGTAAGTTGACTAAGATTTGGCAAACTGAATACATATCCTATTTAGTTGAATATATTCGGATAAGAACCACCAGTGCTTCTCTTATCAAAAAAGGTGGTGCTTTTTGGAATCAAAAACAATGAGGAAATTTGTGAGCAGCATTTCAAATCTGAAAATTTATTTTTCTAGACCTCCTTAGACCACCTTGCTTTGGCAAGTATGTCTCCCTGGAACCAAAGGAAACTAGAGTTGATGAGCCAGGGACATTTCTTTCATCGCGATTGGCTATTGTGGCCCCAGCTAAGTGATGTGTGAAACTATGCTGAGTATGGATCAGTGACCTCAGTAATCTGTGAAATTTTGATATGTGAGTATAGTTTTCCATTAGCAAGCAAATCAGAGAGCCAGACCAGCACAGGCTTATTTCATTTGGTAAAAAAGTGAGATATAGCTACGTAACAACAAATTTGCTGAACCTCACAGATCTCTATCCTGCTGCAGTGATCTCACTGTATATTACTAAGAAGAACCAGGAGGAATCTTATTTGTGTTCACAAATAAATCTTTCCAGAAATCATGGATTTAGAAAAAGACAAGCAAGCAAACAAAAAATATCTCCTCTCTTAATCTGTTTTCCATTTACCGGAAACCAATATGTTCATTGGGCATTGCTGACAGTTCTGTTGGTTATAGTCACCCCCAACACACATTGATGATGAACCATCGGTGGCACATGGTGGTAGGAGCATCTATACTACTGACTTTCACCAGACATTGTCGTATAGCACAGAGCGCTGTCCTGCCATATCAGGCATTACTGTCTTTTCTTTGGGCCACCATCTTTCACATCCTTCTGCTGATGTGCCATGGTTTGGAACTGTCAAAGCTATGTTGCTTTCTGTGCATCCAGGCAATGAACATTTAGAGAGGCTTCTACTAGGTCAAGGAGACTGTGGTTAAAGTAGACAGTCTTTGTTCTTATGAGGCTTTCAAAGGGGAGTGCCATACAATGGAGAAGAATGTCTTGACCTGCAGAAAGTATGGAGAGGTAGGGCGAGTCTAAACTGTGCAAAGCTTTACCTGAAAAGCCTTAGGAAGTCATTAAAGTTTTATGGGCAATACATGGTCACCTTTGCTTTTTGAAAAAGGTCTGGCTGGCTGCAGTGAAGAAAAAAGAGTAAATGTGGGGAAAGCAATTATAGGCCTCTTGCCTTAGTTCACATGACAGAAAGAGAAATCCATCAATCTAAGAAAGTTTCAGAGAAAAAAAAATCAACAAGACTGGTGATGGATTGAATGTGGGTAATGAGGGATCGCAAGATGTTAGAGATGAGACTCAGGTATCTCACTTTCTCTGACAAGGCAAGGGAGAAACTCTCTCTGGTGTCATAACTCTCACAGGACCCCAAAGCAGTGTTCTCTGTCCATCAACATATGTTTTTTTAAAAGGAAACCGCTATTTATCAATTCCAACATGCCAACACCGTGTTAAGTTCCTCAACATGCAAGAATGCATTTAATTCTCTAAACAATTCTGTGAGCCAGGTGCTCACTATCCTTCCCAATTTAATGACAAGAAGAGTGAGGGACTGAACATTAAATGTGTCCAAGGCTATTCAGCTCAGATGGGGCAGAGCTGGGGTTGGTGGCTTGGCAGTCTAATTCCAGAGGCTTCATTCTGAAACATGCTATGCTAAACTAGTGCTATGCTTTCTTGGTTTGTGCTTTTTGTCTCTTCATAAAATGTAGATATAAATTCATGGAAGGGGTGTGTGTGTGCTTCCTTTGTGCATGGAGTTATTTGTGATACACATAGACCCATCTGTATTTGGGTGTCATGTGTGTGTTGTTGTGCATGTATGTATAAGTGCCTGTGAGGTGTGTTCTCGTGTGGAGGTGCACTTCTGTGTTATGTGTATGTGTTTGTGTATATGTTGTGTGTGTGTGTGTGTGGTATGTGTGCATGCATGCACATACTGGGCTACGAGAGAAATCTTTCACTGTGACAAGGAAGCTTTTACTCACAAGTTAGACTTGTTATGCCTCGGTCTTTTGTTCATTAACGCCATCGTTTTCCATGCTGAGTAATGCATAAATTATTTTTTAAAAAGATAATCTCTCAGGTCTCTAGCATTACACTAAGTTATTTTTATTACATGATTTCTTAAATATTTATATGTTTAAAGGTCATTTAATATAAAGCAAAAATAAATTTAGAAATTAAATGTAAAAAAAATATCTGACACTAATAGCATTAATGTGCTGTAATGGATGATGCTGTTTTGCTGAAATTAAATTCCTCTCATGTGAATATGGCATTGACATGCTATGGCGCAGCTTTGTCTGTTTTTTAAAGAAGTATAAATAAAATTCCATCACATTTTCCACTCTTCACAATGTCGTGAACTCTTTTTTCATTTGATGAAGCTTGGTGTAATTTGGACTACACTTTTGCTAGAGGAGCATGTATGTATTAAACCATTTTGGCCCTTTCTTTTCCTTCTCGTTAGCACACAATAATTAAAATAGCATTATATAAAAATGAATACTGGCACTAAAAATTCTTGTGTTACCCAGTTGTAAATTGGTATGTTCTTACAATGTATAGTGTTTATTTATATCATCCGAGTGAAATATAAAACTTAAAAATAATTCTTAGAATACTTGAAAGTCCTGTTTGAGAAACTGTCTTCAGATTTTGTGACCCCATAGATACTCCTCATATCTCACATGGATAAGTTTCTCACTGACAATCTGACCATTCTATTAACAAATTGAGACCCATTAGAATCCCAGGAAGGAACATGGATTGTCCTTAAACTGCCCCTTGCCTCCACCACCACAACCGCAAGTCCAAACAATTCTTCCTTTATACAGATGTAAGAGCTATGATCGCTGCCTGCATAGGATTCAGTTGAATGGTAAAATTTTCATTCATCCGTTGCTTCCACAAACATATGTACTTTAGGCTTTTTTGCTTGGTGCTGTGAATGCAAAGACAGATGAGATGTAGTTTCTGCTCTTAAGGAGCTTAGGCCATTGCCTGGTGTAAGAGATACAGACACCTAATCTAGTCTCAGTGTCCAGGAAGAGTTTCCTGGAAAACATGATGTGCGTGAGCTAAGCTCTGAAAGATAAGCAGGAGTAAGTTAGAGAAAGAAGGAGGGGCATTTCCAGCAGCAGAAGCAGCGGGTAACAAGGGAACTAAAAGTAGTTGAGTTTATCCGGATCAGAGTGTGATGATGATGAAAGGGACCATGTCATGAAGTGCCTTGCATGCCAATCTTAGGAGTTGGACTTTTGCCCTGAAAGCTGTGGAAATGCTGTGCTGAGTGTCAAACAGATCAGCAGTAGATATAACGCATTTTGAAAGTTCAAAGAGGAAAATGTAGAAATGTAGGTGGGGGGGCATCCAGCATGGTCAGGATTAGGGAGACCAGTTAGTAAGATGAAAAAGAAATATGATGGCGGTCTCTACTAGGCCTTGCAGGAGTCTGCTAATCCGACCAGGTAGTGGTAATGCAAGGAGAGAATTTATGAGATTGAAAATTTGTAAAATGATGCAATTTTGTATGAACTTGCCTAAGGAGTTGAAAACTTTTTTTAAAAGTCAAAGATGAGGCCCTGGTTTCTGGCTTCGACATCAATGGGGGACGAAGAGTAATAAATATTGAGTGCTTAATGTATGCCAAATACCAGAATGAGTATTTTACATTGCAATTTCACTTAATCTTCTCTACATTCCTTTAAGGTTGGTGCTGTTCTCTCTCTTTTTTTAAGTTGAAGATCCTGACGACTTGGAGTGATTTCACAACTTGCCAATTTTGAATCTTGTTCACTGAGCTAGAAAACACAAGAGGAGCAGTGGTCATTTGGGGAATGGAAGATGAGTTTAATTTTAGACAAGTTAACTCTGAGTCATACATTAAGAAAGACAGAGAGCTGCACAATGCCTGGGAGCACCATTCACATAAGCCATGACCACGCACTCTGGACTTCTGCTATGTCGTATACTTGCAAGTAGATACATTTAATATGCAACTGTAGATGCATGTTGGGAGCTCAGCATCAAGCACTACGCTGTAGATTTATATTTGGAATATTAGGTTATAGTCTCTAGAAGACAAAAGGCACTCAAGAAATATTTATTGAATGGATGTCAAATTGATAATTGAAGCCTTGAGTATGAGTGAAATCATTCCAAAAGCATGTGTAGTGAAGAAGCTTATATGACATAAACATTTCAGGACTGGGCAATAGAAGGAAATGCCATGAAGGAGACTGTGAAGAATTAGTCAGATGAAAAAGGAGGATTGTGTCTTAGAAATCAAAGAAAGGGAAGGTTTCATAAGGGGCATCTAGTCACCAGGATCAAGTGCTGCCAAAGTCAGGGAAGATGAAGCCTGGAAAGTGGACGTGGGCTTTAGTAGCAAGGAAGTCTGAGAATACTTTTGATGCATGAAGAGGGGTATGAACTAAAGAAGGATTGGAAGAATCTACACGTTGAAGGCTTGTAAAAATTCAGCATTTTTCACTTGTTTCAGATCATAAGCGATTCTAGGGAGACCTTACCACTTGGAAACTCTCTGCCAAGTCGGGACCTCCTGTGTTCTATCACAGTAGAATTTGCCAGAGACAATCTCACTGTTTGAATTTAAAAGTGGACATACTTTATATAGTTTCAGACTCTACAATGGCTATATATCTGAAAAAAGGGGATCACAGAATCACGGCATGTGAAAAATCCCAGCAATTCAACTAGTCTGACCTCATTGTCTTCAAAAGAAAAGCTCACAGAGTTCTATACCAAGTATTGCATCTAGACTAGTACATTTTCTCCGTACCATCTTGCTTTACTAGGTGTAAATGTTTGTTGTGTTTAAACATTGTTCCAGGCAACTTCTACCTTACTAGAAGTAATCCAAGAACACACAACTTTTAAAAAAGTGATAAATATACTCAGAAGCACAAAATGAAGGTAAGACCCACATTTTTGAAAACCGCACACTACACAACACCAACTTTAAGCCGTATGGACATTAGGGACCACCCTAAGCATAGTCATGAACTATGACTTTGTCCCTGAATTCTTATCAACCTCGGTCTTAATGAATCCAGGAACTTCAGGCAGCTAACAAACTAACTCTTGCTGCAATCAGACTCAGAAAGCCTAGTGACTACAGCTCCCCGCCTATGTTTTACTAATGATACTGCCTGGCAGCTGTGTAAGACTTCTAAATTCTCATCACCTTTTCCTTCCATTATCTCATCTTCTCAACAACTCAGTGATATAGAAAAAAGAGACATTCTTTTTCTTTGAGATAGATGAGGAGACAAAATAAGAGAGATTAAGAGATGTCTTCAAAGTTGCACAGTTAATCAGTTATGGAACCAAGTTTATAACCATTTCTCTTAGCTATTTGAAGTGGATCAGGCAGCTACGCGTTGTAAGGAAGCACGAGTAAGAGAACAGAATTCTTCATGATGATTTTCAGATTTCTAGAGATTTAAGGCAGAAATCTTTTTTCTTTTATGAGGAAGGTAAAAGGTGGATAGAGATTCTTTGCAACTCTTGTCATTGAGAGGTGGAGTCTACTTTTTCCCCTGTGAATCTGGGATGCACTTAGTAACTCGCTTGATCAATAGAATGTGGTGAAATTGATATTCTGGGTTTCTGAGGCTAAGACATAAGAACCCATGCAGCTTCTGTCTATGCCTCTTGGAATGCTTGCCCTAGGAGAAGCCAATTGCCGTATAAGAAGTCTTGAGAATGCCATTCTTTAGGGAAGCCCAAACCGGCTATGTGGACAGGCTTCATGGAGTGAGAGAGAACCAGCCAGTCCCAGTTGTCTCAGCCGTCCAAACCCAGAGACCAGACTTTTAAATTCAGAAGCCATCTCAAACCTTCTAGCCCCAGGAGACGCAATATGGAGAACAATTGCAGAGTGCAGCTGATAAAACAGAGATCCTTAACATATGGCCCCAAATTCAGTCGTTTGAGCCATGTATGCTGAGACCCAGTCATTAGGAATCAGAGATAAGCCATTCTCGCTCTACCCCTCTACCCTGTGAACATAATAAAATGGATCTTTTACACCACTAAATTTTGAGGTGGTTGTTTATGCAGCAATAGATAAACAGAAAATCTTAGGTAAAGACTTTGATATGACTTCATGATTGAAAGCCCTTCAAAATCAGAACTGTTAGTCATAGAAACAGCACAGCAAAATCTAGTTATCCAGAACTCTTGGGGAATAAGTCATTACGGATGATGGAATGATGGCATTTCAAAAGATGGAGGTGATCAATCTTTTAAATGCTGACGATATTGTATTTTAATTGTTTAACATGAATAGTGATCCACACAATCACTTAAACATTAAAAAATATATATAGTGAACACATACTGTGTGTCAAACTCTATGCTAAGCACTTGGTAAGAGGCTTGTACTGGACAGACACAGACCTTGCTCCCAAGAAAGTTTACAGATTAGTGGGTAAGGCAGACATACTAAATAATTTGCCCAAGTTTTCAAGAAAGGTAAATTATAGAGCTAGCTTTCCAACCCAGGTCTGCCTGACTCCAAAGTTCATCAAAAGATATTTTGCAAGATACTATAGCTTGGGGTTAATGGCTCAGTCTTAGGCTTTTGCCTTTATGCCTTCTTTTATAACCATCTTAAGCATTGTCCCTCTGAAAACCAGTTGCATTGAAAAATTTATATATCTGTCTATAACCTTCTAAGTTAGACAAGCTGAACTACATTGTAGGAATGAATTTATTTTGTGTTTCTGTTTGGTCATAACTAAGATTTAATTAGGAAATTCAACTGAAACAAACTGTTTGCAGTCATTTAAGATGGCATCAGTGATAATAATAATGATTCCTTACACTTTTCTGGTGCCTCTCATCTGAGGATTGCAAAAGGCTTTACGAACATTAATTAAGCCTTACATGATTTCAAGGAGGTCATGAAGCAGTTTAATTACTGTACTATACTGAGATTTTAAGTAAAGCAAAAGCCACTTCCGAATTGCATTTTGAACCACTCCCCTTTGCTCTGGGTGGCATGGACCCAGGAGTTCAGGAATGACTTTTGTATTCCATCATTTGTCTCTCAAGTTTTTAAATTTCTGTATCCTTTTTTCATGTTAGAAGACATAGAAAAGTAACATTGTATATCTCCCGGGAATTAATTGATTAACCAATGTACATTTCACACCCAGTAAGTACCAGGCATGGTGCTATCCACTCAAGAGAACAAAGAATGCAATACCTGTCCTCAAAGAGCTCCCAACTCAGTGGGAAGATATGCAAATAAAATACAATGTGATTAGAGCTGTGGTGGATCCAGGTATATATATTATTCAAGCATGTGAAAGTGTATCTAACCTTGAAAAATAATAACTAATACCATAAAAAGCTCATTAAATTCTGCCCTTCCAAAACTTCACCTATATTAGCTGCTTATTTCTCGCAACAATCCTGATATTAGGCACTAGTATTTTCCTAATTTTACGAAGGAAACTGAGGCATAGAGAACTTGAGTAACTTGCTCAAGCTCACCTAGCTAGGATGTGGCACAGGTGGGATTTGAATCCAGTCATTGTCTGCAGGGTCCATGCTCTTACCTGCTATGCTGTAGTGTAGACATGAGTGGGATAAGAGGGGATTTTAAATGAATAACAGAAAGAAGGAAGCAAAGAAATGAATGTTTTGTACCTACAAATAGCTTTTATCATCTGAGCTTTGGCAATAGGTAGACTCCATAAAAAAGTCAAGAAGAAACTACTTCTATTGTATTTCTGGTCAACACCAACCTCTGGGCAAAAATCGTCAAAGAAAATAAAACTTCCGCTAGCGTTTTCAGTATCTTGCCAGCATCTTCTAACGATAGGCTTAGCTCACGATTTTCTGAGTCAATTGTGACCAATGTGGATCGTTACTCTGTAGCCCTGATATTCTGACCAAAGCACGTGGCACCTCAGCTACATGCGAGCAGTGGGTAGTCATATACCCTACACGTATCTCATAAGGTTAAAGTACACTTCCCTAAACTCTTGAGGTCCCGCCTTTGCAACCGCTTATACTTCAGTCCTCTAATGATAAAAAGTAGCTCCGTCCACAAGGCCAAACCCTGGACCTCTTCCATCTTTGTCTGTCTCTTCTATTCCTTTCCTCTAGTCACGGATTCTGGTCCTTTGTTCCTCCTTTCACTGTCTGGAGTGCTACTCCAGCCTCTACAGAATACCTGAATCTGTGATTTCTGTCTGGGCACTCCCATTTCCATGGCTCATGAGACCCACTCACTTAGGCTTTCTTGGCTAATGTTTACAATCTGAACTGAGTTCCTCTTGAGCATACATTACTCAGCACTCTAGATGAAACTCAATATCTTCTTGACTGATCCAGTAGATCATCAGTTCCGTGTGGCAAAGTATTGACTGACTGCATATGACCTGGCAATGAAAAAGATACCAGGGGTATTTTTAAACATTAAGAGGCAACGTGCAGTTCCTTTACATTTTTCATGATGCTATGTGTTGACTTGGACTTGTATTTCAGTATAACATGCCTGAGTTGAATATTACAATTTCGAGAGAGATAGGATGGATGTGTGAGAAGAATATAGAGATGCATTCACCCACTGATAATTTATTGACTCTGCACTATATATGCGCACTAGACCAAATGTGGAAGATTTCAAGGAGCACATTACTTAGTGGAGGAGACAAATAGCCACCCAGGTAATTAGGACACAGATAATATGCACTGAGACATGTGGCTGTGAAATCCCTTAAAGGGACCAACTCACCAGGTTTTAGTAGGTCAATAAATTATTCTGGAGAAAAGCGATTTCTTATCTGAGGCCTAATTGTCCAATAGGACCTAGGTAGGTAGTGTGTGCATGTGCGTGTGTGTGTGTGTGCACACGTGAATGTGTAGGGGCAGGGAGGTACAGATGTGTTTCAGGCCATAGGAAACAACACATGCAAAATTTTTCAGTTGAGGGAGATCATCAGGTATTTCTGGCTGCAACATTGCATACAAAGGAGTTTGTGGTGAGAAAAGATAGAGGTTCAAAAAGTGTATTAGCTTTGGAAATGTGGAGTAGGGATATATTTAGGTAGTTGAAACAACAGGAATTGATTGGCTATGAGAGAATAAAGATGACTTCTAGGGCAACTAGTAGAATCATTCTTTTCAATGACATGATGAACACAGGAGGAGAACCAGATTTTGAAGGGGTCCGGTAAAACAATGAGTCCAGTGTCAGAGATGATAAATTTGAAATAATATTGTACTTAAGAGAACAGGCCCTGGAACCAGACTACCTGGTTTTCAATCTTGGCTTCACCATTTATGAGCTGTATGACCTTGGGCAAATTGTCTCTATACCTCAGTCTCTTCACCTTTAGAATGTTATTAGATAATTGTGACAGTTAATTTTATGTGGCAATTTGGTTGGGTCGTGGTGCCCAGATATTTGGCTGAACATTATTCTGGGTATTTCTGTGAGGGTATTTTTTTTTTTTTTTTAAAGATTTTATTTTTTTCTTTTTCTCCCCAAAGCCCCCCAGTATATAGTTGTGTATTCTTCGTTGTGGGTTCCTCTAGTTGTGGCATGTGGGACGCTGCCTCAGCGTGGTCTGACGAGCAGTGCCATGTCCGCGCCCAGGATTCGAACCGACGAAACACTGGGCCGCCTGCAGCAGAGCGCGCGAACTCAACCACTCGGCCACGGGGCCAGCCCCCTGTGAGGGTATTTTTGCATGAGATTAACATTTAAATCAGTGGGCTTTGAGTAAGGTGGATTGCACTGCATAGTCTGCATAGACCTCATCCAACCAGTTAAAGGCCTGAGTGGAACAGAAAACTGACTTTCCCCAAGTGAGAGGGAATTCTGAGCAGACAGTCTTCAGATTCTAATTGCAACAACAGTGTTTCTTTGAGTCTCCAGCTGCTAGCCCATTTTGCATATTTTGAACTTGCCAGACTCCATAATCATGTGCCAATTCCTTAGTATATATATATAAAATATATAATATATATAATATATATATTATATTGTATATACACGCATCCTATTGGATCTGTTTTTCTGAAGAACTCTTGACTAACACAACAATAGTGGTACTAAACCCATAGCGTTATTATGAAAATTAAATAAGATAATATACATAAAAATTCAGAATAGTACCTGGTACATGTGAGTACTCAAATACTAGATATTATTGGGGTATCTGTGGAGTATGCATTTGTTGATGTACAATATGCCTTTGCATTCTCTAGTATGTATTTGTAGTTCATGGGTGTTGTGTAGGCTGGAGATAAAGATCAGTGTTATTAGCATTTAGATGATAAATGGTGCAATTAGAGTAGATTGGATTATCCAGAGAGAGAAGATGCTATGTGAGAAAGGCTCAGAGCAAAATCTTAAAAAGCTAATATTTAAGAGATGGACAAAGAAGACTTTAAAGGAGAAACCAGAAAAGAGGAAAACAGGAGTTTTTCACTAAAGCACTACAAAATCTATTTACTATTGGTGAGCTTAAAGTCAGCATACGACATTGATTTAGTGACTGTAATTAGAGTGGGCATATGCTTGAGTTTACTTTGGCCTGCTCTGGTTTATACTTATTGTCCCAGCATGCTATCAAATAAATTTTATGGTCATTTAGGACTCAACCAAAGGAGTTAGCAGGCAATTTGTGATGGCTCAATCAAATTAAAGGAATGGATTTATACACTATGCTTGGAAAAAAGTTTTCCTCATATTCTTCCACCACATATAAACAAGGAAGAATATAATGCAGAATGCAACTGACAACCATTTTGCTTTCAAGAAGGAAACAATCCTGAAGGTAAAACAATGCTGAGCATGACAGAACAGAGAGAAGGAATATACCTGGTCTTTGTTAACATCTTTGAGCCTCTGCTAGTAGAACATAGAACCTGACTTACTTCTGGACATAGGTATGAAGTGACACATTGCTTTATTCTTTAAGGCATTCTGCAGGGGAGCATTCTGTACCTTGAAGCCCCAACTACCCTAACTGATACAGAGAGACTGGGTCTATCATAAGTCAAGGAACAGCTAAGTAGGAACATCCTAACTATAAGAAAATTTAAAAATTAACAACTCCCTTCACCAATGCCTTTTAAGGAGGGAGAATCCCCCTTCACACAGCAACTGGATGGCACTTTTATGAACACTGAAATGGGTATAAGCAGGAAAGTTTGAAGAAATAAGGTCGGGTGAGTACAAATGCTCTAATAATATGAGGAGTCATAGGAGGGGTGGAATTCAGAAGGAAAGTAAATGGAGCCAGGGAATTTGGGTGCAACATGGAAGGAGGGCAACAAAGGGGGTTCCCCTCTGGGGGAAAGCAGTGAAAGAAGGAATTATGGAGAATGGATGTGCTGGAGGATTAATTTTACAGATTTGATTGGGGAAATAAATCTCCTCTGTATTCTTTTTGGAAAATCTTAAATATATTCATGACTGATGCTTTGGGAGAAGTGGATTCTTCTGGGAATTGCTAATAAGAGCCAGTTCCAGATCAAAACTGGTCCAGAGAAGAATCATAGACTACATGCATCTGAATTGTGTAACAAAATTGACAAGTCACTATTAAAATCTCTATTTGATACATTGGAAACCAAAGTCTGTGAAATTTAGATACTTACCTAAGACCACAAAACTAGTAGCTGGTGTATCTGGGATTAGAACCCATGATGCTGCCTGCTAGTTTATTCTTTAATCATACCTTAGGAGAAGATGCTGCCAGTTTTTCTCTTCAGGGAGGGTATGAGTGAGAAAATGGAAAGATTAAAAATTAGAAAAAATTTTTAAAAAGTGTTTTAACTTTAAACCAGATTAAATCTACTGCTACAAGAACTTTTTTTTTTTTTTTTAATGAAAATGACTTCATAGGTTATAGGCCAGGTTGTGTCTTATCTTAGAAGGAAATTTTGTGTTAATAGCCAAGGAGCATCACTATTACTATCGAGTCCAGTTATTGTTACCTGTATCTATCATGATATCAGAAATATCATGGCCCACTGTTCATAGTATCTCATACTAAAAGCAAACGCAGGTTGGAAAATATGGGACACATGCGAGACACTATTGGAGAGATTAAATAAAATTCCTTTACTATTAATCTAAGAGATTTTCTTCTTGGTGATGTAACAGAAAGAACAGAGGCTTGGAAATTGACAATCAAACTCCATTTTTACCACTTTTTACTTGTACTAGCATTTTCAACAAATTAACCAAGCTCCAGTTGCCTTATTTGGAGAATAACATAGTCCTCACCCTCAAAGTACTAATATTCTTGTGGAGAGGGGTGAAGGTGAGGAAAAAATAAGCAAAGACAATTAATAATACTTCTAAGAACAGATGAAAAGTTGGAAGAGATGAACTAGGGTAGCAGGAGGGAGAATGCAAGGGAGATTAGTGCTGCCTTAGTAGGGGTGATCAGGCAAGAACAATCTAAGAAGCGATCATATTTGAAATATTTTTTTGAGTAAGAGCCAAATAGCTTGAATATGGAGTATGAAGAAAAGAAGAGAAGATGGGACTCACAGACTTTTGGACTAAGCAACTAGGTGAAGGATGGAATCATTGAGTGAGACAGAAAATGTCCAGGAAAGAGAACATTCTGGAGGAAAATAACTAGTTCTATTTGGCATGTGAAATTTGAGATGCCTTTTAAATATTCAGGGAGATGTTGAATAAGATGTAGGATGTATAGGTCTGGATCCCTGGAGAATATCTTGTGACAGACGTGGCTCCATAAATTTTATCATATTTAAATCATGGGACTGATGAGATTACCTAGGGAAAGGGTGTTGCTAGAGAATACAGGGCCAAGGAGCGAGCTCTGAGGTACTCCAACATTTAGAGGAGCCCACAAAGGAGACTGAGGAGAGACCAGTGAAGCGTGAGAAAAACCAGTTGAGTACTTTGCCATTAAATCCCAGAGAAAAAGAGTATTCAAGAAGAAGGGAGTGGCTGAGTTGAAGATAAGTATGAGAAACTGGGTATTGCTTATAGTAGGAAGAAAAGTCAATGATGTCTTTGATAAGATGGCAAAAGTCTGATAGGGAGGAGCTTAGGAGAGAATAGGAAGTGAGGATGTTCCGAGAGTTAATAGAGACAACTAGTGAGGAGTTTTAGTGTAAAAGGAAGAAGAGAATTGAAAGGCAACCAGAAAGAGATCTAGAGACAAAAGAGATTGTTTTGCTTTTGTTTTTATAAACTTTCTATTTTGGAATAATTTTGGATTTACAGAAAAGTTTTGGAGATTGTGTTTTAAGATAAGTGATTTTTAGGGAAGAGGGATAAATGGATGCAGCAGAAAAAAAAAGATAATAATGGCATGAATTCCTTGAGAAAGTGATCCACAGGGAAGAGATCTATGGCACAAAAGGACAGTGTTGGTCTTAAATAGAAGCAGAGACAAAATGGAAGGCAGAGTGCATTCAGATGATGGGGAGTTGGTAGACTTGATAGGAAAAGGATGGGGCAGCTCTCTTTGGAGTATGAGGCATTGTCATCAGCTAAATGTGAGGAGTGGGAAGATGTAGAGTTTTGAGGAAATAGAGAAAAATAGAAAACAGTTTTCTAGAAATAAAAGTGAGTTTCTAGTGAAGTACTATCAATGTTAAATACACATTTGAGATTTGTATTCATGTATTTGAAAAGTAAGCAATCAGCCAAGTGTACGACTTTATTTTAACTGATAATATTTGTATGTTTGGATGCAGATGCATAGTAGCAGAGGTTGGATTTAACTAATACAAATCGGAATTGAGATTTTGTGAGCCTTTTACAGACATACTGTAAATTGATCCCCAAACGATCACTTGTTTAATCCCCTCTTCTTGACTGATAAACAATAGAATATGGAAAAGATGAAGGAATTTTGCAGATGTCCAGTTAAGCTCCCTAACCATTTGAATTTGAGTTAATCAAAGGGAGATTATCCTGGATGACACTGACCCAGTCAGGTAAGTCCTTTAAAAGAGTGTCCAAGCCATCCCTGAAGAGAGAATTTAGACAGCAATGACTCGCTCTCTCTTCCTTTCATTGACTTTGAAGAAGGAAGCTCCATGACATCTATAGCCACAAGGAAATGAATTCTACCAACAACCTGAGGAAGCTTGGAAACAGGTCCGTCCCTAGTTGAGCCTCCAGAGAACGCAGCTCAGCTGACAACTTGATTTCAGCCTTGTGATACCGTGAACATAGAATCCAGGTAATGCCCAGACTTCTGACTTACAGAAACTGTGAAATAACAGATGGGTGTTGTTTTAAGTCACTAAGTTTATGGTAATTTGTTGCACGGTATAGGAAAAAATGGTACTATGAAAATGGTACACTATGAAAGTAGTAAATATGAAGGCATTGAGTGTTTTTTAAAAATGACTATGATGACAACCTATGGAAATGAGGCTAAACTAGAATGAGAGGACGGGAAGAGGGTAATGGATAGGATAAATATCATAAAGTCAATGGATTAGAAAGCTCAATGATATTAGATAATTGCTAGAATGGGAGTTCAAGAGAAAATTAGCTGAAAGGAAAGGTGGTATTCGTTATAGAGAGAGAACATGAGGAAAGAAGAGAAAGAGACACAAAGAAAGATGTGCTTATTGACATAAACCTGAGAGTATATTCATATGAGAGGCTGAAGTGATGTGGAAGGAGATATTGATGAAGGATATAGAAGATGTAAGGGGTCAAAATGTTGGTTAAGTCTGTTCTGTTCATGTTGAGTGTCAAAAGTGATGACCAGAGTGATAGTGAAGAGGGATGTTAATCTATAAACAGGAAGGAAGGACAGAAATGATAAATGGCAACACCAAAAAAGCAGAAGTAGATGATGATGTCTGATAATATAAACTTTAAAGAAGTTGGAGTCTTTGAAGGAAGAGAGCAGTTTGAAAGAAGCGATGGGGAGTTAGGAGGGAACAGGCACCATTTAAGTGTCATAAGGTATACAGCATTGGGAGAAATCTAGCCTGTGGTTGAGAGATGTGCAGAAGTAGAATTCTCAGAGGGCATCTGTGTTTCAGCTAGAGAAAGAAAAAAGAGGGAGCATTCAGAGAAACACTTGAGGATATAAGTAGGATATTTTGTTGATGATGGATTGCCATTGCCCAGAGGCAATGTGACAGGGCTTGGGAGGGCATGAAGATGAATTTAGTTTTAGGGATAGAGAGAAAAGGATGGGAATGAGCTTCTGGGTGAGGGACTTTGGGGTACTTGAAGTAGGATGGAAAGTGATGCATGATGTGATTCCTGCAATATCAACACTTGAAGACTTCAGGGCTGTTGAATTTGACCTGGAGAAAGCACTGATTCCCATGATCCTGAGCATAGACCGCTTGACTAATCCAGACTACTGCTTTCATCCATCTCCAGTGTACTTGTAGCAGCCAGGACATGCTGAGTGGGAGGAACCACTTAGCTCACTCTCTTTCCATTTTTGCACAGAGTTACCACCATAAGAATAATAGTCCTGCCTATTATTACTCTTCTATATCTTCAACCTTTTCCATGGAATAGCAGTAGTCATCAGTCCAGTATTTCTTACCAAGTAAGATAATCCATTTAATGACTGAAATACTGTGGAGTCTTCCCTGTTGCCCCAAAATATTCTGAGGCATTGGTCTTAAGCAAGTATATGTTGTTTCTAGGCACTGCCCCTCTGCTAAGCTGACCCAACATCTAGACCGAGTAGAGGATATGGGAGGATGAGTTTGGCAGAGAACTACAGAACCCTATTTATTTGCAAATCTCAGCCAAGTCTTCCAATCTAGTTTTTTATTGAATAATGAAGCTAAAAATTTGATTCCCGCCTTTCTGTGTCTTTCTCTTAATTGGTTCCAAATCTTGGTGAGAAATAGGCATGTTATGTTTTCATTCTCTAAAATCCCAACAGCAATAATAGAAGACTTGGACCCACTGTCAAGAATGAAGATGTTGTGATCTAGAACACAAACCTTGGGGCAGCTGTTCACACAGTGGAAGGAAAGGGCTAAGGAATATACTCAAGGAAACTAGTATGTACTTGACACCGGTAGGTGTTTTAATATATGTAAGTTTTTTCTCCCTCCTTAAAAAATGAGAGACCTTTGAATTGATCATAGGTCAATTGATCTACAGAACAGGTGATAACCTGTTCTGTAACTGAGGATCCTAGGTATTAAGAATACCAGAGACTTCTGCATCATCATGTGAATTTGGCTGCCAAAGCTGGGTAGAATTGTTACTTCTGGTCACATACTGAGAGTTATCATGGAGTCATCTTTTCATGGCAGTAGAAATGGGGTTGGAGTTTATGTGTCAATGTCTAAGAGTCAAATATTTAACTAATTGTACAACACAGAGTGACAGAGGGGGACAGAACTGACCGCCTTGTGCTAAATAGTTTATATAGGGTGGTCAGGTTGTCTCAGACTCAGAACGGAATTGGCAGGATCTTTGAAGGTTACAGCTTCCAAATAAAGACAAAGAGTCAGCTGGATGAAAGGTTTCTTTCCTCGGAGGTCACCCATAAGCATTGGTTAAATCCTTCCACCCTTAAACTGTGGTGTATGAGAAAGGACAACTGCCCCACTTAGATAAGCGACGATGAAAATGTAGAGAAAAATTTTGACATGTTCAATCCCTGGGTCCAGTCATCCATGAGAATAAGACCATCCTTGCCCTGGCTGCAATTTGGTTATATGAACCAAGACATTTCTTTCTTAACTATATTAGTTCAAATTGGGCATCTTTTGGATTGCAGTCGTGTGTTCTTAGTAATGTGGGAAGATTTTATTGCTTCTTTCCCTTTTCTTCTCCACTTGGTTTATCATTATTTTCTAAATTTTATACAAGGAATCTGTAACGAGTTCATTTGTAAACATAAGAATATAAGAAATCTATTGTATAATAAAAAAGGTAGACTAAAAGAAAGTTCTGACCCCAGCAAGTCCTAAACATCAATTTGCCTAGGGAATATTGAAAGGAAATGTGTCAGGGACCAAAATGATCTTCTGGTCTGCTGGACTGGATCTGCACATCTACTGGAGATACAGCATTAGTTTATTGTCTTTATTTGTGTAGATGGATCAATCTGGATATAAAACTCAAAATTCAACTTGGATTATCTAAGAATGTATATCAAATCTGTGCTGGATAACGTACACAGAAGAGGAATTTGTTTAGGATTACAAGAAAGTTCACAAAAGTGTGTTTAGAATAGGATGAGAGCCAGAACTGCTTCAGGGATCTAGAGAACATTGACTAATAATATCATCATGATAGATAGGATGAATCAGCTCTTTTCTTTTCTTTTTCTTTTCTTTTTTTTTTTTGTAAGTATTTCTCTCTGTCCAAGATTTAAAGTTCTGGGAGAGACTTGGATCCCTTCGTATCCTTGCTATCCTGATTTATCCTTCCTCTAAGACCATCACAGAGATGGAAAGGGAAAGGAAGAAAGGAAGAGAGAAAGAGAGAAAGGAGGGAGGGAGGGAGGGAGGGATGGAGAGAGGGAGGGAGGGGATGAAGGAAGGAAGAAAATAAAGAAAAGAAAGGAAGGAAGGAAGGAAAGAAAGAAAAGAAAGGAAGGAAGGAAGGAAGAAAATAAAGAAAAGAAAGGAAGGAAGGAAGGAAGAAAGGAAGAAAGGAAGGAAGGAAGGAAGAAAAGAAAGAAAAGAAAGAAAGAAAGGGAGGAAGGAAGGAAGGAAGGAAGGAAGGAAATACACTTCAAGTTGTTAAAAACTCAATAAAGAATGGGTACCAGGACACTAAAACATACTACATGCCAGCCAGTATTGAGTTAAAAATGACTCAATATTTACTATTTGTTCCAGATATCTATCGTTGTATGATAAATCACTAAAAAAAACATAGTGGCTTCACAATGATAATTATTTTATTATATTTCTGCCAAGGGTTTATTATTCTTCTGTATAAGGTTTCTGTGGGTCAGGAATTTGGGAGGGGCTCAGCTGGGCAGTTATGGCTCCAGTCCCTCACATGGCTGCCATCAGAAGAGGACTGCTGTTAAATCAACAGAGAGCTTAAGAAGCTGGGAGCTCTATGGGTACCTCTCCTTCTTTAAGTATTTTCATATCCATCCTGTCTTTGTGGTCTCTCCACATAGGCTCATTTGGGCTTCCTCACAGCGTGGTGGCTTGAAGACAGCCAGATCACTAGCATGGTTTCTCAGGGCTCCAAGGTGACTGTCCCAAAGTACCAAGTAGAACCTACATTGCCTCTATGGCCTTGCCTCAGAAGCCAGGTAGCATCTTTTCTTCACAGTCACAAGCCCACCCAGATTCAAGAAGAGGGAACTGAGACCCCACCTCTTAATGGGAGTCTTGTCAAAATTACATTGAAAGAAGAGCATGTGTGTTGGGAGATATTGTTGGAAAATACAATCTGCCACTTTTGGAAAATACAATCTGTCACAAGTATGGACCCAAAACAGACTAAACTCAGTGAAAGAAGCCTGGTGACGTCTTGAAGTCCTCATGTTGATTGCCTCCTCTCCACTTCCCATCCCCATGGTTAAGGCCTGTGGCAGGCACGATAAATCCTAGTGCAACTCACTGTTTGAGATTTTTAATACACTTCACAGAACAAAAGCGAAGTTGTGAATGAAGCGAAATCAATTACAACAAATAAGTTACTTTTGTCATAATAGCTTTATGAATATAAAGAATATTATTTTCATGACTATTTTTGAATACCTCAATCATAAAAGAAATTAGTACATTTTTGAGGAAATCCTCAAAGACTTTCGTGTTTTTGGCAGAAGACATTTCATGATTCATAGCATATGTATCGTGCATTAATTATATGCCAAGCACTATTCTTGGTGATGGGTATGCAGCAAAAAACACATTAAAAAAAGAAATCCCTGGCACCCTGGAGGTTACCTGAATACATTATTCACTTGGGAAAATGACACTGCCTAGTAAGTGCATATGTATTCCATTTCTTCCACCACAATTGGATGAGCCCCCCAGGGCAGGAACTGTGTCATTTTCACTACTGTATTCGCAGCCTAGCACAGTGCCGGGAGAAGAGCAGAATTCAATAATATTTGCTGAACTAATGTGCAGATGTGAAGGAATTGAGGCCAGTTGTTTAAAGAAAAAGTCCTTCTTCAGAAAGGAGCCAGTACACCCTCTTCTTAAAGGATTGGCACTAAACTAACTTGAAGAGATTGCTGAGCTCTATGCTTAGCAATAAAGGTTTAACAAAACGCAGGGGAGGAGCAGGGACTGACTCTCTGTTACATTCTCAGTAACAGAAGAATAAAAGAATCTGTACAATCTCTTAAATTTTGTAATTCCCTTGTGTTTATGATTCCTGCTTCTCTCTGTTTCCCTGTGGTGATTAATAGTAATTAAAAAAAAAAAAATGTTGTGTGTACCTGTCTTTGGGGACCGGAAGGAAGGAGGAAGCTGGGGAGACAGTTACTCTCCGCAAGGACGCTCCAGGGGAGAGGATCCTCCAGGGACCTTGAGTTGGCAGCCTTCGAGAGCAGGGAGTAGGTGGAGTCCCTGGGGCCTGCTCCAAGGAAAGACAAGACAGCAGCAAGCCTGGGCTGCAGACGGTCCTGAAACTCAAGAGTGCAAAGGCCTTTGTGGTTACTTGACCAATCCTTGGCCAATTTTCCTTGGATAGAATTAAAAACAAATTAATGCTCTTCTAATGCTTTCATTTTTGTGGTCTCAACATCAGTTAAATATACCATCCACTCTAAAACTCTGTCTGAAGCCCTGCCCTGCTTTTCTAATCCTTCATTTATAATCAGTCACCTAGTCCTGTCATTTCTGCCTGTTAATGTCTTTCAGATCAGGCCCCTTATTTCCATGCTCACTGCCTCTGTCTGTACTCAGACCTGGATCACCACAGCTGCTCCCTAATTGGTCTCCAACATGAGAACCCTTTATTCCATTCTACACTACCTTTTTCTTAAAAGCAAATTAGATTATGACCTTCTCTGCTTAACTCTCTGTTGTGAAGGCCAACTACCCCCAAGATAAAACCCCAAATCTTAGCATATGAGGCCTCTGCTCTCCATTTACCTTTTACTCTCATTTTTTGTGCCTCATCCTCAAACACATCCAACACTCCAGCCATGTGGGTTTGCTCTTGATGCCCAAGTATGCCATACTCTTCCAAATGATTGACTCTTGTACCTTTGCACATAATTTTCCCTTTGCCTACAATGTACTTCCTTTTCTCTCAGTTAGGTAGATTCCGTCTCAACTTTCAAAACCTCGAGGAAATATCACTTCCACTCAGTGAAGTCTTTGGTTTCTTCCCCCTCTCAGGCACTGTAGATTTCTATATTCTCTGTACATATTCTGGTTCTGGGTGATTTTCCTCACTAGATTGTGACTTTTCTGAGGGGAGGGATTTTGTGTTAATCAACACAGTATCACAAGTGCCCAACACAGCACATATTGTAAAATTGGTAAACAACATATATGAGGCAAATGAATGAATATGAGAAGGCATGGATAGTTTTGGTCCTCAGCGATGTGAGGCTAAGAAAAAAGATGGAAGTAAAAGCCTAGGTAGATGTGGAAATGGCCTCCCTGTTACATGTCACTGGTTATACCTGGAGATCTGCCTTTTTATCGCCTGGGGATATAAAATTAAACATGGAAATGCCAATGCAGCTACTAAGTCTCTGGACAGCCAAAAATCTTCAACTCTATAAAGCATACATAATTCTCTTCTTGGATGAAAGAGAAATGCCGGCTTTGAACAAAGTAGGTTTTCAGGACAGTACATACAGCTGTACCTAAAGGAGTGGGTTCATTTGTTTTGTGGCAAAGTGTTTACTTCCAGATGCCCTGTGTGTGGCCAGTCCATCTCATCTAGAAGTAATGACTTTAGCCAGATAGTGTATTTCAAAGAAATGAGTAACTCCTTGCATATTAGTGCAAGAACAGAGATTTACCAATGATCTTCGAATAGCCAATATCTTAGTTGGCTCAGGTTACTATAACAAAATACCAAACTGGGTGGCTTAAACAGTCTTAGCTAATATTTCTTATTAAATAAATAAATAATTTGTTTCTCACAGTTTTGGAGGCTGGGAAGTCCAAGATCAAGGTGTCTACAGATTCAGTGTCTGGTGAGGGCCTGCTTCCTGGCTTGTAGACTGCTGCTTTCTCTGAGTGTGAGAGAGAGTCAGCTCTTATGCCTCTTCCTCTCTTAAAAGGGCACAAATCCCATCATGAAGGCACAACCCTCATGACCTCTTCTACACTTAATTACCTCCCAAAGACCTTCCTTCCAAACACCATCACATTGGGTGTTAGAGCTTCAACATTAAAATTTTGGGGGGACACAGACATGCAGTCCATAACAGCTGACTAGGAAGGACCCCAAAACAACAGCAATAATGAATAACAATAAAAATAGGTAATAGTAGTAGTTGAGGTTTATCGAATGCTTGCCATGTGACATTCATAATTGTAGGTATTTTTATATGTGTCAGCTCATTTAATCCTCCTATTGACCTTCTGAGATGGATACTATTATTATCCTCATTTTACAAATGAAGAAATTGAAGCACAGAAAGCTTCAGTAACTAGCTGGAGGTCACTCAAGTAATGATTAACAGAGATGCACTAGGTACATTAAATGCATTCCTTCTACAAAAAGAGGGAAAATTTTACAAAATATTTAAATGTATATTTTAGTACTCAATACAGTAGGAGAAATTCTCAAATGACAGAAAAAAAAATAGGATCAGAAATATAGTGTAGTAAAATGGAGACTGTCTTAAAAGTACTTGTAGATTCCTAGTAAGCTGTAGCTTTTCTTTTTAATAGTCATCTAGAGAAGAGGAGAAAAGTTCATGGACCCATACAAAGTACAGAGTGACAACAGTCACATGTAAAGATGAGATTAGTGACAGATCTTCTCTTAGAAAAAGGATGAGTCAGAAGAAAAACATGCCATGCAAAGGGAGAAAGTAAAGAAACTCATCAAACCCAGCGTCGAGTCTTAAGTAAGATAAAATTTTTAAAGGTGTCTCTCAAAATTCTTTATTACACATTAGCCATCACAGAAGTTGAGAATTAGGATCTACAGTACCTAAAAATCCTGAGTCAAGAAATTATGTAAAATATTTCTGGGCTAGAGTTCCCTCCAGGGTCTAGCAGAAGCAAATGCAAATCCTCTTCAAGGAATGCATTCTCAGCCCAGATGTTATAGAATTCCATAGATAAAACTCCAAAGGCATATGAACTTACACAAAAATTAAAAGGAAACTCATGAAAAAATAAAACTTGTGGTTTCTGTTCCAGCATATGCAGAGTTCAGAAGTTATCACTCCCATTCTCACAAAAAAAAAGTTGAACAAACTGAAAATCAACAACTCTCCTTTGATCCATCAGAGAATTGAGGTCACAGGGCAGACCGGTGCCCCCAAAACCAGAGAGAGAAGTGCATACCAAGAATCACATTCCCTTTTGCTTGCCTAGAACAGAAGCCCAAAGCAGAAGCCTGCCACTGGAGCCAGTGCTCATAAGAATACTTAAAACATGATTGACAAGGTGCCAACCCCGTGGTTGAGTGGTTAAGTTCGCGCACTCTGCTTTGGCAGCCCACGGTTTTGCCAGTTCGGATCCTGGGCATGGACACGGCACCACTCGTCAAGCCATGCTGAGGCAGCATCCCACATGCCACAACTAGAAGGACCCACAACTAAAAAATACACAACTATGTACCAGGGGGCTTTGGGAGAAAAAGGAAAAGTAAAATCTTTTTTTAAAAGAAAAACATGATTGATGAATTGCCAGAGGCCAAGTGTGGACTAGCTTGAGAGTTAAAATCTCCAGGGGCCTGCCCTTTGAGAGGGGCACACTTTTGTGAGTCTTACCTCCAAGAGCCATACCTGGTTCTTAGGGTGAAGATTGGAGAAAACTCCCCTCATACTTCTCTCAGGGACAGAGAAAGCAACCATTTTGAAATATGCCCAGAGCATTCTCTTCTCAATAAAGAATTTCCATCAATCTTCAAAAGAAACTATTTTACCATAACCTAACCAACATGGTTTTACCAGAGCCTAATTGACCTGGAGAAAGAGGAATATCTAACTCCAGCCGCCTCTATTCTCTTTGTCCCACCTAAGGAGAGGGAAAAAACTTGAAAAGCATGTTGAGGGTGACAGCTAAGGGACACAGTCTCTCTGAAATTCAGGGATCCAATCATAGGATTATAGACTGCTTCCCCTCCTCCTACACCTTACCACAACGTCAATCAGGCTTCTGTATAATAATAGTGGATTTCAACTAAATGAACTGGATGCCTCAGATCCTTTTTAAGAAGCAGCCTCCAGGTAAACTCAATGACATCATAGGAGACAAAAACAAGGACACTAGAGGAAATTTTAGATTCTAATACCTACAGCTAGAGTGAACAGTAAACAGTCTAACTCCTTGACAAATAAACACCAGACCTCACACTAAAGGCCCTTTACTCAGTTCCTTTATGTGATATATCACTTCTGCTTTCAACAAAAAAATACAAGGTATGGTAAAAGGCTAAAAACACAGTTAAAAAGAACAAAGCAAGCATCAAAACCAAACTCAGATATGACAGAGATTTCAGAATTATCAGGCCAGAAATTTAAAATAACTGATTAAAATGCTGAGGTCTGTAATGGAAAAGTGGAAAACATGCAAGAACAGATCATCATGTAAGCAGAGAAACGGAAACTTTAAGAATCCAAAATAAATGCTAGAAATCAACACTATAAGAGAAATGAAGAACACCTTTGAGAACTCATCAATAGACTAGACATGGCTGAGGAGAGAATTAGTGAATTTGAAGATTTGTCTGTAGGAACTTCTAAAACCAAAACCCAAAGAGAAAAAAATAATTTTTAAAAATGGAACAGAATATCTAAGAACCGCAGGACTATTACAGGAGGTAGAACATGTGTGTATTGTAATACCAGAAAAGAAGAAAAAAAAAGGATCAGAAGAAGTTTTTAAAGTAATAATGGCTGAGAATTTTCAAAAATTGTTAGAGATACCACATCACAAAGATCCGGGAAGCTCAGAGAATACCAAATAGGATAAATAATGAAAAAAGTTATAAAATTTTTTAAAAACTATGCCTAGGTGTATCATATTCAAACTAAACAAAATCAAAAACAAAGAGAAAATCTTGAAAAAGGCCAAAGAAAAAAAGAAATAAGGCAAAATGAAGGCCAGCACAAACTACTATAGACTTAAATAAGCAAAGACTTAAGATCTTGGAATTATAGGATAATGAATGTTAAACATATTAAATATGTGCTAAAATATACAATGTTAAATATATTGTAAATATATTATGTATTTAAAGAGATAAAAATGAATCATACTGATTAAGTATATTTTGAAAAATAATCTGATATAATTCTACAAATAAGAGAAAAGAAATTGAATTTAAAAAAACAAAACTTTTGTACTGGGGTTCTCCCAAGATATAGAACCAATAGGATAAGATGTAGATATGTATATATATCAAGAGAGATAATTTCTTTGAAGGAATTGGCTCACATAATTATGGAGACTGGCAAGCCCAAAATCTGCAGAATGAGCCAATAGGCTGGAGACCAGGGAAGAGCTGATGTTGCGGTTCAAGTCCTAAGGTCATCTGCTGGCAGAATTCCTTCTTGCTCTGGGAAAGTCAATCTTTTGTTCCATTCAGATCTTCAACTGATTAGATGAGGTCTCCCACATTATGGATGGATGGCTGCTTTACTCAAAAAAACCATTGATTTAAATGTTAATCTCATCCCAAAACACCCTCACAGAAATATCCAGAATAATGTTTGATCAAATATTTGGGCTCCATGGCCCAGCCGTGTTGGCACATAAAATTAACCATCATAACTCCCTGTGAATGTAGATGATCGCATTACCAGCTGTGTTCTTCAGTTTTCCTTATATTAACCCATTTGTCTTGGACTCGGCAGTTCCTCCACTTGCGCTGTAGTACATTTTCTTGTATCTTGACTTTGACTTTGGCCATGGTACTT
Organism: Equus caballus; assembly: GCF_041296265.1. NCBI lineage: Eukaryota > Metazoa > Chordata > Mammalia > Perissodactyla > Equidae > Equus > Equus caballus. The sequence continues at coordinate 107,104,386 of NC_091686.1, forward strand.
AGAATAGCTAATGGTCTAAGTGGAAGAGAGGACTGTCAGTTCTGAACTCAGGCCTTAGAGGTTTTTTGCGTTTCCGTTAGCCCTGTTAAGTTCCTGCCATCATCGTTAGAAAAATATGTCAGGAATGAACCGCATAGAGCAGAATCATCCCAACTGAGCTTCTCTGGATCTATCAAACCCAAGTTGATCAGCAGAATTTTGAGCTGAGTTCAGCCCGCCTTATCCAGTCCCCAGAGAATACATAGACTTGTGGGTGACAATAAACAATCATTGATTTAAGCTACTGAATTTTGGGTTGTTTTTATGTAGCAATATTTAACAAATACAATGAGTTAAACAGTTAATTAAACATAACTGAAAAGAGAATTAGTGAATTAGATGAATTGGCATAAAAATTTGAAATTTGGTACAAAGAGCAAAAATACAAAGGAAGGTTAAAAGTATGAATCACGGAATGAGAGGGTCTATAAATGACAATTTGAATTTGCAGATGAAAGAGCAAATTGTAGTAAAGAATTAGTATCCAAAATATGGAAAATACTCCTAAAAATCAATACAAAAAATAAAAAAAACTCAACAGAAAAAAATGATCAAAAGACATGAATAGGAATTCCATAGATGAGAAATTTCAAGTGAACAATAAATATATGGATTTCTCCCCTAGTCATCAGGGAATCACAAATTACAGTAATAGTGATGTACAAAGGCCTGGAATTGGCCTGAGCTGTTTTACTAAAATAAAAATGTACCGTTATAATATTGATTCCCAGCCAAGTTATGAAAATATTGATTGATAGTGTTGTTTTGTAATCTTGGGTCCAAGGAGTTTTGGGGTGGTTTAGATCAGCTTGCAACCATTGTTGATTAATAACAATGGCACCTGGTTTTGGTGACATACCCAGAGAGCTCTGACATTAGGACTGGTTATGTAGCAAGAACTGTGCCTCTCTGATCAAGAAGGTACAAGGAGACTAAGTTGAAACTCTCTATCGGGCTCCCTTTTTCTGAGGTCATGTGTCATGCACATGTTTATGGTTCCTGATTGAGAGAAAAAGTGCATTTGTTATGACCCTCACAGAGAGGGGACAACTGGACTTCATATCTATACTCCCTGGACTTCTTGTTATGAAGCAGCCTTTGGCTCTGATGCATATCCTTACTTTAATTCTCTTGCTATATTGCATTATTTTCCTGCAATAAAATGTAGATTTGTGAGCATTATCATTTGGGATTCTGTGAGTCTTCATTTGCAATTGAACGTATCTAATTGCTACTGGTAGTGCAGGGAAGATAAAAGTTTAACTCAACAAACTGACAAAATGTAAAAATCTGGAATATCAAATATAGATGCGATTTAGAGCAGCAGAGATGTTCACCCACTGCTAGTTGGGTCATGCATTGATACAACCACTTTTGGAAGCAATTTGGCTTTACCTAGTAAAGTTGAAGATTCTAAAACGTTTCTTTATAATATATACTCTTGAAAAGCTCATGAGCATGGGCACCAACAGAGGTGTACAAGAATTTTTATAGCAGTAGTTGGATCCAATCCAAATATCCATCAATAGGAGAACGAATATATACATTTTGATCTTTATTGAGACAAGAATAACAATGAACAGAAACCATCACATAAGAATATATATTATGAAAGCATTTATATAAATTTCAACATGTATAAAACTAAGAATATATATTTTTAAAGATATAAAGAAAATTTTAAAACTCTAAAGACAAAAAAGAGAATGATACACAATAATTCGGGATATATTATAGTTACCTCTGCTACTATTCAAATGGAGAGAAAGGGTTTTTGATATGAAAGAATTTACTATTGGCTTGTTAATGGTCTATTTCAGGAGTGTTTGATAGATTATTTTATATATCTGAGGAACAGTTTAAAGCTATTCGTCTTGACCAACACATGCATTGACAGTTAAAGACATTGAGGACCAGAGTTAAGTGGCCTACACAGCCACAGAGCTTCTACTAACAGAGATGAGTCCAGGCCACTTGACTTGCACATGCTACTTTCTACCTAGCCAAGGAACTCACATAACATGGGGTGTAGTAAAAATATGGCTTGGCATCTTGGGCCTAGCACAATATACACATAAGGTAGGATAAAGTAGGAAGGAGCTATAGAAGTAACAGGTTTGATCAAGAACTTAAGTGTGAAAGAGGTTCAGTACCCTCCCTCTATGCCATATAACAGAGCATCCCACTAGGGCATCTTTTCTAGACCAAATCCTAGCTAGCAGGAAGCAATGCAGGAGGCTCTGCTGGAGTCTTGATCCAAACATGGGGATAACATTGGAATTCTCTGTAATGTCTCTAAGTTATGTGGGAGAATGCTTATAATGAGCCACTTGGGAAATTTGGAATATTGTAGTTTGCCTTTTTTCACAATGCTAAATGGCTAAGAATTTTTAAACAGTTTTTTTGTCACCTTCTTAGGCTCAATAGTAGAAATATGTTTCTAGTTTCCTGATATATATTTAGGCTAGGAGAAATGTGATGCCAATAAAAGCTAGCAAGCCTTCAGTACTAGGAATTATTTTATGTAGTGCAATATTTGTTTTGGAACTTAAAAGACATAAGACATTAGGATTTAGGAAGAGATTAAAAGGAAATGGGCGAGACATTTGAAGGAGGTGAGACTAATTAAGGTGTGGTGTTCTCACATTTTTTTTGAGGATGGGGAAAGGTTTTATAGGGATTTTTTTTTTTTTTTTGTCCAAAGGTAGAGAAGGATGGTATTAAATCATGCCCATTATAAAGACTAAGGAAAGAGTGGTGTACTTTTATACCATGGTACGCAAATGTGGTTCTATGGCTACCTATATCTGAATAGCCTATTTTTTTGAAATGCAGATTCATGAAAACTCCCAGGGAATATAATTTATTTGGGCTGAAGGTGGGGCTCAGAAATTTACATCAATAATAATAAAAAAATACTTACTGGGTGATTTCAACGGAAAGTTAATCCTGAGAATTACTTTTCTTAGTAATTTTGAAATCATGAAAATATTCAGTCACCAGGGAATGGAGTGAGGTCGTGGTACCTTAATGTCCTGGTGTAGAAATGGGATTGCCCCACAAGTAGGATGACTAAAAGAGACTGTACACTCTCAGATTCTCTGGGTCAGGACTGAAAGAGTGAGAACTAGTAATTTATGGAAAGAACACCGCCCTTAGTGTCTACCTCCTCTCTGACTGTGCTGTTGAATCTAACATGGGTACCAAGCCCCCAGGGTGCTGGTGAATAGTTAAGTTTGAAAGAAAGAAAAAAACCACAATTAATGAAGTCAACTGGTATTTTTCAGTGCTTCTACTGATAGATCATATTTCTGAAGACTTGAAAGATTTATCACACATATCCTACACCTGGTGCATTCCAGATGAGCGGACTTTGTGTCCTCAGAAGTGAGCAGAAAGATGTGCTGCATTGCATTTTATTGATTTTCCTCTTTGCTTGTATAGTTTTATGATGTTCCATTTTCTCTTTCTCTTCGTTTGGAAATTGTGGCCTAAGTTATTTATTTTCTTCCTTCATTTTACATTTAAAATGTATATGTAACACTGCATCAATTTTCATGGCCACAGATGAAAGGGCTGGGTGAATTCTCTGGCTGAGAAAAGCTGGTGTAGTGATGGAAGAGTTAATATTTTCCTTCTTAAGAAGCCTCCTCAAGTTCTCTTCCATTTTCCTTTTCTCACATTTTGGGAATGCATTTATAATTTGCTTTTTTATCTCATCACTTTCTGATTTTTAAAAGTGCTGAGGTCTCACTTTCAGAGATTCTATATTGATAGCTCTAAATTTTTTCCATTTGTATTCTGTACCAGGCCCTTTGGTGGTGAACAATTTCTTTCTACAACTTCTTGGTATAACTCATCTAGCAATAAGACTAAACAGCTGAATTATAAGAGAAATAAGGCTTTTGTTTGTGGAAACTTGGTAACTTATGAGGATCAACTTTGCTAACAAATTTGTTTTTTCTCTTGTCTTCGCTCAGTTTACACTGTGGTTTCAATTGGAATATTATGCCTTTTGTATCATAAAGTAACTTTCTCTCAATGTTGGATATGCCAGCCAATTATATATTGAAGTCATGTTTGGGCTCGTGGCCCATGGCACAGAGTTCAACCTCCAATTTTCCTAGTTCTTTTCAATATTGGTGAATTAATATGCTAGATTAGAGAATGACAGCATATGGGTCATTGCCCGCTCCAAGGCTAGAATCAAAGTGAGCATCACTCTCCTTGTTAAAAAATGATGTGAACACATAAAGGAGAAGCCAAAAGAAGAGATTCTTCTTGTCAACTGTTAATGATCTGAGCTGCTGTCAAAGGTACCCATTATTATATCAGTATTCCCAGATTTCAGACATTCCCAAAACATCACATATTTTCTCTTATCACATATTACCCATAATATCATAATTAGTTTGAACCACATAATACTGCCACTTTTATTAGGCCAAAAATGGTGAATATTGAGAATTTCATGTAATTCAACCTAATAGTTCATATTTTCTATTGATTCTCTCTTTTACTAACATACTGTTTTTAAAAGAAAAAATCACTTCTGCAGAAGGAAAACTTCTACCGCTTGTGATAAATAGAATGTAACATTACACACAAATGCAATAAAAACAAAACAACAGAAAAGGGCAACGTCATTAAATTCTAGCTAGATACTGCAGCCTGACAAATGCTCAGAGCTGGAAGTCGGCAGGGTTTTTGTTAAGAGAAGAGATTAGCAAGAGGAAGGATACCTTAAAACTAACAAAAATCAAACCAAGATTTTCTCTTGAGATATTCAGCATTGAAAAAAAATTTTCAAAGGAAATGACTCTTTTTAGTTTATGCTTTAATATTATTTAATTCCATACTCTGCAACCACATGTCCTACATTTTGGTAAATACCACGTTAGCTCATTTATTTCACCTAGTTTTCCCTTTTGTGTTTGGAGGGCACTTCTAAGCACGCAAGAAATGGCACAGTTATTCATGTGCCAACATCTAGGGCTGAATTAATTTCATAAATTATGTCAAGTGAAGGAGATGATATCTTCCAGAGAGACTGCAACTCTCTTAATCTTATTTATCATAGTGTATGGTTTAATTTAATATAATTTTTTATTTGTATTTTGTTTTTATCTTCTAGCCTCTGTAAATTCAGGATTTTCTCTCCTCCCTAAGTCAACTCTAAGAAGTAAAAAAAAAAAACAGGGGAAAAGTACACGTCTGAGTCAATGAGTACAATGAAAGATGTGGAATAGTCATATTTACAAAAGAAAAATTCAGTTTAATCCGTGATCGTTTCTACAATACTCAGTTTCTGAACTATAAAATCACTATTAACACCCGGAGGTGAATGCACTCATTTGTCATTTAACACTTTACTGACTTCTGGAAATGGGATATTCTAGTTTCTAGAGGTATATTTTGTTGTGCCAGTGAGATTGAGAAGTCAGTGGATTAAACAGAAGCATCTTTCTAGCTACTGATATTATTATGTTACATATTACTATATGAAGAGTTTTTAAAACATTTATGTATAAAAATTATACATATACATACACACATATATATATCAAAACAAGCATGGATGTTATTTACAAACAGTGTAACATTGTATGAATTTGAAGATAATAGTGGGACTTCACACAAAAGTTTAAAGCATTCTCCTACCACAAATAAGGTAATATTGTTCTGGAACAACTCTCCTGATGACAACAAAAAATAAAACTGGACTCTCTTTCTATATATGTTATATACATATGTATAATGACTTTGAAAGTACTAGCAAGCTTATCAAGTCAGTGAGACTTTAAAGGACCAAATGCTGAAAATAGAAGTCCAGAGAGATGAATTCAGAATTTGGAGCATTTTTCTCCTTTACTGATTGTCAATTCTAAAAGCCAAAATGATGGCTGAAGATCTGAGAGGGATGCCTAAATCCTAACAATAATGTGAAACAAAATAGAGCAATCATTAGAAGGACAAATTTCTAACCACTTCAATTACTGATTGAGTTAAGGCGATTTGCCCTTAATATAGCAGTTAGGCAGAAGAAAATGCAAACCTTATTAGGGGAAATGTAATCCAAAAATATCACTTTTACTTTAATTTTTGTACGTGATATCTGACAATCAAATGTAACTTGGAGTATGGAAAGACAAGAATTCACGGAATATTCAAGAGAATAAAATGGGAAATGGAAACAGATCCATAGGAGATGTACAAACTGAATTTATTAGACACAGATTTAAGAATAGCTCCGATTACCGGGTTCAAGCAAACACATGACAAGGTAGAGAACTATGAGAGGGAACAGAAAAGTAGAATTAAGAATAAAGAAATTGTGAAACTGAAAGTAGAACAATCAAAATTAAGAATTCAGTGGATATTTTGATTAGATTAAAGAAAAAATTGGTGAACCAGAGGATAAGTCAGAAGAAAATATACAGACTGAAGTGTGAAGGGTCAAATGGACAGAAAAGATATTAGAGACAAGTGTGAAACAGATAAATTGGCATATCAGAAGGAGAGGAGAAGGAGATTGAAGCAGAAACAATATTTGAAGACATAATGACCAAGAATCTTACAAAAGATATCACCCACATGTGGAAGAAGTATTATAAATCTCTAACAGGATGGATGCAAAAAAACCCCAAGCACACACACACACGTACACACAAACTCAGGCATTGCATAATGAAGTTGTTGAAAACCAAAGTCAAAAATCTTAAAAGAAGCCAGAGGAGAAAGAAAATAACTGCAAACCTAAAATTTAATATTCAGAAATCAATGCTTAAACAAAATTAAGATATTTTCAGACAAACAAAAGCATTGGCTACAATCATCATTCACTAAAGTTCAGGCGGAAAGAAAACTATCCCCAAAATAAATGAAAGGGGATAAATGACTAGAAATGTTTGTAAACAGGAATGGACATTGACTCTTTAAAACAGCAATAAATATTGTTGGTTTATAAACATAGAAATAAAACATTTGCCAACAATAGCCCACAAATCAGGAAGGGGAGAAAATGGAATTAAAATATTTCAAAGCATTAGTATTGTCTTGGAAGTGGTAAAAGTACTAGTTTATATTAGTATTAAGGCAGAAATTCATGTCATAATCTCAAGAAAAACCACTAAAATTATAGAAAAATTGTAAAATATATACGTAATCTCCAGGGATTTAAGCAACAGAATAATAAAAATATTCCCCAAAAAAGGAGAAAGAGAGAGAGGTTTCAAAATTGAGAGAAATAAACAAATAGTAAGATTGTAGATTTAAAGCAAATATAATTTATTACTTATATTACTTATATACTAATGTCTATTACATTAAGTATAAATAGAGTAATATTGCAGAGAAATGTAAGAATTTTCAGACTATATAATAAAACTCAATTATATGCAGATTAAAGGAGACATGCCTTAAATACAGGGATTCTGAATGGTTGAAAGTAAAAGAATGGAAAAGACATGCCACCTAAACAAATATCAGAAACAGAAGGATTAAAAATTAAGATATATACGTTAGAGATAGAGGGATATTTCATTGATACAGTGGTCAATGAAGCAGGAAGATATTCTAAAATCTCTTGTCCCAGAAAACTATTGTAAAAAATATTTCACATCACTCAGAAGAAATACGAAAATCCATATCATAGTGAGAATTTTAACATACCTCTCATTAACGAGAACAAATAGACAAAACGTATCAGCACATCTATAGCAATATACTGGGCCTGACTGATAAAGACAGCAGACTGAGTTCAAGAACTTCAGAATACACTCCAATTTCAAGCGCACACAGAATGTTTACCAAAGTTTACTATATACTGGACCATATAGCACGTATAAGCAAATGTTAAGTTATTTTAAATTTAAATAGATATTCTCTGACCAACTTGGAATTAAACTAGGAAACAATGACAAAAATATAATTTTAAAATCCCCACATATTTGGGAAATCAATAAATAAATTACAGTGTTTGTTGTCTTAAACAGATCAAGAAGAAGAATATCTTAATAACAATACTTGCATTTATTAGGTGCTTACTATCACCCAGACATTGCTTTATTTTTAGAAAATATATTTTATATCTGTTAGTAAAATTAACCATTCTGGAGAGAAAAATAATAGGATAATCATGGTAAACAGTAATAGTTAATATCTATTTCACACTTAGCATTGCCTGGCATTGTATCAAGACTTATTTTCACAGATATTATCTCATCTAATTCTTTAAAAAGAAATGTAATAGGAGCATTATCACCTATAGTTTTCAGGTGAGACATTCAAAGTTTAGATTCATGGAATAATTTGCTTAGAATGATGCTACCTGTGAGTGGCAAGACTGGTACCAAAATGCAGGCTGTGTGATTGCAGATTTCATGCTCATGCATCTGCTATTGCCACATACCTAAAACTGATCAGGAAAATTTAAAATTGACTTTGTTTTTAAAAAGTAAAAAATCCGTTTAAGATAGAATGTTGAAATACTAAGCTACATACGGGTAGTCCATCCTAAACTAAAACAAACACTATATTTAAAGACAAATCAATAGAAGTAATCACACCAAGGTGCATATAAGGAAATTTTATTGTGATCCCGTTGCCCCTACAGCCTGATGTTCAACAGTGTGCTAGGAGTGCTTCCCAAAGTAATTAAGCTCAAACATAAAATTTGTGATAAATAGTGAACATTTAAGCAAAATATCACTATTTGTAGACATTTTGATAGCATACCTCTAAAACAAATCAACTGATCAATTCTTCGAATAAGAATATTCATAATGTGAACAATTATAAGACATTAGAAAGAATAGGAGCTTTTCTATGTACCAGTTTTAATGAGGTAGAAAATATGTTGAAGACAAAATATCCTATTCAAATAGAGAAGACACAAGCACCTAAAAAAAAAATATAACAAGAGGTATATGGTGCCCTTATGAGGATATTGACAAAAAATTAATGAAGGACATGACAAAAATGATTAAATGAAGAAATATACAATTCCGAATTAGAGTATATATTTAGTGACAATCAAAACTCTAGTAGAATTAATTTTTCTTATGGAGAAACTATGGGTAAAGTTCACCTGGAAAAGAAAACCTTCACAGGGGCCGGCCCGGTGGCGCAGCGGTTAAGTTCGCACATTCTGCTTCTCGGTGGCCCAGGGTTCGCCGGTGCGAATCCTGGGTGCAGACATGGCACCACTTGGCACGCCATGCTGTGGGAGGCAGCCCACATATAAAGTAGAGGAAGATGGGCACGATGTTAGCTCAGGGCCAGGCTTCCTCAGCAAAAAGAGAAGGACTGGCAGTAGATAGCTCAGAGCTAATCTTCCTCAAAAAAAAAAAAAGAAAAAGAAAAAGAAAAGAAAAAGAAAACCTTCACAATTAGTTCAAACAAAGTTCGAAAGGAAGAATAATAAAAGAAGTCTTTTTTCACCTGATATCAAAATTAACGCTAAAGCTGCAATAATTAGGCATTTCCTATTGCAGGAGTAAGCAATATATTATTATTAAATTCTAATATGTTAGAAAATCAGAAAGTGACAAATACATATACTAATTTAATGTATGATAAAAGTGAATGACAATGAATGATGCTAAATAACTGCCTGATTCTTTGGAATAAAGTTTATCAGTAGCTCACACCTTATATCAAAATAAAAAGTAGTAGCATGACAATTTTAAATGCAAAGTATATACCCACAGCAGTGCTTTTCCTACTTAAAAATACTTTGCAATTTTGGCATGTCAAGTATGACAATAAAGGCAGAAATAATAATTCAAAGTAAAATAAAAAGCAAAAAACATAATCATTCTAATTGACTAGAAAAATTAAACATTTCTTTTTTGAAGACAATGTTTGAACTGATGTCAAAATAGAAAAGTATGTTATTTTTCAAATCTTTCTCCAATATAATGTAGCTAATTATTTATAATATATTTCTAGTTTATGACAAATGCATAGCCATACTCAAAAATTAAATATCCCTGCAACAGAGGCCCATAGTGTTAAAGGAGTAAAGCTTTGGATGTGTAGCCCTTGGGGTATGAGAGAATGCTGCAATGGCAGAAAGTTGAACTTCTATTTGTATTGGAGAGTAGACCCAGTCACACTGCTTAAAACTGGTGGCCTGGGGTTTGGCATCCTGTTCAAAAATTAAAACTAAAAGTTCTGGGTGCCAGCCCCATGGCAGAGTGGTTAAATTTCCATGTGCTTTGCTTCGGTAGCCTGGGTTCGTGGGTTTGGATCCTGGGTGCAGACCTACTCCACTCATCACCCATGCTGTGGAAACATCCCACATACAAAATAGAGGAAGATTGGTACAGATGTTATAGCTCAGGGAAAGTCTTCCTCACCAAAAAAAAAAAAAAAAAAAAAAAATTAAAGCTAAAAAACTAGTGGGACTAAGAGTCTTGAACTACCACTTATATAAGCACCACGTGTGGAACAGAGCAGACATCCCAGCAACCTAGACCTTGGTCAAGCTGCCTGCTGTCTCAGTAACTGGATCTGTTATATCTCCTATCACCATAGAACAGGATCTCAGAGACATGAATACGACACCTCATTTTTCACTGGGGCTACAGAAACAGCAGTGTATGAACCTGTGGAACTGCTATAAAAGGAAGGCTAAGTAGAGACAGGAGAGTAATGACAAAAGTTTTACATAAGATAAGTTTGGAAATTAAAATTTGAAAATTCTTGAAGAACTTTGTTTTGAAGCTAAGGAAAATGTCAAGAATCAAAGTCACTTTCAAAAGTAAAAATAAAGAGCAATCTTAAAATGTCTTAAAAATAAGTAGGGTAAGATTCTCAAAGAAAAAAATAAAAACATCTCTAAAGCAAAAAAATAATATAACTAAGCTGCAATAAATGAATTGTGAATAGATATACACAAAACTATTAAAATAGGAATGTGGTCATTGACATTTTTGAATCTCAACATACTACATTCATTCTAGTTTGACACTATTAAAGAGAAATTTAAGTGAATGAAATGTGATTGAAATGAAAGTTTTTAAGAATTCATTTAAAATCTAAATCAGAAAGATAAAGAAACAAAAACATATATGAATAGTTAAAAAATATTGAGGACAAAGCCATGAAGTTATTTGTAATAAAAATACATGTTACCTACCCAAATTACTAAGTTCAGATATTATTATAACTTATTTTAACCAGAAATTTAAGTAAAAGACAATCCTCTCTTTAAATAAAATATTCCAGAGACTAGGCAAAATAGAAAACTCTTTACTAGTTAGTATGGCTCATAGCAAAACTAGGCAAGGATAATGAATGGAAATATATATATACAGAGAGAACAATCATATTTGTAAATAAAATTTCAAGAATCTTGCATACACTGTTAATAAATCACATCCAGAAATGTATACAACTTATTAAACAAATTGTATAGAGAAGTAAACTTCCTTTACCTGACGAAGGTATCTCTAAAAAGGATATAATAAGTATCAGACTTAATGGCTAGTAAAGTCAGAAATAAGATAACAATGTCTTTTTTGATCATTACTATTAAACAGACCTCCCAGGACATGTAATTAGGAAAGAAAAACAAGTAAATTATATAGTAGTTGAAATGAAGAGAGAATAGTATGCTACACAAGATATGCCTGTAAACATAAAATCTAAGAGAATCTTTAAACTATCATAATTGTTTTTCATCACTTATTTTTTTCTTGTATTTTTAGGACTATAATCATATTATTTAAAAATTGTGATGGTTTTACTTCATATTTTGCAATTTCTATACCTCAATTATTTTTCTTGTCTAACAGAGTTGGCTAAAACCTCAGGAACGATCCTATGTAACAGCAATGTAAGGGGACACCCACATCTTCTGTCTGACGTTAATGTAAGTGCTTCTAGCCTTTATTAATTAAACATGTTGCTATATTTCAGACTGAAGATGATAAGTTTTTATTATGTTATGGTAACCCGTTCATTACTGAATCCGACAGCCTTTCGTTAGTCTTCTTTCTTAGTCTCAGTTTTTCTGACAATGTTTAAAATGTTTTACCATCTACTTTTTTTGTATTTATTGGGGTCATCAAGGACCAAATAAATCACAGTTCACTCCCTCACTCAGATTTTAAAAAATTAAAAAATCAGAAAGTGGTAGGTTGGTATCAAAAGATTATCTTAATTATTGATAAAGGAGAGAGCCAAATGGTCCTGTTCACACAGCCAGGGGCCACCCTGGACCAGATAAGACTTATGACACGGAGAGCCAAAGAGCAGCTCGTGTAGGCATACTCCCAAGAAGAAAGATAGAGGAGCTCAACCAAAAGAATCTGTTTTTACTTCTTAAATGTGCAAATCAAGCAAGGCTTTTCTCCTCCCAGGAAGGATGCACAAGGGTAGAAAGAGACCACAGACAGTTAGGGAAAACCTCTGTTAGTTTTCTATTGCTGCTGTAACATATTACCACACTTAGCAGCTTCAACAATATAAATTTATTATCTTACAGTTCTGGAAGTCAGAAGTCTGCCATGAATATCATAGGGCTAAAATCAAGGTGTCTGCAGGGTTGTACTCCTTCTACAGGCTCTAGGGAACTATCTGTTTTACTCTTTTCATCTTCTAGAAGGTATCTGCATTCCTTGACTCATGGCCCCCAGCTAACAACTGCATCACTCCAACCTGTACTTCCATTGTCGTAGTTTCCCTGCCTCCATCTTTCATTTACAAGGATGCTTCTGATTACATTGAGCTCACCCAAATATTCCAGGATAACTTTCCCATCTCAAGATCCTTAATTGACTCATCTGAAATATCCCTTTCGCTATGTAAGCTAACATAGTCATATGTTCTGAGAATTAATATGCGGACCTCTTTGGGAGAAGAGGGAACTTATTCTACATACGACATCTCATTTTATGAAAACCAGGAATGGAAGAGTGGAGAAAATGAGCTCTTCCCTAAAATTCCCCAGCTTTTGTGGCCATTTGCCCATTTTGGCCATTCCCCAGCTATTTGCCCATTGAGCTTGACCCTTAAGCCACTGGTCAATTGAAGATGTTGCTATCTGCTGCATAGGAGGAGTTTGGTCTCTGTTAGGATTACTCTGTTGTCACTCTTAGGAGGTTGCTCCTCCAATGACAACCAGAACTCTTTGGAGTATTATCCTTGGATAGTTGTGAGCAGTTCAGAGCATCCTCTTAAAAGTATGAAATGGGTCAGAATTATATGTCATATAATCAATTCAAGGTCAATCTTTAACTAGAATAGAAAATTCACTTTCTGTTCTATTTCTCATCCCAATTTTTGGCCATTCATGTTGTTCAACAGAGCACATTGTAAATTCATGGATCAGATTAGATGATAACAATTAAGGTACTCCGGTAGCAAAATATACAACGAGGGTGCAAAAGTACAACACCAACACAAGAATTATCTCAATTTAAATTTAAACCCCACCTCATTAATGAAAGTATGAAGAGAAATAAAACTACAAATATAACAACACCTTGCAAGGGAAAGTCAAAGACCAAAAATAAAGTTAAAAATCTAATTCTCTGTCTCTGTGTGTTTAAAGTTCAAAGAATTTTGTTTTCCATGGTGTTATAATCTGTGTCGTCTCAGCCAGAGATATTTTTGTTGGCTAGTGGCATGGAGATTTCAGCAGCAGCTGTAACCTGGACTGTCTTTCAAAAAGATCTGTGTACTTTCTTCAGAGTCTCAGAAGATGTGTTAACTTATTTCCAAGGCTCTGATGTTTCTAACCTTTTAAAGATTACAGAGAATTAATGGGACACATGAGATTTTTACAGCACTGGCCCCACAGGCATCACATTGGAGAATGAGCCAATCTTCTTCCTCAAGGGCGGTTATTCCAGGCAAAATTACATTCTACGAACCCAGATCTGTGTTGCCAGAGACCATAATAGAGGCTTGGTGACATTGGCATAAGGATGATAGATGGAGAAAATCTGGGTGTCAGCATCACAGCATCATTGAATGCTGGTTAGTTGTCTTCTTCTGAAATGCACAATACGTAAACTTAAACTCAGATTGGAGAGATCTCTGAGAAAAAGATTAATTTTAGCACTGCCAATTTACCCTGTCTATGATGGGAGCAGACATGTTTACATAATGCATTCTCTCCTAGGGAATGCCATTTTCCTGTCTTGTTTTTCTTTCAAAATTTTCTTTCAAAATTAAGCAATTTGCAATGTCGATGGACTCAGTCTCTAGGACTTATTTAAAGTGTCTTTTTTGTTTTTTTTTAAATCCAGCCTATACAAAATCTCTCAATTTCTATTTTGTATTTTCATTGTCTTGGATGAATCTTTCCAGTGATATTCTGACCACACTTTCCCATGAGCAGACATTTTCCATCCTGCTTTCCTCAGTTCTTGCTAAGGAATTATTTAAGTGTAAGACATTTGCATCTTAGGGTAGGTTTCTCCTTCTTAAGTAATTAACCAGCTCAGAGTCAATATAAGACCCTTTCATGGGGTGTGACTCTTGAGTCTGTGGACAGGGCCCATCTCCCTCTTCGATTCTTTCCTCTTGCTGACTATGGAGGGCATTGTCCTAGGGATTCCCCTTCACCATTTTCTCTTTCTGCTACTGATAACCCATATTACTCTATAGCTGCCAGAACTACCTTTCTGCAAATTTATTCTTTTTGCTCAGACCACCTGTTTATGCTCCAATACTGTAATTTCAATTTTATAATGGACATAAACACTTTAGTTCTCACCATCATCTTAAATTCAACATGACTGAAATGAAATTAATAATTTCTCCCTCTCCTACCAACAACCTGGGGCCCAAGTTGTTTCCTGAGCTTCTTCAAATGATGATGCCATACTGTTGTCATCCAATTTTGAAATTTTAGCATCATTTTTTACTATTCCAGGTCTACACAAAGCCTATCCATACTTTTAAGCCTGTTTCAGCTTGTATATGTTCCATGAAGCCTTTCACCCAATTAATGTGTCTCTGTGTGTACATATACACATATATAATACATATACATTAAATTATATATGTATATAATTAAATTATATGTGTATATGTTAAACCTGAAAATATGTTTAGTTTCAAACTTGATCCTCCATCCTAACTTGGGTAATGACATCACCACTGACCAAATTCTTCAAACTGTGAGCCAAGAAATTATTCTTGACAGCTTTCAGTTATACCACTCATATCCAAATAGTTGTGAGGTCCTATCTTCTAAATAACTCTCCAGTATACTTCTGTTTACTATTACTGCCCTAGTTCATCTCTTCTTACTCATAGGGATTATTTCAAGTTCCCCAGCTGGTAGTCCTGACCTCAGACACTCCCCTGTACTTCAATTAATTCTTCACACTACTGACAGATTTGTTATTCCAAAACAAAACTATGATCATGTTGCATCACTTCCTTGCTTAAAATATTTCCATGGCTCCCTATCCTACTGGCTGAAGTCCAGGTTCTTTAGTGTGACATGTAGGAACTTTGAAGATCTGACACTAAATTAATCTCATGTCACTTCCTCCCATGCTCCAGCCAGAAAAACTATTTCCCAATAAATCGTGATATTTTTCTCTCCTCCACTTTAATGCATATTGTTGTCTTTCCACCTATGTGTTGCCTCAGTCTCAATCACCTTTTCTCCCTTTTCAGCCAAGTACTTCAAAATCGAAAAACAATTTTACCTTCTTTGACATTCTATGAAATATTAGACATTTCCTCTTCTGGATTCCTATTTTTTTGAAGAGCTCTTACTTATTACATTGGAACATAATTGTTGTATTATTTTGATAATTACTTGTCATTCCTTTGCTTTTGATTTTTTTGTGCTTCCCACATTAGGATAAAATTCAAATGTCTTTTAATGGTCTATAAGGCCATGATCTCGCCTTTGGCTGCTTTCCTGACCTCATTTCCTTCCATCTTCTCCCCAGCTGACTCTGCTCCAGCAGCATTGGCCTCCATCCTATTTCCACGCACATTCCCATATTTGGTCTCTTGTGCTTGCTGTTTCTTCTGCCTCTTGTCCTCTTCCCCAGATATTTGCATGGCCGGTGCCCTCCTTCCACACAGACTTGTGCTCAAGGATCACTTCCCTCTGAAGGTTGTTTTTCCTGAGTGTGAAGTTTAGGATGACATGTGCCTCATATTTCCCAGGCATCTTGAATTACATTCACCATATTAATACATTCCCAGCCTGCCTTCTAAATTATAACTCTCTGACTTGTCTGTAAGTGTATATGTGTAACTTGTTGATCATGTTGTAAGCATTCTGGCACTGGCAAAGTATGGCTGGTATTGGAGTTTTCTTTTGAAAATAATGCGAGAGCCAAGTTTTCGTTTGAAGGTCATGATTAACTATGGATTAATTTAAATTCAAATAAGCCTTTTGGAATATTTGACTACTGTTAATAAGGATAACATATAATGTAGCAGAATGTTTATCTGAGCTTACTGAATAAACAAACAGACCTCAAGGCAATGCAGAACCTATGCACGTTATTTTTTAAATAAATTCCATGGCGTGGACAGTAGCTTTATATGCTACATAATTTCTAATATCATACCAATAAATATGCTACATAACTTATAAGAGGATACAGATAAGTAAGTTGAGTTTTGCAGTAGATGGTGCATTAGAACTGTTGTGTTCTTATAGATTTTATCCAAAAATGAGGTTTACCATCAAGAGTGGCTTATAGGTTGGATTATCAAATATCTGCCTTGGACCCAGGAACACCAGGGGATCCTTAAACTCAAGCTGAATGTTGGCTTGTACTGACCAGCATACTTAATGTGTAACCAGGGATTATCCCAACATCTGTTTAGAGCAGACAGATGTTGTCATTACAAACCTTCATCAGTGTCCTACTTCATAGTTAAAAAGAATGATTCTCAGGCATTGAACTCATAAAAGCAAGGAAGAAATGAACAGAAAAAGTAGAAGTCTCCAGCATGTTTTGAATGAGAGATTTCAAGGCCAGAGAAGGAAAGAAGGAAATAGAATGGGAGGTAGGGCAGTGGTGGGGGTTGAGGGTGGGGACTGTTGTGAAGAAGTCTCAAGCTACATAAAAAGCTTTTTGTATAGTTTGTCTTATGTGATTTTATAACCATATAAAATCCAATACACTTGTTTCATTGCAAGCAGGAGGATGCTGTATAAAAAAAAAAAAAGCTGGAGAAACAGCATGCAACTCATAAAAGACATGCAGTTTGAATTTACACATGCATCCATCATGGGGTAGTGTGCACCAAGAGGCGGGCAGACCAAGACATTTATTGGGAACGGAAGGCAGTGCTTGCTCCTCTACAGCAAAAGCTTTTCGGTCATAGCCAAGTGGCTGATATGTGGAGACATCACCAAGAAGAGTGAGTCTTCAGGGCAATAAAGAAGGGCGCTTGATATTATGCTCCAACAAATGGACAAAGCAGGCTGACTGTAGTCTCACTGTTGACGAGTAAAGTCAAGGTCTGTATGTAGGGAAACGTCTTTTTACGCAGGCAGCATTTAGTCTTTTCCCACATCTTGACTCCTTGGCTGTGCCTTGAGAGTAACAGGTGGCCAAAATTTTTATGCCAAGTTCATTCTTGACCACAGAGCTGTCTCTGGTGGGTTTCGTGATTCAGGGTGCTGGGAAGGAGGAAGGGCATAGCTATCAACTGATCACTGACATAAAAATTAACATCTCAGAGTCTCCCTTTGGAGGTTGGCTTTGACCCAAAGCCACTTCCAACTACTGATAACAGATTGTGATACTTGTGTTCCAGTTCCATTGATCAAGGTTGCCAGCAAGGTTCATCTTACTTAGATTTTATCCATGTGAACAAAGAGAGGGGCAGATGGACTTGGCACCATGTGATTTGTTTGGGTCCTTGACCCTGCCTAGGTACGGTACCTTCTGGCAGTTCAATATTTTATGCTCTTGGCTTTATAACCAGGTTCTATTCCTGCAGCTGCATTGAGGGAAAACTTCCTTAATGTAGCTTCTGTCAACCCAACCTCACAGTCAAATGCTCTTACCAGAAACCAGTAAAAGACAATCAAACCATTTACTCACACAGAACTCCCTTTTCAGAATGACTCCCATAAACACACTTCCTAAAGCCAGACTAATTGCATAGATTAAGATTGTGGCTTGGTGATTTTCAGGGAAATCTAAAAGCTACAGAAAATCCAAATGGTTTTGTAAGTTTTTAGAATGCACACTTATACCAGCATAAATGAGGGCTTCTCTCCCATTAGGGAACTGGAGTCTGTTACATTATCCCCATTGACTCTCCTAATGTCCCTGGCTCAGCACCATATGCAACAGATGCAAAGGGTCACCAGTGAAGGGCAAAATATTCCGTGAAAATAATAGAGCTATGCTATCTACATAGCCAGTTTCTCCCACTCTGCACTTTGCGTGCTATTGCCTTGTTTTCATAGAATGAATTTCTTTTTATTTGCCGGAGTTTATTTTGTTGAATATGATGGAATTACAAAAAAAAAAAAAAAAGAAAAGCAAGATCTCTTTGTTTTTTTTCTCCAAGTATTAACTAAGCACTTCCCAGCGCCTATTTCAAATGGGCTTTGTCATCCTAAAGCATTGTGCTTGTTTTACCTTTTCCTGAACCTGAGTGATTTGCCTAGCTAATCAATCTTCAATAATATGTCATGGGCAGGAAAAAAAAAATCACTAAAAAATAGAAACAGCTGCAGCTGTTTTCTGCGTCATGAGAGAACAGAAGAAGTTGTCTCTGGAGTAGATGCTCTTTTGTTTAGAAAGACTTACTGATGGGATTTTTAGGTTATGCAAAATTACACCCCCAAGATTAGTCCAGGGTGGGAGCGGAGAAAGAAGAGACAAATTACTCTGCGTTATCCAGGGTCGAGAACTTTGCTTTTGTGTCCTGCTGATTTTGGAGGCAGGGGTTGGGGGCTATATTCTAGAACAAGGAGAAGATGGAAATAGAGACATACGTTATTTGTACACACTCACACACAGACATCAGGAAATTATGGCCCTCTGGATTCTGAGCAGAAGGAGCATTTGTGAGAAGTTTCTTGGGGTAGAGATGGCTGAAAAATTTTAAGTCGTGGGTAATATCAATCTTAGGTTGTTTCCCGTTCTGTCGTAATGGGACCACCCCCCCCCCCCCAGTACCTCTGCATAGATCCTCTGATTTTCAGTTAGACTATGTTACATTCTATACCACTTTGAATGAATGGTTCTTTAAGGAGTGAAGGGAGTGGGGTTTTGTCTATACTCGGGGCCAGGTAGTAGCTAGAGAGTTCAGGAGATGCTAAATAAATAAGAATTTCAAAAGCAAAAATGTGCAAGGAGATCCAGAACTAAGAAGAAGGCAAGGAATGTCGGACACATGGGAGGCACAAGAGAACATCAGCACCCTCCCTTTGGAATCTTCAGGAAATGGAGAAGGGGGTAGGCTTTCTCACAGCTGAGATGGGGTCATGTTATTTTATTTCAATATGAAAACAAAGTGTAGCCATAGCAGGCTGCTATCCTACCACAAATAGAACTGCCCAAAGTAACTTTTTGGGTTCAGCCACATCTTAACCCTACCATTTGAGCCAGTCTCTGCTGTCCTTTTCCCACACTCTCCAAACGCTATCTACAAGTAGTCCATTTTCTGACTTTCTGTTAAGCCATTTTTCCCCTTTCTGAAAAGCCCCTGGCTTCCATCCTCTGCTTATTCACATTCAACCTATTCTTGAAGACCCAATTAAAATTCCACTTTCTGCATCAGGTTGATCCTTAGAGCCTACCTTTAGGTCTCCCGTTTCTGAAGTCCTGTAGCTCTCATATCAAAAAGTCATAATACAGCAACGCGATAGTTATCTTCCATTTTCTGTTTCTTCAACCTTAATTTTGTTTTCCCCAAACAATAATGGAAATTCCTAAGATAAGGGAAAGGTATCATTTACTTTTCCTAATCTTTCAACTCCACCTAGCCTATTCCTGGATACCTACTAACTTCCCAGTGAGCATTTGGTTAATGGGCAAGGAGTCCTATCTGTCTTTATAATAAACATTTATTATCTAGAAAAAGCTCACTAGTGGGAAGCAATACCTATGAATCAGTGGATGCAGTCAAGCATCGTATCTTCAGCTGATGTTGCTTAGGTGGGCCACTGAATGTTAAATTAAATTCTCAGAATGAAAAATTGTAAGATCTTCCGATTTCTTTATGTGATGTCTAACTCAGCATATTTTCACCTCTTTCTACTCATAAACGAAGTATTGTTCTCAATACAACTGCATTGAGAGAAGCCAACTTAAAATAAGTTCCTTTAGTCAGTGATTCAATTTGGAAGAACTCACGGACCTTTTTAATAATTACTTAAATGTTGAGAATACAGTTAGCTTAATGAGAAACTAATATTTCAAACCTCAAATCACCTTGAGTACTGTCAGTTAAGGCATTAAAGTACAACCAAAGACACAAATACAGCATATATTTTAAACAATTCTATTTGCTACATGAGTCAAGGGTTCCAGAAGGCCTGCAAAATTCATTTCACACCTTGGTTTTCATTGTTGGTTCCCTGTTTACGCTTTCCACTCATTGCATTTTCTTTCTCTTGCATTCTTTCTCCTTTGCTCTAAGCTTCTTTTTTTTCTGCATATTGCTCTGCATCTGATGTTCTGGTAACTTCTCATAGCTCTTTCTCATTTAAGAGCTGTCATTGGGGTACCATCATCTGCAGAACAGCTGTATCAACTGACGGCACTAGGAAGTAAACTGAAGGTGCCACTTACGTGAGGGCTAGATTCTAAGGTCAGAGCATAAATAAGAAGAAAGTCGCACATTATTGAAATTACCCTTGGATCTCCCTTTGGTGGATGGTAGCTAGGAGGTCTTCTCTAATCAAGTTGAGCAAAGTCAGTTTTTCCTCCAGCATTAAAACTGGTCATTGTTTTATTCAGCTGAACCACAGATAAAGTAATTGGCTTCTTTATACAGGCCACGTTGATCCCAAAATGATATTCTTTAGACATATGTAATGGGATGAGATGCTCAGGTTCTGAGAGGCGTACAGAAACCAAGACCCTGGCAGAAGGTGGATTCTGGGCTCCCAGTTTACAAAAGTTCTGAAGTATTTGCACATCGAATGGCTGTACTGGTTGAATATTCAGTACCAATTAAATGAATATTTCTCTTTTTCTCTATTTCTTTACCTTCTCTCCCTCCTCTCCCATCTAAAGACATATGATGAAATTCCATTGAGTTGAATATGTTATGATGTGACTCTACCCTTGAATCAGGATGAAAGTGCCCACTGCCCTGGAAAAAAAGCCATATCTCTCTCTATGATGCTCTTGATCATTCGCTTGAAAATAATTGAGGCCATACACAAAGCTTCTGCACATCAAACCTGGCAACTTACAGGGTCTGACAGATCAGTTTTTGGTCTTAACCCTTCACTGTTTCCATGTTTGAATCATGTTAATAGATCTGGTTAAGCATAAAAATTGTGATAACTATCTTGGCATCATTAAAATTGCTTTTTTCTTGCCTCGATATTGCATGGGGAGTCTTCTAATCTGTTTCTTCCTTGCATCCCTCAATTAAGATGCTATGAACTAAGATGTCAGTGAACCTTATCATGATATTGCTCATGGAAGTTATGTGGCTTCATCTCTCCTCTTAGCTCTTTTGAAAAATTTATTTTATTTTTTATTACAGTTTTATTGAAATATAATTCACATATCATATAACTCATCCATTTAATGTATACAATTCAATTATTTTTAGTGCATTCACAGAGTTCTGCAACCATCACCCTAATTAATTTTAGAATATTTATTGTCCCAAAAAGAAATCCCATACCCTTTAGCTATCACACCCCAGATCCCCCGCCCCTGAACTTCCCCAGTGTTAGGTAACCACTAATCTACTTTCTATCTCCATAGGTTTGCCTATCCTGGACATTTAATATAAATAGAATATGAATGAGGGGGATGAGGGATATGGCATTGAGAGTCCAGCATCATCTACATCAGACAGAAGGAAGGAGTATGTAGATCTGTGTACTTCAGATCAGTTTAGATGACTCAGTGGATTAGTTTTCGAGGGAAAAAAATTCACATCTCAGCATTTAACGGTGTTATACATCGTGGATGAATGCAACCCATCTTGGAGTAGGCAGTGAAAATAATCCACGAAGCTCCTAAAATATATACTTTGGTAGTAGATCAACATCAGGTATATATCAATATTTTCTCAATGACAGTATGAAATTTACTGACACATAAAAGTATCAGACAATTCTTTTCACTTGTCACCTATTTGGCAGATTTGGGAAAAATTTTATGACCCTCGTTTAATTCATTTTTTAAGTGCTGTCTTTACTATCTAAGTTCATTGAAAAAAATTAGACCGCTCAATGGAGAAAAGGTTTTCCCCAAATGTAAAAATGGAGTTTATTAGGAAAATTTTGCCTGACCAATAATTTTTCTAACTACCTCTCAAGGAAATGTCATCTGTTTTTAAATTCAACATGATAAACAACTATAATTGATTTACTTAAAAGTTTTATTTGTTAATTCATACATACATGTTAGCACGATTTTATAGGTTGAGTCACAGTGGCAGCAATATAAGATAGAATTACTGACCTGAGGAGCAAACCATATATATACTTTACACCTTTAAACATATCTCAATTTATATTTGTAGTAATTGGAAACTCTCAAAACCTAGACAGCTATAGAAGGGAGAGAAAGGAGGTGCTCCTCATAAGTAATCTTTTAATCATGGTGATAGCACCATTTGCTAAGTGCCTATTATAGGGCAGATGATAATATATTATCGCATTAATCTTTCCAGCAGCCCAGTGAGGTTAAGGGAGTTACCCTGCACTTTTTACGGAAGCTCCATATATCAGGAAGGCAGCTTTGGCTTATTCAGCCTGTTGGTGGCAAATCCGATCATCACAATTGGTTTGAATTTCTTTCCATATTTCCTGCTGCCTCTCGAGCTGAGTTAACTCTTCCATCTCTCAAATCTGAAGCAAACAGTCATACGTCAGGTGTGGGGCCTATTTAGACCAAGTTTCTAAAGTAGATTGAGGTGAGCTGCTTGATTGTAAAATGGTACCTGGTAGACATCCAAGTTGGTTGGTTATGACCCACCCACACCCAAGATTGGCAAAGTTACCAGCCAGGACGATTCTGGCAATGAGACCCTCTTCTACTCTCTGAACTCCACGGAAATGTAGTGGCCTTCTTTTCCCTAAATTATTAAAGGATCCTGATCTGACCACTTTTCATAACAGGTCTAACATGACCTTCAGATGCATTTCTTCTCTCTTTGAATTTGTTTTCTTATGACAACTTTTATTTTCAATTGCTTTATTAGAAGGAGACTATTTCACAGGGAAATGAAGTGTTCAGACTGTTTAAACACCAGGCAGTGTTTACTGATTATCCTCCATGGGGGACGTTATAGAGGATTCAAAAGTAGCATACAAAATTAGCCCAACTCTTAAAGAAGCTTCAAATCAGCTGAGGAGGCATATATATTTGTGAAACAAATAACACTGAAACACTTTATGACTAAGTGGAAAATGACTAGTAAAGAAAATAAGGGCAGCCCTATATCTTGTACAATTTTAAATTAAGAAACTTAGTTAAAATGTGTTTTTCTCCATAATATAAGAAGTAATTAGTGTCAGGGATATGTTTATAAAAATTTCAGGCATCATAGCATTAAATAGACAATCTCTGGAGTTAGATAACCTGGATGCAAATCTGCCACTTATCTGCCATTTATCAGCTGTGTGATTTTAGAAAATCACTTAACCTCTCTGTGCCTCATTTCCTCACCTGTAAATTGGGGTACATTATTTATAGCTTATGCTATTTATGTAGTGTGAGTGATGCTCACGTTTGCAGTACTATTCTAAGGTTAAATATGCTATGAGTCATTGATTCAGACAGTTGCTATCAGTTAAATACTTAGCAGCAGCCATTAAATGTTCATACTCTTTGACTAAATAATTCTACTCATATGTATTTATTTTAAGCAGGAAGATTAACATTAGCTGAGACTATAGTGGGTGAAGTCCATAGCATATTATTAAAATTTGAATCCTAATGAAAACTCTCTGATCTAGGCCTTATGAGGCCCAAAGAGGTCAAGTAATTTGCTGGTAAGGAGTGAAGTTAGCTTTGAACCCATACCATTGTGAATATAAGGTTCCTACGGTCAATGCTGGTCATGCCATAGTGGAAACACATTTCTAGCTAGACAATAAATTTATGAATTATAATCTATTATACTAAAAATAATTGGAAGCAATTTAAGTGACCAACATCGAAGAACTAGTTTAATTATGGTAAGTAAATGAACATAATAAAATATGAAGTTCTTAAAATTATAATTTAGTATAATCATTAAAAGTGTTTATAAAGAGTGTTACAAAATAATATATAAATAATTAGTAAAATTACATAAAATATGTAAATATGGATTGTATACTCTAACACAAAATTATCAGTATGCATTATATATGATTTAAATTTAGTTTAGCCAGTATTACTTTTTAATAAAACTTCTGAAGACAGAAATTTATAGGTAATTTATTAATATGTGCATTATTGAAGATCATTAACTTGTTTATCAAATTACTT
Source organism: Equus caballus (assembly GCF_041296265.1). NCBI lineage: Eukaryota > Metazoa > Chordata > Mammalia > Perissodactyla > Equidae > Equus > Equus caballus. The sequence continues at coordinate 107,129,057 of NC_091686.1, forward strand.
AAAAAGTATATAAAGTAACTACTCTCTGTTGGCCACTGAGGTTAGTTCTGTGCACGTAATAAGACGAAGTCACTTCTCAGCTCGTAGTCTACTGAATTCAGTAAAGACATCTATACTTTCAAAATATATTTTCCATTTAGAAAATAATCTGGATTTGTATAATATTCTTTCTTCCCTTCAAGTTGAAATCTAGGTGCTTCAAATATATAAGTATAAAGTGAAACAGTGTTTTTAATAGGAGAATATTTATTTTATAAACTTGAAGCATGTAATATATTTTAAGAGAGAAAATTCTAATACTGTAAAAGAAATTACTGATAAATTTAAGTATATGAAAATTATTTTTGCATGGTAAAAATTACCATGAAGACAAAATAAAACAGTGCTGGGTGATAATATCTGTTACATATAGTTTACTATATAAGATTGAACAAATCTTAGGAGATTATCAAAAAAACTTAGAAATAGGACCAAATAAATAGCATAATACATCACAGACAAATAAAAAGAGTTTTTTTAAAAAATTTCCTCTATTTAGAATTCCAGAAGTAGAAAATGGGGCAAAGGCTCTATTAGACACAATGCTTGAAAATTTCCTTGAATTGATGAAAAGCAGCAATGTTCAGTTTCTGGGGAAAAAAGTCTCAAGATAAACAAAAAGTAATCCATGAGTAGACATATTTTTTCAAACTGCAGTCCACCAAAGACAAACCGAAGATCTTTAAAACATCCAGAGAAAAGACAGACATCACCAAGCAAAACCAGATATTAGACAGTCTTCTAATTTCTCAATGTCTACCATGAAAATCAGAACACAGTGAAATGATGAACTTAAAGTTCTTGGACATGAAATAATAACAGTTAACCTAGTTTCAGACTCTGTACAATTCTACCTTTAAAAAATAGTGGCCAAAAAAGGAGGTTTTTAGAAATACAAACAAAAACTTACAGAATGTATTACTTCTTTCCTTGGGAAGAAAAAAAGTGATTTTAGAAGGAAATTCAGATATTCAAGAGGATCATGAAAAAAAAAAGAGCAAATATGTGAGTAAATTAAACAAATACTGGTTGTTAAAAAGAATAAGAACACTGCCCAATGAGTGTGATAGAGAAAATAAATTCAGATAATATGAAAACCCTAGGCAAAAGCATAAGTTGGAAAGCAGTGATTAAAGTTGACACTTTCAACTTATTTTAAATTACATGTATTGTTAAAATGTTAAGGGCTAAACATTAAAAAATATATAAAGTGTACAATTTTAAAGTAAAAAAATAAAATTTTGGTGGAAATATTTCAACAAAATCAATAAATGAAAAAAGAAAATGGAGTGGAAAGTAAATTTAAAAATAAATTTAAAAAAATTGAATTCTAAAATAATCTGTAGAAATAAACCAAAACATGTGGATTATCACAGTCAAGGTGGGTGGACTAAGAGATACCATAAAAGTAAAAGGTTTTCTCAGTAGGCTAAAAAAAGACTTTTGGTATGTGCTATTAAAATAAATGACAGCAAAAAGTTCAAAAAGATGCAACACAATTGTGAGTAAATGGTGGTAAAATTATAAACTCCAACCTAATCAATGCTCCATAGCTATATTAATATAAAGGAAAATAATTTTAAGTCCAGAAGCTTTGCTAGACATAATAAAATATGGAACAATAATATTTTCACTTAATGAAAAAGATATAGCCATTCTAAATCTATAATTCCTATGTATTGTACCTTAAAAATCAAAGGAATGTTTCTAAAAAAAAAAAAGAGCAGAGTTTGGCTGAAAAGTAAAGTCCAAGAAATTTTTAAAAATTAGATTCATTTGAAACATAATCTTTGACTAAATTGGATTAAGCAAGAAATAAAAACCAAAGACATAACTCAAAACTTCTCCATTGTTAGAAATTTAAAAATATATTTTTAAAAATAAACTTTTGAAAAAATCAGAATCAAAAGAGAAATCATAATGGAAATCCAAAAGTACTTAATGTAACAATAAAAATACTGTGCGCCTTTTGTGGCAGGCAGCTGAATTCCATGGTAAGGAGAGGGCAATATATAGTTTCATGTCCACACATTAGAAAAGAAGAAAACTTGCAAGTTAACAAATTCAGTATCCTTCCTAATTTAGAAAAAGAGCAAGAGGATAAACACAGAGAAAAAATAATAAAACAAACAATAAAGATTAGAGAAAAATGATGAAATAAAAATAAGATTCATTATAGAGGTTTTAAAACCATAAAAGATAGTTCTTTGAAAAAGGCTAATGAACATTTGTATATTCATTATATTATATACATGGAATGACAACATAACTTAGGATGCAGTTGAGATTGAAAAGATAATCAAATAATATTCTAAACTGAAACGTAGAGAAATGGATAACTAAAACTACTGCAGAAGAAACAGAAAGCCTGGGTCATCCTGTAACTACTAAAGAATGAAGTCAATAGCTAAAAACATCTTCTCATGAAGAAAACAAGTTCGAATGTTTTTCTGTATGAATTCTATCAAAAATTCAGGAGCAGATAATTCTAATTTTATACAAAGTATTTCAGGAAATTAAATAACAGGAAAAAATATCCTATTTTTAGAGAAAATAGAGAAAGACATCAACAGAAAAGAAAATTACAGGCCAATATTACTTATTAATACAAATGGAAAAACACTTAACAAAATATTAGCAACCCATACTCCAGCAATATATAAAAAAGATACTACTCATAACCAATCTGTTTGCAAGCATGCAAATTTGATTTAAGATTAGAAAACCCACAATATAGTTCTCCACATTAGTAGCTAGAGGAAAATCACATAATCATTTCAAGAGAAGTCTAAATAATCTGTGACAGGGGCCAGCCCGGTGGCACAACAGTTAAGTTCGCATGTTCTGCCCACTTCGATGGCCTGCGGTTCACAGGTTTGGATCCCTGATGTGGACCTATGCACCACTTGTCAAGCCATGCTGTGGCAGGTGCTCGGGAAATAAAGTAAACGAAGATGGGCATGGATGTAGCTTAGGGCCAGTCTTCCTCAGCAAAAAGAGGAGGATTGGCAGCAGATGTTCACTCAGGGATAATCTTCCTCAAAATAAATAAATAAATAAAAATTTAAAAATAATCTCTGGTAGAATTCAACAATTATATATATATATATATATATATAAAAGATCCTAGCAAGTTAGGAATAAAGATAAATCTCCTTAACCTGATAAAGGGAATCAAAGAATATTCAAACAAATTATTAGAATAAGTAAAATTTAGTAGTGTTTCCTGATGTATCAATATATAAAATTCAACTTTTTGTATATACCAATGTCATTTTCCAGATATAAAGTTAATGCAATACATAAAATTTCATTTTATTTGCATATACTAGTACCATTTCAACAGAAACAAACACACATACAAGAAATACCAAGGAGCAAAATAAAGTATGTGTAAGAATGTCAAGCAGGAAATTATAAAAGTTTACAGAAAAATGGAATATGAAACATAAAAATAATAGAGATAAATACCATGTTCATTAGAGAAAACAGTCAATATTTTAAAGGTAACTTCTTCCCAAAGCAATCCAGAGATTAATTATAATTCTAAAAATTAACTAACAGAATTAGTGACAAGCTGAGTTCACAATATAAATGGTAGATTAAAGGACCAAAAATAGCCAAGACATTTCTAAAGAAGAAGCAGAAGAAGATTCATGCTGTCCCACATATAAAAATTTCTATCAATATATAAAAATTAAGACAATATTTTATGGGCATATAATAGACAGAAGGGTCAGAACTTTTCCCACCCATATGTAGAAACCCAACATATGACAGCACGTCCATTGCATATCAGTGGTGAAAGATGGGAGAAGTATTAAACGATGTATGGGATGCTTGTTAAAAAGAAAAAAAAGAAAAGAGAAAACAAGTGGATCTTTCCCTAATACTATATACAAAACAGAATTTCAGGTAATTCAAAGATTTAAATGTGAAAGTCCAACTTTACAAGGAAAAGACAGGATAAGGTCTTTGTTACCTTAAACTAAAAATAGTTTGTTAAACATAAAAAAGCTCAAACCATAAAAGAAAAGCTACATTAAAATTAAAATCTGTTTCTCAAAAGACATTATATAGGGATTGAAAAGGGAAGACATAAACTTGAAAACGACATTTGCAATACATAAAACCAACAAGAGATTAGTTTAAGAAATTGACAAACGACTTCTGTAAATCAACGAGAAAAATACAAGCAATCCAATAAAAAAGCCAAAACATGTGAACAAACATTTCAGAATAGGGAAAACACAAATCGACCCAAAATCATATGAAAATATCCTCAACTTTATAAGTAATCTGAGAACAGCTAATTAAAGCCATCACTTTTGTAACATGACACCTGAAAATACCAAGTACAGTACTCTTAAACAAGTGAAGCATTCACTGAAAGAGGGGGTCCAAATCGAAACAATCTCTTTGGCAAACAATTCGGCATGTTTAGTGAGACGGAACGTTTCTGATGACCTAAAATTCCACCCTCAAGGATAAGCACCCTTGCGAAACTCTTCCATATGATCACCAGAAGAGATATAAAAGATTACCTTAGCTGCATTGAATTTAATAGCAAAAACTATTCATCAATAGTGAAACTCATAAACTTTGTGCTACTCATTCAATGGAAGACAACAATGAAGATGAACTAATTTTATATACAATGATATAGATAAATCTCAAAAACTCATGTTGTATGAAAGGAACAAGTCATTATAGAATATATAATAGAATATTATTACATTTACTTAATGTTCAAACCAGCTAAAATAAAACAATACATATTTTAGGAATATATACACGTGATAAGAATGTAAAGAAAAGTTATGGAACTATTAGCATAAAAAATTCAGTTACCTCCGATGGTGATGAAATACAACGCACTAGTAGAAGGATGCATAGGAGCTTTCCAGGTATTTCTTAAGCTTGGTGTTAGGTACAGAGGTGTTTATTTTATTTATTTTTATAAATGTGCTCTAACATGTAGATACATATTTATATATCCTCTTTGATACGTATGACAAATTTTTCAATTACGAAGTGAAAAAAATTATTTTTCTCTTCTATCAGAGCTTATTTTAATCTATTGAACATTGACCATTAAAACCATTTGCTGTTTTGTACCCTCCTAAACACTGGCTGATTCTTCAGGACAAAGAAAAAGGAAAGAACACTTTCCTTCAGCGATGTGGTACCTTCCAAAGACCTCCCAGGAGCACCAAGACATCTTTATTTATCGAGAAAGGACGTGCAAATTGACCAACTCTCGTATTGAATGCCTACCATCTACCATGTGTTGAGCTGTAATCTTTACATCTATCTCATGTGATAATCATGCTCACTCCCTGAGATGTTATTATTCCCACTTTTACTTGAAGAAACAGAGAACTAAGGGCCATCCGTCTGCAGAGCTGTGACTGGAGGCCAGGTTAGTTTGACTCCAATCCCATGTTCCCATTCACCCCATCTCCTCATGGATTGAGCACCCATTCTAACATCCTGAGATAGTGAGCTGTTGGAAAGCAAGAACTGTGTCTTTTCATTTTCATATCCTTTACCTGTGAGCACAGATCAGGCTTGTGCTCAGTAAACGTTTGATACATGACTTATTATCACCGGGAGTTTTAGAATTGACATTCTTGGCCTACGTATTTATTGTGAGTCATAAAGGCCAGAATAAGAAAGGAACATTTTAGATTATTCGATTCAATGATTTCACATTTTGTTTAAGTAAACTGAGTCCTGAAATGTTTCATTGACTTGTCCATGACACTACGTCCTCAGAACTAAGTGGGAAATCCATCTTTGTATGTCTCTTCTCCTGGTCATCTCATTCAAACACCTCCTCCTGTGGATTTGGCTACTTTTTCTATATGGAGTTGGATAGGGACCAGTTTAAGAGTTTAATAAGATCTGTTTGTCCAATCCATTCCCTGACTTAGGTGTTTTCCTTAGTGAATAGAGCAGAGGACATTTTAATTAATTTATTATGTCCCTTCAATTAGGGGACCCAATTAATAATTGAAATGGGTTTTTAATTGGCTTATATCCTCTAGGGTATCATATTAATAACATAAATAAACTAACAGGTTTGCACTGAATTAGGATTCATCTATATGCATATCTGTTGCCTCCCAATACATTACCTACTCTTAACCTCCAAAATTGAATGTAACTTTTTAAACAAAGACATTCTGATGCACTAGTTTTTGTTGTTGCTGTTCCACTTTGAGGCAAGGTCATAGTATTTTCCAGTTGACATGAAAAATGTTGACGTCATTTCTATTTTTGTCACCGGATTCATGAGTCTCCCAGTTCTCCAGTCTTATAACATTGAAATCACCATTGTCTCTCTTCTTCAGCCTTCTATCTAATCATAGACTTACGTACCATCACATATAGGCAGATCCTTAGAGATTATTGTTTTTAGCTAATGAAATTGAAAACCAGAGAGGTTACGTAAGGTGCCCAAGATCTCACAGCAAGCTAGTAATAAGCACAGTGGTCTCCAGTTAGGCATCTTACAGATTTTTCTCTCAACTGTAATTCTTTTTAGCCCTTTATTCCTCTTTGGGATGTCACCACACAGACCATGCTTGGATTGGTCTTCTTTTCTCTTAAGAATAACCCAATGATTTATCTTTTCTTTGGTGAGGAAGATTGGCCCTGAGCTAACATCTGTTGCCAATCTGCCTCTTCCCTCACCCAAAGCCATAGTACATAGTTGTATATGCTAGTTGTGGGTCATTCTAGTGCTTCTATGTGGGATGCTGCCACAGCATGGCTTGATGAGTGGTGTGTAGGTCCATGCTCAGAACCCAACCTGTCAAACTCTGGGCCACCAAAGCGGAATACACAAATCTAACCCCTCTCCCATAGGGATGGCCCCCTGATTTATCTTATTGACAAGAAATCAAATTTCATTCTGTTATTCCCAGCACTTAGCAAAATATCCAGGACAACGGTGTGTCTATTACAACTTATTTGGAGTAAACTGCCCAAACAATCCTAGAATTTTCTCCTGCTTATAGCATTAACTCATGCATCCTCAGCAGGGCATTCTAGAACCTTCCATCCATGAATGCTTGGTCTAAATTTTCTTTTCCAATATTGTTCTTGATGTTTCCCTTACACAAATCCTCTTCTACATGTAGCTATCTCCTTTGCTATGGAACCCCACTGACTTATTCTTTCTTCCTTGCCTCAAGTCCTGAAAATTTCTCTAACTCAGTGGTTTTCAAAATGTAGTCCTCAGACTGTGATCCGGTAACTTGCTACAAACTCTAATTCTTGTCCGTCTTCGCCACTAACCCCAGGGATGGGGTCTAGCAATCTGTTTTAACAAATTCCCTGGGTGATTCTAATGCACATGAAAGTTTGGGAACTACCGCTGCTCTAACTTCTTGGATGAAGAAAGGATTCCTAATCAAATATTACATGTCTTTCAAATCTCTATTTTTCCAAAATGGTAAAATGAAGCCTTTTCTAACACTCACACCTACATCAAATTCCTCCTTTAACAGAGTCAGATTTTGTATATTTGGAGTATATATCTTATTATTCCCAAGTAAAAGCTGAGGGCTAGTGTTTTGGCCTTTATTCCTAACTATGCTTCCACATGATGCCTTACACTTGTTAGTGCATCAATAAATGCTAATTAAATCACTAGAGGCAGTAATAATGATGGTGACAATAATAATTATTATAGTCAGTATTTATCTTCTAGTAGTCGTATGCCATCTTTTGAACATTCTACGTTCGGAGATTCCTTATGTTATGGATTCTACTTTCTCAAAATAAAAGGCCAAACTCACCCAATTTGTCTTATAGCTAGTGCACAGCTCTGCCGGTCAGAGGCCTTAAAGACCTAGCAGCACAGAAAGGAAGGGATGGAGAATTCCTTTTCTCTCTAATAGCGGCAGCAGCAATGGCTATCTGTGGAATTCCTCTCAAAGAAGAGGCATTGGTGCTGGAGGCACCTGCAGTAAATTCAAGTTCCTAAGAAATGACAAGTGCCACGAGGACAGTGGCCCTAATGTTGAATGGTGGCACTAGCAATTTGTTTGCTTTTCTCATCAGACCAGTTCCTGAAAGATTAGTAGTAAGCCTCATTCTCCAGCCTGCCCAATGATTCTGTGGGCTACCAAAATCTTCTCAATAAACTCTTTTTCTTAATAAGCGAGAGTCAACTTTTGTTGTTTGGAATATAGGACCCTGAGTGATGCGGGAATAACGCTCACTGCTATATTTGATTGAGTCCTTGATGGGTCTATTAAGCTGCTCGGCTTTCCAAATATAACAGAAAATTGGCTAGTCACATAGACAAAGATCGCAGAATAAGTCACATCTGTTTGTCTTCTGTTAGGCCTCCATACAAATATGAATATCTGATACTCTCCTTGTCCCACCAGGACGGCGTGAGGTAAAGGCTGACATATTCTTTTATATTGTAAACTACATCATCATTCCTTAAGAGGACAATGGGCATTGCCATCCACCACGTGGGCCTGGGTGTTACTAAGATCTTTCGTTTGTCAGCTCACATTTCTAATCTTTAAGGTCAAGGTTCTCTGCTTTTGGCACATCTTAGGTGGGTAAAAGGAAACGTTCACGTACCAAAGTTCAGACAGCATGACTGGGAAAATCACCTATGGGCCCGGAGGGACTCTCTCCCTGGAAAAGTACTGAATTATACCCAACTATAAAAATCTCTCTTTGAGTTGTCTAACATGAATCTCATTCAATGTTCACAACTCTCTGAGGTGGGCATAGATGGTGTCATCCTCACTTGACAGATGAAGCTCAGAAAGGTGAAATTGAGGTCATGATTACATAGCTCAATGTTAGCAGAACTAGGATTTAATTTCATGTGATCTAATTCAACAGCCTTTTTTCTTCCTGCTGAAAATGCTGTCTTGCAAGGAAGGCTCTCTCTATGAAGTTTTCCTGAATACTGCGCTTTCTCCTCCCCAGATTCTGTTGAACACATTCTCTTTTAAGCCCTAAATATACTTCTGTTGTAATACACAGAACACTTTACCACTCACATTTGTTTACATACAAGTCTCTTTATCTGAACTGTAAGCTACTGAGAGCACAGATTATGCTTTATTCCTCTTTGTTTTCCAAGTTCCTAGCATGGTACATGGATTATAGTAGTTGCTCAACAAATATTTATTACATGAATAGACGGGTGAATAAAAGTAGAGGAAAAAAATCTGATTTTGTATAGGCAACCATGAAATATTCACTCAGCATTCTCCAAACACACACAACTCAAAGAAGAGTGCTCTGGCACTGCCCCTCAAACCAGAGGCATTCACTATGGCCCACTTCAGAGAAGACAACTACGCTCTCTGAGAGAGTTACTCATAAACCCCAACTACTCAAAACTTTCCAACACAGCTGGCATGCCTGCCAACTATCTGGATCCCTTCATAGTACCTCACACATGGCCATTTCATTACTGACAAGGGGGCCATGGAGCCACACAAATCAAGCTTTGTGTGGAGCCTGAAGTGGCAATACTGTTCCTCCTTTGCAGCTGAGGGGTCTTCGTCTGTGGCAGACTTCTTGAGAAGAAATCCTGATCGTCCCCATTAGGGGGAGTCGAGGCACTTTTCAAAGCCTGTGAGTCACTTGCTTGCATTGATGGTATCTGGGCTCTGGGGATTGGTGTGAAACCATCTATGTATGCTATGGCTATTCGGGGGATTAAAATCGGCAGCTGTTGTGATTATGTGGAGCTTAAAACAGACTAAGAAGTGGCCGCACAATCTGATTGCATTGCATTCTACTTGGTGGAATCTAATTTGTTATCTTGACAGCAAGAAAAATACTGTCTTTTTTTCCCTCTGTTTCTCATTTAAATGAGATTGCAGAATAGAGGAAAAAGTGTGTGAGCTTTGAATTCTGAGGACCAGGGTCTTACATTGACTTTCTCTCTCATTCATTGTTGGCTTTGAGAAGTTTCTTCCCATCCCTGAGACTCCAATTTTTTTTCTGCAAAACGGGTATTATAATATCTTCCTCTCATCCCGCTAGTAAGGATTAAATGAGATGATAAGCTTGAAGTGTCTGCTGCCTTAAAGGAATTTGGTGCATATTGGGTTTTATGCCTTATTTCTTCCTCACTTACTACTAATTTCTTTGTGTCCTCCTCACTCCTTTATCTCAGCACAGATGTTCTTGGTGTTCTATTGGGGGAGGGCCGCAGGCCTTTCAGAAAGAGAAGGCAGAAGCTAAGGGAAAGGGAGAATTTATCAGTTATGCAACTGAACCTTTCCTTCAAGGATGAATGCTCTATAGCAGGAGAAAGGAATCCATGGTGACGGGGGCAGATGGAAAAAGCTGTACACTGAGAAGTTCGTGCTGGTGGAAGACGTTTCCTTTAAAGTGTTTCTGCATCTTCAAAGCACCACAGTGAAGAAGGCCAAATGATGTTCCCTCTGCTGAGCCAGGCGGAGACATCTGCATTAACCTCACTACACATGTGAAAAGGACTTTGATGACCTAAGAGTGACTTTACGGGCAGTGACTTTCCCATTGGTCCTGGGCCATAAGCAATTTGTGCAAAGCAAATGGAACAGACTATTTCATTTCTAATTTTCCTCGTGTGGACTCCCTCTGGTACACAGGGAGGTTGATAAAGTAGTTTTTGAAGTGGGGAAGTTCACCATTTGTGGGGAACCACTGGGGATCTGGTTGCTTTTAGGTAAATTAGTGTTAGAGACCTTTTTGTCAATAAGTGTCCTATTCCAGAGCTGGACTCAGGCCCATCCACGTGCACAGCTGAGTGGGTCTTTGCATGTATACTAATAACTCCAGTGGAGAGTATTATTTTGCATTTGAGACTAAATATTTTTTTCCGTAGATTTTGACAGTTTCCAGAATCTTTAAATAAAACAATGCTTTATGTTTCTACATCTACTGTGATGTAATTTGATCCTCTGAGTTATTCTGAAAAGGTGAATGGGGCAGATAACTCCATTTTACTCCAGGTGACTCCAGGTGAGAAGAGTGAGGCTCAGAGTGCATTCCATCTGTCTACAACGGCGCAGCCAGTGAGTGGCAGCATCGATATCATAATCACCATGAATACCCACCTCACAAGGGAGATACAGATTTTATGGGCCCCAGAACTTAATTTTGTATGAATAAGAATAGAAAAATATTCTACTTTGTACATTTTATAAAGCACGTGATTATATGAACACATTTCTAGGGTCCTCCCAGAACCACGATGGAGCCTAGGCAAGTGAGGGCCCCGGAGTGTAAGCTTCACTACTTTCATAGTAAATCAATTCTGCTACCGCAAAGGAATGTGCTGGTGAGAGACCTGTGCCTGGCATAGCACATATGCCCAATAACTCGTAGTCATTACGATTACTCTTTTTGGCCTTATGCCACCTCTACAGTGACCTAGAGGTGTAGCTTTCAAGGTGGGAGCAGTAAATGACCTGGATGGGTTATGCTGGCGGTCACTGCTGTCCTCAGGACTCTGCACCTGCCCTACCCACCTCCACAGCTCCCCTCTCCCTCCTTGAGTCTGTCATCCTTCCCCAGAGCCGTCTCTGTTTAGTCAATGGCTCAGGTCCCATGACTTGCTTTACGGACTTAACAGAGCTGTTCCTCACAATATTCACAACCTGATTCAACTTAGGGCCTAACTCCCCTTCTTCATTCTTTAATATCGCCCTTCATTTTTAGAAATTCGTTGTATCATCTCATTTCCGGAGGTCACGACTCCCTTTTCTTCTGGTTCTCCTTTTGCAGCTTTAAACAATGACCTTTTTTATTTTTGGAACTTCGCGGAAGCTTTGTAAGCACCCATCTGCTTTTTTGTGCGTAGTTCAGGCGTCATCCCTCATTGGAAGCATGTGCTCGGCTTATTCAGAGTGCAGAGCGGGCAGTTGACTAGGAGTCAGGAGACCCAAGTTCTAATCTTGACCTTGCTCTTGTCTTCTTATGTGACCTTGTATCATACTGACCTTTCGTATTCTGGGAATAATAGAATCACAGTGTATCACGTTAGGAGGGAACTTTAAGCAGCCGTTTCCATTTAGGCTGCATAAGAAAAACGCGGAATACTTATTTTAAAGTTGCGGTTTCCCAGGCTCAGTCTCAGATCTTGCAAATCATAGGAAGGGACAGATAGTCACTATGATGCCTCCCAAAGCATCATCAACAGCCAAAAAAACAGATGGCAGTTCCAATAAGCCACAGATAAGTCAGGACTTCAGGGACTATTTGATTTCCTTCCCTCTCGTACAGAGGGGATAGCATGATATCAACACTTTAAGAAAGGAGAAGAGAGGGCTTAGAAATCTCTTTTCATCTAAAGCTCAGATAATTATCCAGCTGAATTTGAACTTTCATCTCTCGGCCATGCACAGCTGTAATAGGCATCTTTGGGCTCCATTGGCCAAGCAACCCAATGAGCTCCTCCTCTCGGAGTTCCATTGGTGTTGGCAAGATTCCTGGGGACAGCAAGCCTCCCGAGGGGCAGAGTTGGTCTTTGAAATGCCGTGGGTAATGTCCTTGTGCATATTGGGGCACAAGTGAGGCAGGATCTGTGTGGCGCCTACTCTGAAATGCCACTGCTGAGCCTGTGAAAGATCCAAGAGTGGATCAGATTCCCAAGGCCCCAGCTGGCGGGTCTGTAGGAAAATCAGATTCCTGTGAGTCCTTAGAGGTCACAGGAGGGTGTATGACTGCCCCTGGTCAGTCAGGGTGGCTTAGGACAGGCACAGGAAGGGCGTGAACAAGGAAAAAAGGGAATGGAATGTGACGAGAAGAAATGGACTCCAGCTATTATTTTTCCATTTTGGCAATCGGAGATAGTGCCTGTGTTTGGGAGAACTACACAGAGACGGGGTCTTTAATTTCAGCAACCACATCACATACCAAGGGACAACACACACATACACACACACTCACAAATACACACACCCCTTGTGTAAATGACTCAGCTGTCAGTTCATGAACCTCACCAAAAGTAGCAGCAGCAACCAAAACCTGCATGTCTACATAAACACACACACATACACACACAAACACCCATAGAGTCGTAGCACATTCGCCTAGCAGAACCTCAAATTCCAACCGATTGTTAGCCTTTTATTAGACTCACAGCCTTCGGGGCTAAGAACAATGGTTCGTTCGTGTTTATATTTCCCCAAGCACGGTACCTGGCACTGTGTAGCAAGTGTTCATAGGATAAGTTAATAGGGGAAGCAAAAATTATTACACATACTCTTTCTTAGTATTGAAACGTGGATATGATAAAAAGCCTCCCAAATCACACACATGATGGATTGTAGCAAGATGGAAATGTTCATTGTAATTTTCCATGGATAACCCTAGGCATCCATGATATTTGAGAGCTCTTAGCTGAAAGCATGTGAACTTAGCAAAATCCGTGAAATGTGTTGACTCCAAGACAGATACACATAAGACAAAAAATTGTGAAGTCATGTGTGTTAAATGGCATAACAATGACCACATTGTGCTGTTATTAGTTGCATAAAACTCTGTCTCTTCTACTAAGCAGTGATCTACTTGAAGATAGGAGACCTGCCTGGCTTACGTCTGTGGGCCTGCTGCCCAGCAGTATGTGTCAGATATAACTTACAGGACTGTTATGTACTGATTAAAGTGCACAGAAATGTAAATATTGACAAAAATCTATTTGAAGTGTATGCTTACTCCAACATCACATATGTACCTCTTCCAATTGACCTTGTAAATGAAACACTGTGCAGTTGAAGGGGAATAGAATATGTACAGAGATTTTCCAGTGTTTATTTTTACATTGAACATCAACTAAGCCCCAAGGCTAATGCTATTGACCTGTAACACGCATAGGGATATGGCGAAGCAACTGGTCACTTGGTCAGTGAGCTGAAGCCCAGGAGGATCCTGTCCTCAGTGGGACACTGCCATCTGGTGGATGCCCCAGGTTAGACAGCCAGGGAAGGGCTGTAGCCCAGGGTCAGGAAAGCTGGAGAGGTAAAGATAGCAAGCACCTGAGCAGTACGCACATTGCAAAGATGCTTTGTAGACAAAAATGATCACTTACTTGGTTGGGATCTTGGAGCTGAAACCTTAAATTATCCAGAGATATGATGAAGAGCATGCTAAGTAGGAAGGAAAAACAATTTCCTCCATGTGTGCAATAGGTTGAGCATTTCACATTGATGATCTCGTTTAATCCACACAGCCACCCAAAAAAGTCATACCACAGGTAAGGAAATGGAGGACCAGAGAAGTTAAGCAACTTGACTGAAGTCGCACAGGTAGAACTAATGATAAAACCACTGCTCTTTTCTCGATACTTTGTTGCCTCTGACTTTTTCATTTCAATAAATAGCCTCTTAAGAAGAGGGTTGTTCTTCTCTTTGTCCAAATGTAGTTTTAAATAGGGTTAAACAGTCCTCAATGATCAATAATCTACTGCAATAGAGAAGTACACCCAGAGTTCCTGACTTCTTGTGGTTTACCATCTACATGGACAAAGAGAATCACATACTAAAGTGAGTTAACACTTAGAAATTAGTGCATCAAGGCCAAAAATATTATTAAGCAAAAATGTAAGTATGTGTTTGCCATTGATGTATTAAGAAATGAAGGAGTCAAGGAAAAATCAGTACTACTAATCCTGTCTTGATTTAAAATTTTGATATTTTGTTCATCATGTATTTTTTGCATTAATTTTGATTTTTTCCTTTTTTCTTTGCAAATACATTTTCTCCAGCTTTATTGAGCTGTAATTGACATGTGACATTGCATAAGTTTAAGGTGTACAATGTGTTGATTTGGTACACTTATACATTGCAAAATGATTATCCACATAGTGTTAGCTAACACCTCCATCAGGCCACATACTACCCTTTCTTTTTCGTGTTAAGATCTGCTCTCTTAGCAACTTTCAAGTATATAATACAGTATTGTTAACTATCGTCACCATGCTGTACATTACATCCCCAGATCTTATTTAGCTTAAAACTGGAAGTTTGTACCCTTTGACCAACGTCTCCCCATTTCCGCCTCCTCCCCAGCCCCTGGTAACCGCCATTCTAGTTTCTGTGTCTATGAGCTTGGCTTTTTTAGATTCTGCATATAAGTGATATCATACACTGACTTATTTCACTTAGCATAATGTCCTCAAATTCTATGCATGTTGTTTGTTGCAAATAGCAAGATTTCCTTCTTTCTTGTGGCTGAATAATATTCCATCGTATACACGTATATCACATCTTCTTTATCCATTCATCCATTGACGGACACTTAGGTGGTTTCCAGATCTTGGATATTGTGAATAATGCTGCAAAGAACATGAAAGTGCAGATATCTCTATGAGATCCTGATTTCAACTTCTTTGGATATATACCCAGAAGTGGGATTGTCAGATATAATTCTATTTTTAATTTTTTGAGGAACCTCTGTACTGTTTTCCACAGTGGTTGCATTATAAGTTTGACTTTTTAATATCATCTTAAAATGTTACTTATCACGGTTACTGAGCTTCTTTGGAGGCTCTTTAAATTTTGTACCTGGAGAAAGAGCCCAACTAGTCCTGGTCCAGAGGAATTTACAATTGAAAGGATGGCAACAGTCTAGAAAAAAGTCTTAGTTTGGCATAATGGCTGTCAAAGAGATTTGGGGTTCCTTCCCATTATCGTAACTTACCTGTTTTCTCATGTAAGAAAAAGTTATATTATTATAACAATCTTATTCATGGTAAGACAGTGGTAGAAACATAATAAGATACTTATTATCAACCCTATATACCTTGAGATTTTTATCTGTTTTATATGAATAACAGCTGCTTTACCTACACTCGAGGTTAACGGGAAAATTAGATGTTAGTAGATATAATACCTCAATTTCAAAGCGCGATACTATATGTTAGGGCTGTTAATCATAGAATGATGGATAGTTGTTATGATGGGCACCTCAAGAGATTTCTTGTGTGTGTGTACATAGTGTTAATGCAGAACAGGCATTGGAGTCTGGTTTTCAAATTAAACCAAACTATCACAAGGGAAGTAATGTTTTCTTCCACGTGTTGCAAATTTAGAATAACTGAAGTGTTAGCTCATAGGTTTTCAGTAAAAACAGGTTGATGGTGAAAAGTAACATTAAGTAAGACAAAGTCCTCTCTAATGGAGATGTTTGGGGCAGCTTGCATGCAAGAATAAGTCTAGAGTGTCCCCCAAGCCACAAGCCATCCCAAATAGGACCTTGCAGAGTCTCAGAAACAGATTTAAAATATTTCCAAACAATATAATATCCCCAGAAAAATTCCCTATTGATGATTGGAGATTTTGTGCACAGACACAAATCGTAAAACTGAAGAAACGTTGTCAAAGTTTTGTTTATTAAGTTAAGGCTTAGTCCTGCTCAGCTCAAGCTATCTTATTTGTTTTTCAACTCATAGCAAGTAGAAATTAAGAAGCATGTGTTATGATAAGTAATTCGCTCCCATTCTCTAATGCAATGTCACAGTCTAGATCTTTCTTTTGAGAAGATCTAGTTGAAACTTCCATCCCACACCTCCTGATAAGAATACCATTTAATGTTCCATTAGCAAAGCAGACCATTTGGAAGACAGAATGAGGAGAACTCTCAGAAGAACTCAGAGGAGACTTGAGGGTGGGTCTTATTTTCACATTAATCTTGCAGCTAAGTTGAAATCTGGGTAAAGCTGTACAAATTCCTTTGTAATTTATCTAGTAGAATAAGATTTCGGTCAGACAAGGTACTTACAACTGAGAAACCAGCTTCTCCCCAGCCATAAAGCAGGCTAATTGGAAAGCTGTGGGCAGAATTCTGCCAAAAAGCAGGGAATCTTCTCAAATATTAACGATGCCCTCCTGCCAAACTTTTGGATGTTGTCATGAATTTGGTGGCTTACAGTTTTATGTCACTTCTTCATGTCTTTGATCTTGCTGTTGGTGCACCCAGAAGTAATATTGCCCTGTGGTGGGGCTTTGGGACACAACGTAGAAGTGGCTGTGTGTGTGTGTGAGAGAGAGAGATATGGCTGGTGTCTATGTGAGTGGACGCATCCCATAAAAGTGACATGTATTACAAGACTGAAACAAATATTGATGAATGAGTTTAGGAGTCATAATAAGCTCAACAAGGAATTTAAATTGTTCTAAAGTGAGAGAACGCGGCTGGCATTGATAGCAAATGTAGAAGAGAATGGGAGCAATGGCATTGAGTAATTCATTCGAAGATTGTAACATAGCAAATTACCACGTAGGAGAAGCAAGAAGTCTTCCAACTATGTTAGGAAAATTTTTTAAGGGAAGGATAACATTGGTTGTAAGATGCAGCTGACTGATCACATAAGCAGCGTCTGGGAGGCTAAAGTACTTCTAACTTATTTTCAAGCAGCTTAACAAAATTAATGCTGTTTCTCTAGATGCCTAATTTACTCCACAGAAGTGGTCCCCACCTTGAACCTCAACCAGAAGTTGATTTGGCGGCTGGCAGGCAGGCATCCTTGGCAACTGAGAATACCACTGAGAGAAGAGCCTGCAACCTTCCCCATTGCCCAGGCAGAGGTCAGAACCTTGGCTCCTCACTTTGGGAAGGTTGCCATTTTGGTTTTAGACAGCCCATTTAAATGCTTTACTTGAACTGCCTATTTCTTCACAGCTAAGGGCCTCTCCATTCAGCAGAAGTGGTCAGATAGATACTTGATGAGCATTTGGATTGTTATGTCAAAGTCATTTTTGGTCTTTGTTTTTGGATACTTGTGAGAGCGCTTGTCAACTTAGTTCCTTGAATAATTGATTGCAAAGAGGATTTCTGTAGATGGGAACTTAAAGTTCTTATGAAGGCATTTCAGAGAAGAAATTTCCATGTGGAATAATGGTGTAAGAAAAAGTACAATAAATCCTCACATTTATATAGCACTTTATAGTTGAATATAATGGTTAAGAGCACAGGTGTTGGAGTTAGACTGAATTAAGTTCCTGAGTTATGTTAACTCCTATGAAAATCAATTGCTGAAATTCAGATTCCAAACTTTCCTGAGCGCTTTGCGGCTTACTAGCTGTATGGCTTCAGGCAAATGTTCTAGCCTCTCTGATGACCTTGCTGGTGAGATAAGGATAATAATGTCTGTGTAATAGGGTTGATCTGAGGATTCAAAAATACGCTATATGCAATGTAATATGTGCAAATATAATTTTATATTAAAGCTCCTTGCAAGGAAGTAATCAATGGTACATAACAAACCCATATTATGAAAATCTTCGTCAACCCTTTAAGATCAGGAATGGAGTTTTATGAGGATGGTCTCGGCAAACTTCTCAAGTTAGCTTGGCTGTGACTATTTAAGCTATCCTGAGATTAAAAAAACAAACATGTAAATGAACTATGATGTCCATTGGTATGGGACACCTTTTTTTTTTTTTTTGGAGGAAGATTAGCCCTGAGCTAACTACTGCCAGTCCTCCTCGCTTTTGCTGAGGAAGCCTGGCCCTGAGCTAACATCCATGCCCATCTTCCTCTACTTTATATGTGGGACGCCTACAACAGCATGGCGTGCCAAGCGGTGCCATGTCCGCACTCGGGATCCAAACCTGCGAATCCCAGGCCACCGAGAAGCGGAACGTGTGAACTTAATCGCTGCACCACCGGGCTGGCCCCAGTAAGGGACAGCTTTATACTCCATCTATCACAGCATTGGACAATATATTAGTGATCGATCCATGGCGTGATTCATGTTCAACAGTGCAGTTGAGTATTCATTACTCCATTTGCAGTATAGTGTTACAGCAAAGTGTGGGATTATGGTGTCAGATAAACCTAATTTGCATCCTAGTTTTACTGCTTACTGACTGTGTGAGCTTGGAAAAATAATTTAACTTTTCTAATCCTCATCTATAAAATGAAAGTAATAATCTTTGTTCCTATCTTACAGGGTTGAGAAAATTCAGTGAGACAGTGCTTATAAATGCTCAGCATTAAGCCTGGCATATGATAACAGTACAATAAATATTAACTACTATTGTTACATCTGGAAGAACAAAAGAGGACAGGAAACAAAACGAAAATTTATTGAGTACCGACTTTGTGTAGGACACTCTGCCAGAACCTTTATGTGCAGTATCCTTTTTTATCCTCTCAGCTTCCTTGAAAGAAGGGCAGTATGGTTCTCATCTTTATGAATGAGAGAACTGAGGCTCAGAGAGGTTATGGAGTAGAGTGGTTGAACACATCAGCTGTTCATGAATTACTTTAAAGGAACATGTACTGAGTGCCTACTCTTTACCAGACACTATTCTGGTACTGGTACCTCTATCTCCTGTCTTATAGAGCTCACTCTACAGTGAGTGGAGAGAGAGCTAGTTCAGAGAGGTATTGAGGGGCTAGAGAGGGTGGGGCTATAGATCACAAGAATCTTGTAGTAAGGGCCTTGGCTTTGACTCTTAGGAGAGTGGGACCTGCAGGACATTTGTACTTGCCTTAATGGCCTGTTAGTTTTTTCTACATCCTTTTTTTTCCTTTAAGAACCATCTTATTTGGTTTATCATTAAGATCCTGGATAAGAGTCTGTAACCAAGAACCCTAAATGGGTATTAGAGAACCAGAGAGGCAGCCACTGTGTACGAAGTCCTGGCATGCATTCTCGGGCAGGCAACAGTGCTACACTGGGTTTTCTTCCATGGTGAAATTTGTCTCAAGACACCCAACTGTCTCTTCTGGCCCTTTGGCTATCCCTGTGATGTGGGCAGTGGTCAGGATCAACCAGAGGAAAGGCTGAGGTGGAATTTGACTTTGACTCTTTGGTTGATAAGATTTTTCTTTGTATGACTCTCAACATTCCTTCCCCTAACTTAGACTCCTCTATGCTTTGTGCACGGGGATGTATCAAACGGTGACATTGACTTCACCAGACCTAGGATTATCAGTTAGTGTCTCCTATGGACATGCAGCCTCCACAGTGGAAAATTAATAAATCATGTTCAATAAAGAAACAGGGAACGCTTGAATAAATGAGTGGTTGAATAAATGCATCCTTCCTACTATCAATCAGAACTTACCTGTTCTGTGCAGTTTCCTTTAGTGGACAGACTATGTAGATGCACCAAATTATTCAATAGTGTCCACAAAGACACTACTCTTAATGTCTTGACTTTATAGAAGCTACATACTGCAAGGCATTCTAAAAAAATGCTACAATCTAAAGGGATGATGATGCTCGGGGCGGAAATTATAGGCATCATGGAAGCCTGGTCAAAGAAATGGATTTTTCTGAATATAACTATATATTTATGTCAGCTTTGGAATTTGACCATAAAACTCCCCTTAATAGGTGCTTTCAAAGATGTTCTCGAAGACAAGAGAATCTCTCATATTCCCTCAGTCTCTAAAATGAGAATACCTTGAACATGAATTTGATGGTTTATCATTTGATCCATCCTAGCTGTCAATTCAGAGCTCTCCAGATTAACTGTATAAAAAATTAGTGGGAAGAACACATTGGCACACAAAGTGGGGGTTCTGGGATACATCGAGACACAATGTCTCAAGCCTTCCTCCCTAACTGGGAAGAAAAGACTACTTGAAGGATTGACTGGTCATCTGTGGCAAGATAGTGCAGCTCTCCCAGCTTTATAAATTAAACATGAGTGGCAGTAAAAGCACCTGAAGTAAATATGTGTATTTAGCACACATACGAACATGCGCACTCCATATGCATCCTGGAGACTCTGCAGTCATGAAAATAATTGATTTTTCAATATGAGTTAGTGACCTCACTACACCCTCCAGGTGCTTTGTTTTCCCAAGCATCTGAACATTCCTTCTCCTGCTGAAAATACTCAGCATTTATCCAATGTCTCTCATTAAGCATGGTGAATTTTCCTTTTGACGTAGTGAAACTAAAGTTAGTATAATTTGTGCATGCCAACAGGTAGACTTCCTTGCCGAAGGGGTCTTCCCTACTGCATATACACGGTGTTTAACTTGGTCCCCTTGCCAGGAGATGATGATCATGCACTGTATATAAATGCATACACAATTTTATGGAGCGTGACACTCTCTGTGGGTCTCTGGAGGTATTAACCAGACTCCTTCGTTTTCTAGACTTGAAGTTTCCATGAAATGAGGAACACATAACATTCTTCTCAAGATAAGCATTGAGTCCTACATCTGCTGTGACTGCAGAAAAGAAGCATAATCCATGAAATTTCCTTTTAAAGGATACTAAGCAATAACCATTAACATAACAGAGAGTGAGTGTGATTTGTACAACTCTCCCTCTCTCTAGATATATATATATAAATATATATATGTAAAATGTTAGACAGTCTGAAAAGTCTTTATGCAGTGTGAAATTTGCCTTCCCAAGAACTTCAGAATCACTGCCAAAGATTTAGGCGTTGACGGCAATTCTGCTGCATATCTAGAATAGACCCTTAGCCCTCTAAGCCTCAGTCTTTCCACCAGAAAATAAAAGGGAATGACTACGTTCGCTCTGTCTCCCAAACCGGATTATGGGATAAAACCAATAATATAAAAGTGCTTGGAAACATGGAGCGCATTTCAGATCCTAGACAGGGGTTGGAGAATTAGAATGTAAGAATGCAAATGTCTACAGCATATTTGCATGAGCTTCAATTTAGTAGCACCTTTAAAGAGAAATGTGTTCATCTCCGCCCATAATTCTTGAAATTACTTTAAATTCTGCAGCTTGGTATTTGGTGCATTAAACATGAGGTAGGACTAGTTTCACAGCTGGACTTTATAGCATGGCAGTACTTAGAATATTTGTGAGGATAATGTAGTCCTCTTAAAGGTTTCTCTCCCTAAATTTTGAAAAAAAAAAAAAGATGATCGAAATATAATTTTTCCATTCCCAACAAATTCTAAGTTGGTTTAGCACATATTTCAAATAACGTCAATTGTCCCATATTCCCTTTCACATTTATAATGAGAGTTTCACAGATTAAAACTTCAGTTCACACTTGGGCTAACTTGAGGAGTCCCGAAGTAAAATCTTGAGGAATGATGCAAAAAAAACGATCTACTTCCTCATTCAGAGGAAGGAGCTAAAACATTTGTAAAAGTTAGAAATCTTTATGTAAGCAAACTCTGATTCAGCAAAATGACAGCTTGAGATTCACAACTCAGTGATAGTGGGGAGGCCAGCTCTGGGGTGATAACACTGCCACGCTTCACGGGCAAAGGGCTTTCCTCATATAATCCTCTCAAAGATCTGTTTGTAGGTGATATCACTCCTACTTTTCAAATAAGAAAATCAAGACTCAAGCAGTTATGTGATTATCATCTTATATATTAATTTTAATTTATATCCATCCTTGTGCCAGAAATAATTTCAGGAAGCCAAATATATATGAATATCCAAGTCCCAATCATTTTACAAATACAGTAGTCCCCCTTATCCTCGGGGGATACGTTCCAAGACCCCCAGTGGATGCCTGACACCGAACCCTCTATACAGTACACTATGTTTTTTCCTATACATTATATTTTAAAGTACGACAGCAAAACTAGCACAGATTTATTTTTCCTTCTTCACGATTTCACGAATAGAAGATTTTTTCTTACCATAGATCTTAGGAACTCAGCATTTTGTTTTTTCCTAATTAAGTCAAGAACTTTCAACTTTTCACTTAAAAGAAGCACTTTACAGCTTCTCTTTGGCATGTCCAAATTGCCAGCATCACTACTCTTGCACTTTGCAGCCATTATTAAGTAAAATAAGGGTGACTTGAACACAGCACTGTGATACTCCGACAGTCGATCTGATAACGCAGACAGCTACTACGTGACTAACGGGCAGGTAGCGTGTTTAGCGTGAATCTGTTGGACAAAGGGATGATTTACGTCCTGGGAGGGACAGAGGGGGATGGCATGAGACTTGGTCGTGCTACTCAGAATGGTGCATAATTTAAAACTTATGAATTATTTATTTCTGGAATTTTCCGTTTAATATTTTGAACTGCAGTTGACCATGGATAACAAATTGTGGAAGATGACACTGTAGATAAGGGAGGACTACTGTATAAGAGCTTTTGGCTAGTCAGTGTCTCTGCATCTAGTTTCTCACTCCTCTTAGGCAGAGTAGCAAATCATTGCACGGTCATCTTAAATGGCCAGATGGTAAATTATTTTAGATTTGCAGGCTATACCAACTCTGTTGCAACTATTTGATTCTGCCACTGTAGCATGAAAGCAGCCATTGACAATACACAAACAAATGGGCATGAATGTGCTCTAATAAAACTTTATTTGTTAAGTCAACCAGTAAGCCAGATTTGGACTATAGTTTACCAAACTTTGATCTAAGCCATCTTGCAAAAGTCATAAATTCTGTCCGTTCAAATTCCATTAAAAAATTACTTCTACCAAATTTCTTCTGAGTAGCTTTAACCAATAATCAGTCCCATATTCCAGGAGACCCCACATTCCCACGATTTTATAAACATTCTGTATGAGTATATTTGTGTATTGTGTGTTTTATTGGCTGCTTTACAAAATATTTTAGAATTTATTCTCTTTCCCTCTATGGGTTGTATCCTCTTTAAAGATGAAGGGCCTGTCCTCCCATTCATATTAGGATTGCTCATATAATAAAGCTGTTATGCTGATGAGTATTTAATAAATGTGCTAAAATACTGAAAGGGAATAAATGAGTTCAAGTTTATTGTGAATTTAAATAAAAAATAAGAATATAAAACTTCTGTAGGAAGAATAACAGGAATTCTTCTTTAGAAATCTGAAAATAATGGAATACATGTGTGGTCACTGACATTTTTTTAACACTCCTAGACTTGGGCAGAAGTTCCACAAATGTTATTTTATTTTAAAGGGGCTTGTTCTTTGCCCGTTAATAATGGTCACTGTGTCACTGCCTTGCCACCTCCAAGGTGCACCGTTCATACTGCATTCCACGTGAAAGCCTGATGAGTAGACAATTGCTGGGCAGTTTGCTCTGCTGTACTAGGTTGTTTCTCAGTTTGGGACTGTTTTGGGCCTTCATTAAATGCCAATATAATACACAGTGCTGAATCCTATAAATAAAAAATGTGCTTGGGCCAGTTTAGCTAAAGTTCTTGGTGTCTGTCAATTTGGTTCAACTTCAATTTCAATAACTTTATTGTCATGACAAGGTAAACATGAGCCGAAGAGTTGCCAAAGTCAATAAATCAACACGTGGGTCTGTCTGGAGATAGTTTCATGCCATTTTTTCACTGTTTCGATTGAGGGACAGACCAACTGGCACATGTTTAGGAAAGCTCTTTTAGCCTTATGTAAAAATAATCCATCAGGACTAATGCTCTCCTTCGGACCAGCATAGAGAAATATACTTATTTGTTGGGCTTGCTTTCATAGGCCAATCAGCCAAGGATTTTGTTGCCAATGCCAACTCTATATTGTAGAACCAGGAAGAAGAGTTTTTCATGCACATCACACTTAAAAGTCAGGAGTATTCCTGTGGGTCTTATTATCATTGTGTAGACTAAAGGGCTAGATAGTAAATATTTTAAGCTTGTGAATCTTAATGGTTTCTATTGCAGCTGCTCAGCTCTACCATTGTTGTAGGAAAGTACCCGTAGATAAAACTTAAAAGAATGGATAGAGATGTGTTCCAATGAAAATTTATTTAGAAAATCATTCAGCTAGCCCACAAGCTGTAGTTTGTCAACCCCTGGTATAGACTTTCCATCACAGATGGTCTAAGCACTTTACAAATTTATCACTCTTTACTTCCTGAACTTCATCTTGGACTCCTATAGGGCTCTGCATATTCACTTTGGTAATACAAATCGCAAGTGTAATTACTTGGTGAGTGTCCAGATTGTTTGTGTCTGTAACCCTAGTGTCTACCACAGTCTCTGGTACATAGTAGGTACTCTACAAATATTTATGGAAAAATGAGTTACCTGGTAAGTGTACTAGTATATAGCTTAGAATATAAAGTACATCACTCAAGAATAAAGGGTGCCCTAGGATGCTGGGAGTACATAATGGGTCTGTTTCCACTTATTCCCATTCAGAAACATTTTTAGGATAAGTAGCATTGTGTGATTTTCCTAGGCTTTCGTTTTGCACTTCTTTGGGGTTAGCTATGAGTTGCAGAATAAAAAGTGGGTAATAACAGCTAATCTAAAAGAAAATTTTAAAAAGACCTATAGTTCAATACCAGTCATTTGTGAAATAGTTGCAATAACACCACCATGAGGAAAGGGAGCCAGGCAGAGTACACAAAGCATTCGATCCTATTTCATAATGAATAATGAATATTTCATAATGGATAATGGCAGCAGCCATGTGACATCCTTTTCCCTCTAATGCCACTCTTGGTATTCTCTTCAGTTACTGTCTTCTATTGAGTACACACTCTCTTCTAAGCAAAGTTTTAGACTTTGAAGGGAGTAGAGAGGGAAAAAAAATAGCTCCTGCCTCTGATACTCCTGATTAGTTGGGGAAGAAGTAATGTAACGATTACAATAGAAGTAAGGCCATGATCATATGAGAGTACAAGGAGTGGAGAAGCGAAGGAGACAATAAGCACTTAGATTGTCTTCATTTCTCCCATTGCTAAGGGAGAACCCTGGCTACACCATTCAAGTTTTCTCATAGTTTAAGTGTCTTTTTCTCAGCCTTTACTTTTTTATATGAAGGCTCCATTAGAATCCTTATTTGGAAGCTAAGTCATTAAAATGTATTGAGCTTATCTCAAAAGATATTCAGAATCCATCCTCTTCTTCCCAATCCAGAGCAACTACCTTGGTCCACGTCCCCACCCTTCCTGAATAAAGAGATTCTGACTGGTTCCTCTGTTTCTGCCTTACCCTCGTCCCAAGTCTTGAGCCTTGAAACTGTAAGCGTGATCATGTTACCCTTACCTCAAGACAAAAATGAGTTCCTAATTCGCTCATAACCACAGTCTTTCTCATGATCTCCCAGGCCCTGTAGGATGTGTTCTTCCCCTCCCCATTACCTCTCTAACCTCACCTCCTACTACTCTCCCTTCTTCTCACTCTTCTTTAGTCACACCCACCTTAGTGTTCTTCAAGAATACCAGGCATGCTCCTGGTTCAGGGTGTTTGCACATTCTGTTCCCTCTGTCTAGCTTGCTTGTCCAATACTTACTCATATGACTTGGTTACCCTCTCAAGACTCCAGATATTTATTAAAATTATACAATCTAAGTGAAACTTTCCCTGAGCAGCCTACATACAGTTGTAATCACTCCACTTCAGACCATATCTATCTACCTTTCTTGTTTTGATATTATCCATCACGTGCATATCCATGACATACTATATAAGCATTAGACCATAAGGTTTGTGAAGATAGAGATATATCTGTTCTCTTATATCCTCAGAGTTTAGGCCATTTCTTGGTACATGGCAGGCTTTCATCATGTGGAAGGGATTAAATGAATTAATAAGTGACACACATTACTACAGTTCACCAACGATTTCCATCTCCCTTCCAGGTACACAGTAGGAATTAGGTATGACCCTGTGACTTGCTTTAACCCAGGAAATGTGAGCAGAGGTGGCTTATGGCACTTCCTGGCAGAAAGTCTAAGTTACAGTGCGCAATTTATGTAATTCACCACATTCTTTTGGTGAATACGCATGTCAAGGGAAAGTCTCTCTTGTGCTTGATTCCTGAATAACTATAGGAGAAAAACCTTTTCTGCCTATGTTGGGCATGTAGTGTGAACAAGAAGTAAACTTCTTTTAGCCATTGAAGTTTGGGGTTCTTTTGCTCCAGCAGCATAATGTAACCTAAACCTAACTGATACAGATTCATTTTTAATACTCTTTCACACATAGGCTCTCTTCCCTATCCACCACCCCAATAATCCTCTGCTATTTTGAGCAGCCTAATAAGGTATGTATATTACTCAGAAAACAGAAATAAGAAAGCCCTCACCCAGTTTCCCCTAAGTGAATCAGACAGAGAGAATCTTGGACATAGAAGTTGGTGAGTACTATAGACTCGAAAGGAATATCATTCTTGTGCTCTTCAATCCTGCCAAGGATGACAGTAATATCAGGCAGAGCTGTGCAGAACGCCCTGACGTATTGGGGGCCCTTTCATTAGTGAAATGAACATGCATGGAGATAATAGAGGGTGTTTCTCTTCCTTGCAAATCACAATATATATTAATATTAATATAGATCCAAAAAATAACTATTGTATAGTATGATTAGAGCTTAAAAATTGCTCTCGTCATATGGCATGTCATTTAACAAAGCTTTATAAATAATTATTATCCTCATTTTAAAGAAAAGATGTAATATGGGTAGCTAAGGTTACACAACTACTAAATATCATAAACTAGACTCAATTACGAGGATTTTAATGATAATATTTTGTCTTCACATTCATTCACACCATGTATACTTATTACGTACTTACTATGTTTAAAGCATTGGGCTCATTTATAACTTAAGTATTTGGACCCTTTCCTACCTCTAGAGAAGAATAAACTTCATTAAGAGAGCAGGTAGAATTGATTGCTTTGTGCAGCACTTCAATGTCTAGAAACCTCAGTGAATGAGAAGCTCTGCACATTTCTGGGGTCTTACAATCCTACAACTCCTCTCAGAGGGTCTGGCACATAGAAGGTGCTCAATTAATAATCTTTGGTAATATTGATGACCCTGGGGCTCTCCACGGTCCTGAAGTGCCACCCAATGGTGTAATAAGCACAGGATCATTTTGGTGCAAGTTGATGTTAAGGACAGAATTGTGTCCCCCTCAAATTCATATGGTGAAGTCCTAACTCCCATGACCTCAGAATGTGACCATATTTGGTGATAGGGTCTTAAAAGAGGTAATTAAGTGAAATTGAGGTCATGAGAGTGGCTCTAATCCAAAATGACCAGGATCCTTCTAGGAAGAGGAGATTAGAACACAGATACACACAGAGGGAAGACTATGTGAAGACATAGGGAGAAGGTGGTCATTTACAAGCTAAGGAGCGAGGCCTTATAAGAAACCATCCCTGCTGACACCCTGATCTCAGACTTCCAGCCTCTAGAACTGTGAGAGAAGGAATTTCTGTTGTTGAAGCCACGCAATCTGTGGTACTTTGTCATGGCAGCCCCGGCAAACTAACACAGATGGATTCAAAGGTATGCATTCTAATTCATCAGGAAAATGCTTATTTATGTGCTAAAGTACTTAAAGTGACACACAGGGTCTGAAGAGGTTGGGATATAATCAAGTGGTATCAAAGGATACCATAAATATTCACTTGGCTCTAAGCACAACCTTGCCACTAACATGCGATGATGCAGTCTTCTTTTCACTTACACACGTACTTTTTATGAGTCTCAGTCTACAATTTTACATGTGAAAGAATGTAACTTTATTCTTAAGTTGAAATGAATCTCTCCACCTCATTCTGCTGTGTTGAAAATAAACCAAATTTTAGCCCAGCTGGGCTCCTGTACCCTTTCTCCAGAATTGTATCAAGTTCTCAAGGACTAAAGAGGTATTTGATAATCGGAGGGCCTAACCAGTATCACATATCAGGGATGATCATTTCTCAGCGTGTTTATTTTCATTCAGTTATGCTGTACCTCTCTCTTGGCCTCAGAGTCTTCTGGGTCCGAATTCCTTTTGGTTAATTTTGGATCATCTGGCTCAGGAATCTCTACAATATTACTGGATTTTGCTGTTTCTTGGGAACTGTAAGCTCCTTCATCTCTTCTGCCACTCTTGGGCCACTAGATTCCTTCAATTACTGATTCTGTCCATTGCCGCTACATGGGACCACTATTTGAAACTGCAAGTTCATACACACTATCTATTTGCCCCTTATCTTAAGTAAAGAACTTTTACTTTGTTTAGGAATAGTAATATGCTAAATAAGAGACTACACCTCTTTGCATTCTTTCAACCAAATGCAGCAATGTGACTAACTTGTGGCCAATTGAGTTCTAAGTAGAAGTTGTTGAATGGGACTTTGAAAGGGGACATGTTCTTTTGCTCTTTTTTACTTCCTTCCTGCTTTTAAATATGCATGTGAAGGCTCATGTAGCCATTTTAGAACATGACAACATAAGGATGATGATAAAGAAATTTGTTACCTGATGATCATGAAATTACCATAACCGAACTTTAGCAAAAAAAAAAAAAAAAGAACCCTCTTATTTGTTTGAGCCTCCACTATTTTGAGTTTTTGTTATGTACACGTGAAGCAAATCCTAACTGATCCCTGTTATCTCAGGAATGAACTCTTAGGCTAATCAGGAGGTGATTTCTAGCCTGGGATCTTGCCCCATCCTGGATTTACTTGGAAATGGAGCACAAATCCACTCTTCTCTCAGATTGCCTCTAAACATATCTTGATTTTCTTAACTGTTCCCCACAAGGCTTGGCCCCTGAAAAATCAAGTACTTATTGAGCCTCTTCTCAAGGAACTACTCGCATCTAATTCCTCATGCCTTCCCCTCCAAGTGACTCTCTCTGTCTATAACCAATGCTTTGTTTTCTATCCCGCAAGGCACAGTGCTTAGGAGCACAGGGTCTGAAGCCAGATTGCCTGAGGTTGAATACTGGATCTGCCACTTAGTACATGCGTGAACTTGGAAACTTTACTCATTCTCTCTGTGCCTTAGTTTCCCCATATGTAAAATAAGGAGTGCACAATTCGCAAGGAAATTGTAAGACAACACTTGAAAACTATCTGCTATATAGCAAGTGCCCAACATATTTTAGCTGTCATCATCGTCATCCTCATCATCAACAACATCGTCATTTTTAGGGATGTCAGTTCTTATTTATATATCATCACGTATGTCACCAAATTTGTCATCCTTATTAAAGACTTTCTCATTTCTTAGAGGAACTAAATATGAAATAGACAAAGAAACAACCCATATTCCATACTATACACTCTATCTTGGAAACAATGAAGTAAGAACAGCCTAGATAACTGATTGAGAGAAAGGCCACTGTATATAAACAAACATAGGGGATAAAAAACTTTGGTTAACATTTTAAAATAGCACCCATATCATACTAATATTTTCTTTTAAAATATCTGATTTAGTAAATCTATAGATAAACCCATAGTATGTACCAATAATAAGGTACTGTGAAAAGGGCCTGGGATTTGGTAAGGTGACCAGCTGTCCCAGTTTGCCCAGGATTGACAAGATGCAAGACTTTCAGAGCTAAAATAGAAAGCCCTGGGAAACTGAGCTCCCTAGATTTATGGCAGCTAGATCCAGGATTAAAGTCTGGTATCTCTATTTCCTAGTGGAGGAAACTAGTGCAGTTTTCCTCTTTATGCCATTGTATAGCCAAGCTAACATGCCTCACCTATTTGGTCCTCAGTTTATTCATCTGGAAAATAAGAATAATATTATAAGGTACCTTGTGCAAAGTACTTGGTATGGAGAAATTATAAGCATTAATAATAAACATTATTTCCCTCCACTCTAAGTGATACTTGAAGACTACATTTCTCCAGTAATAAACTCAGGGAATTCAGGGCAGAACTCACCATCCAGGCGTCTTCAGTCATGTATGACCTAAATGAAACTTTTAACAAAAACAAATGGCATACTACACCTTCAATGGTGATATGCAGAAACCTTCCATAAAAGACCCTATTTTAAAACCAGTGAAAAGAAACTCCATCACTCTAGTTGAATGAACATAGTCATCAGCAACTGAAAATGGAAATTAGTTAGCAGAGGGTCCCTGGAAACCTGTGGAGAAATGACTTAATAATCACAGTGACTGAGACAGAGGTTTCCTTTTTTTACCACAGCAAATAAAAAGAAATGTGAAAAATATACTTCCTCAGGCTTTTAGAAATAGCTTATTTAAACTACCTTATTTATAATAGATACTTACAATTGAAAAGTGACTAGGGAAAAAATAATCTGAATTCAGAAGAAGATAGTGAACTGCATCTTATAGACGCCAGCACATGGATTTTAATAAGCATAAGTACTCAGTTATCCATCATGGTCATGAAGTGAAGTGTCCTCTTAATCAACTGTTCTGTCTACTGAGAAAATATTTTCTTTATCTGCCACCAATTTTCCTAAGAAGACGGTTTGCTATATCATTCATTCCCATGTTCTTTCTTTGATCTGTTATGGAAGCCCAAACTGGAGGGCAATTCACTTTGGAGGGTACAAGGTAGGCCTTCTCCTCACTCTGAGCTCCCGACTGTCCAATACACACACAGAAATGAGATCTTTCTCTGCAAATTGAAGTATGCAACTACTAGAGGATGTTTATCAGAATAGAGACATGCTAAGTCATCTTAGAAAAATGCATAGGGTCTCTGGTCAGTAAGACCAAACCGTAACGATGTTGATTGTTAAAAAAGCTAAAGAAGGAATGAATCCGCCGAAAGAAGAATTGGTCAACCAAAGCAACAAGAGCAAAGAAAAAAGACTCAGAGAGTCAGTCCTTGGAAATTCCCGTACAAGAACCTTCAAAGTCAAAGTGCTTGGTTTGGCCAATGTGAACAATCCTGTTGTCAGAGCCTGATGAAATTACACCTTGTTCTTTGTATAATGATGGAATCTAGCATCCAGAACAAACATTTTTATCATGCTAAAGACCGTCACATTGACTTCTTCTTCCACTTGCCACTTCTTTTAATAATATTTTAGCCTGTTGGATTAGTCTGCTCAGGCTGCCACACAGATTACCACAGACTGGGGGCTTAAACAACAGAAATTTGTTTTCTAACAGTCTGGAGGCTGAAAGTCCAAGATCAAGGAGCCAGCAGAGTTGGTGTCTGGTGAGACCTCCTTCCTGGCTTGCAGACTGCCACTTTCTTGCTGTCCCTCACGTGGCCTTTCCTTTGTGCGCATGCTCCTGGTATCTTTCCTCTTCTTATAAGGACATTTAATTTAAGCTTAATTACTTCCTTAAAGGTCTAATCTCCAAATACAGTCACAGTGGGAGTTAGACCTTCAACATATGAACTTTGGGACGACACAATCCAGTCCGTAACACCTGTGGTGCCTATGTGAGTTGGCCAAAATCTATCCATTAAGGTCAGTTCATTTCTATGATACCAAATAACTGAGAGGAATTCCAAGAATTTGATATGAGATAGATACTGTTGATTATGAGTTAATATTTTCAAAGTACTGTCCATGGACCATCTGTATCAGAAGCTGAAACATTTGTTAAAACTTCAAATTTATGGACCTTACCCAGTATCTGCTGAATCAGAATCTGTGGGACTGAGGGATGAGAACCATCATTTGAAATTACTTTCCTAGGCATTTTGTTTGTATATCTTAAAATATGGAAAACGAAGTATAAGCAATTTATCCTAGATTAAGTTAGACTTGAATTTCAAGATATTAATAAAAAAATAACCTTCTCTAAGGGCCAAAATAAAAATATGAATCATAGATTATGGCCTCAGAGATGTCCAGATTTATATTAAGGAGACTTCCAGAATGTACTCCACACAAAACAAGCTGCTTATCATGGTGTGCCATATCACTTAAAATCTTATAAGCTGGCCTTGGTTGCCTCTGAGTTCTAGAGAGCTCAAAAGCGCACCTTATTTTCATGTCTCAAAAAAGGAGGAATTTAAACCCATAAACACAAAACCTGATTATTCATTCTCTCAATATTATGTCTCCTAATAACTCTCCAACAATCCTATGTTGTTACGTTATAGGAATAGAAGAAATGCAGTGTGACTCTTATCATAGATGTTTGCGACCACCACATAGTACCAGGACATAATTTCCACCTGTCTCTATCTAGTGGGAGATGATCATATATCTCCCAGTGAGTTTAAGCAGCTGTGCAACAACCCAGCCTTCCCCTAGGGAATCTTGCCTATAACATTTGTAAACTATAAATAAAGACCTATATATCATACGTCTAAATGCTTAAAAGTTATAAATTAAACTCACAAGCCATTAAATAAAGTATATTTTATGCAGTGGCAGAAGAATAAATGTTTAGCAATTGGGTCGCTGAAGGCGGGGGTGATGGGGATGCTGATTCATAGCATTTGTTGATTTCCGTGGTGTAAATACTCCTACCATGACCAGTTTCAAGCAACCAACTTGATGCCACTGACTGTGGGGCTGGGAAGAGATGAAACAATCAATTCTCCCAAGACTTTACGAGCTGGCTCTAGCACATCACTGACTCTATCTATATGGATATAGCTTCATAATGACATGTGAGGCCAGGTTTAAATTTACAGGCCTTGGACACAGCTCAGTTCTGGACACAATCTGTCCCTTCTTTTCCCACCCCTGGCTCCATCTTATACAGCTAGGGACTTCACATGTTTACATGTTGACAACTCAGACACACCTCCAATCCTTATCCACACTGATCCTATCCAGCCCCTTCTCTTTCAAACAGCTGCCCCTGGACATCCCTTGGGAAAAGCATACATGCCTCTAAAACAAGGATTTGAGATGACTTGGAAGGGAAATTCCAAGATTTGAGATACTTATGATTTTTTGAGGCGAGGGTGGAGGTACATGGGCTTTTGTCAGTCATGTTCCCTAGGTCTTGTGGATGCTTCACTCTGCAGAGAAGAGTATGACCAAAGGACAACCAGAGAAGAGGTCCTTAAATGTTGGAGCCCAGGACAGTGTCCCATTGTTGCCTGAGGCTGAGATTGAGACTAAGGCCCTGAGGGCAACAAGCTTCACTGCTATTCCATAAATCTCCAGGTATAGATGGTCTTTGCAATATTGATAAGTAAGCCTGCATATCTGATCACCCAGTCACAAGGCTTGCTGAGTCAGTCTCCAATTATGAGGGCAGCAGCAGCATTAGGTAGCCTGGAGCTTGACATGGGGCAGCAGGACCTGTGAGAAGGAACCGAGGTCCCTACATGTTTCAGAGGAGCCTTGTCTAGCCTTAAGAATGATTTCCAATGTCCTCTCTGGCTTTATCCCACCAATCTTTTAACCTTCACTTTGTTTCAGCTGTCCGGGGTACAAGTAATCTCTGCAGGTACAAGCTGTTTCTCAGTACTCTACCTTTGCTGAAAGTGCTGCTCTATCTGAATGCCCCCTACCCCTCCTCCCCGTGGCCCATGCCACACCTCTGCCTGGGTGATGCCCATTCAGCCTTTCAGGCATCGTGCAGGCCCCACCCCAAAGGAGCTTCTCAATGTTTGCACCAAATTTTGTTAACCCAGAGAATATTGACCATAGTTCTAAAGACCTAGAATGTAGCCCCACAAAGGGGAAATTATTCTCTCTTTTAAAGATTTCCTGTTCCATCTATTTCTTTCTTTATTTATTTTGAGGAAGATTAGCCCTAAGCTAACATCTGCTTCCAACCCTCCTCTTTTTGCTGAGGAAGACTGGCCCTGAGCTAACATCTGTGCTCATCTTCCTCTACTTTAAATCTGGGATACCTACCACAGCATGGTGTGCCAAGCAGTGCCATGTCCACACCTGGGATCTGCACTCGTGAGCCCCGGGCCGCCGAAGCGGAATGTGCCCACTTAGCCAATGCACCACCAGGCCAGCCCCTGTTCTATCCTTTAAAAATCAACATTGTCAACATTAAAAATCACACCATCAAGGGGCTGGCCCCGTGGCCGAGTGGTTAAGTTCGCGCGCGCTCCGCTGCAGGCGGCCCAGTGTTTCGTTGGTTCGAATCCTGGGCGCGGACATGGCACTGCTCGTCAGACCACACTGAGGCAGCGTCCCACATGCCACAACTAGAAGGACCCACAACGAAGAATATACAACTATGTACTGGGGGGCTTTGGGGAGAAAAAGGAAAAATAAAAATCTTTAAAAAAAAAAAAATCACACCATCAACATGCTTATTTTTATATCTTTATGTTTCTGTCTTTTATTAGACAGGCTCCAGGTGCTTTGAGGAAACATTTTCTGTCACACTCATTTTGTACCATGGGAGTTTCAATAACTATTCACCAAATGAACAAAAATGAATGATTGAACACCACTAATAAAGAAGGAAAGAAAGAAGGAGAAGTGAAGGAAATAAGGGGTAAAAAGATGGAGGGAACAAAAAGGAAGAATATATTAATGAATAAATGAAAGGCGTCTAACAAAATGATTTGTTACAATATAGGGGATAATTACCACAAGGACTCTTATAAAGTATCAGGAATATTTTAATCTTGTGATTTTAATGCATAATCCTCTGTCTATTTCTGCATGTTGTTGAGTAGTGTAAAGCGTTAAACAACCTAAAAGCTTGTGGGCAGGATGCTTTCAGTGTGATTCACAACCTCAGACAAGCAAAGTTAGTTATGACATAGGCTGCTGAGCAGAAGTCCAAATGTCCACAGATTACAATTTTTGGTGCCCCCATTTTGCGAAAGATCCGTTGGTGAAAATATAAGATGTCATTCCAAGGAAACAATAATTTAGTGCTTACTTTCTACCGCTAAATATTATTAAAGAGTCTTGTCAGAAGCTGTTTTGTTGGTACTTCTGTATTTAAAGGATGCTCTTGAGGGCATTGGTATAAGTTGACAAATTATCAACTACTTAGCAGACACATGGGAGTTAGGAAAACTTAAACTGACAAAGAACTGACACCTGGATATTCAAAAGTCTGCGCACATGGTTTAAACAAAGCCATGGATATGAAGGTACTAGTGTAGGCACTGAATATCCATTCCCCTCAATGGAAATATATTTATTGTTGATATTTCTAAATGATAAATGTAACATGTACTCATACAAAAGAGTCAACAGAGGGGCCATCCCAGTGGCCCAGTGGTTAAGTTCAATACACTCTGCTTCAGCAGCCTGGGTTCGGTTCCTGGGTGTGGACCTGCACCACTCATCAGCAACCATGCTGTGGTGGTGACCCACATACAAAATAGAGGAGATTGGCAACAGATGTTAGCACAAGGTGAATCTTCCTCAGCAAAAGAAAAAAAAAAAGGCACTAGAAAGAGTTTTCTGTATTTTTCCATATATTTCTACGCACATACTGCATGTGTATACATCCAATTTTCTCTTTTCTTTTTCACAATATATATATACACTGTTATTTAACCTACTTTATCACTTAACAAGATGCCACCTACATGCTTGAAAGTCAATAAATAAAAACTCACATTATCAGTAGTAATAACTATAATATTTTACCCACAACTCATCTGAATAGCTTCCTATAAACGGACATCTAAAAATTCTCCATTTGGTTTCTCAATATTTTTTACCTTGAGAGTGATGAATAGTTTTGCTCATACATACATCTCTCTCTACCAGCCCAATTTAGATAAATTCCTAAAAGCTGAACCTTTATTTATTACATGTAAAATTAGAGGTAACATTTAAGATTTTTAAAATTGTTTTAGGTAATGTAAAGTCACCAGTCATTCCTGTATTCTACCTTTAGAATATACCCTGAATATGATGTCTTATCACCAGCTCAAGCATTTTCACCCTAGTCCAAGCCTCTATTATCTCTCTCCTAGAACCTTGCAACTGGTGCCTTCTTACATCTGCCCACCTACTATAGATTCTTGACATAGAAGCCAGAGTGATTCTATAAAATTATGAGTCAGATTATGTAACTTCTCTGTGTAAAATTCTCCAGTGGCTTCTCCTCTCACTTAGAGTAAAATACTATCTCCTTCCTCTGATTAACAAAGCCGTGAACAATCCCTGTCTAAATCCTTAACTCTCCCTCATGCTATTTTTTCCCTCTTCTCACTGGACCGCTTTGTTTTCTACAGGAAGCCAAAGTCTTTCTGTCCTTTTGTCTTTGCATTTGCTCTTCCCTTAGCCTTAAATGTTCTTATCCTTCCTTCCTTAAATGCTCACTCCACCTGGTAATTCAGGTCTTAAAGTCAACTTCTTAGAGGAGTCTTCTTTGATCATTCATGAAAAACAGCCATCTGGTTGTTCCCTAACGTATCATGCATTCTGCGGCTCAGTTGAGCTTATCACCATGTGAGGTTCTTCTCGTTTATTTACTTACTTATTTGTTTAATGCTTGGTTCTCCCCCACTATACCACCACTGCCATGAGAGCAGGGACCTGGCCTCATCATTCCTTATAGTACCTAGCAGATAGTAGGACCTCAATATTTTTTAAATTGAATTCATGTTGCTCCTGGAGTGTTATCTCTTAGATGTAAGAAGTGCACTGAGGTGAAGAATATAGGCTGGAATATAAGTGTTTATTAAAAACAAATAACATCTTGGAGGGCTGGCCAGTGGCATAGTGGCTGAAAGCATGCTCCATTTGGTGGCCCAGGGTTTGCCAGTTTGAATCCTGGGCACAGATCTACTCGCCACTCATCAAGCCATGCTGTGGCGGTATCCCACATGCAAAGTGATACATATGTTAGCTCAGGGCCAATCTTCCTCAAGCAGAAAGAGGAAGATTGGCAACAGATGTTAGCTCAGGGCCTGTCTTCCTCACAACACACACAAAAAAAGACCTGTATTGAATAGAATTGTCTTTGTGAAAACATTTATCTCGGAAGGATAGGTATAAGGTAGCCAAGAATATATTTACTGTTACACTTTGTGACCATGGGGCAATCTTTATAACTGAACCTGGATTTTTTTTAACTCTTACTCAAACTATAAGGCATTAAGGGATGTGAATATGAACCTGTAGTTCAAATTCTGGCACACCGATGACATCATGGTTCATTTTATGGTGGTTCATGCAGGTTTTGTGGAACTTTGAATTTAAGATACTGTGAACACAACTATTTCATTAGGTTTAAGTGAAGTGGGTAGCTTTAAATGCTCCAGTGGTATTCTTGGTTTGGAGAAAGACATTGGAGGCATTCCCCAGAAATATCAACGGTCTGTTAATTAAGAAGATTAAAAATACTGTTAAGGAGATTTCAGCTTTATTTTTCTTTTCTAAAAGATTGTGTGCTCTTTCGAGGCTGGAACCATGTCACATATTTCTGGTAATAGAAAAAAAATAACTGAATTAAGTACATTGCCATCCTTTATTCCTTGTCATTCACATTCTAATGATCAACCAGGCATGTTGTTTTCTATATTGTGTGTTATCATCAATCATTACTCTATCAGACCATCAGTAAAATAGTCTAAGAACTTCTCTGCAGTTGGATCTAGAGAGCATGGCCATTAATGTGTGAATAACCTCTTTCTTGTAGCCTCCACATCCATGCTCTAAATGCCACAAAGAAATCCAGCCCAGTGTGATGTCCCAACAGGCAGCTTCTCTTTGGTTTATCAGAGGCCCTGAGCTTGGGCACAGTTCCAACTCTAGGGGTAACATCCTAGTATCTATCAAGCTATAAGATGTGAGTCCTTGTCTCATTTTCCTGCGTGAAGGCATCCTTTGATGCTTATTTCCATCCTTCAATTGATGGATTGATACAGAAACTTAAATACGTCATTTGTTTTTCCATCCATTCCCTTTGTAGCAGTTGTGGATTCACTTCTGGTGCCAGATTGAGTCCAGAGTGATTTTAAAGTCTAATAAAGCAAGGAAAATCTCCTCTCCTAGTTGGAATTTTTTTTACATGTTTGTTAATATGCAGCAATCAGGGGAGAGATGAAGTCTGTGGCTCATTTTCAAGGGAGGAATCCAATTTGGATTTTATGGATGTTGCTGTCAGTGGTCCGACATTGCTTTATTCTTTCACCAAGGATGCAGCATCAGGCTTTACTGCTGTTGCTGCTAATGTAGATCTCTCTGGCTATTTGGGTTGAGAGCATTTCCGTTTTTATGTATTGGAGTAATTAGTCCTCCTGACCATATCTCAAGAAGTGTCTGGATTGGAGGATTAGGATAAACATCTTCAGTCAGGCTTTCTGAGTGTGATCAATGTGGGGCGTTAGCATCTCATTTGATGTGTTTTTATCAAAGCTACCGGGTTTCCTAACTATCCCTTTAAACGGGCTCTTTCATTTCTTGAATCACCAGCGCTGGGCTTAAATGACTGGGAAAAAGTTAAGGAGACTTTTTCAAGCAATTTCTCTGTCCAAGGCTCTGATTAATCATGGTGTCTGCCTGGGTCTTTTCCTAAGCACCCACAGGTGGCTGTGAACTCTGCTTCATCTTTGTTTCCATAGAATTACATTTCTTAGAGACTCCTCAAAACACCCATGTACCACATACAACATTTGTACATATCTCAGAACTGACTAGGCTGTCAGTTCTTTTGAAGGCAGACAGCATGCCCTTTACTCCATGTACTCTTTCCTTCAACAAGATATTTATGGATTACCAGCTAGTTCCCAGATATTGTTCCAGGTGCTGAGGATACAGTAATAAGCATAATAGATAAAGGCATAGCCTTTATAAATTTGTATATATATGCACCTTCATATAAAGGCGTATGCCTTTATAGAGGTTATATTTCAGCAAAGCAAATAGGTAATAAACAAATAAATTAGGAGGAAATTAGCAGAATTAGTGATAAGTTCTTGGAGGAACATAAACCAGGGTCTTAAAATAAAATGTGTCTACAATAGAGGGTGGCAACATTTGATGTGAAACCTGAAAGACAGGAAGATCTGGATGGAGAAAATTCCCAACAGCCCGCCCCTAACTACATGCGTAACCTTCAGCAAATTACTTATTCTCTCTGAGTCTCAGTTTCTCCAGTTATTATCTGAGGACAATAATAATAGGTTCTAATAAGTAAATAAGTTAATATATACAAATCACAATTCCTTACACATAAAAGCACTCAATAACTATTGCTACATCATCATCAATAATATTATTATTATTATTACCCCTATTAAGACACTTAGATTCTATTCTAATTTCAAAGTGAAATCATTGGCATGTTTTCAGCATGAGGCACTTGAATCCCTAACAGTGTTTAGCACAGCATCTGCTTGGTAGTTCCTTTCATATCCTATAATTTTCTTTTTGAAATTTCTAAGTAATGTAGACCAGCTACTCCATGGCTACCTGGCCTGTAGTTTCCACTGCAGAGAATACAAAACATAGGACACAGACCTTGATTTCAAATATATCGCCATTAGTTGAGAACTTTACGAAGTTTTTTTGAAGCCCTTTTCGTAGAATGCATTGAATTGGCTTCTGTATCTTGATTGGCAGTGCTCATTTCAGTCTTTCTTCTTTGGTGAGCAATGATCATGTTGGTGAAGAAATAAATGGAAAAAAAAAACAATACTAGTCAACCATACAGGATGGGTTAAATAAATTATAAGCATGAATACTTCTACCAATAAAAATCACCTTGTATAACAAATCATAATTGTGTGATAGATTCTATGAAAATAAAGCAGGTTATGAAAAAATTCTGGAAGAAAATGCTTTAAAATGTTGATAGTGATTAAGTCTGGGTAGTGGGATGGTAGGATTATGGATTACTTTAATTTCCTTCTGTGAACTTTTCTGTATTTTCTGAACATTTCAAGAAAAGTATGCATTCGTTTTGTAATCCAATAAAGTAAAGTAATTACAAGCAAGATTAAAGAAAATAAGGAAATTCACAATCACTACAAAATAAATTCAAAGAAAATGACAGCAGATTTCGTAATTTAACAATATATATTCCTAGGCTAAAACATGGCCCATATTTTCAGTTAAATCCTAACATCTCCTATGGTCTTAGGACAATAGACTCTATTTCAAAGAAACGTAGAAAATATCCTCTGGTTATTATCTAACCGTTTCCCATCCCAAGATCATACACACACAAATGACCTGACTACACCCTAGTTCCAGAGCCCCTACCCATTTCTCTACAATACACTGTGTCTATATTTATGTCATCAAAATAGACTTGAATATGATGAGACATGGAAGAACACTCTATTCTCTGTTTCTTCCTACTCTGAACTGCCCTTCAATCCCTTCCAACTATACTGAGATTGCTCTTCTGTTACAGTCACTAATGCATAAATCATTCTCACTGGAAACTGGCTTCCAGGAAGCTGGAGACACAGTCTAACTCAATCATGTACCCCTGGTGCCTATACCGTGCTTGGCCTATTAGTGCTATATAAACATTTGTAGAATTTATTGAGTTGCTGCCGTTTTCTTCCAAATTCCCTCTAGATGTCATAAGTGTGGGTGCTGTGAAATTCTTAAGCTCTGGATGATAAAAAACCTGAAAGCCAAGTCACTCATATCTTTAAGGGTACCTTAATATTTTACTAACATTTTAATGATTGCCTTGCTTTCTGGCTATTTTTTCCTGTTTAGAAAATCCTGGCAATGAAATACTTTAGAAAGCAGCCTCATGTCTGGGAAAATCTTTGTTTTCTTACCTGTAACAGAAATTAAATCTCAACAAAAGAGCAATTCTCTACCTGCAGGCCAGAATACAGAGCTGTAATGTAAATGACAATTGCAAGAGCCCTTAAGAAGGAGATGGGGGAGGAGGGTGAGGTCATGTGACAAGATTTCAACTCTGGCTCAGTCTTTCTCTTTGGCATTTAGAAGAGTTGAATGACAGATAAAGCATAGGGCTTGGGCTGCCAGAAAAAAAAAAAAATGTGGGTAATTTTAATCATTTGCTCAAGTCTTTAAATATCTTGTATAGCTTTCAGGCACAAAGCAATAGAGAAACAAACCCAGGATGTGGTTACAAGGTAGAGTTCTACCCCTTTGTGTTAAAGTGCCTTAATGATCAGGAAAAAAATAGATTTGCATGAATGCTGCTTATGGAAAGCACTTAACACAATAGTTACTCAAGACAAACTTCAGCACAAGTGGATGTAACTGATATGATGAGTCATCCTATGTGGTTTAAAGCCACCACAAGTGAGTGTCTTTTAATTCAGCCTTCATGAGCCCAGAACATCTTTTATAAGACTTTGAGAGTATACATGGCATTTACAAAATACATTTAGCTATTTAGCTATTAGAATGAATCATAAGATTGAAGGACAGTCTGATTTAAAATGATTCAGGTGAGTGGTATATGGATGCCAAAGCTTCTATTGAAGTCAGCTTGGATCTTTCCTTTCTCTCTCCCTGTCTCATGTTGTAAGATACACACACGTGCACACACACACACACACACACACACACGAACAATGATATCATCTTAAGATCTGAGTAATACAGTCAGGATAGAAACATAATTGGCAGCAATATCTTCCCATGTAAGCACATTAGTGATGCTTACATAATCTTTTGGCATCAAGTCATTCTCTGGGGTAAGAAGTGCAGTTTTCTGTTTCAGTTTCATGGCTCTCATTTGGAAAAACCTTTGATCTTT
This sequence comes from Equus caballus, assembly GCF_041296265.1. Lineage (NCBI taxonomy): Eukaryota > Metazoa > Chordata > Mammalia > Perissodactyla > Equidae > Equus > Equus caballus. Next base: position 107,171,279 of record NC_091686.1, read on the forward strand.
GAAGAAAGGTTCAATGGAAGATGTTTATTACTATACTGACCTTGTCTTTGATGCCTCCCTTAGAATCTTAGAAACACCGTGGAACATTTCAACCATGTATGAGAAAACCTGGCCTGACTGTCATTACTATGCCATGGCAGTCATTACTAATCCTCATGGTGTTTCTCTCTGTGACATCAAACAGGATCAGAATCCTCCTTAGTAAAGTGCTCTGAGAAGACATGGCAAATCAGCTAGAATGATCACGAGAAATAAAATCTACTTTTCATTCATAGTTTATAACAGACAACCTGAAAATCATGGTTTTGATTTTCAGGCATCCATCCTTAACTGAATGAGCATTTAGTAACACCAGGGCCTGTGATAGCAATTATCAATATAGAGTCTCATTCTAAATTGCTTGTTACTTTATTTTTCTAGTATTTCAATGAGTTGTCTCCATATCATATATTCCTTTTTTTTTTCATTCCTTTAGAGCCCAGCTCAATAAGGAGGCCACTGTAGTGTAATCAATAAAAATAGGTTGATCAATCAGTTCGTATGGTGATGATTTGTCTAAAAGCTCTATTGGTGTACAGGAAAGAATTTTGTACCAAGAACTAAAACATTTGAGTTCCAGGGCTGGCCTGGTGGCATAGTGGTTAAGTTCGCACACTTTGCTTCAGCAGCCCACGTTCACAGGCTCAGATCCTGGGCACAGACCTACACACCACTCATCAAGCCATGCTGTGGCAACATCCCACTTACAAAATAGAGGAAGATTGGCACAGATGTTAGCTCAGGGATGATCTTCCTCAACAAAAAACCCTTTGAGTTCTATTCCCCTTTATACCTTCAAATAGCTGTGATCTAGAACAAGTGTTTCAACTTCTCTGGACCTTGGTTTCTTCATTTATGAAAATGGGGTGATGAATTAAATATTTTGCTAAGACTTCTTCCATTGGAAAATGCATTTCTTCTGAGACCAAAGAATGGAGGGGTGACTATTCAAGCATTTTAAAAGAAATAAGATTCATAAATTATCTATTTTCAAAGTTATAACTCTTTTTTTGTTTTCCATTTTTATTCTCCCCATCTCTCATTTGGTTTTTCAAGTTTACTTCGACTAGAGAGCCCCAATTTTCAGGTAGGGTCTGGCTCTGAGAAATGGTAAAAATATACCTCTCCTATACATACTCCATCAAACACACACACACACAGTGAGAAGAACTAATAAAGTAATGCCCTTGAATCATTGATTCCTTAAAATTTTGACTCAGTTTAATTCACCACCAAAAGGAATTATGGTAGACCCAGTGACCCCACTGGAATCACGTCTAAAGAAAACCTTGCCATTCCTCAAATATTGCCTCCCATTTTTGCTTATGCTATTCACTTCCCTAGAAAAACACTTCCCCAGGCAAATTCCTGTGCCTGCTTCAAGACCAAGCCAGAATGCCAGCTTCTCAGTAAAGACTTTGTAATTCTACTTGACAGTTGGATACTCCGTCCCCAGTGCTTTCTTATACTTTAATTGTGCTTCTGCAGAAGCAGTTATATACTGTCATTTCTAAATTCCTGTTCAGATGTCTGTCTCTCTCCACTACTCAAAAGCAGCCATAATTTAGGCACATCTAGTTTGTCTTATGGAGATATATTGGATGTGCTCCTATGAGATTCTGGAACCCACCTAATCTCCCATTCCAAGGTAGGTCTCTGGATGCTCTTCAGCGATATTCTTGACCTCTTTCTATTATTATAAAAACTGGTCTCCGACACTTATGTATTTCAAGTCCAGAATCTCCCTTGAGAATCTCTCTCAAGTTTTCAGGCTTTTTAAAAAGTGAAGCTTATCAGAGAAGAGGGTGAACAAGAAGACTTTAGGTCCTGTGATGTTAATTATTTTTTAAAGAAGAATTGATTGTCATATTTTAAAACTAAAATCATAATTTTCCTTCACGTTACTTCTCTGATTATCTGCATATATCACTAAAGAACCTGTGTTCTAAATTCTTAAAGCCTTGTTCCTGGTCTTCTAGTCTTCACAAGAAAGCTGACATATACAAGAACCTGACTGGCATTTGACAATTCCCAAAGGGGTTGCTTTCAAAGTATGGCATTTTGCATTAATTTCCTCATCTCCAAATTTACCTCAGACGTCTACCTTCACATGGGTGTAAATCTGTGAGTACAGATTTCATATTTAACAGTACGTTGGATCCCAGGTTTAGAGCATCAGTTAGCAACTAGCCTATGATGGCAAACGCACTTGGCAATTGTCGGAAAATGACTTTTTTCTTCTGTAGCTCCACCATCATCTTTTCCTAGACAAGTCACCATTATTAGTGATCTCTGACAACAGACCTTTCCGAGTCTGATTCTGTCATTTACTTGGTAGATATGTTGACTGCAGCAAACAATCCCCTATCATCAACTTTTCCAGATGTTTGCACAGCAGGTTCGGCATTTTTAAACTATCTAAATGACGGTCCCAAATGACAAATGTTCATTTTCAAAATTAAAGCCTATTACGAATTACCTGCCAAGCACAATGTGTCAGGAGAGACTGAATGAATTCGAAATTTTGTCCATTGAGAATGAGTGAATAAGAAAAAACATAAATGAGGCAAGCTATTACACATCCTGGAGGTACATAGAAAGAATTTTAAATAACAGTAATCTACTAAAAGCTGGTGCATTAATACTTATGACTTACTTTTAAAAGGCCCATCCTTACCTTTTGCTGTGAGTCGGGCTTGAACTTTGCAAATGAAAAGAATAATGGCTAAGAAAAACAAGGATAATCTGGAACATGAACCTGTTTTTCTCTTTTTAATCATCACCCACACCAGCTGGGAAGAAAGATCTGATGTACTGAGAAGAAAGAACACGGTCCCATAGCCATCAAAAGGGTGATCTCAGCGGCCAGCCCAGTGGCATAGTGGTTAAGTTCATGCACTCCATCTCAGCGGACCAGTGTTCACAGGTTCAGATCCCGGGCACAGACCTGCACACCACTCATCAAGCCATGCTGTGGCAGTGTCCCACATGCAAAAATAGAGAAAGACTGGCACACATGTTAGGCCAGCAACAACCTTCCTCTGGGAAAAAGAGAAGGATTGGCAATGGATGTTAGCTCAGGGCTAATCTTCCTCACACACACACACACGCACACACACAAAAACGGTGATCTCAGTTCCCTCTTTTCTGCCTTCTAGCTGTGTGGCCCACTGCTGGTCACTAATCCTTGAAACCCAGATTCCTCATCCTTAATGTGAGAATAATAATACTTAAACTGGTTATGGCAAAAATTAAATAAATGAAAATAATTTTTGAATATTCTTCATAAACTATAATGTAAACTGAATATATGTATATAAACATATATATCTGAAGGTAACATATATTGATGTCAGAATAACATTAACTACCATATATTAACTACTTATTATGTGCCAGATACTATATAAGTCTTCACATATGTTCTTCAATCTTCACAAATGTCTAAGGTAGGTAATATCATCTCCATTTTATAAATGAGAAAACTGAATCATGCATAGAGGTTAAGTAACCGCTAACTTGGGTTGGACAAACTTAGATTCCCATTGAAACCAAAATGTCTGATTTCAAAAATATGCCCTCAACCTCTACACTGTGCTCCTGAACTTTAACCATGAAAGTTTAATGCTCAGTGATGCCACTTTGGCTCAAAACATTTTGGAGGTGCCATTTAAAATTACCTTCAGATCCAAATTTATTGAGGTACACAAAGCAAGAAGCCTGATGACTCTAGACGATTCTTTTTTTTGACCCAAAAGAGCATCATCCAGGCTTATCATCTTGCATTCTAGGCAGGAAGGCAATGACTATCCATAGCCAAGAGTTCTATCTTTTAGAAGACTTTACAGATTGAAGTTCTTCAAGGTGGATGGAGATTTCTTTTCTTTACATCCTCATAGTAGCGGTATAACATCAATTGTAACTTTAACCATACGGTATTTTGACTGTTTACTTAAGTGTCCAACTTCCAACCAGCCAGAATGTTTAGATTACTGTATCCCAGAGCTAAGCATAGAAGTTGCATACTAGTATTTGAAGAAATGAATGATGCAAATTTTCTTATCCCTGCCTAGGAAAATTTTTGGTCCCAGAGAGAGAAATATGAAGCAAAGCTGACCACAGAATCAGGGATTGCTTCATAGAACAAAATACAACATCTAAATTTTACATCTTTAAAATTATAATCAGCAGCAGGAAGCAAAGCAATGCTACTGTCCCTGCTAGAAGAATCTAAAGGCTTTTTATAAAATGCACAGCAGCAAATGTTATCGTTATGCTTGAAAAAACCATTTTCATTATCAGTTGCCTTTTTTTCAATTGATTATGACTTTTCCTTTAAAAAATGCATTTGAGCAAAAATTTTCTATGCTTGATTTAGCCCAAGGGAAATTTTTTTGGGAAGTAGGAAGGGAGAGAGTCGTCTAAACTGAATTCTTTCTGCTGCCTTTAAGCTATGCTCACATGGACAAAATAAATCACATTGCACTGAACTTTTTTTAACTCATATTACTTAGAAAGAGCTTAACAATGAGAAATCCAGCCTTATGGTATTACAGTCCTCATTGCGTTAGCCAATGAACAGGCATAAGGTGATGGGTTTTTTTTAAGTTCTGCAGGTTTGACTGGCAGGAGAGCGGATCCTCTTAAAGTCGTTCTTTGGTTTAAATGGGTTGTGTTGGGCTGAAGCCTCTTAAGAACACTGAGGATGCACCAATTCCTGTTAGAAACCTCCAAGGTAAAAACCATCAGCGTGGAAGCTAGCATTCATTTAAGACAGACTGAATTAATGAGGCCCGCTCCAGGTTGACTATGAATGTATTTATATGTCTGGCTTAACCTAACACTTCTCTTCCCATGAAGGGAAGGCTAGAGGTAGGGATTTTTTAAGCTGATCACAGCTCTTTAAGATTCTTCAGAAAAAATTACATTGATGAGAAATCTGAGGCTATAGCTGTTTTGCTGAGCAAAGAGGTGGTACTCCGTCAGAGCGAATACTAAGACTCGTTTGAGCAAAGTACATGATTTAGAAGTCTAGGACAAAACAGCCTTTCTACTTCATAGAAAAGAAAAGACAAATAATTTTAGAACAACATTTTGATTTAGCAGCTGTAAGGGACCTCTGAATTTAAATTTCAATATATAAATCCCAATTTTGCCATGTAAAATTAATAATGGATTTCTCTAAAGCCACCCCTCTTCAACCTCTGCTATAATTCTCTTAAGAAAGCATTAAATGAAAGCATTTCACTTTAGTTGAAAATCAATGGCACTTCAGTGAAGCATGGATCTCCCAAGTATTATGGAGTTGAGAATCATACAGTTCCGCTAGTAAGACATGGGGCCCTGGCTTTGGTGGTAATAACTTCATACAACATAGGAGTCTCTGAGAAAATTAATACAAAATAAAAGGATTGAAAATTCTATGTGAACTTGCTCAAATTCTCTTTAAATTGTCAACCTTAAATCACCATAATAAAAGTAATGTTGATGGTATGATTACAATAAGAATAAAGACAGTAATAAGTAGAAGTAATATTTCATTACAGCTTACTATAGACCAGACACTTACTAAATACTTTGTGTGCATCATCTCATTTTACTCTCTCAAGAACCCTGTGACTTGATGTTATTAGCTATATTTTTAGAGTAGACTTGAAGAAGGAAGATCTACATGTAGAGATACAATAAATTTAAGATGGATTCAAATATTTGTTGTACATTAATCTATGGCCACTTGGACAACGAACCAAAAGCTATCATAAATTCCATCTACTAGGAAAGTTCTTTCTCCCTTTGAATGCTGATAAAATTGTATTCATCTCTGTGGTGATCATAAGGATGAATAAGATAGCCCCCGCCCTCCAGGAAATCACAGTCTGAAAAGGAGATGAAACACGCATTGAAAATCCAAACATAATTTGTGACGGTTTGTGGTAAACTCTATCATACAAGTGTGTTCAAAGCTAGGGATTAGTTAAAAGAAATGTTTAGTTAGAAAAAAGAAACAACTCTTAGAGTTGGGGATTGAGTTAGAGGAGAGAAGGATCAGGGAAATCTTCTAGAGAGAAGCAGCTCAGTTGGGTTGGGAAGGTGGGTAGAGTTTCAACAGACAGATATGAGGCCCAGGGGAAATATTAGTGTGCAATACCTTTAAGAGTAGGATGCATTCAGAATGCCAATGTTGCTGGAATTTTTGACATATAAATGAGCAATAATATTGGTAAGGACTAGAGATAGATACCTTCACTGACACTCTAAGGAGTTTAAACTTTATTCGGCATTCAGGGCAGAGTTTTTAGTAGAGGTATAATATGGTCACATCTCTGCTTTGGGAAGATTAGTCTAGGAATACATTAAACTCATTTATCCACTTTTGTTTTTTACTCCATTGATAAATAATTATTGTCTTATCATACACCAGGACCCATGCTAGGCAGTGGGGATATAATGGTGAATACCACTCATTCTCTGCTTTCATAGAAATTATAATCAAGAAAGCTAAACATAAAACACAATAGTGTCACTAACACTTTAAGAGAGAAAGTATAAGTAGCACCTGGGAGGAGTGCCTTCTCTAGTATGGCGATAATAGGAAGACTTTCCTGTAGAAAATGACTTTGAATTGTGCGTATTGCGTGTGTGTATGCATTTGTGTAGGTTTATTGGACAGGAGGGTCAATCTATGTAAAGACTCAGAGGGGAAAATATGTTTGGGAACTTGACGCAGAGTTATTTGCTTTCCAACCACATAGATTCTTAATAACTTCAGTTATGTGCACAGGGTTCCTGGCTGTTTCATCCTGCAGAGAGGGTCTGACCATCAGTCAGCTTCCAGCAGAACCAATCAAGCATTATGAACAAGGCCTTATGAAAGCAAATTCTGTTGAATTGAATTGGCTTTTTTCATAGACCTGGAAATCATCTGGTCTGACTTTTAAAAAAAATACTGAATATGAATGATTCAGTCAGGCCTTAAGTCAGCACTTTGATTAAGTGTGGCTTTTAGTGTTCATTCATTCACTCAATTATTCAGTAAGTATTTGCTGTTTATCAGCACCAAGGAACCCACTGTATTAAGCACTTGCCTTATCTAATCCTTTAGTCATAATCATCATTTTCTCTAAATTTATCCTCATTTTTCTGTACCTCCTTATAACACTGTTGTACAGTTTGATTCTGTCACTATGAGTTGTGTACATGAGTGTCCTCAAGTAGACTGTGGCATTTTGAAGGGATGAATTGTGTCCTCAACTCTGCATTCCATTCAGCCAATGACTTCGATACAGCAGGGGCTCTATGAATGTTTGTTGGATGGATAGATAGATGGATGGATGGATGGATGGATGGATGGATGGAGTCAGACATGATTAAGAATTTTTTCCATCCTCATAAATCTTATAGTCTAATGCAGATCAAGCATGCATAGTTCACTAGATATATTTTTCACTATTCAACCATGATTCTTTCTCTTTCAACTTATGTTTACTGTTGTAGTACCACAATCTTATCATGATCCTAAAGATATCATGAAAGAGCTCCATAGGATATTTAGAGTTTAAAATGGTTCTCTATTCTGTTAGCTGAAGCTTGACTTTTGAGTCTCCAAAAGTACTGATTCCTGAGTTTCCTCTTTATTTTTTTTATGGTGGCCATAATTTATTGACCAAATTGGAACAAGTTTTTTATTCAATTTATTTAAACTAAAAAAAAAAACAAAACAGTTCACCCATTTCTCCTACCTGCCACCCCCTACCTCTGGCAACCACCAATCTGTTCTCTGTATCTATGAATTTGTTTTATTTAGTTATCTATGTATTATTAGGTTTTTTGTATAAGAGAGATCATATGGTATTTGTCTTCCTCTGTCTGATTTATTTGACTTAGCACAATGCCCTCAAGATCCATCCATGTTGTTGCAAATAGCAAGATTACATTCTTTTTTATGGCTGAATAATATTCCATTGTATATTTTCTCTTTCAACTCAGTAAAAAGGAGCCCCAAATCCCCCATTAAACCGTTTTAATATGCTATTCTTTTCCCTCAAGTTAGATGAAATTGGGGTGGATGAGAACAGAATAAGAATTTTCGACAATGTCTGCAGACTTCATTAATCCAAGAACAAAACAGAAGCATGTCTTTGCTTTTTCACATAAAAGAATTAACATCATTTCCTACTTCTCTATTCAGTGGCCCCATTTGATCGTCATTTCCCAAAAGCACTGTCACGTCTTCTTCTTTCCATTCAGCACATCTTTTTTGACTACTCCTTGCCCATGGACACTGGTCTGGTCAACAGGCACAACAGATTCAAAAACTTCAATTGGATTGTCTACATAGAGTTTTTTTGTTGAGTAACTTATTTTGAGAAAAATAAATAAGATTTTTCTTAATTCTGCAGCATCATTGGAGAAGTATATCTTTATAGTTCATTAAAGTGATTCAACAATACAAAGGGTGTTTTCCTTCTCTAAAGCAGAGGATGTTAACTATTTAATATCCTCCAAAAGTTAGGAAATTGCATGATGTAACCTGAAGGAGATGAAAAAGATGGAAAATATAATCATAGAAACTAAAGCTTGAATCCCAGATAACCTACTGCTCTGTTTGATCTGGGGCAAATGCCTCAATCTTAGTGAGTTTAGATTCCTTTTATGTAAATGACAATAATAATAACTTTGAAATATTATTATAACGTCATTGGAAGAATTTTAAAAGACAACAGATATCAAAATACCAGGCGTTATTCTAGTATGCGGTAGATTATCATTTGTGGGTGATTAGTGTGTAGAGATAATATGATGTATGGTGATTATTAGCGGAGAGTGCTACGCCCTCTACCTGCATTTTTTCATTTAGTATTTCCCCAAACTCAATGAGGCAGATACTGTTTTTATCATTATTTTTAAATGAGCAAACTGTAAAATTTGACATAGTTCACAAAGTTAATGAATGGCAGACCCAGGATTCAAACCCCAGTTGTCCATGGTGGATGATTAAAAGGTAATGTTGAAATTTAGGGGCCATCTCCTTTGTGTTTTCTTTCTGCCAAATAAAAACAGATTTGGACTTAGTAAGGAGAGACTTTATGCAAAAGAGGAGGGTGGGAAAGGACTATTGGAATAGGGAGAATGATCTGACAGCAAGTGTCTCAGAGGTTAGGCAAAAAGAATTGTTCTTTTATAGAGAGTAGGGAACAAGATCAAGTATGGGATACAAAGGTTGTGTGATTTGATATTAGACGACAGAATGTTTTACTCTGAGGCCAGCGCATTCTCAGAAGGACGCTGTATGCTGGCTCAGGCTGAGGGTGGGTCAAAATTCAGGATCCCAGGGCAAGGAAAGAAACTTAACTGAAGTTTTATTAGCAAATATTTTGTTCCAGTTGATCATTGGGAATAAGCAATTCAGCTAATTATTTATGAGGCAAAAAAATAGGAATTTGTAGGAAAAAATAGGATTCGACATCCATACTTGTAAACATGGAGGTATCCATGAGACTTATCTGAGTCATAATGGGAAGAGTGATTCTTCGCAGTAAGCCATTTCCTAGAATATAAGAGGGTGGGGCAATTTCTTAACTTTTATGATTTTCCAGAATCATCATGCTCAGATAAAGTACAATGTTGTCACTTCCCACTGGCTAGGCATGGTGAAGATGAGCTAAGCTTTAGAAGCTATATATTGAGGGTGGCAGGGTCGCTGGATGACCTTGTGATTTCTCTGTCCTGGAGTGTTAATTGAGTCAGTGTGTTTTGGAGATCCTTTGTTACAGTAGCTCAGCTAGTACCCGAAATAGTAAAGTGCTCAATTTTAAAATCTATGCCCCCTGTGATTTGAGTCAAGACATTTCACCTCATATAACTTAGTTTCCTTATCTGCTAAATGATGGAGTTGGACTAGACAAATCCTTATAGTGTTTTCTAGCTCTGATCTTCAAAAATTTATGAAGGCATAAAGATTTGTCCAAGTGCCCTGTGGTTTGATGTGTGGAAGCAGAGGCTGAACTACACTTTAGTTTTCATCCCAATACTCAGGCAGCATCAGTAAAGGAGGCACTTAGGAACACTCTGGCTTCAGATGTCAATGACTATATTTAGCTCTTTCATCAGCAATTCAGAATAATGCTATCAAGGTTGCTTTTGTCTTCCATTCTGCCAATCAATCATTTGTTCTTCTTAAACCTGTAGTACCCCCTTTGCATTGCCTTGCATAAATTGGATGATTCTTTGATTTCTTCTTTTCTAGTCTTCCTGATTTTCTACATTGTCCTTCCACAGTCTCTCTGAAATTTTTTCTATGTCGTGTAAACTCAGTTTTGGGCATTATTTCCTGCTTTCTCAAAGGCCAGGGTCATTTTCCTACTTAATACTCAAAAAGCATTCTTGAAGCTCACTTCTTTCAGAAAAATTCCATGAAACTCACCAGTGCTCAGCTGAAGACTCATTTCAGGATCTGTTGTTTCTCTGCATCCAGACTCTTAGTGTAAGCTGGTTGAAGCAAGACTCTGCAAGTCTTATTTATTGCCCATTGCCTTGACCACAGCACTGCAATAGATATAAAAATTACCCACTTACTAAACCTTTAGGATACTTAGATGTTTTTTTAAAAAGTATAATGTTATTGATAAGTGGACTTAGTGTTAGTAGTATGGATAACAACCTAAAGTGGGCTTTCAATGATATAAAGGTAAATTAGAACTTTGAGTAGAAAACCCAAACTTTATTATTTTTGCCCAAGTTGGGAAGCATTGAGTACAAACTTGGTAGATTAAGGACATACAGTAGGGTGAGTAGAGGAGATGCAGAAGCTATCTTAAAGCATTTAGGTAGAATAGAGTGGAAAAGACCTGTATCCAAAGACCTGTAGGTGACTCGCTACCTGTACAATCTTGAAGAATTTACTTTATCTTTCTCATCTTAGTTTCCTCAACTGTAAAATCAAGACTACAATAATTACCTTAAAAGGCTGCAGAAGAGAATGAATAAAATAATGCGTATAAAATAACCTTTAGCTCTGTAGGCATATGGTAGACACCCATTAATGTTAGAGTTGTTAGTTAGTATCATATAGTTAATTTTCATTGATTTACCCAACTGGATTTATAAAAATTCACTGGTCAGAACTTTGTAAACCCAGGAGGTAAGGAATGGAATCTCTGAGCTCTGAATGTGGACTACTCTGTGGATTTACAAGAGAAATATTCCCTGTGGAAAGAGAAACATGACAGAAATCTGAAGAGAAATGTTTATAACCAGCTTTCATGTTAGGCTGGCTAAAATAGTACTTCAGCTCCTCATCACAGTCAATACCAACCTTTCTTTCCTTTTTCTTTCCTTACTACCTGTCCTATTCCTATCACCGAATTCTTGTCTATTCCTTGCCTCCTGTTTACCACTGACTAGACTCTCTGAAGGTTGCCACATTTGGGTCACGTTTCCAGGTGTAAATTCTCCTCCTTTATCTTACTAGAGCTCTGTGAGGAACCAAAAAATTAGACAAATAAACACAAGGAAATCAAAGTCCAAAAGAGAGGAAAATAAATGAAGATACAGAAATAGATACAAAAAGAGAGGAATAAAATTTGTACACATGGACTAGTTTTAGTGTGACAAAGAGAAAGGGAGACTGACTTTTGCTGGTTCATTTGGTCAAAGAAGATAATTTGGGTGATTGAGTTCCACAGTTTAGAGTTCTACAGAGCACTTATTCACTGGATAATTGAAATCTCTCCCACTTACTTTGAGCTAATAGATTCAGTCCTTAAAGCTCAATGCTGTCAAATATTGGAGTTATATAATCGAAAGGAGAAACAATAACCTTAGAAAAAAATGATTCATTAGACAATGTAATAACTTTGTCCTTAGGAAGTTCATAAGTATATTTGGCTGGCCATTCCTATATGGGAACTTTTTGAATATTGGTGGCAGTAATGGGACAGAAATTAATCAGTTGGGGCTTGTTTAAAGAAATGGCTTCAGCCCCTAAGTGGTTTGCCAAGTTTCTGTTAAACATCTCACATTATTGAGGATACAAGTCAAAATCACTTATCAGCAGTTCTTCTAAATAGCAAGGAACATGTATTAAAGAGGCCATGAAGGAATTTCTAATGAGAAAAAAATGCTCTTACTTTTTGAGAAATTAACTGCTCCAATAAATTGCAAAGATAAAGTAGGAAAAGTTATCACAATAATGTCTGTTGTAATAAAACTAAACTGTTCAGCTGATAACAGTTAAAATGCCAGAAGGTGAGTTAATGAAATACCATTCTCCTAAAAGCTCCTTTGCTTCTTCCTCTGAAATATAATTCTGACACTCACATATAAAGGATGCAGTGAGAGCTACATGGAAATACTGTGCACGCACATATTCCACAGATTCATCCCCTAGGAACTTCGAATACATATAAAGTTTAAAAAGCGGAGTATATTAAGTGAAACTTTTGGGAAGATGGAATAAAATAATCCTAGGACCTAAAATTGATTCTTAAAGTGTAAAAGAGATGAAAGCCTGTGGAGAGAGAAATCAGTCTGAATTACCAGCCGGCATTGAAAAATTTCTATCAAAGATCATGGGAATGGGGCATGGATGGAGTCATTGAAGGCTCTCTAACACCTTCTGTAGATTCAGGAAGGTAGGGGAGGCCCGAAGCTTCTGTTATAATTTTCTGCAGTCAAATTCCTACGCAAGCTAAAGATTGTAGCAATGCAGAGGAATTCATAAGGATAATGAGAGAGCAGAAAAGAAAACAAACAGAAATAACATAAGTAGAAAATGTAATCTCGAGTAGAAGAGTTTGGGGCTAAATTTTAACTGTTCATCATTGAACTTCTCTCATGCATAGTAATGACCAAAGGCGGTGAATGGTGATATGTGTGTGCACGTGTGTGTGTGTGTGTGTGTAGACAGAGAGAGAGATAGAGAAAGAAAGGGAGAGAGAAAGGGAGGAGGGGGGAGGAAGGAAAAGATCAAAGCCTAAAGTTGAGAAAGCCTTAGAAAGCCAAAGAGACTATATGAACACAGACACTAAGCTGAAAAACTCAGAACTCAGGGCCAGCTTCTTGCCACGTGGCAAAAGCCAAATGGTCCAGGGCATCTTTCAAACAAACAGCAGAAGGGAAATAAACAGAGCCATTTCCAGTTACCATGAGTTCAATGGGAGCCAGACAAGTGCCCTATACACGTAACCACATTCTGACTAATTAAGTAAAAACAACAACAAAAGTAGTGAAACAATTATCCAAGAAATAAAGGAAATTGAAATCCACCAAAACTCTATAAAAAAAAGGCAGAAAGAAATAGTGCAAACCATGACAGAAACAAACTTCTTTGCTCTGAGCCATCTGTGCCCCCCATAAGCTGGTAATAATGGGACTCGGAGTAGCAATAGAAATAATCAAAGGAAAAGCTTTAAGAAGGCATGGCAACACTAATAGATTCTTTTCTGGATTTCTGGTCTTTGTTTATGGATAATTATAATTTGGCAAAGTGTTCAGAGGCCCATCATATGAATGCATCTCTTGTGTTTTATTTAAGAAACAACTCACGAAGAACTTGCTTCAGTTTATTGCCGTGCCACCTAAATGCTTATAGAAAGAGAAAACCTTCAAGTGATGTGTGAATTTAAAGTTGTAAATTAATTTAATGTATTATGGCAAATTTTCCAACCAGATTTCTAGGTAAGTGTATTTAATGTGCTTATCTGTCCAATGATGGCAATTTTGGTCATCTTTGAAAAAGATCTTGCTCTCAAATTATGGCCCTTTAACCTGACTCTGTTTTAGAGTTTGCTTTCATATCTTCCCAAATACATCCTTACATATCCTTGTATTTGTTGAAATCTCAACAAAATGGAAAGTGAATAAACTTGGCCTTAATATACATAAGAACAGCCCTATTCTGAGAACAAGGAGGTATTTTGTGCAAGGGGCATGGAAAGTTTTAAGCTGGTTAAACTACCGTCACTTATATCAAGTCAGGTCTACTTTCGAATATGGTTTACCTTTTTGTTAGAAATGAATTCTCAGAATATCACTGTAGCAATTGGTATTCTTAGGTTGCATGCAACAGGAAAATATTATAGTTAATTTGAGTGAAAACAGAAATTTATTAGGAAGAAGATAGAATAGCTCAGTGAATCAAAAGAAGAATTGAAGAAACATCTATCAGCAAGGGCAGACAAGGCAATTCCAGGAATCTGGGCAAAAGAATTAATGGGCAGTTTCTTCAAAGTGCTATTCTTGGGATGAATGAAATCTGACCGTTTTCAATCTCTGTGTTGCTCAGCTCAACATTCAAATTCCTGGAAGAGAACTTAGTTCTGACTTAGCTTGAATCATTTTTCTACCCCTGGCCAATGGGAAAGCTGAGCCACATAGTTGGTCAGTTTGCCAAGACGGTAGGCAATGAAAGAAATAGAGCTTCTGTTACCAGAAGAAAAGGAAATAGATGCTGGGAAGAGAGAAAAAGCAATCCTATGCTTAAATACATTCATAATCAAAGATTAGTATATCAAATATTATGAAAAACTCAACATAATGAACTATTCCAGAATACTTTATGCTTTTTAAAATTTAATTTATGGGGGCCAACCTCATGGCCAAGTGGTTAAGTTTGTGCTCTCTGCTTCGGCGGCCCAGGGTTTTGCCGGTTCGGATCCTGGGCACGGACATGGCACCGCTCATCAAGCCATGCTGAGGTGGCATGCCACATGCCACAACTAGAAGGACCCACAACTAAAAATACACAGCTATGTACTTGGGGGCTTTGAGGAGAAAAAGGAAAAACAAAATCTTTGAAATTTAATTTATAACTGCTCAATTAAAAATAATGAAGGAAATTATATTAAGTGCATTCCTATTGAACTAATATTTATCAAGGATATACTACGTATTAAGTGCAGTAATAAGAAGTTTCATATGTATTATCTCATTAAATTATCACCTGAAATTCTTGTTAGAACTGATATTTCTATTTTGTGTTTATGGAAACTAAGGAACAGAAAGTTGTGTTGACTTATTTATTCTCTCTCCATAAGTAATTTTGGTTCACCTTTGTTATATTTCTATTACTTGTGGAGAGCTACGTCATTGAACTAATGGTTTTAAAGTACTAACATGTATCACTAAACTACAGAAATAAGACCTGAGTAATAAGGTGAAAAAGACACAAAATTGTCTTTGAAACTACATCTATAAATTTAGAACATTGTATATAGTATGATGAGTTTGGCTATACATAGCATATTGAACACACACCTACCACCGCTCCTTCCAAAATCTCACTAAGCCAAGAATAAAGCAAAGGTATAAAGCCACCAGGGGACCACCAGTAAACCAGAGAGGACAACAATGTTTTGGAAGATAGAAAAGCAAAAGAGGAGTTAATAAGACAGAGAAAGTAGAAGACTAATATATTTTCTGAATCTAAGATGCCATTTATTATAAGATGCCCCATTAGTTTGTTTCATTAAGAAAGAAAAATCATTGCCAAATATAATTGTAAATTTATGATTGTAAATGTCCAGTTATCTATTGCTGTATAATAAACAATCCCAAACTTAGTAACTTAAATCAACAATAATAATCTTAATATTATGTCTCACAGTTCTGAGAGTTGACTAGGAGTGGCTGGACCAGGATCTGCCCACCACGAAGAGAGAAGAGAGGCAGTCCTGATAAAAGTAACACAGCATGCTTGTAGTATTACTTACCTTCTAAAAATGATGCATAGGTATTATGTCGATAAAAATAATTTTTACAAAAGATAGGAGTAAAGACTTTCGATTTAGAAAAATAGAGACTGAATCCTCACTCCTTTACCTATTACCTATTTGCCCACAGGCAAGGTGTTTTTCTTCTACAGCTTCAGTTTGGGGTATGGAAATGAAGAAAATCATAGCAGTTCCCATGTGGAACTCTTTGCCGTGCTAAACACTTGAATACATTGTTTCATTTAATCATCGCAAAGCTCCCATCACTTTTCAAGCTCTTCCTACGCCCATTTTACATATGGGGAAAACAAGGCACAGAAAGGTTCAGCAGTTTGTCCAAGTTCAGGTGATAAATAAGTGTTGAAAATGGAATTTGAACTCGGGTAGCAAAATACCAGAAATATGCTCATCTCTTGCCATAGCAAAGTCAATATGGGATTTAAATGGGAGCACCCAGCACTGCACTGGGCAAAGTAAATGCCCAATAAATATTTGTAAACGAATGAGTGAATGTTCATTTAACAACTTCATTAAGTGAATAAAACACATATAATGATCCATTTTATTATGCTGATACATTGAACTCACACAGGAGTTAATCAGGCTTTACCAGAGTTTCAGTATATGATTTGGACACTTGGGTTGAAATATACAGCCATACAATCACCAAAGTAGCTACAATTTAATAAATTATACTATAATGGCAGTTTACTAGTAATTTATACTGCTGCCGAGTTAGAAAAAGTGTGCAGATTGTGAAGGATATTTTTCATTACAAAAGCTCAGGAAAGTAACGAAATTTCTACCGTTAAATACTAGCCAGGAATTATGTTTTGCAAATCTGTGTTTCAAAAAGGAAATCCTCTGCCGTCAGTTCTTCCTTCTCATCTTCGTACTGGATCAATTTCTCTATCGATTATGCTAACGTGCATCACATCACACTTGCCACCCAGAAGCGGGGATGTCTAGAATTGAAAATCCGTTAAGGGGTATGAATGGATTTTTTACCATCCTGGTTAGGTTGGCCTTTTTACAACATTTTCATCAATCTTTGAAGGAGAATGTTATCAAAGCTAGTTTATATTTTCAGTCAACAGTTAAATTTTATGTAACCAAAAAAGTTCTACCATTAGGTATTTAAAATCCTAAATGCCTCAAAGAGATTTTAAAGAATGACAAAAATATGTAAAAGGTTTTAAAGATGTGAAGCCTATAAAGAATGTTTTGTTTGCCACATATGGAATTAGGGCTTAAGAAATTTGGCATTTTTGGGGTCCGGCCCGGGGGTGCAGCAGTCAAGTTCACACGTTCTGCTTCAGTGGCCCAGAGTTCCCCCGTTTGGATCCTGGAGGCGGACCTACATACCACTTGGCAAGTCATGCTGTGGCAGGCGTCCCACATATAAAATAGAGGAAGATGGGCATGGATGTCAGCTCAGGGCCAGTCTTCCTCAGCAAAAAGAGGAGGATTGGCAGCAGATGTTAGCTCAGGACTAATTTTCCTCAAAAAAGAAAAACAAAAGAAATTTGGCTGTTTTAAACATTTAAAAAGAAGTGCTGAAAGGGGCTTGTTTACTGCTAAGAGTTGTTTGATGGACCACATATAGGAAGTGTAATTTGAAACACATAACTCTTCATTGTAAGTCCCATTTTTTTTTCTTCCCTGCCATATTACCTGCTATTAAAAAAATAAGTCCCAGTGAGTATTATGAATTATAGAATCAAATTATTAAAGATTACTAAATTTGAATATTAAATAAAGAACAGCATCACTGCTTATTCATATATGTCCCCATGATACCTTGTTAAAAAACCCCATGGATTTACAACAGCAATCTGACTTTTAATAAGGTTTTCATTACCAGACATGCACACCAATTTCTTATGACTGTTCATGACTACCAAACTCTTAAAATTGATTTTGTTTTCATCTGAGCCTTAAAAGAATCAGTTTTGAATGAAGAAAACTGAACTAAGAAATAAGCTTGATTTTAAAAGGATGGATATTAAGAAAGCTTACTTCATTTATTTTTTTTGTTTTTTTATGGAAATATCCACACTGCCTGAAGTTTCTTTGGAACACATCTTGGCATTTTTTTAATAAGATGCATACTTTATGTATATTCTTTTTTACCCCTCTTAGGTAAAAGAAATAAAATCCTGGAATTTCAGGGTAACGCATTAAGAATACTGAATTGGAGGTAACTTTTGGTTTACTTCTTACTGGTTGTAAATGCCTGCTGGATGCTAAGAAAAAAATTGGTTTATTAGTCAGCAGCTTTCAAAAATACATCATGGGTCAGTTTTTGAACATATTGAATCTCTTTTCTAGTCTTAGTAGTGAAAACGTTACCAATTTTATAAGCCATCTTTTAGCACTGATTTTGGTAGTCAAAATTTGGTAGGGGACTGCTATCCTTAAAAGCATGTAGATAGTTAAACTGGATCATTCAGGTTAAAATTCACTCCCCAAGTTATCATGCAACTGTGACTGCACTTACCAAGAAATCAAAAAGAATTTCTGCACATGTTTTCAAGATACAGCTGCTTTGAGAAAACCTGATAGAAAAGGCATAGGAAGGATAATCACCTCATTGGGATCTCATCAGTTGAACATAGTTTATCACTTTGAATGGCTTCAGAGAAAGGAACACTATTATTTAATATTTAAGTGATTCTTTGGGTCAAATGATTATAGAAAGGAAAAATTAAGATCTGAAAAAGTTTGAAAAGGTAGTATTTGCATTTGGTCTGAGCTCATTCAAATGTTACCATTGTTGCTGTTGGAGAATATCTCCTAATTAGAAAATTCACGGATCGAAGAAATCGCTTTAAGGTTCTATCCTAATGTCAAGCATGTTTCCCAGGGATTCAGACTGAAGATTGGTTCGTAGCTTGATAAATTGGTGAGATTGTTCATTTGAGGGAGACGCAGGAGCAGACCAGAGAAGCAGGAAGATTGCATCATGGTGCTCCACAGCATGCCTTTGTAATTTGTATACAAGTCGGTGCAAGAGCACTGAATCAGAAAAGCTTAATTTTGACAGGTCTGATATATCGTCTATTTTGATTAACCAAAAGGAACACATACATTTACTACATTAGAGAAATTTCCATTATTTTTCTCTCAGCCATGAAAATCGATTTTGATGTGATTATAGTCAGAGGCTTGATGTCCCTATGACAGGACAAAATGAATAGAGACAGTGGGTGGTGTAGAATGTGGGAAACTGTGGTTAAGCTGGACTCAGTGACATACTGAAAATAGTAGGATTCAAATATCAATTAGGATAATTTGTGTGAAAACAGACCTAAGATAAAATAACAATGACTACACTGCATTTAAACGGTAGGGAAAAAATATTTTAATATATCAAATAACCAAGGTTTTTAGCATTTTTTTTTACTGTAAGCTTTATTTAGAGAAGTACACAGATATCATTAACTGTAATTAGTAAATATTTTATTTATCTCTTTAATAAAAGTATTGAGCCCTTATTATATACAAGGCATTTATGTAAGGAATCTTTATTGAGGTTCAGGTTAGATAAAGAAAAAAGTAAAAATTAGAGATTATGTGGTAGTACCTGAAATTTTCATTTCTGTTCCTTTTCAGAGATCTTCTCTTATTATTTACATAACTATCCTTACTTTCTTTTATTTGTTTAATAAATATTTATTAACTATCCAAAGGCAAAGCATTTAGCTAGGTATCTGGGACCCAAGAATAAACAAAGTAGACATTACTTGTTCTCATGGGGTATATAGTCTAGTTGAGCATGCAAACAAGTAAAGAGAAACTACAGTAAAATGTGGTAAGGGCTATAAAAGACTAAATTGAGCCATGAAGGATGAATAGAGTCTCTTCAGTAGAGGTTAATCAGCAATGGTGCGTTGAGATGAGGATAGGGGTCTGTGAGGAGGCAGGATATTGGTAAGAGAAAATGGCATGCTAAGAGGTCAAGAGGTGAGAAAGTACATGACGCAGTGAAACAAGATGAAGAGTTTATATTGCCTGGAGTGTAAAATGTAAGAGGTGGGGTGGGGTGGTAATGAGAGAGAAGATCAGAGTGTAAATGATGGTCATTTAATGCAGGGACAATAGGAGAAAACCATAACAAGGGTCTTGAGCTTTTCTCTGAAGGAAAGAGAGGCTATTGGATAGTTTATATATATATATATATAGACTTACACTTCAGTAAGATAACTCTAACTACATGGAAGAAAATGGATTGGATATAAACCAGACTGGGAACAGGAAGAAAGTTAAGGGACTGTTCCAGCAATCCAGGTGGGAGATGGTGGTAATCATAATAGGAATATTGGCAGTGGGTATGGGGAGAAGCAGTAGATTTTAAAGGTTTTTGATTTTTTTGCTTTTTCATCCAGTTGGAAGATGAACTGATATGAATATATAGTTGATGGGATCCAGGGATTAAGGATGAGTCAAAATTACTGCAGCAAAACAAGTAATGAACATACTATTTGAACCATCACCAGTTTTACAAGAGGTAGAGACACTTAGGTTCCTCATTTCTTCTTATTAAAAAGAAAGACAAAAAGACACGAAGGAAGGAAGGAAGAAGGAAGGAAAGAAAGAAGAAAGCAAGGAGGAAGTGAAGGGAAGGAAGAAGGGAAGAAGGGAAAATGGAAGGAAGAAAGGAAGATAGAAACAAAGAATGTATAAACTGGGACTGAAGACACAGAACTAAGGCTAAAAAGCCAAGGGAAAACCCAGACTTTCTGGAAGGTCAATGATTGTGGTCCCCTAGGAGTCAGCAACAGCAGTAATGCCATCAGGAAACTGTAAGAGGCTGGGAAGGGAAGCTTGAGTCCCTAGTGCTGAGGCTACATCCTCAGAAAGGTCTGAAATGCTCCCAGCATTCTGGAGTCCATTGGCTTTTAGCACAAAAACTTTCCAAGCCCTTAATTTATGTCATAGGAATGTCGCTTATTAAATTCAAGCAGTAAACACATAATCCAACAGAAGAAAGTAATCTCTTACATCTGAGCACAAGCAGAAAGGAAACAAGAATTAAACCAAAAATCCCTGAAGCTGATGGGAATTTCAGACACAGAGTATAAAAGTACACTCTACATGAGATGTAATGAAACAGAAACTGCAGTCTTAAAGATCCTCAATTAAAAATTTATTAGAACATGCCACAACTAGAAGGACTCACAACTAAAAATATACAACTATGTACTGGGGGGATTTGGGAAGAAAAAAGCAGGAAAAAAAAAAAAGAAGATTGGCAACAGTTGTTAGCTCAGGTGCCAATCTTTAAAAAAAAAAAAGTTTATTAGAAATGAACAGATACCTTTAAACTACATAACTTCTAAAACTCAGCATATAGTGATTCAAATAAAAACTTTAATTGACTAGATTAAGCCGCAGAATGTATACAGCTAAAGAGGGAGTTAATGAACTAGAATATATGTCTCAAAGTAGTCAATGGGAATCAAAGAGACAAAAAGATGAAAATATGAATGAGAGGCTGCAAGATATAAAAGGTAATATAAGTAGTTTTAGCATACATGTAACCCAGTCCCAGATGGAGAGAATAGAGGAGAGATAGTATTTAAAGAGACAATGAATTTTCCAGTATTGGTGAAAATATAAATCAACAAATCCAGGAAACACCCTTTGTCAAGCAGGATAAATATTAAAAAATTGAAACTGAAACATATTGTGGTGAAATTGCACAAGAATAAAGACAAAGAGAAACCTTTAAAAACAGTCTAAGAGACATAGTAAATGTTCGACAATGTTAGTTACTTTGATGATTAATTTATTTAACTTTATCAGACTGTTTCCCTGGACCTTGACAACTCTAGCAGCTCACAGACAGTCCACAACTGGAAATTCAAGTTGGATGTTAAATAAATAGGCTTTTCTTGACTTGGCATAATCTCTTGGGCACATCTCTGAACTTGGCACTGAGCTAATTGTTTCTATATACTGTCTCATTCAGCTCTCTTGGCAACCCTCTGAGGTTAATATTATTGTCCTCACTTGAAAGAAGGGGATTCTGGGAAAGAGGAGGTTTTGTGATTGAGAAGTGACATAGCAGGGGCACAAATCCTGGACTTTTGAATTTAGATCCATTTTCCTCTGAACATTGTCCCTTGTATAAAATAAACAAAAGAAAAAAGAAAAAATCTTTTATTCCTTGTTCTAGTGAGTCCTACATTAGAATATCTTCAACTAAAAAAGTAGAATATAATTGTTTTTAATTCTAAAATTAAAATAATTTAAATAATTACAAAGCAGCCAAAGAGAAAGAACAGATGACCAACAAATGAAAATTAGAGCGTCATTGGAAGCCAGAACGTAGTTGCAAGATATCTTCAAAGAGGGAAATAATCGCTAACTTAGAATAATGTAACCAACAAAATTTACCTTTGGAAAAAAGTGTAAAATAAAACCACATGAAGATGAACAAAACTGAGAAGTTACCAAAAAGAAAACTAAAGAAAATTCTATAGAATGTATTTAAGGAAGAGGGAAAATCAAACCAAAACATGGCACAAGTATATTATGCAAGTCAGGAGAAAAATGATGAAATTTTAAAGGTACTGTGGTTCTTAAATTGTTGTGAAACAGGATTAAGATATTGTTTAATTTTGGACTTTCTAAAACTAAATTTGCACAATAAAATTTCAAGGGTCTATAAAAAAAGAAAATGTGAGTGAGGAAAACATATAAACTCAAATTTTAAAATAGGAAGAAGCATAATAAAAGGGAAACAAATATAAATTTAAAAGTAAAAAGGTAGACATAGGCATAACATATCATAATCACAGGAATGAATATGTGTGTTATACTCATCAAGAGACGAAGATTAGCAAATTGGTTTTTAAAGTACAGCTACATGCTGTTTATAGAGACAGGGCTAAAAAATGAAAGAAACCGGAAGCTTTAAAGGAAAATGATGGAAGAGATACACAAAACAAATACTAACCAAAAGAAAGCTGACACAGCTATTTTAATAGGAGAAAAATATATCCTAAGATCAAAAGCATTTTGGGGGATAAAAAATGACCCTAACTTAATGATAATATACGAAATATTCCAGGATTCTCTAATACTTCTATGTTTGCATGCTCCTAATAAAACTGTCTCAAAATACATAAAATGTTGATAAAGCTACTGAGAAAAGTTAACAAATCCTTCGTCCCTGTGGCAAATTTAACATACTCTTCTTGATTCCTGACAGATTAACCTAGAAAACATAAGTGCAGAAAACGTGGACAAAATTATGAATCTAGAGGTAATAGATTTATATGGAGTTCTGAAAGCAAAAATCAAAGAATATGAATTCCTCCCAAACATCTGAAACATTTACAAAAATTATGGACTTGGTCGTAATGTAGGTTTCAACAAATTTCAAAATATGATCAATATAAAAACCATATTCTCTGGCCACAAGGCCACTAAGGGCAAAAAGACATTAGACACACTCACACTTCTAAATAATTTGTGTATTAATGTAAAGTTATTATAACTGAATGATAACAAAACAACTCTGTATATTCAAATTTTTAGTTAGAAGGAAATTTACTAAGCGGTTATGTTTAAAATAAAAGAAAAACAAAGATGAATATTAATGAGGCATGTGCAATTAAAGAAGATAGAACAAAAACCTTGGCATAAAAAGAGAAAAGATATTTTTCACCATTCACCAAAATAAACTCAAAATGGATTAAAGACCTAAAGGTGAGACCTGAAACCATAAGGCTTCTGGAAGAAAACGTAGGCAGTACACTCTTTGACATCAGTATTAAAAGGATCTTTTCGGACACCATGCCTTCTCAGAGAAGGGAAACAATAGAAAGAATAAACAAATGGGACTTCATCAGATTAAAGAGCTTCTTCAAGGCAAATGAAAACAGGATTGAAACAAAAAAACAACCCACTAACTGGGAAAAAATATTTGCAAGTCATATATCTGACAAAGGCTTAATATCCTTAATATATAAAGAACTCTCGCAACTCAACCACAAAACATCAAACAACCCAATCAAAAAATGGGCTGGAGACATGAACAGACATTTCTCCAAAGAAGCTATACTGATGGCCAATAGGCACATGAAAAGATGCTCATCATCGCTGATCATCAGGGAAATGCAAATCAAAACTACACTAAGATATCACCTTACACCCGTTAGAATGACAAAAATATCTAAAACTAATAGCAACAAATGTTGGAGAGGTTGTGCAGAAAAAGGAACCCTCATACACTGCTGGTGGAAATGCAAACTGGTGCAGCCACTATGGAAAACAGTATGGAGATTCCTCAAAAAACTAAAAATAGAACCACCATACGATCCAGCCATCCCACTACTGGGTATTTATCCAAAGAGCTTGAAGTCAGCAATCCCAAAAGTCCTATGCACCCCAATGTTTATTGCAGCACTGTTTACAGTAGCCAAGACGTGGAAGCAACCTAAGTGCCCATCAACAGACGAATGGATAAAGAAGATGTGGTACATATATACAATGGAATACTACTCAGCTGCAAAACAGAACAAAATCATTCCATTTGCAATAACATGGATGGACCTTGAGAGAATTATGTTAAGTGAAATAAGCCAGCGAGAGAAAGATAATCTGTGTATGACTCCACTCATATGAGGAATTTAAAACTATGGACCAAGAACAGTTTAGTGGATACCAGGGGAAAGGTGGGGTGGGGGGTGGGCACAAAGGGTGAAGTGGTGCACCTACAACATGACTGACAAACATTAATGTACAATTGAAATTTCACAAGATTGTAACCTATCAATAACTCAATAAAAAAATAATAATAATAAAAAAATAAATAAAAAAAAGAAAAAAAAGAGAAAAGATATAATAAACCTAAGAGCAGAATTAATAAAATGCAAAATAGTGATAAAATTATGTTAAAACCACACAAAAGTTGGTTCTTTTTTCTTTTTTTGAGGAAGATTAGCCCTGAGCTAACTGCTGCCAATCCTCCTCTTTTTGCTGAGGAAGACTGGCCCTGAGCTAACATCCATGCCCACCTTGAAGTACTTTTTTTATATTTGGGACGCCTACCACAGCATGGCTTTTGCCAAACCATGCCATGGTCGCATCTGGGATCTGAACCAGCGAACCCCGGGCTGCCGAGAAGGGGAATGTGAGCACTTAACCGCTGCGGCACCAGGGCAGCGCCTGAAAGTTGGTTCTTTGAAGACACTAGTAGATAGACAAATCTCTGGGAGGTTTGATACAAGAGAACGAGAGGAGTAAAAATAAACACTACTGGCAATGGAAATGGTGACATAACTACAAGTAAAAAGAAATTAAAAAGATGTTAAATAAGAGGATAGTGTTGGCAATAAAGTTCTTACTGGGTAACTATGCCACTCAATGAGTTAGGAAGCACGTGTAGAGAAGGAAGCTTGGGAAAATATATTCAGACATTACATTTGAGGACTTTATGGGATAATGGTGGTGTCAAATAGCCAGATGTCATACAGGCTTATAGAAAGATCTATAGGTAGAGGCAATCAGCAATAAAGAAAGTGTGTTAAGTATTTTCTGTATGTCACCAATTCTCTTAAATAATCTATACATGTTTTCTTAATAAGTGTATAAAGCAAATTATTCTTAACATTATTTTATAAATAACCGATCTGAAGCTTAGACAAGTTAAATAATTTCTCCATCGCATACCGAGTAACCGGCAGAGTAAGAAAACAAACCTTGAACATAGGTCTACAGTCTCCAGAATTCGTGTTCTTTAAACACTGTCCCACACTCCCTCATCTGAGCTGGAGATTTATAGATTGGGATCTATCATGTTATAGATGGAAATTGATGCCCTGGAAGCAGAAAATATTAGCCAAGGGGACTATTTAAAACAAGAAGGTAAAAGGGCTTAGGGCAGAATTCTGAAGATTGCCAATAATTAGAGGGTACGCCAAGGAGAAAGGGAAGCTCACAAAAGAGATGAAAATGAACTGGTCAGAGAAGTCTAAGGCAAATAAGGAGAGCGCAGTAACAGATAAGTCCTAGGGAGAGGGCATTTCAAGAAAGAAGGAGCAGTCAATAGTGTCAAACTCTGCCAAGTGTTCAGGTAGATAAGGCCTGGAAATTATTTATTGGATTTAACTACAAGGCCATCATCGCTGACATTGACAAGAGCAGGTTCAGCAGCGTGGGGGAAGTCGACTCCAGATTTCAGAAGGTTATGGAGTGAAAAGGAGAAACAGAAATGGAGACAGAATTCAGACTTTTCTGATATGTTTGGCTGTGAATGGGAAGGGAAAAATATGTTGGTTACTGAAGGAGACTGTGGAGATGAGATTTTTTTTCCCAAATAATGTGTGTAAATGCTGATTAGAAGTAGTAAATATGGTGGTAGAAATTAAATATATAGGAATGAGGAGATTCTCTCTCGAACGCTTTTATTGTACTTACCCTTTAAGGCCTTTATAAATATTCACTTTTTCAACTCTCCCACTACTCTATGAAATAGGGATATTCCTTATCCCTATTTTACAGTTAAAATATGAACATGAAGAGGATAAGTCAAATGCTCATCGTTACGCAGTCAATTAGTGAAGTCATAGCTCAAGTCCAGGCTGTGACTGCTCCATTAGGCCAATTATCTGTGGATAAGTAACGAAACAAAGCCTTTGAGAAGGAGGCAAAGAGATTCAGCAAAGAGTTGAGAGGTGAGCCTTTGATAGCAGGAGAAACATTCTCACGCTGTAATAGAAGGAAAGAGGCAATCTGGTCCAGAAGCATGTATGTTTGAGGCTGTGGTATAGATTGGGACCCATCATGGTATAGATGGAAATTGATGCCCTGGAAGCAGAAAATATTAGCCACAGGGTACTATTAGCTGAAAGTTAAGGGAATTTCCATGAAAAGGATTCTGCTCTTACTGTGAAGTTGTCATTTAAGGACATCTGTGAAGGATGGGTGAGGTGAGGGGGTTAGAGATTTGAAGCAAATGGAAATGGTTTGACACAAATGTCACAGAGAAAAGGAAAAGTGAGCTTATGATGAAGACAGTAGGACTTCAGGGCAGCTATGAGTCATTTTATACTCATGACTACAAATCAGCGACAATACCCATGTGTAAGTCTGTGTGTTTTTTCCCTACTAGCGCATAGAAGCTCAGAGCAGTTGTTTTCAATGAGGACTTAAGCTATTCCAGGTGGAAATAATGGAAGGGATTACAGAAGAAAGGAGTTGAGGCAAGAGCAATTTGAAGTGGAGACTTGGAATCCACGCTGGACAGGAAAGACAGTGAAGAAAGAAATGTAAGCAGAAATGTGAGTACCTTAAGGCAGTGGTTCTTAACCTGCCTGCACAGGATTTGGGTTGCTTTTATAAGATACCAGACCCTAAATATGAAGGCCAGAGATTCTGAAACAATTGGCCTTTGATGGGACAACAGGCATCTATATTTTCTTAAAGCTCTCAGGATGATTTGCGTGTGCAGCGGTCACAGCCTGGGGTGTCACAATTAGGTGGAAGAAATGAGGTAGAAAGAGTTGAGTTCAGGAACTGGAGAATTGGGAGGTTGGGGAGAGAGAGCGAAGTCATTGAGTTAATTATTTCAGAGAGAGGACTTGCCCTGATGAGGACAAAGTCCCGTTGTGGCTCTTGGCCAGTATTGGATTTGTCCTATATCTGGCCTAGAAGCCACCTGGATCATAGTAGGATTACAGATGGAAAGGGAAAGTGTGAACTAAGGGCCAAAGTCTTTAGCTGAATAAGAGAATTAACCCAGACATCTGTGGACGATTGCAAGGAAGAGGAGTATAGAATGATTTAGCAGGATGGCATGTGCTTCAAAGTAGAAGATTTGGCTTTGGTTTGCGGTTTTCTTTATGGAGATGAAGGCATAGGGTCAGAAGAAGCACGATAGAGATAGTTGCGCTCTGAATCCATACCTTGAGATGATTTTCAGGAGTGCAAAAGCAGCGGTTGCTACTTAAAAAAGTGGAATCCTGTAGGAAAGGCCAAGTTGTAGTTAAGATCAGGTGCAAAGAATAAGACCAGGCAAAAAAGGTGAGGTGGTAACATGGCTTTCTAATAAAGGTGGAGGATTAATAGAAAAGGGAAGCAAACGAAGACTGGTCATTAAAGTGGAATACAAGAAAAGGAAGAGATAAGAATACCTTGGAAAGGTGGATAATTGGACAGATTGAAATGTTGAGTGTGAAGCATTCCCATTGCAATCACAAATAAGACATGAATGGCACTTGCCACTCAATTATTCTAATTCGAAAAGCATTTCAATTTGTTGTAATTGTTTTTCACTTCATTCTATTACATTGTCCAAGGAAATGGTCATATCATCTATACATGATAATTATTTTGTTTCTTCTTTGCCAATATTTGTGCCTCCATTCTCTTTAGGTTGTTTTACTATTAAATAAATTGCTTTTGATACAGATTTTCTTTGATGTATAAGGAAGAAGTCTCTATTAAAAATATTTATGAAAAGGGGCTGGCCCCGTGGCCGAGTGGTTAAGTTCGCGCGCTCCGCTGCAGGCGGCCCAGTGTTTCGTTGGTTCGAATCCTGGGCGCGGACATGGCACTGCTCATCAGGCCACGCTGAGGCAGCATCCCACATGCCACATACTAGAAGAACACACAACGAAGAATACACAACTATGTACCGGGGGGCGTTGGGGAGAAAAAGGAAAAAGTAAAATCTTTTTTTTTATTTTTTTTTTTTATTAATGTTATGATAGATTACAACCTTGTGAGATTTCAGTTGTACATTTTTGTTAGTCATGTTGTGGGTACACCACTTCCCCCTCCATACCCTCCCCCCACCCCCCCTTTTCCCTGGTAACCACCAATCAGATCTCCTTCTCAATATACTAATTTCCACCTATGAGTGGAGTCATATAGAGTTCGTCTTTCTCTGACTGACTTATTTCGCTTAACATAATACCCTCGAGGTCCATCCACATTGTTGTGAATGGGCCAATTTCTTCTTTTTTTATGGCTGAGTAGTATTCCATTGTGTATATATACCACATCTTCTTTATCCAATCATTAGTTTCTGGGCATGTAGGCTGGTTCCACGTCTTGGCTATTGTAAATAATGCTGCAATGAACATAGGGGTGCAACGGACTCTTGAGATATCTGATATCAGGTTCTTAGGATAGATACCCAGTAATGGGATGGCTGGGTCATAGGGTATTTCTATTTTTAACTTTTTGAGAAATCTCCATACTGTTTTCCATAGTGGCTGTACCAGTTTGCATTCCCACCAACAGTGTATGAGGGTTCCTCTTTCTCCACAACCTCTCCAACATTTGTCGTTCTTGGTTTTGGATGTTTTTGCCAATCTAACGGGGGTAAGGTGATATCTTAGTGTAGTTTTGATTTGCATTTCCCTGATGATTAGCGATGATGAACATCTTTTCATGTGTCTATTGGCCATATTCATATCTTCTTTTGAGAAATGTCTGTTCATGTCCTCTGCCCATTTTTTGATCGGGTTGTTTGTTTTTTTGTTGTTAAGTAGTGTGAGTTCTTTGTATATTATGGAGATTAACCCTTTGTCGGATAAGTGGCTTGTAAATATTTTTTCCCAATTAGTGAGCTGTTTTTTTGTTTCAATCCTGTTTTCCCTTGCCTTGAAGAAGCTCTTTAGTCTGATGAAGTCCCATTTGTTTATTCTTTCTATTGTTTCCCTCAACTGAGGAGTTACAGTGTCCGAAAAGATTCTTTTGAAACTGATGTCAAAGAGTGTACTGCCTATATTCTCTTCCAAAAGACTTATTGTCTCAGGCCTAATCTTTAGGTCTTTGATCCATTTTGAGTTTATTTTGGTGTGTGGTGAAAAAGAATGGTCAATTTTCAATCTTTTGCATGTGGCTGTCCAGTTTTCCCAGCACCATTTGTTGAAGAGACTTTCTTTTCTCCATTGTAGGCCCTCTGCTCCTTTGTCGAAGATTAGCTGTCCATAGATGTGTGGGGAAAAAGTAAAATCTTTAAAAAAAAAAAAAAAATATTTATGAGAAGTAAACACAATTTTATCAAATGTATTTTGGGCAACTTTCAAGATATTCATATGGCTTTTCCCTTTGAACAATTGATTATATGTGCACATAATGTATTAATATAGTATAAACCACCACACTTGAATTTTGGGGCCCAGTCCATTTCGTCATCTTATATTACTTCTTTAACATAATACTAGGCACAAATTGGTAACATTTTCTTGAGGATCTTCAAATCTATAATCCTAAACACAGGTGCAACCTGGTGTACTTTTGTATGATATTTTGAAGGTTTTGAAGTCAGTCTTTTCTCCACTTCATAAAATTATCTGAATCACCTTTCCCTGGCATCATTTTTAGGAAATATATTTTTTGTTTTTAGTTATTTGTCTTCATATGATTTTCATGTCTTAAATTAATTTTGATAATATATTTTTTATATTCTATGACATTTATGTTTCCAATTTTTAGTTTATACTGATTTTACCTTAAAAAATAACATTTTAATCTAATCCTTTTTGTTCCTAATGCTTAATAGTTGTCACTCCCTCAACTTTCATTTCCTCTCTCTCAATTAACATTGTCAGATTTGACTCTTCTATTTTTTTAATCATTTTTTATATTTATTTTTCTATTCTGCTAGTTTTTGGTTTTCTAACTCATCCCCTTCTGTTCATATTTTCTATTTATTAATTCCTTTATCCTGCTTTACTCGCTTAATTTTATTTTACTTTGTCCTGAATTCTTTTTTCCAAGTAATTTTATTGAGATCATAATAGTTTATAACATTGGATAATTTCAAGTGTACATTATTATTTATCAATTTTTTAATACACTTCATTGTGCTCACCCCCGTAGTCTAATTTTTGTCCATCACCGTATATATGTGCCCCTTTATCCCTTTTGTCCACCCCCCAGCCCTGTTCCCCTCTGGTAACCACTAACCTGTTCTCTTTATCCATGTATTTGTTATTTTCCACGTATGAATGAAATCATGCAGTATTTGTCTTTCTCTGTCTGGATTATTTCACATAACATCATACCCTCAAGGTCCATCCATGTTGTTGCAAATGGGATGATTTTGTCTTTTGTTAGGGCTGAGTAATATCCATTGTCTATGTATATTACATCTTCTTTATCCATTCTTCCATAGAAGGGGACTTGAGTTGCTTCCACATCTTGGCTATTGTAGATAATGCTGCAGTGAACATAGAGATGCATAAATCTCTTTGGATCATTGATTTCAAGTTCTTTGGATAAATACCCAGTAGTGCAATAGCTGGATCATATGGTATTTCTATTTTTAATTTTTTGAGAAATCTCTATACTATTTTCCATAGTGGCTACACCAATTTGTATTCCCACCAGCGGTATAAGAGAGTTACCTTTTCTCTACATCCTCTCCAACATTTGTTGTTTGTTGTCATGAATTCTTGAGCTGAATGTTTGGTTCTTTCATTCCTCATATTTCTTGCATAAAATATGTGCACTTAAGCTTATCAGTTTCCATCTAGGTGGAGATTTGGCTGCATTCCATTAATGTAATATGAGGTACTCTCATTTACATTGTATGCTATATAGCTGTTATGACAAATTTGATTTCTGCCTTGACCTCAGAGTTATTAATGGTATTTTTGTTAATTTTCCAAGAATTTTAAAGTGTATACTTTTATTGTTAATATCTAGTTTAACTGCATTATGATCAGATAATATGGTGCACAAACTAACTTCTTTTCAAATTTATTGAGGCTTTTTAGGTGGCCTATGACATGTTCAGTTTTTGTAAAAGATCTAATGCTTACCAAGGTGTATTTTCTTTTCATAGGACAGGATATTTGGTATGTGTATATAAGACATTATATATAATAGAATAGAATAGAATAATTACAATATTATATAATTGTATCATAATATTTATATAGTACAATAATTATATTATAAAATAATGTATTTGTAATATATAATAAATTATATAAACATAACATTAATTAGTATATAAAAATGTAGTATATATTATTATGATAATTATATTATCATAAAATAACATGGAAATATATAAGATATAAACAAAACGTTAAATATAACAAAATAATATATAGTATATATTACAAATTAATGACTTTAATGTCCTGATTAATTTTTGCTAACCAGATTTTTCAAAGACCTAGATAAGTGTGCTATTAATTCCCATTAATATAATATTTTAACGTCTACAAATTTTGAGCCAATTTTATTTGCTACCAGATAGTCATATTATTGTGACTCTTTATTTTTATAAAATGACTAGTTTTGTTTTGAAAAATGCTTTTGCTTTGAATTTTATTTCACTAAGTATTAATTTTGTGACCTCTCCTTACCTGATATTTACACTTACCTGAGACTATTATTTGTTCATCCTTTGTTTTTGTCATTTAGCTTCACTTATCTTTAAGCGTTTTGATTTTCAATTCGAGTCGTTTGGCAGGCTCTGCAGTTCTGCCAGGGCCCATGCTGTGCCAAGTCTCCGAGCCTTTGCCTGGCCGCCACTTCAGCCTACGGTGTTCTCTTTCAAGATTTCTCCATAGTGTGACCTTCTCTTGCAAGGTTTAATTTTGTCTACTCTACCCTTAATTGTAGTCTCTGTACTTATTCACATTTTTCTCAAAGCAATCGTATTATTGTGTTCATATTTTTATTTATGCCTTCCCAAAGTAGCTCCGTTATCCTTGAAGATGGGAATATAACTTGTTTTTTTATCTGCAGTACCCAATAATGGATGCCAATAAATGCTTATGAGATAAACAGATGAATAAATGAGTAGATGGAAGTGTCTTTAGGCAACATCCGGAAATGATGAGTTTTTTGCTCTTGGAGGAGGTATTCTAACAATGAGTGACTAGTGTCTACATATTAAAAAGGAGAACCATATATATAAATAAATAAAATATTTATATATGTATTTCATATTTATATATATACTTATATATAATATAGAGTGTGTATACAGAGAAAGAGAGAGAGTATATATTTATGTATGTACTCCAAAGTGTTTCTCAACCCAGGGAACTTTATGTGAAGGCAGAAATATTTGTATAGTGAAAGTTTTCTTTATGTCTTAGAGAACAAAATTATCAGGGAATCTCTTTTGGTTTCTTATGGTATTCCCACTAATCCTTTTATTCTCACTTTCTGGATAAACTGATTTTTTTTCTTAAATATCAAGTCATGAACACCTTCTGTTTTATTATTTTCTAAGCCTTTTATGAAACCAGGGAACTTCTATCACACGGGAGAAGAAAAACATATCCTTGTTGCCTACTTTGAAATTTAACTTATTACCCTAAGTCTTATGAGGAGTTAGTTAGATGTCTGTCCTAAACAAGTTCCTATAGTTTATAGTCACCAATTCAGATCCTCACATAAAGTAAATGAAGAAGAATGCCAACCAGATCTTGTAAACATCAAACCTGAATGAAATGTTTTAATAACCAATAGATATTGATTTTATATTGTGTAACTATACTACTCTTCTAAATTAAAAGCACTATTGAGTTCTCTCTGAGATGCCCATGGGTATATTTTCCCTTGACAGGCACATATTAAAATTAATGGGACTTATGTTTAGTATTAAGGGGAAAAAGGAAATCACCTCTTTAACATTATGGTTTTGTACCATGTTGCAAATCGCTTCATGCTTGAATAGGAATTTGATTATCCAATTTTCTTGCATACCCTGCAAATATACCCTTTGATCTGAAGAGTTATCTCATATCATCCCCTTTTAGGCCACTTTTGCGTTTACTGACTGCTTTGGGGTTTTCTTTCATCTACTTCATTTTGCGTACTTAGGAAGATATAAATGTAGCAGACACTTCTGTAATGTTTGCCCCTGGTTTGATAGTAACGATAATTTAATGCATTTCCTCCAACATTTCTTGTTCCTTATGTTGACCTGGGTAGTTATACTCTGGCTCGTGTGATGGATAATGTACACTATTTTAAACCGTGTAGCAAAGGATGCTACAAATCATAGACCTTGTAATACTATGGAAAGAACATTCCTCTTGTGTTCTAGTCCCAGTGCTGCTGCTAATTGTGTGAACGTGCATTGTCTCTTTACCCCTGAGTCTCAAATTCGTCAACAGAAAAAATGGGAAGTTTGTAATGGAGAAATTGGAACCTCAATGAGATCTTGAGGGACGAATACAATGAGGAAACTAGTGGTAGACAGGTGGAAGTGTTCTAGGAAGAGAGGAGGGTAGAAGCAAGTACTGGAAGGTAGAAATTCATTGGGGATATCGGACAACAAGCTCGGCAATGGAAAACAGGGTGAAACATGTTACTTTGGGCCAAATTGCGGAAATGTGAATGTCACACAAGTTTTTAACCTGGCTTATTTTTATACTGATGTTGGTTTGATCTTTTTGCAGACTTTGGTTCAATTTGCATCTCACTTTCACTCACAACCTTGTTTGACTTTTCTTATTCATTTTGACTTTCTTCTGCTATATCCTGTTTATGTTGTTTGTTTTGATTTTCTGCTTTCTCAGTATTTCATCTCTAAAGCTCTGATATCTACCTTTCCTTAAATACAAAAGACAGGATTATAAAAAGTAACATATTTTTAAAGTTCAAAACATGTTATTGCTGGAAATTTTAAAGTATTTTGCCAAGAATATGCCATGGATTTACCCAGTAGCTCTGTGTAATGGACATGTAAATAAATGTACAATTTACTGTGTTGTCTTCAACAACAAATCTGTCAAATGAGAATGTCTGGGGATAGTTATAATATTTTTATTCATCCATAAACTCACCAATCTATTTATTCATTCAACTGATATTTATTGAGCACTTTCTGTGTGACAGTCACTGTGTTAGGGCTAGAGACATAGTCCCTATTTTCTAGATACTTAAGATCTAGTGTGGAAAACAGAAAAGAAGTAAACAGAGACATAAATATATAATTATAAATTGCGATAGATGCTATAAAGGAAAGAGCAAGCTGCTATGATAGACTACCAGGGGTGGACATCATTTATATTGGGTTATCACAGGCCTTGTTGAAGAGTATGTTCTTAATTACAGGCCATGGCTTTGACTTCAAGACAAATAATTCTTTGGGAAATACTGATATCTCTTTGGCAACTACAGTGCTTATTATCTTACAGGTCAACCACTAGAACATTTATTTATTTTTCTAGTGATTATTAAACTTTTCATGTCATTAATGGGTTTGAGTCAATTCAACTTGCTAAGAAAGTGTATCAGGATACATATTAATTTGGAGTTCTGAACTTGAAATAAAAAAACACATCTATTTTTTGTTTTAACTTAAGTAAAAATTTTGATTCAGTACTCCAATTTTTTTTTCCTAAGGATGTCCAACTTGCAATACCTTTCTACTTAGTCTTGTGATTAGTTTTCAAATGTCATAAATATTTTTAACAACTGAACAAAAATTTGAGTTTCTATGTACTCCCATTTTATTTACATTATTTCCATCTCTACAACAGTTCTGGAAAGTAGTTGATACCACCATTTTATAGATGAGAAAACTGAGTCTAGACATTTTAACAACCTTCCTAAGATCAACATTGCAATAAATGGTAATGCCAAATGTTAAATAGTTAGCTATCTAAATTCCTAGCCTATACTCTTTCTACTCTGTTTGATTGCTAAGTACTTCAAATTTTTGTGCAAACTCTAGAAATGACTATTGTGCATTGAATTATGTTTCCCCAAAATATATGTTTAAGTCTTAACCCCTCATACCTCCAATGTGACCTTATTTGGAAATAGGGACGTTGCATGAGGTTATACTGGAGCAGGATGGGCCCTTAATCCAGTATGGATATTGTCCTTATAAGAAGACTCTGTGAAGACACAGACAGACAAGGGGAGAAAGCTTTGTGATAACACAACTAAAAGTGAAGCGCTGCAGCTGCAAGCTGAGGAATGCCAAGGATTGCTGGCAAGTCACCGGAAGCTAGAAAAGGCCGGGAAAGATTCTTCCCTCACACGTTTCCGAAGGAGCATGGCCCTTATCCTCTAATATAGGAGCTGACATTTTGGAGCAAAGGTAGCTAGGAGGAAAGGAAAATTAGCTAATAGTAGTACTGGTCCTTTGAGCATTGCTGAAACCGCAGATAGACATACTCAAGTCAAATGCTTCTAGAGAGCCTGTCTGTTTCTTCTCCAGATGCCCCTTTATATCTAGACTGAGAGTGGGGCAGCCACTGCTTCAGCTTTCCAGACATGACTGCAGTAGCTGTCTTCCATGTTACCATCAGAGGAAATGGCAGACGTAGGGAGCTGCTTCTTTCTGGGCTGAGGCAGAACACTCTGTCCTTGACTGGGAACATGATCATGCTTTATTCAAACAAATTTGGTTTTGTAAACAATGCATTATTTTTCGGGGTTGCTATATTAACTTGTCTGTTCAAATGTCAGCTCCTCAGAGTCCTTTCCCGACCACCTGTCTTGCTCTCAGTTCCTGTTACTTTTTATCCCCTTATTATGCCTCATTTAACATCATAATTCCTTCCCACCCCTTCCTGTTTCTCTCCCTCCCTCTTTTCCTTCCTTCCTTAGTTCTTTCTTTGCTTTATTTTCTTTCTCTTACTTTCTTTAACTTTGTCTCTCTCAGAATTGAATCCCTAGCATCTTGAAGAGTGTTTGGGCCCATGATAATGTGCTCAAGAAACATGGGTTAAATAAATAAATAAATGTAAATGTTCACATATTTGGAGGAAGACGTGAAAACCATTTTGTTTTATGTAAATTGTAAACTACCAGTAATATTACTTTATAGGGACTTGGATCAATGAGACTATAAAAAATCCAAACGATTAAACGGAGTTGTGTGTTTACACTAGCTATGAGATATTCACAACTAAAGTAATTTTTGTGACACTTTATGAGCAACATGGATGAAATAAAAACTTGACAAGCTAAAGGTCATTGGAAAATGCCAATAAACTTGTGAATAGGTGCAACATTTAAGCAAAATGAGGAAAGTAGGTACACTTGAAAGAATGCAATATATAGTTCTTACCTAGGGCTTCTAAGTATTTAAAACATTATTCTGATAAAGTCTAAAAAGACTGGCAAAATAGTCCATGGCACTAAACAGGTTAGAACCCCTCACATAGAGTGACCTCCAATGACGATGATGGGCAGTCCTAATGATTTATAGCTGTGACTCTAGTTAACACGTAAGACTGAAGTCAAGCACTGTAAAGTGTTTTGATAATTTTAAGGGAAAGATGTAAAGCAAATGGATAATATGCTATTATTGTCGGCTTGAAGAGTATGCTTTTGGAAATTACAGCATTTTTCCCAAGTAGTCTTGGCAGAGGTGGAGGTCCTCTCTGTCCTCTTTTGTCAAGTTAGACTTGATAGATATTTCCAACTGTTCATTAAATAATATCTAAATCATAAAGCAATAACCATCATATGACTCTCACATAACTATCTGTTTCTAAAAGAATTATAGCACTGATGGCTTTTAATGGCCATTTACAATGCCAGAATACTCTTAGGTGATCTCCAGTGGAATCAGTCCAAATTGGTTACCCAGTGGAATTGATCTTTAGTTAAAGGTCAAATTCAATTTTACCTTCAAAATTGAGAAGACTTGGATGTGAAGGTTGCCTCTTAATAATAATCTTTAGTGTAAAATTCACTCTATATTCATTTTTAAAAATCTTTAGGTTGAAGAAAAGGAATAATGCCAATCTTGTCCCACCCCTAAGTTTCAAAAGAATTGACAGATTGACATGAGGACTATCATATGGAAATTCAAATCGTTATTTCTGTTCTATATAAAGCTCTTCGAGAACATGTCTATGGCACTGCAGTAAGCAAGACTTACTAACACTTCACCAAAGATTTCAGTTTACTCATCTAGTCAAACACTATTGCTGAACAGACACAGATACTTCCATTGGGGGCTGGACTCTTTAAAAAAACTTGCATTACAGAGAATTAGAGAATGCATTTTTCTTCCTGCAAGTAAAGTGGTTCCCAAAATAAGGGAATCAAAGAGCTGGCTAAGCTGAGCATGTCCACTGGCTTTTTCCAAACTCATCTGTTAAATAATTCACTGCTGTGGAACGATAGAGACCAGAAGTCCCTCTACATGGAAAAAAAATGAAAGTGAATCTCTAATAGTCATTTCAATCTTAATATGTCCAATTCTGAGATCCTAATCTTCCTACCACCCTCCCTATAACTTACTTTCCTCCCAGTTATTCCAAATCTTTAAATGGCAACTTTGTCCTTGGTCCTCTCTTTTTCACATACCCTACCCACCTCACAGCAGGTCCACCTGCTTGAAACCTTGACATCCAGAGCCTGTTCTCAAACTGCAAGATGAGTAATTCTGTTAAAACACAGGTTAGCCTTTGCCACTCCTTCACACAAAACCCTGCGGTGACTCTCATTGCACTGTTAGCCCAAGTCCGTACAATGGCTTACAAGGCCCTGTCTAGTCTGTAACCTGTTACTCCTATGATGTCCTGTCCTGATACTTTGTCCCTTGCTGATCTCTTCCAGCCCCTCCAGCCTTCTTGTAGTCCTGTAAGCCCCCAGGCATGTGCCCACCCTGTGGCCTGTGCTCCAACTGTTCTCTCTGCCTGGAGAACTCTTCCCTCAGATCTCTGCTTGGCTGATTCTCTCTCTTCCCTCAAAGCTTTATTCAAATGTCACCCTACTCAAGGAGGCACATCCTGACCATTTGTTACTCTAAATGACCCCTGCTGCCCTCCTTCTTAATTTCAAAGCCCTTTCTTAATTTCCTTTTCTTATAGCACTTAACCTTAACAATATGTTACACACTATACACTTTATCCACCTGTTTTGTTCACTGTTTACTGCCTGCATATCATCATTATATTTTAAGTTCTATAAGAGCAGGGATCTTTGTTTTGTTCCCTGTTCTATCCCAAGCACCTTGCTTAATGCCTAGCCCATAGTAAGCACTCAAGAAATGTGTCAAATGAATGAATCTATCAAAAAATCATATTGACTCTATTTTCAAACTCTGTCTTGACTCTATTTCATACCACACTATCAACAACTCCATTGCCACTCACTTGATTTTAGCCATCTTTATCGTTTGCTTGGATTACTGCTGTTAACTTCTTACATAAGTTTTATTTGTACCTTTGCTTTCCCTCCTGTAGTCTATTCTAAAATACACATGCACTACAAATGCAACAACGAAGTTAAAATATAAGTCAGATTGTATCACAGCTCCAAATCTTCCAGGGTCCTCCTTTTTTCACATAGGTAAAATCCACGGTCTTTACAGTAGCCCATTGGGTCCTGTAGGATCTGTCCTCCTCACCTCCTCTCCTGCCTGCCTTACCCTAGTCAGCCCATCACACTGGCCTCCACATGGCTCCTTGAAGACACCAGGCTCACCTTTGACTTGGGCCATTTGCAACCGCTGTTCTCTGTATGATATGCTCTTTTACCAGAAATCTTCATGGCTGGCTCCATTGCCTCTTTCACGTCTTTCTTTAAATGTAACGTTCTCAGTGGAAACTTTCTGACCACCTCATTTTAAATGTCAACCTCCTTCAACATTACTATCCTTTCCTCTGCTTTATTTTTCTTCAAATTCTTATTGCTATGTCTCATACAATTTTGCACATTTATTTTATTCGTTGTCATCCCCAACTAGGATGTAAGCTTCAAAAGGGCAATTATTTTCATCTATTTTGTTCACTGCAGTGTCCCCATGGTCTGTAACAGTGCTTGGCACATGGTAGCCACTCAATTAATAATTGTAGGAGAAAAATGAAGTATGTACTCTTGGCATTTGGAAATACTCAAAGGAAATACATATGTATTAGTCAGTGTCTCAGCAAGAGACAAATGGCACAATCAAACTTCTTTGAGGAGAGTTTAATAAAAGGACTACTTATAAAGGTGAGGTCAGGGAGCAGAGAAACCTCATAGGAGAGTATTTTATCCCCTAGGCTAGAATCATTGCCAATCCCTCCCACCCTCCCAAATGGAAAGTAAGAGAACCCTTTGATGTGGTCAGCCTTCCAGGCATCAAGCAATTAGGAGAAGGATGCAGAGTAGAACTAAAGGGTCAAATAGATGATATTCAGAATAATAGTGTTGGTGACTTTTTTTTTTTGTTGAGGAAGATTTGCTCTGACCCAATTTCTGTTACCAATCTTCCTCTTTTTTTGCTTGAGGAAGATTAGCCCTGAGCTAACATCTGTGCCAATCTTCCTCTATTTTGTATGTGAATCACTGCCACAGCATGGCTGGTGAGTGATATAGGTCCATGCCCAGGATCTGGACAGACAAACCTAGACCACCAAAGCATAGTCCACTAAACTTAACCACTACACCATGGGGCTGGCCCCAAGTGTTGGTGATTTTTAATAGTATGACTTACTGAAAAAGAGTCAACATCTTGTCCGTTCTCCATATTCTCAATATATATATTTAAGTGTACCAACAAATTACCACTATTGACCCAAATTAAAGCCTGACCTTTACTTATCTTCTAACACCAACCTTAGGTGCCATCCTGTATAGCACTTCCTGGATTCCTGGAGAAATGTGTTATTGTGGTGCTCTAAAGGGGAGATTCATTTAACAGGTAAGTATGATGTAAAACTGATGACTTTGCAAGTGACTGTGAGTGACTTCTACAAACAAGTAATATCAAAATATCAAACAGATGAAATAATTTGGAAGGAATTAGTTAAGGCAAAGTGCTAGAGCATAAGGATGGGTCACTGCAGATAATGTGCGGAGACACCTCTGAAGAAGTGATTTGTGACCTTAAATCTGAATGACGAATAGGAACCACATCAAGGGAGAGCCAGAGCAACAGTACTTTAGACGGAGAGAAGAGAGAGTGTACAGACGAGTTTGGGGACCAAAGATCTCAGTGGGCTCAGAACATGGTGAGTGAGGGAAATTGAGAGAGGAGGAGACAAGGTATAAAGTTAGGCAGGGACCAACCAGAGGATTTGTGGCTTTATAGACCATTGAGGAGTTGATACTTTATTCAAAATGCAGCAAGAAGCCATTGGAGGGCTCTAAATCTGGGCATCACATGACCTGATATACATTTAAAAAATATTCTCTGGCCAATCTGTGAAGAGTATTGCAACTATTCGTTTTTGTTAAAATGTGGCTGTAATATCTCCTTCTGTCACTTTACCTCCCACACTTATATGTCACTCATTTTAGCTCATTTAGTCTCTTGAATGGCATGCTGTAGGAATTTATTTTAAATTATTTTTTTGTTCTTAAAATTTCTGTATTTTACTTGAGTTTATATCAACTATCTTACTTTGATTTCAATTCTGTCTCTTTGTCAGAGATATCTTTCTGAATTTTCCCACATTTTGTAGAATTGATAGAACACTCTTTGATGCAGTTTAATTTCTTCTAGCTGTTCAGATATGGGACATTCTACTTCTCTTCTTGTGTGCAATTAATTTGGAGCACTTAAATCTAACAAACATAGTAGTTAAGAGCATAAACATAACAGCCAAACTTATTGATTCTAACCCTCCCCCTACCACTTAATCACCTGTGTGATCTTCGGCAAATTACTTAAATTCTCTGTGCCTCAGTTTCCTTATCAGTACAGTGGTAAAAAAGGCACATAGTTCATAAGCTTATTGGGAAGGTTACATCAGTTAGTACATATAAAGCACCTAGTGCTTGATAAAGTGTAAGTTTTGGAAGAGTTTTTATCTTTTTTTTTTTTCTACAATCTTTATTTTTTCATTTTTTTCCTTTTTCTCCCCAAAGCCCCCCGGTACATAGTTGTATATTCTTTGTTGTGGGTCCTTCCAGTTGTGGCATGTGGGATGCTGCCTCACTGGTTTGATGAGCAGTGCCATGTCCATGCCCAGGATTCAAAACAACAAAACACTGGGCTGCCTGCAGCAGAGAGTACGAACCTAACCACTCGACCACGGGGCCAGCCCCAAGTTTTTTCTCTTTTAATGAATGTTAAGACATCGTAGAGGTTGAATTGTGACCTCCCAAAAGACATGTCTACCAATGGATATGACCTTATTTGGAAAAAGGGTCTTTGAAGATATAGTTTACATAAGAATCTCAAGATGATGTCGTTCTGGATTAGGATGGGCTCTGAATCCAATTATGGATGTCTTTATAAGAGACAGAGAGAGACGTGCAGAGAGGAAGGACTTATAAAGGTGTAGGTAGAGGTTGAAGTGATGTCTCTAGAAACCAAGGAACACCTAGAATTGGTGGCTACCACAAAAAGCTAGTAGAGACACATGGAACAGATACTCCCTGAGAGCTTCCAAAAGGAACCAACCCTGCCAACACCTTGACTTTGGACTTCTGGCTCCCGAACTGTGAGAGAAGAAATTTCTGTTGTTTGAAGTCATCCAGTTTGTAGTAATTTATTATGGCAGCCCTAGAAAATTAATGCATACAGTCACAGTGGTTAAAAGTATTTCAATTCCTCCTACAAACCAAGACAAAATTCTCAGCTTACTGTTATTTCTGTCTCCCGTGTCCAATGCCATTCCATGTTGTTGAAATCATCTAGACCTTTAATTTCATTTTGTTATAATTTTGTGTTGTCTCCATGTTTTTACAAATCATTCTTTAATAGTTGTCTTAAGATTCACAACCATTGTATTAACATTATTTAGACACATAAAATTTACAGATGTCTTATTCCATAACATTCCTTGAGGCTCACGTTTTATTTTCTGTTGGATTTATTTTTGGTTTTGTAAGAATATATTCTCAAATAGTTCTTTAAGAAAAAGTTTGTGGATGGAAAATGTTTCCCCTTACATATGTAAAAATGTCTTTATCTCACCCTCACACTTGAGCGTTGTTTTGGCTGAGGACAGAAAAGAAGAGTTGAAGCCTTCTTTCCTCAGAACTCTGGGACATTGCTCCTTTCTTCAAGCCCCCTTTGTTGACAATGTCAGTTGGATTTTCATTGCTTTTTAGATGATCTGTGTTCGTCTCTTTTTG
Organism: Equus caballus; assembly: GCF_041296265.1. Taxonomy (NCBI): domain Eukaryota; kingdom Metazoa; phylum Chordata; class Mammalia; order Perissodactyla; family Equidae; genus Equus; species Equus caballus. The sequence goes on from NC_091686.1 coordinate 107,214,010, forward strand.
GTTTTATAATGTCTTTTTTATCTTTCTAGGACTTGATGGGCTTTTTCAATCTGAAATCTTGTTGGCTCTGAAAACAAAATATTTAATTTCCTCAAATACAGTGGGTTGACTATCCAGGCAGGGTATGGGGATGGCTGCTTCTCTCAGTAGGGAAGTTCCTCATCACTTCTATCTGCCTTTATTGCTTGCCTTATCACTTTCTAGGCCTATACAGTTCATTCAGGACTTTTTTCTCTGAGAAATGTTGGCGTATGCTCTGTAATTGGGGAATTGATGCAGAGGTTGTGTTTGAAATAATTCCTAGTTGAAACTGACCATGTCCAGATCCTTCTTTCACCTCTGTCCTCGCACATCTCCTAGCATTATCCCAGCATTCTTTCAGATAAACACTTTTGTTTTGTAAGTCCTTCCTAACACCTGATGATGTGACAGAGGAATCATATCTGCTGGGCTTCACTGCCAGTCTCCAGAAATCCTTACCGTTCTGGTGTGCTAGTGGTACTTCTAACTTTCCAAGGTTACTGTGAGTTTATTCTTATATTTCTCTAATCATTCTGATGAGATTCAGAAGAAAGGAGAGTTCAAAAAAGTTTTTGATCAACCATCTTGAATCGGAAGAGAGGTAGATTTTTAGGAGAAGTTAATGACTTAAGTTTAATACATCTGCAGTTTTAGGCATAAACAACCAAAATACATGGGTATATTGGCCTGAAACTAGGTCTTGGTTAAAGTTAGAGACTGGGGAGTCATCAGCCAATAAAAGGTATCATGAAACATGAAAGCAAATGAGATTATCAAGAGAGGGCAGAGAGAAGGTAGTCGAGGATAGACTCCCCAAATACATGTGGCATCCACAATTTTAAAACAAAGATGCATTTCCTGTTTAAATACATTTTGAAAGCTGACAATATATAAAGTAACATGTAACGAATAGGTGATGTATAAAAGATAATGTGTCCAGATATTTTTTCTCTTAGGAGGCTTTAAAATAGAAAGCATGTGGCAAGTGGAACACAAATAATTGGGTTTACAAGGAATCATGGTGGTAAACCTCCCTTAGTCTATTACTTTTCCTGTAAAAAGTAAAATGTAAAAAAGCAAAAAGTAAAAATGAGTATGCAATACCTAGTTTGAATTGATAAGTATGAAATAAAATTTGTATACTCTATTGTTACTATGATTATTATAATTAATGTCATCATTGTCATCACATTTAAGGCAGCTTGTCATATAAAGCTCCAAACTTTTACATTGCAAGAGCAACAGGTGAAAATTGCAGATTATGGAAGAATTGCGTGTGTGTATATGTGTGTGCGTAGTTACTTTTTACTTTTCAGCCTTTGTTTCCACCTATCTCCCTTACTTAAAGATTAGTCTGAGTGCCAATTATCCAAGCATAATTTAAAAGAGGGGAGAAATCCTTCTATCTATCAAGTTTATGATTTCCACAAAGCATATCTACAGAGCCTAAGATCATTAGAGGAAATGCAGCCACCTTTCCTCTTCTGCTCAATTATTTACACATTTTTGGATAAGGGTGACAGAAATATCAACACCTTTTAAAATGTACATTCACTAATTTCCAAATAAAATTGCTTAAACTGCCTAAAAGAGTGTTTGGATCTTCCATTGGCAGCACAATTCCGTAATACCGCCAAGTCTCCCATATTTCATGGAATTGTTTAAAGTGAGTTCCTGGCCCACATCCATCCTCTCCCAGCCATTCATTCATTCAACAAAGGTCTCTGAGCACCTGGCCTGGAATGGACCCTCTTATTGGCACAGATATTCCAGAAGGAGAGGAAAGCAGACAAAGCTCCAGCTCTCATGGAGCTTCCATTCCAGCAGGATTTCATAGACTGTAAACAAGTAAGCAAATGAAAGATGCCAGTCAAGATAATGACAAATGTCACAAAGAAACTAACACTCTGAGACGGACAATGTAAGGTTATGATATTCTGATAGGATTTGATGATATTCTGTAAATGTCTTTGTTTTCCAATTGGTGTTTCATTTGTTGGTTTGTTTTCCTACTTTACCTTCAAGTCAATCCAGGAGAGGAACATGCCAGTAAACGTTAAGAAAGGGCTCTGAAACGGTCAGCTCTGGTGGTCTAGCAGTTAAGTTCAGCACACTTCGCTTCAGCGGCCAGGGTTTGGTTACGAGGCATGGACCTATACCGCTCTATTAGTGCCCCTGCTGTGCTGGCGGCCCACATACTGAAAAATAGAGGAAGATGGGCACAGATGTTAGCTCAAGGTGAATCTTCCTGAGCGAAAAAAAAAAAAAAAGAGAGAGAAAGGGCTCTGAAAAGGAGAGGCAGGAAAGAGCCTCATTGAGTCAAAAGAGGTGCTTACAAGCAGTGAATAGAGCCAATGACTCAAACTCAAACTGCTCAGGAGAAGGAGCATAGTGAGAATACCATGAGGATTAAAAGAAAGGTTAGGTCTACAGTGTAGCTGAATATGACAAAGAAATTTTAGACTTGAATTCCAGAAATGAAGAAGATAAAGACAAAGAGCTAGTGATTATTAGCTAAGGCTGTTCCTAGCACAATCATCTATGACTATTTTATTTAGTGATTTTATTTACTAGTTTATTTAGATTTACTGATTTATATGTAGATTTATATAAATATATGTAATTTATTAATTTTTTTCTATAACTGCTTATTTTCCCTATAAATGTAGTTTATTAGAAAAAATGCTGTTTTTTAATTCTCATAACATATTTCCTACAATATTTAATCTCTCTTGAGAAAATGGATTTGAATTTAAGCTTTCTGAATGACCTATTGCATTAGTCAAACCCCAAGTTATTTCTTAAATTGAGAAACAGATATTAAGGAAACAAACAAGTGAGACTGAGGAAAGGTGGGGCATGCTGGGAGGCAGAATCAATTTCAGCAATCAGGGAACCACGTTAGGCAGTGTTATGGCCCAAGAGGCCAAGAAAAGGAAGACAAGGACTTTCCCCTGGATACTTTCCCTGGGTTTGTCAAGCCATTCTTCTTCTGGAGTGGGCCATGATATCTTTTTTACATTTTAGTCATCCATCTCTTATACCTTGATGCTCATTAAGTCAGTTTCAAAATGAGCCCAGAGGTTTCAGTGGTATCCTAAATGATACTGACTTTATTTTTGCTATTTGAAATGTATACTAAGCAGATCAGACTACTCTTGACTGTATCGCATGCATGAAATAGCCAGTCTCCTTAGGAGTAAAAGACTCTTTTTGCGTCTCATACCAACTAGATTTTCTTACAACTGCAGTGCATCTTAAGACTTGATATCTTATGCACACCCCATTTAAGATAGAGCTCCTAAATAAAAACTCTCAGCATTTGCTCTTTTGCTCATCTTATTGGCATTACTGTAAAACATGGTTCATTCTCATTCCACAGAAGCAGCAGAATTTTTACCCTCATCTTTTTATATTGATTTGATGGGTATAAAATGCAGGTAAATCTTGATATCCATGTAGTTGTTTCATTGCAATGGAAAGCTATTGACAATGCAGGACGCAGGTATCCATATGCCTTTTTAAAGTGGCTCAATCCCTGGCAAAATACTTCTTTTTTCAGTGCCCAGATATCATCCTGATAGTATGTATTCCTCCTCAAATGAAATTGGTTTCCCTCTTCAAGGTTGCAGACAAGATTGCCAACATCCATGGGGCTAACACCCCAAGTTGAGTTGTGCAAGTCCATGATAAGATGGTCCAGAAGCACAGTGAAGCCATGACATTCACAAATAATGATGAGTAGTCCAACACTTAGAAATGGGATATTTTCCAAATGTGTCTTTGTCATATACATCTTAGCAACTTGGAAACATTTTCCCACAGATCTATTCTACTTTGGCAATCTGTACTAACTTCCTCCAATGGTATGTGGGATGGTGGTGGTGAGCAAGTGGAGGTTGAGGCCTCCCAATCCTATAACAACCAGAATAAATTTTATATTATCTACTTAATTGTGTATACTTCTTGCTGAAATATCATAGCCAAAAAAGAAGTGGAAAGCTATTGTGCCAGCTTCCTTGTTCAGCATTATGGGGTCCCAGGTATTCCCAAATTCTCCAGCTGCAAAACGCCTAAATAGGCTCATAAAATCCTGCTTTAAACCTCTTTCTCAGTACATAGTTAACATCACAATAGAAGAAATCCTTAGAAGTCAAGAACGAAAACAAGCAAGTCCAGAATGGTAAGTGGGCAAGGATGCTACGGTCTTCCCTGGTGCATTAGGCAAGCACAGTAATCTAGTGCTTTGGCTTTTAATCATCATACCGGTGAAATAAAGATAATACTTGAGCCTGCTCAAAATGAGAACTGGAATAGAGACCTCTGAACAAAGCCATAACCCCCAAAACCCTATGTACTCAGGAAAAGAGTAGACCAGAACAAAATGCCTGTAATAGGAGCTGACAATATTATATTTTCACTATTGTTATGATGGAATGAGAAAAAGTCTTCAATGAATATGTATATGCATAAAACAGCCTAAATTTATTGTGAAGTTTAAATTCTTATTTTCTAATTTCTCAGAAAACCTCAAGCTGAGAAAATAGTTAACAGTGGTACTGATTTAGTAATTCTCCCAGAAACCTAGAAAAAACAAAAGCAAATAATGTTCTGTAGGAACTTTCTCTAACCCTAGTCATCATAGAATTCCCAACATTAAAGACCCAAGGAAGATGATTAGACAATTTTTTAAAGAGTGGATAAGCAATACATATAAGAATAACAAAAGATACTATAAAAAGTGACCAAACATATTTTTATAAGAACCAAATAAGTTTTCCATATATAAATTTATACTTAAAATTTAAACTCCAATTACTGTGTTAAAGAATAAACTTGATTTAGTTAAAGAGAGACTTAGTGAGCCAGAAGATAAATATAACAAAATTACCCAGAATGAAGCACAGATATGAAGAGAAATTAAAAGGCACAGAGAACAGAATGATAACACTGACCTTAGATCTAACCAGATTTCTGAAAGGAAATAATGCAGAGGAGAGAGTTGCAGTATTTAGAGTCATATAATGGCTTAGAATTTCCCTGAAATGATGACATCAAACCACAGATTAGGAGATATAGTAAAACCAAATCAGGATGAATTAAAAAAAAAAGCAAAGAAAACTCATACACAGTTACTCTCTAGTGAGCCTTTAGAATATAAAATAAGATGTTAGACATAGCCAGAAAAAGAGACTGCCTTAAAGAAATAAAAATTACGTTGACTTCCAAGAGCAGAAATAGTATCTAGAAGATAGTACAAAGGGTTACAATAATAACTTTAAAGTGCTGAGAGAAAACAATTGCCAACTTAAATTATAAACCCAATTAAACTGTCAAAAATGCAGACAAGATAACATTTTCAAACAAACAAAAAATTGAATTTACTGTCAAAAGCCCATCACTAAAAGAATTTCTAAAAGCTTATTTCAAGAAGGAAAATGATTCCAAAAACAAAGTCTTAAAATGAAAGGAGAATTGATAAGCAAAGGAAATATTATATAGATAGTTACAAAGATTTTTTTTATTACAGTAACATTGGATTATAACATTATATAACTTTCAGATGTACATCGTAATGTATTTGGAATTCTGTGTAGATTACATCATGTTCACCACCCAAAGACTAATTATAATCCATCACCACACGTGTGCTTAATCACCCCTTTCAACCTCTCCCCTCCCCCTTTCCCCTCTGGTAACCACCAATCCAATCTCTGTTGCTGTGTGTTTGTTTGTCATTGTTTTTATCTTCTACTTATGAGTGCAATCATATGATATTTGACTTTCTGCCTCTGACTTATTTCACTAAGCACAATACCCTCAAGGTCCGTCCATATTGTCACAAATGGCCGGATTTCATCATTTCTTATGGCTGAGTAGTATTCCATCATGTATAAATACCATACCTTCTTTATCCATTTGTCTCTTGATGAGCACCTAGGTTGCTTCCAAGTCTTGGCTGTTGTGAATAAGGTTATGATGAACATAGGGGTGCATGTATCTTTATGCATTTGTGTTTTTAAGTTCTTGGGATAAATACCCAGCAGTGGAATAACTGGATCATATGGTAGATCTATTCTTAATTTTCTGAGGAAACTCCATATTGTTTTCCATAGTGGCTGCACCAGTTTGCACTCCCAGTTACAATGATCTTGGTACTGAACCTCTTAATCTCAAGTTCATATCCCCAACACACAGTAAGCCAAACACTGACAGACGGGTGCTTGGAGATGGAGAAAGATTTATTTGAATTGTCCAAAATGAGTAGATGGGAGCCTGGATTTGCTCAAATCCACCTCCCCAAAAACAGAAAGCAAGGGGTTTTTATAGAGCTAAGGGCCTTGGGAGGAGAAGCTCCAGAGAAACGAAGGGGTCACTCCTGATAAACCCATGGGCAATCTGACTTCTGGGTATTAACAGCTGCTGAGGGCCAGCCATTTTGTCATCACAACCTCGCCAAAGGCATTCTCTTTCTTCAGCAAAACAAGCTCACAAATCCTCTGAAAACTTCTTGAGACCCCTGAGTTACCCTTCAAGTTAAATAGGAAAAATAGCAAATTGGCTTAATATCTATAGTACCTCTCAGGTACCTGGCTTCAATCTCTTAAATTTCAGAAAGAATATTACTATATAAATGAGAAATGCAGAAAATAGTAGAAATTAAACTTCATTTCTAAGAATAGTCAAAGACAACAGGATTTTTCCCTTCCATAGGGAAAAACTTGAGAATTTTATTTTTGAGTATACTATTTTTTTTGAATGAATGTAGGGAAAGAGGACAAATCCTCTACCCTCTGGGTTCTTCTGGCTGGGCTATGAATTAAATTGACATGAGACAGAATAACAGGAGAAAATTAAATAAAGCTTTATAACATATATACATGGGAGACACTCAGGAAAACTGAACAACTCACCAAAATGGTGGAGGCTGTCATCTTAAATATCATCTTCAGCTAAAGACAAAGGAGGATGTTGGGGGTGGGGGGAGTCAGTTGTAGGAGATTACCAGAAAAGCACAGTAAACCAGAATAACTTTATTATGCAGATTTATGTCCTTGCCTTCTGCATTGATAAGAGTTTACAGAGATAAGGTCATCACCCTTCTTCCTGGTGCAAAGAGGGAGACCTCTTTACAGATGGAGATTTCCCTTACAGATGTAAATGTCTCTTACAAAGGGTAAATTCTACTTTTCAGAACTTCTCCTACGTCTGCAGTTTTTAAAAGTAACCAGCCTAAAATAATCCTCATGCCAAAGAGATTCATTTTGGGTTGGCTAATTCTGATTCTGCATATAAGCAACCTTTTTTTCAAGTTTCGTCCAGTTTTTGGCCAACTTGATTGATTGAATTTTCAAATTACTTTCTTTAACAGAATTCATTAAGAACAAATTGTATATTTTTTCTTTAAATATATTTTTATAGTCAGATAAAACTTTTGCCTTGCCAGGTAATCCATGGACTCTCTAAATTCTGAAGATACAATACTATGTTATCCCTGAGGGTTTAAAGATCTGAGCAAAGTGACATAGCATCAGATAAAGCACTTGGCCTTTAAAGAGTGTTCTTAAAAAACAAAAAGTCTAGAGAAGTAAACAGGTGTAATAATAAAATTCTTTAATCACCGAAAGCCAAAATTATACATCATTCTGTCTTGGAAGTATGCAGGTAATTGTATCCTCCTCATAAATGAAAGGCATTTTATAATGATACACAGAGTACTGTGATATTTTCTCTTAACTTGGTACAATGCACCTTACTTAAGAGGCCACATCCTATCACGTAACTTTTTGTTATACAAAACTTTTCAACAATATGTTTTATGGTTTCTTTCTTAAATTGTATAACATAACTTTCTAGAGGAACAGAATTTAATATTGGAAATAATAGCATAAACAAGTCATCACACCCATTTATCTCACAAAAGAAGAAACTGATGCAATGAAAAATTAAGCAGGTTGCCTAAATCTCACAGCTGGCATATCCAGTGCTCTTTGATATCTGCCCTTTCCAACACAACAAGCACTAGAGACCTGCCCTGTGCACCACTTGAAGTATGGCTGAGTGGAATTGAGATGTGCTGTAACTAAAATTGTGGTATATATTTGGTATTTGTCCCCAGTTCCTGGCACGGAGGTCCTAAAACTCTTGGGGTTTCCTGAGTGATAGGAGTGTCTTTTGTTATTCATAAGAACTCCTTGTTGAGCACACCTGAATTTATGTTAATAAGGTGACAGGGTGGGAACTCCAGATAGCCTCGGGATGAAGGCTGGTCACCAGAGACACCCAGTGACTGGAGGGTTGGGACTTTCAGCACCACCTAGAGTCTTCTGAAAAAGGGAAGGGGCTGAGGGGCTGGAGATCGAGCTCTATAAAACTGCATGTTAAAATATCTAGAATAACTGCTAATGGAATTGAAATAGATGACATAGCTGTCAAATATACAGAAGGATAAATGGAATGAGATTTAAAAAAAAAAACTTGAATCCTAAAGAAGGCAAGAAAGAATAAAATAAGTATCTTAAAGTAAGACAAAACAAACACATAAAATAAGATGCTAGAAAATCCCCAATAATCACTGTAAACGTAGATGAGTCTTGGGGGCTGGCCTGGTGGCATAGTGGTTAAGTTTGCATGATCTGCTTTGGTAGCCTGGGGTTTGCTGGTTGAGATCCTGGGTGCGGACCTATGCACTGCTTATTAAGCTATGCTGTGGCAGGCGTCCCACATATAAGGTAGAGGAAGATGGGGACAGATGTTAGCTCAGGGCCAATCCTCCTCAGCAAAAAGAAGAGAATTGGCAGTGGATGTTAGCTCAGGGCTAATCTTCCTCAAATAAATAAATAAGTAAGTAAGTAAATAAAGACTAGTCTTAATAATTAAAAGATTGACAAGAGATTTTCACATAATGCGGTATATGGGGTACCTATTCAGGTTCAAAACTGATTCAGCTTGGACTAAAAAGCCTGATTTATGGCCTATCAAACATACATTATACATGTGCTTAACCATTAAAGAATGCACTCTCTTAAGATCAGAATTCATACTTCCCCTCCTATGCCCTATTGGTAACCCAGGATTAGTCCCTTTCCTGACATCACAGTCTTGTTGACCTCCTAATTTGCAACTGAATACCTCTTTGAAATTTTGATGAAAATGTATCCTGGGTGTGTTTAATGTATGTTCTTTGTTCGACAAAAATATAAGACTGTACTGAAAACCATGCTTCTCCAGAATGCCTTCTAAGGCCTTCCTGGGTTATAATCCTCACTCTGGCTCAAGTTAACTCCCCTTATTTCACTTATCTATAGGATGGTTATTGGTTATTTTGTGTCAACAAGACAAAAGTCATCATGCTAAATAAATGAAACAGTTTCCAGTTATGTGTTGCTTAGAAAAGACATACAAATCAAAGTAAAACAGAAAGGTTAAGTGGAAAATTATCTAAAAGTTTCCAGGCATTTACTAACCAAAGTATAGAAAGTGTAGCTATATTCATAAACAAGAAAGTAGACATTAGCCAGAAGGCATGCTAGAAATAGAGTATTTTTCCATAAGAATAAAAATTTCAGTTTAATAAAACTATGACAATTCCAGACCTATAAAAACCTTATAATAGTGTCATAACCTATAAATAAAAATTTACAGTATTAAATGGGCAAATTAAGCAAGCATCATCATAGTAAAAGAGTTGAACACACATCACTCAGTAATTGTTAAGTCAAATGAATAAGTCAATAAAATTCAATGGGTATAAAGTTACAGTTATACAAGATAAATAAGTTCTAGAGATCTACTGCCAACATAGTGCCTATAGTTAATAATATGGTGTTCTGCACTTAAAACTTGTTAAGAGGGTAGATCTCATATTGAATTTTCTTAACACTCACATACACACACACACTAAGAAAAGCAAGGGGATGGAACAAGAAAAAAAACAATTAAAAAAATGGGCCAAAGACCTTAACAGACACTTCACCAAAGAAGGCATAAAGATGGCAAATAGGCATATGAAAAGATGTTCCATGTCATATATCATCAGAGAAATGCACATTAAAACAACATGAGATATTACTACACACCTATTAGAATGGCCAAAATCTGGACTGACAACCCCAAATGCTGATGAGAATGTGGGGCAACAGGAGCTCTCATTTGTCACTCATGGGAACGCAAAATGGTGAAGCCACTTTGGAAAACAATTTGGTTTCATACTAAACTAATCTTGCTCTTACCATACGACCCAGTAATTATACTTCTTGGTATTTACCCAAAGTTAGAAACTATGTCCACACAAAAACCTGCACATAGATGTTTATAGCAGCTTTACTGATAATTGCCAAACCTTGGAGGCAGCCAAGATGTGCCTCAGTAGGTGAATGGATAAATAAACTGTGGTCCATCCAATCAATGAAGCTTATTCAGCACTAAAAAGAAATGATCTAGCAAACCGTGAAAAGACATGGAAGAACCTTAAATGCATATTACCAAATGAGAGAAGCCAATCTGAAAAGGCTATACACTGTATGATTCCAACTAGATGACTTTCTGGACAAGGCATAACTATGGAGAAAGTAAAAAGAACAGTAGTTGCCAGGGATTTTGGAGTTGAAGAGGGACGAATAGGTAGAGAACAGAGGATTTTTAGAGCAGCAAAGATATTCTCTATGATACTATAATGATGGACACATGTCATTATGCCTTTGTGCAAACCTTAGAAAGTACTCCACCAAGAGTGAACCATAATGTAAGCTGTGGACTTTGAGTGATTACGATGTGTCAATGTAGGTTCATCAATTGTAACAAATGTGCCCCTGGGGTGGGAATGCTGTTAATGGGGGAGGCTATGCACGTGTGAGGACAGAGGGTATGTGGGAAATCTCTACCCTCCTCTCAATTTTGCTATGGAACTAAAACTGCTGTAAAAATCTTTTTAAAAAATCAAGAGGATACAGGAAATCTTTTGGAGATAATGGATATATTTATTTCCTTAATTGTGGTGATGGTATCACGGATGTGTGCATATGTCCAAATTCATCAAAATGTCTACATTAAAAATGTGAAATTATTTGTATATTAATATACCTCTTTAAAGCTGAAAAGAAAAAGACAGGATTTGTACAACTTAATCTATTAAACATATATAGAACCTTGCATCCAACAATTGTAGAGTATACATTTTCATCGAGGTTTGGCTACTTACTAGGCCATGAAGTATGCTTTAAGAAATCTCAAAGAGTCATTATCATTCAGAGTCTATTCTCAGACCACGATGCAATTAAAAAATAAATAATTAAATTCAACTTTAAATGCTAATAAAATTGGAAATTGAAAACTTCTCATTTCCAAATAACTCATGGATCAAAGAAAAATATAAAAATGGAAATGAAAAAAATCTAAGAACTGAATGATAATTAAAATACTACACATCGATAATTGAAGTTACAATTAAAGAGTTAATTCAAGAGAAATGTGTTAAATGTTCATATTGGAGAAAAAGAAAAAGCTGAATATTTGTCAGAAATTAAACGAAGAGCAACAGAATAAACCCAGCAAAAATAAAAATAAATGAATTGAATAAATATAAGAGATGGAATAATGAGGATTAGCAAAGTTAATTTACATTCTTTGAAAAGGATGATAAGGTAGACAAACTTGCATAGGGATTAGTCAGAAAATGAAGAGAAAAAATCAATGAACCATTGTTGAAATGAAAAAGGGAATACAGCTAAAAACACATATTCAGTATTTGAGACAAAAAGAGCATATTATGAACAACCTCATGTCAATGAATTTGAAAACTTAGATTAAATGTACAATTTCCCAGCAAAGTAGAAGTTACCAAAATTGTTTACAGAAGGTAAAGAGAGCTAATCGTTCTTTTACCATTTTTAAAAGTGCAGCACTAGCTTAAAATCTTCTCAGGGAGAATAAACCAAGTCTCAAAAATTTTAGAAGCAAGTTTGACCAAAAAGCCCAGAAAGAGATGATTCTAGTATTATTCATATCTTTAAGGGAAAAAAAAGAGAGAGAGCAGGGAAATTATCCATCTAATTTTACAAGGACAGCATAACCTTGATATAGCATGGGAGAGGAACATCACAGGCTGATCTTACTCATGTTATACCTACAGAAACCTCAGGAATATACAATGACAAAACAGATAATGCACCATGTTCCATCAGTATTCATCTCAGGAATGCAATTCTTATTCAATTTTAGGAAAGATATTAGCTTACTATATTAACATGTAAAGGAGCAAAATGCTATATGAACATGGCAATAGAGGCATAAACATTAGGTAAAATTTAATCCCCATTCATGATAAAAATTATTGACAAACCAAGTAAAGGAAAGAATGTCTTAAAATGATAAAGAATATCTAAGCAAAAACTACAGTGAGATTATACATAATGATGGCATTGTGTTTGTTCCCCTAAACTCAGAAATGAGGTGAGAATTTCACCGTTAATACTTATTTACACCATTTACTCTTCATCATTTACTGGAGACCTTAGTGGTAAGGCATTGAATAAAGTAGTAGAAGAGTTTTAAAAGAATAAACAATAATGTCATTGTTGATAATTAATGAGATTATCTATATAGGAAACCCATGTGACTATACAAACAATTTCTTAAAATTAATGGATGTTTTATTACATTTGCTGAAGACAAGACCAATATGTAAAAATCATCTGCTTTGCTATAATACCATCGATAGAAATATAATTTTAAAACAAGATAAAAGTCTATGCTAAATGACAATAAATTAATGAAAGAAATAAAGACATTTATGAGAAAAAATTTCAAACTTTACCATCAGATATAAAAGAAGACCTAAATAATAGAGAGATATACCATGTTCATGAATAGAAAGTCTCAACATTTTAAAATGTCAGTTCTCTCTGGGGCCTGTCCCAGTGGTGCAGCAGTGAATTGCACACGTTCTGCTTTGGCAGCCTGGGGTTCACTGGTTCGGATCATGGGTGTGGACGTGGCACTGCTTGGCAAGCCATGCTGTGGAAGGCATTCCACATATAAGGCAGAGGAAGATGGGCATGGATGTTAGCTCAGGGCCAGTCCTGCTCAGCAAAAAGGGGAGGATTGGCGGCAGATGTTAGCTCAGGGCTAATCTTCCTCAAAAAATAATAAATAAATAAAAATAAAATAAATAAAATGTCAGTTTGCCCCAAATGTATAAATTCAGTCTAATTCCAATAAAAATTCCAACAGAGTTTTCCATGAAATTAGACAAGCTGACTATAAAATGAATATAAATGAGAAAAAGGCCAACATTAGAAGACATTTCTGAAGAAGAATCAGTTGTGGGGACTTTATTATATATCTATTAAGGCTTTTTCTAAAAGTACAATAATTAAAACAACATTATTGGCACAGATAGGGACAAAGAGACCAGTGAAACAGAATAAAAAGTTAAAAAAATTGACCCACACGTTGATGAAAACTTGATATATGATAGAGATGACATTTCAAAGCAATGAGTCTTTTCTCACTATTTTGTGGACTTTTCAATAAATGCTGCTGAGGCAATTGGTGTCTATATAGAAAAATATGAAATTTTATCTCTTCTTCAAACAATTTCTTTGGTTTTAGGAGATACATTTGAAAGGTGTACTTTTATATTTGTAGATCAAAATATATAAGAATATCTTCGTGACTTGATGTAGAGAAGGATTTCTTAATATAAGTAATCCATAAAGAAAAGAATTAATAAATATAAATATGCTTAAAAATGTTTAAACTTCTGGTTATCGAAAGGTACCATAAAAAGAGTGAAAAAATAAGCCACAAACTGGGAGAAGTTTTCTCTAAAATATAGAGCCAGTATAGGACTAGAATCCAGAATGTATCAATGGAAGTCTTACAAATCAATGATTGAAAGACAACCCAATTTAAAATATGGGCAAAATGCATGAACAGGTACTTAACGAAAGATGAAATATGTATAGTAAATAAATATATAAAAGATGCATGATTAGAGAAATGAAAATAAAAATCACAATAAGGTATCATTTTACAGATTGAATAAAAATGTAAAATTTTGACAATGCCCCAGGTAGGCAAGGCTATGAAGTATTGGGGAATCTGACACACTGTTGATGAGAGTGACACTACTGCAACCAATTTGGAAGGGAATAAACGATATTATTTAGTAATGTTAATTCTGTGAATACTTTATAGTCCTATAATTCCTCTTCTAGGTATACACATAGAAAAAGTCTTACTCTTTGCACCAGAGGACATGTTTAAAAATATTCCTAAAAGCCCCTTGTTAATAGCTCACACCTGAATACATCCCAAAGTTCATCAGCAGTAGCAGGTTTAAATAAATTGTGGTTTATTCACACAAAGGAATATTATACAACTGTGAAAATAAATTACATAGACTACACACATAATCCATAACAAAAAGTAACTTTATGAAGAATAATGCAGTATTTTAATAATATTCAATAACAAGCAAATTTAAGATAAACATAAAATTCAGGTTAGTGGTTATATCTGGGGCATAAAGAAGGAGATGGAGAAAGCCAAGCCACAGATGGTGTTACAATGATCCTGATAATGTATTACTTCTTCAGCCAGAATTACATGAGAGTTTGTTATAATATTATGTAATATAAAATTATATATAATATCAATGATTGAGAGGCATAATCTGCGAGAGAAACAAAACGTTTATTTGGGGTCCCCAGAATTGCAACTCAGGAGACACAGACTGAGTAGAAACTCAAATATGCTCTGAAGAGTACAAAGGAGGCAGGGCTTTATAAAGACAAAACCACAAGCTTACAAAGGTGGTGTTGAACAGTTAGTGATTGGTTCTGGCAAGGCGTGAGCTGACTTGACAGTATGTGACTCATCCTTGAGTTGTATCTAGGCAGGTTGTCTCTCCTTGGAAGAGGAAATGTTTCCAGGATGTGGCTTCTGCAGTCAGGCAGAGTTCAAAATTTCAGTTAAGATCTGGTCATGGATGCTGCATAGGCCCCCATTTCCCAAGGTCCCCGGCTCCACTTTAGGTGCCTTTATGTATGTGACCTTCCACATACATACACACACACAATACATACACATGCACACACGAGATATATATGTAAAGTATGCATATATAAAGTACATAAATGTTTTAAAAATCTGTTACTACACATCCAGGCAAGCCTACTTCATCATTCAGAAGTCCTTTGGTTGCAAGGAAAATAAAACATAACCTAAACTGACCTAAGCAGAAAGTGAATATATTGGTTCAGGAAACTGAAATTGCAGGCTGGAAATGATGGTTTAAATGATGTTCTTAAGATTTGATCTCTTTACTGGCTCTTGCTCTCTCCTACTACTGGCTTCATTTTCAGTCTCTTTGTGGTGGAAAGATAACTGGAGTAAGTCCAATTTTATAATCTCTCAGGTTCAATAAGAGATTGAAGGAGGAGTAGCAGCAGAGGAATAACCCCCTTTTTATGATCTCATAAACAAAATCTCTGGGGTTGGTTCAGACTGGACTTGACTCTCTTGGGTTGAGTCATATGACCTTCTCTCCCTGAACCACACACTGTAACCAGAACAGGTAATAGTCTGGCTTGCTAGGCATGTGTTACATGTTCCGT
Organism: Equus caballus; assembly: GCF_041296265.1. Classification (NCBI taxonomy): domain Eukaryota; kingdom Metazoa; phylum Chordata; class Mammalia; order Perissodactyla; family Equidae; genus Equus; species Equus caballus. Next base: position 107,229,651 of record NC_091686.1, read on the forward strand.
ATCAGGCGTCTGTGGTGGTAAATGCCCACCTCCTAAGGGCATGTACCGGGTTTCAGTGTATTGTTTCCCCAAATCCCATTTAAGATGCTGAAACCAGGAAATTGGTAAATGGGATGGAGTAGGAAAAAATATACTCACCATATACCTACAAAATCCTATTTAAATTCAAATGAACTGTAGTTCAAATAGAACCTAATTACCATTCATTAATTAATTTATGGAAAGCGCATGGTTATAGTGGTTAAGAATTTGAGTTTTTTAATCAGACAGAACTGGTTCAAGTCCCAGCTTTTCTGCATGCTACCTGTGTAACCTTGTGGTTTTCTACAACACAGAAATTATATTTCTACCTCACTAAAATGTTGTGAGGATCAAGTAATATATGCAAATTGAGTTCCTACAAGATGGCAAAGATGCAATAAATGTAAGCTATCTTCATCATTATTGGCATCATCATCGTAAACATCATTTTCATCATCATCATCATCACTATTATCGTTAACTGAATATTCACTAGGAATATGTTTCTTTAGGAAATAATTTTCAGTTTCTTTTAGGAGCTTAAAAAGAAGAAAATCTTTCTCTGTGTCTCATGTCTTTTCTTCTCTTTTTTACATTTTTCTATTATGGTACTTTTCAGAGTGTACTATAGTTGTATTTACACGTTTCTTCTCTCACCAGATTGAGATCTTCTTGTAGATAATATTTAATTCATCACTATATACCCAGTATAGTTCCTTGCACACAATGGGGAGGAAGAGGGATTATGGCACAAAAAGGAATCCATATTGATTAGGAGTTTACTATGTGTAAAACACTATGGGATGTATATTGTATACATCATACTACGTCTTCTTTATAAAAACTCCATTATGTTGCCAATATTATTCTCATTTTTAAATATAAAAATATTAAGTCGTATTATCTGGCTAACACAAAACATCTCATAAATTCCAGAGCCACGATTAGAATTCCAATCTGTTTGAATCCTAAAACTATTCATTTTCCCTCTACATTAGCATTTCTACAACTTCAGGACAAGGTCTTTGGAATTCTTAAGGAAAATTTTTCTATTTTCTAAGTCCACATGATCTCCTGTGAATTTTTTTTGCTTGAGTTTCAATGATGATATTAAAAGTAAATATAAACATATTCTTGATGATCGCCTTATAACTTGGTGCTGATATAATGTTTGAAAAGCTCACATTTGAGTTTGTTTTCAACACCATTGGTATCAGGGGAACAACTAAAGTGACAGCCTTTAACTTTTATCACCTTGTTTCACAAACTGGCATATGCAGACCCCTGAGGATGACTACACTCTACTTGATAAATGTTGCTTGAATAAGCAAATGATTAAGTTCTCCTCAGAGAATGGATCTCCCTATGGCAGAATTTGGGACTTGCGCTTCCCCCAGTCCCTTCATACTTATCATTCAATAACAATAGGGAGTCCTTGGTTTCATTTCAAGTTCTACATTCTATGGCCTTGAGAAGGCAAGGGCTGGGCAAGAGACGGAGAAGGACCTGGGAGACTGAATGCCAGATGGGACCAAAGACACCATGAACTAACCCATGAAGGGGAGGCCCTGTGCAAGCCTGAGTTTGGGCACCTTTAGTCAATGTAATCTTTATAGACACATATCAATCTCTCTGTCCCATTCCTGCTACCTTAAGAAGAGAATAATCCTTTAAAAGCTACAGGAATTGAGCAGCCCCATTCTCTTCCATCGCCCTTTCTTCCTGGTTTCATTGTCCCTGGTGAAAAGAAAGGAATTCTGAAGTTTTCCAAGAAATGATCCTGCTGTAATACATAAATGCATGTGCAGCCACATGCATTTAGTCCTATAACTCTTCACACTGTATGTCAGTATTTTTTCTTTCTCTTATTCCCTCCTCCTCCGGAGAGAGGAAACTGCTAACTTTGATTAGTGAGAAGTTAACGTTCATAAGACTACATTTTTACTAGTGGGTGTGAGCACTGTGCAGCGGATCACTGCTCATACTCGGCACAGGATCTCGCTCTCTTAGAACAGCTGACATGTATGGGAAGTGAGCTTTCCTGCTCTGTTCTCTGTTCCCATGAGATAAGTGCCCTGAAGGAGACCTGCCATTTCTCCTCTCTTTCTCTCACTCTCTGGTAACCATGTGTGAGGCAAGACTAAAATTCTTTTGGCAGGCTGGCTCTGTATCACTGGAGTCTGTTTTGCTGACCCAGCTCTCCCCGAAGGCCTTATTCTGAAATGAAAATAAAAAGTTTTCATTAGGCTTGGTTCTAAGCTACTCTCTCTAACATACTTTATGAGGAGTCCTCTAGTAAGTATGAGGACAATTGGAAACCTAGTAGGCCATTAGCCGAGCTAACATCTTATCACATTCAGTTAGTGATCCTTGTGTCTCTTCTCTATTTTTGTGACATGGAGGGAAGGAAGAATGATGAGTCTTAAGCCCTGTAATCTCCAAAATCAGATTTTAAGGGATTCTTCCTAGGTCGTGCTCTATCTTTTCTTATTTAGATACTATAGAGAGGTAAAGATACAAATGCATGATATTCTTCTGGTGGACGAAAGTGGCCTGGAACCTTTGTGCAAGAGCCCATGAAGACCAAAGTTTACCTAAAAATATAAACTGCACTGAGACTAAGGGGAAGATGTTGGAACAGAAGGAACAACATTGATTAGTTGGAGAAAATTTCCCTTCCCCATCTACTTTGTTACCCCCTCTGATTAATTCCTAGGAACTATTTATACATGAGGGTCATATAGAAAGTTAGCAAAACATTGATTGACAATGTGTTTGTCACCAAGAGCATAACAACAGCCACAGTAACATAAATTGAAATTTTATTCCATAAATTGAATAACCTAACCTGTTGAACCCAGAACCCACTAGACTGAATACCAGCATTATCACTGCTTTGAGAAAATCTAGCATTTTCAATTATATTTTGACTATCCACTTGTAATATCACTATGTGGAAACAAATTCAGATAAGAAGATATTCTCTAAGTTGACCAAAATACATATAATTGTTTTAAGAACTAGGAAATTATTCATACAAAATTAATGTGGCCATTGAAGTGGTCCTCTAGAGAACGGAATTTTGGGAGTTTGATGAAAATGATCCAACACCTAAATCCAATGAAGTGACACTTTACACTAATAAATGCAAAAGTTATATTTTGGGTAAACATTACTAGACATGGTCATCAAGCTGAGGATATTCAGTGAATGTAGTTTCTCAAATACCCCCAATCCCAGATAGGAAAGAAGGAATGAGGAAGGGATGAAGGGAAGAAGCAAGGAAGAAAGGGAAGAAGAAAGGAAGGAGGGAGAGAGGGTAAGAGGCCTGTTATGGTTTATTCAAGATGTAATTGTTTCAGTTCCCCGAAGGAGATGAAATTGGAGCTGGATAGATAGATATGCATATCTAACATCCGAGCAGCAGATTTTGGACACTGACAGTTTGAAGTTCCAATTATAGCTTTCCCTGATACCAGCTGAATATCCTTAGGACTTAGCTTCCTCATCTTTAAAATGAGCTTTATCTTATCTATTATATAAGATGGTTTCTAGGATTAAATGAAATGATAAAGTGCCTGTTGCATAATAGACATATAACAAAGTTTATTTTCCTCCTCTTTAACCTTGCTCTCCTTAAATATTCTACGAGACCACAAAATCCTTAAAGAGTGGACTTGCAAACTAAATTTTGTGATTTGCACAAAGTGGTTGTTCAAGAAATATTTATCAAGTGTATTAATGTCTAGCCTAAGCCTAAGATGATCTTACTAATCTAAGATACTTTGGGCATGGGGATGTTTTTCCAAGTGGTAAAGTTGACCGGTTGTAGAAATCTAGTTGTAGAGGAACTAAAGAGCCTCCTAAGAGAAAATAGAGCAAAGACCCTCACGTGGGGCATGTACAAGGTTATGAGATAAACTTGGTATAGAATCCTGGGGCATCATTTTATTTGAATTTTTTGGGGGGGATGGTCACGTCTTACTCTCCCAGAGGAAAACTATGCTTCTCTAATGAAGGGATATTTGGGTGGAAACCTTTAAGAAATGATGATCTGAGTCAGATATCATATACTAGATACTTAGGAACCAAATTGAGATATGCATAGTGCTTGGCCAGGACTTTATTAATAGTTTCAAATTAGTTGCTAAGATTAAAAAATCAGAAGAGTCCACATAAAAGTCTGGATTTGGGCTTTCCCAGATTAATTAGATCTCATTATATTTGGCCCATATCCTAGCGTGACAACAATTGGCTCAAGCTGAATGATAACTCCCTTTAAATAGAGAATGTGATCTTTTTTCTTTTCTAGAGTCCCCTCCCAGCCTGATTCACTAATTTATCCACTCTCGTAGTCTTTATTGCTCATGCAACTCTTAGCCCATGGAAAGAGAGTCTAATAAACAAGCTTTGCTCAGTTAGGATGCATTTATAGGAAAATGAGGTGTGACGCATGGATTTTTCTTGAATGTGTCTCTTGGTTCATCTTATCATGCTCCTATCAGAGACTCAAGGAGAGGCAGGGACTGGAACTATACACTAAATGAGTTGGGATCAATTCTGAATGCTCCTGGGGGCACAAAGAGCTCTCAATGGATAGCCATGGATCAGCGTACCTGTGATCAAAGGGGAGAGGAAGTTAGTTCCCTATTGCTGCCTGGAACACAGCTTCTGCTTAGGAGGTTTCCACAAGTTGTCCCACAAATTTGTAAAGGTGCCTGAGCAGTGCACTTCAGGAGATGACATAACAGGAAGAAACAATGGCCAGAAAATGTGAAGATGACTAAGAAAGGATGCCAGACCTAGCTTTGAGAAAGAAACAGTAGAAACCAAGAGACAGCACCTGTTTTAAAAAACACATAAGATCATCTTCCAACTCTACCAAATAAAAATCTCTGAAATGTGACAGTGATGGAGCTAGCTGCAGGAGATACAGCCTCTGTTTAAGCTCATGAGAGTGACAGCTAAGGAAATGCAGGATACAAAGAAATGAATGGTAATTTGCAGGCAAGCTACTAGAGTCTAATATTATTTTTGGACCTCTCTGCACCATTACTTTTAAATAAAATGGAGAGGAATGAGTGCTAATACAAGTGTAGAATTACACTACAAGTTCTATTTGTATGTAGCCCTGCCACTCAGGCAAAAAAGGTAATAATGACTTGGAGATCAGATTGGCTCACTGGAGCACAGAAGTAGCAAAGAAAAGCGCTAAATGATTTACACAGAAGAAAGAAAAAGAAGGCGAGATTGGCCTTTTTACATTCAGCCACATTTCCTTCACTTAGTCTTACTAGCAGCTATTAAAAAATTCTTTTCACCAAAATATTTAATTCATGAATTAATTCATGAGGGATAAATGAAGACATTTTTAATTTCTTGTGAAACTGAGAATGTGAATTATTACTTCTCATTTCTTAGGATATTCATCAAAATTACTTTGAAGAAGGCTTCCATATTTCAAATGTTCTGTGATCTCCACTCTACCTTCCAGTCCTCAGCAGTCCATGGACCCAGCCACCACAAATATCCAGAGGGCATCCCTCATCACGAGGTACGTGTGAGGCTGTGTGAGCATTTGTTGTACATGTGCTTATTTCAACATCAAAGATATTTTACTGACTCATCCTCAGAGTCTTTAAAGCATTTCAATTAGTTTTATAGAATCCACAATTCTCTTTTTACACTCACATATGATCGGTTTAACTATTTAGTTAACTCACATAATTACACTAAAAAGCACAACTGGAGCAAAAAACATTTAGGATCAAACACAATTGGTTCTTCATAAGCCAATACTTTAACTGGGTAAGAGCAGTTGTAAGCATTCAGTGTGCTGAGGGCAGTAGTTGGTATGTTTTAGAGAGGGGTTGGTTAATGTGGCAAGTTGATCAGGTTGAGACAGGTTTGAGGTTACTAGCCTTACATATAGATAGAATAAAATGCTATGTGGTGATACAACAGCAGTTAGACTTCCTTGTTCTCTATAATCTAATAATACCCAGTGGCTAGAAGTACCTATATGCAGTAGCATCCTAATTAGTATTTGTTAAATGAATAGATGATATACATATGCATTTTCATGAGAATATAAAATCTAGGTGTCTTTACTAAACATCCATCTTTGTTTTGCCGCTAAAATATTTATGTTGTTTTATAAATGGCATTCCTAATTGCAAAATGCTGGAGTTACTGACAATGTTCTAAATTCAAATTATCCAACACCTGATTGATAAATTTTTTTCTAAACGCTATTTTATCCCAAACTCAAATATTCTTTTTCTCAGGGTTATTGTCAAGTGTGTCATCCGCCATGCTGTTGTTGCTACTGGCTGGTGTTTAAATCATAGTTCATCCTTTTCAAAAACATGCGAGAGTAGGGCTTATGAAAGAGGACAGGGAAAGTGTCTAGCATTTTACTGCTCTACACTCTGCATTCAGCAGCTTGCTGTGGCAAAAAAAAGAAAAAATCTATTGAATGACTGAATGAACAAATGAACTGTTCTATGATCTCAGTTCTAAAGTACAGGTTTCTGAAATATACTCCTCAATGTCATATTGGCAACACCAGCTAGTGGAACAAGAACCTATATTTCCTATTTAGGGAAAAAGGAAAAAAAAGAGACCCTTGATTTTAAAAAAAATTCATACAACTCTACGATGGAATAGAGCAATTTGAAAGTGGTTGCCATGGTTCTGAGTTGTAAGCAAGACTATCAAGTGGTTTCATGAGAATATGATGTAGACAGTGTAATGACCTGGTGTGAAAGTCATGGAGCTGTGATAGCAAAAGGCCTTAGCTGCTCTCCGAATTAGCATATCTGGCCTCTTGACACCCAAACTCCTAAGGCAGCTCTAGAAACAAATCAGTCTGGTGTTAGGTGCCAATGTGTTTGACTTGCGAGGAGATTAGGAACCTCCCTTCTGCCCTCCACCCACATTTCTCACATCCAACCCATCTGGTCTCATCAGCTGGGTGAGCACTTGGCCACATGGCCAAGGTGCCGATTCATCACTTCCAGCACTGGCAGCACTGGGATCCCTCTTCTGGCCAGGAACTGGCGTAACGAGCACTCACGACTAATGATCTGCATGCAGATTGAACGTTATCCTGGGCAAATCAACTTCACAATATGAAATCTTTGGGACCCACATTGAATGAATAAGATCTTTGCTATCCTAACCAAGATCTCTGTTTTAGCTGGAGGGGAAATTGAAACCAATGGAAATTTTTAAAGCAAAATGAGTGAGTCAGTAAGTTTATAGAAAGAAAAAGAAGAGTTGTGCTCTGCTTTAAATAAGGCTGAGAAATAATGCAGTCCATGTCTGGCATGGAACAGGTAGAAGTTTATCATAGCAACTTTAGAAAATCACTTCTCTACAGCGTGTTTTCATTACTTAATATGAATTAGAGTGAACTTGTAAATGATTAGGGACGTCCATTTTCACAAATTAATAGAAAACATATCTCCATATGAAATAAAACCTTTAAAATTAAGTAGTAACATTAATTTCAATTGCTCTAGGCATCCACACTCCTCCATGATTCTAACACTGATGACAGCAACCACCCCTCACTAAGTTTTTAAACTGTGCCAGGCACCCTGCTGAGCCCCTTCTATACATTGTCTTTTAGTCCTGCTAACATTCCCCAACTAACATAGACGTTATTCTCATTATGCTGATGAGGAAACTGAGGCTCAGAGAGGTGACAAACTTGCCCAAGTGATACAGCTAATGAGTAGCAGAACCAGTGATGAAACTCAGCTCTGTTTGACATGACACCAAAGCATATGTTTTTCCTTTACACTCTGCTGTTTCAGCATAGATGCTCTCCAAGAATTCATTGCAGGCATTTGTGTAATATTCTGAAACATGCTGGGCATAGATGAAAGAGGAGCAAGTGCCACAAAAATGTGGGGACAGTATAAGATGATTTGACTTTTAAGGCAGCTGTGCTGTGCTACAGAAAGCTTTTCAATTCATACTTGTTAGTATTTCCCTGTAATAGCTTCCATAACAGTCCTCTATTGAGCAGGCAGATGAAAAGGGCCCCTTTTGGTGTATGTGGAATAAAATAAAATGCCTTGGAGTTGAATTGATATAGCACAGAAGAGACGTGATGCAGTATTAAACACTGGACTTGGTGATTAAACACAATGAGCCCTTTTTTTCCCTCTGCCTTTATAAACTAGTAAGCAGACTGGTAACTTGATAAACTGGAAACCCCCACTCACCATCCTCTCTCTTTTAAAGCAGGAAAAAAGAAGGAAAACAAACAGTCTTTATAAATAAATTAAAATTCTAACTAAAAAGCTAATTATAAGTGTATTTGTTTTGTTGGAGGTAAGGCACATCTATTATCATAAAGATAATTAACTCAGTCTGACAGATCTAATAAAAGGACAAGTTTAGCACTGGCTTAGCCGGAAGCCGAAGGCAAGCAATTTTTATAATTGCTAGTTATTGTAACTGGGCTCAGAGAAAATGGTCTGTGATATTTAAACAGTAATGTTAATTTGCATTTAGACCTGTCCTTTTTTCCCATGAAAGAATAAGTAAAAGACTGGATTAAGTACAAGAAACCTCAATAACTAAAATATTTTTAAATATATAAAAGCACTCAGAATGAAAGCCTCTTCATCTATAAACTCAAGAATTTCTCTGAACAGATAATGAATGTCCTTACAAGGTAAGTGTTTTAACAATCACCAAACAATTGAATGACTTAACCCAACTTTCCAATGCATAAGAGGAATATCCAATCTACAATGACGGGTAAAACCATTATGTTGTGACAATGTTTTGTTCTCCCCTTTGTAGATATTCATGGTTGTGTCTCCCATTGCTAGCTTTTGAATTTGAGGGATTAAAATGTAACAATTAAATAAAAGCATTGCAAATAAGCAAGCAAAAATACTGACTTCCTTACCAATTACTCCCAGTGTTAGGAAGATGAGGAAATAAAGGGACAAGTAGAATGCAAAGGAGATGAATGATTGCCATTGTTCCCTGGCAGCTGCCATTCACTAAAGCTTGTCTCAACATTGCACACCAGACTCCTTCCCAGAGCAAAACAAATCCACCTTTTTAAGAGTGGAAGTTACTCTTTAACTGCTTTTATAATAAAGGCTGTAGAAATAAGTAATAACCAGTGTCAGAAAATAAGTTCATAATACACTAAGAAAAGCAGTTTAAGGTAAAATACCCGTTCGTCAAGCACACATTTTATTATGTTCTACAAATATGATGATAGAATCAGCCATTGCATCTGGAAATATGTTGTGTAATTTCCCCATATAATGCCCTGTCCATGGTCCTGTTACCAAGGTGAATATTTAACCCATCAACCTAAGTAATGGCTATACCAACACTTGTAAAAATGTGCGACAAAGTATACAGCAAACGGTCTTTTTCCCTGCGTTCTCCAGGGAAGAGTGGCTTCTAGTTTACTTTTTCACATTCTCTTTGGATTTTCTTCATTTTAAGACTTTTTTTTCAGTTTTCTGAGATATTATAATTGAGAAAGCAAGTTTGACATCATCTCTTGTTTTTAACCTTTGCACTAAGGAACTCTCTCTTTGATGAGGAAAAAAGTAAAAAGGCAATCCTGTGAAAACATCACCTCTGTTCCAACATTGGCAAAGCAGCATTCTTCTTCTCTCGTCTCCATTTCCATTTATTTCTCCACTGGTTCCCACCTCTAACCCTTATTGCTCTGGCTTCATTGATTTACTATATCATATTCTTATTACACGCCTTCATGATGCGCTTTCAACTAAACTCATTAATGCAAAAATTTGGAGATAGATGCTCAATAAAAGAAAAAGAGAGGAAAAAGAAAGAAAGAATGAGAAAAAGTTTCTCCTCTCAATGTTCTGAGGTCTACAGTTTGAAACCAACATAGAATTAGGCATTCATAATACAACGTGAGAAGTGCAACTAGTGGTAAGTACAGGGAGCTATGGCGAAAAGGAGACATCTAAATCAAATTTATGAACAGAATGTTGATCTAGAAAGCAGCCTAAAAGATGGAGGAAGCCAAGCTACTTCCTGGAGGATGAGTAGAGGGAAGGGGAAAGACATGCTAGATAGACTTGCAAAGTCAATGAGGCCAGAGAGAATAAAATTACTAACAGAAACCTTGCTAATGTCTATTTATTCTTCAAGATTTAGCCCTGTCCAACTCTATCTGACTCATGTTAAGATTACACAGGTAATCGGAAGCATTGTATGCATCTGTATGCTTCTATGCTTTTTCCTTTTGATTCTGAGTTCTTAAAAATCAAGGGTCATATCCATTACTCCAGTTGCAGAACAAAAACCTAGAAACGTCAACAAGTTGTTGAATGTCTGGTACTGAGATATCAGGGAAATAGAAATTTAAAATATTAAAACATTCCATAGCACAGATAGAGTACTTCTTCAGGCAACTAATTCTTATTCTCATCAGCCTCCACACTGCCCCAGTGTGGTAGATTTGAAACATCAGAAATGAAGCCTCAAGTTTTTATGGTAGTAAGGTTATAGGTCTTCAAATTTATGGGTTTTCAAATAATTTCCCTTTATCCAGATGTCTGTGAAGTAGACAAACTGGAATTGATTCTATATTTTTTCAAGGTCCCATTCCAGGTCGTTGCTGGGAATGTACCAGTGGCAATGAAGCTTGAAAGATGGGGAAAAAACTGACAGAATAGGTGTCTCCAACCTTTCTCCACATATGGGTGGGCAGAGCACATGCTTCATTTCTTATGACTGCCAGGGGTCACTGTGTAAAGGCAGGGTTCATCTGCCTGAAATTGAAACCAAATTGACTATTATTTATATAGTTCCAAGTAGGAGTCCATAGCTTTATGTGGTAGGGGAAAGTTGCTCAGAGATGAGGGGTGGAAATTCAGCACAAAGAGTCTGCAACCTAGTCTTGCAAGTACAGCAAAATAAAGAACAAATGGAATAAGGTGACACAGAGTAGGTAGGAGGTCACAGTAAGTAGAACAATTCACCGAAGAGGTGTGGCCCAGTTCCTTCATTTTTGAAAATGTGAAGACCACATTGTTGGTGTAATAGATTGTCAGATTGCTTCAGGACAAGGTGTGGCACTTGGAGAAGGCTCTGTCTCATTACCTGAGAGTGGAAAGATCAGTGAAGAGGAAGGTTGGAAGATGGACGGCTCAGATAGGTAGGAAGAGAGCAGGGAGAAATTGCATACAGGTCCTGACTTTGAAAGACTGGCGGGCATGGTGTTTAGTGTATTATAGAAAGGTATTGCTATAAAGATAACCATTAGGACAAAGGAAAAAAAGACTATGCTTTTTTCCCATTTTTTGTCGTTGAAGGCAGAGTGTAAATGATTGAATAAAACCTTAATCACTGAATCAGGAAAAAACAATGTAAGACTTAAAATGAATATGTTTTCTTATAATTTCCTCATAGAAACTCAATTGTGCACCTATTGGTTAGAAGAAGGAATCTGGAAGAGCACAGACCTCCCTGAAATTTTCTTGAAGCTGTTTCATCTTCATTTTCACTGCAGTCTAATTGGTGAGACGCTTGGGAAAGGGGTTTGATTGTTTTAACTGTGATTCATAGTGGAATCAGTCACAAGAGGTGGGGCCACACTACCTGCTTTAAGTGTTATACAAAGGCTGTGCGTTTTTATTATTATCCATAATTTCTCACACAACAGGCCTGTTACACAAAGCTACTCAGAATTACTGTGCAATTCCTCCTCAGCTTTTAATGCAGGTCAACTTGTGGGTCTTAAAAGATTGACTACGGCCCCTTAAAAACATTCTGTAAGTTGTGGTGCGTAATTAATCACAGCAACAGACGCAAATATGTTGTTTCTTTGCTGAGAAGAGCATGTTTCCTTTGCTTATGAATTGATCCCTTATACATTCCTCATGGGAATATATTTTTCCTTTCTAATGCAAACTGGCTTTCAACTACAGATGCGCTAACCTATCTGTAGGAAGTTCCAGGGCTCAGTGAGTTGTGGGAAACCGAGGTATGCATCTGCTTTCGATGGAAAACTGAAAGAAGGGACAATTAATTAAGTCATCCTGCAGTTATTTTTCAAAACCGTAATATAAGCAGTGATAGGAAAATCCTCAAGGCCTTGCAGTTTGGATTTGGTTTGGATAAGCACCTGAACTTTTGCAAATTGGGTTGATTTGAAGAAAAATAAAAATATCATGTTTTGCATTAAGGAATGTAAACACTATGCTTCTCCTACAGGGCTTATCATGTTGAGCCTTCAGTTTGAGGTGTGCCTGTGATGATGTGAATCTTTTTCCGTCTTTCTGGGTGTGTGATCCCCCCTATATGATTGCAAGGGTCTTTAGAAAGATACTGTGTCATGTACCACTGCACGTGTTGCTCAGTGCTTAGCCCGATACTTGCCATTGCATGTGAGTCATCCATACCTTACATCTTCAATGAAATATTCATTTATTTTCTCACTTGTTACCAAACACTAATTGAGCATCTACTACATGTCATTCCTATACTCAGAGATCTCAAAATTAGTAGAGACCCACAATCATTGTTTAGAGATAAATAAATGCTACTTTCCAATGACAGTCTTCTGGTTTTATAAACCAATACACTTTTGAGAGGAACATTCCCATAAATACATTATCTGCACTATGCCGCAAATCCTTTTGAAAGTAGGCAGGATATAAATATAAAACAAAGGAGACTGTTAGTAGAATTATCTATGAAATATTCAATTCAACTGAAATATATTGAGCATCCACAAAATGCCAAGATCAAAGCTAAGTTTGTTGGTAGCATACCTACTAGAGACTATGAAGAAAGTAGCAGAAAGAGCCTTCAAATATGCCTATTTAATTATGTCCATTAACCAGGTTAGAAACATTTAGTGAAGTCCAGCTCCTCAACATAGCAAGTTGTGTTGCATAAGAAATTAAAGAAAGCCGATTTAAGTGGAGTACTCTATTTTTATTCTCAGAAATGTAAGGTGTTTTGGAAAGGAATGCATTATATTATACAAGAACAAGGGCTCTTGAGACTTGCTAGTTTCAAATCCCGACTGTGGCACGTGTTGGGACTTTGGGCAAGTTATTTTTCTTCCTCAGACCTCATTTTCTCCATCTGCAGAAAGAAGCTGGAAAATACTAGGATGTGCTAAAAAAAAAAAAAAAAAAAAAAAATAGAGGTTGTCTGTGTTACTATTATTATGAGAAGATTAGTATTCTTCATGGTCTTATAGTACAAAATCACAAAGTATTCCCACTCTTAGCATGTGCTGTGTTAAGAACGTGCTATAAAGTTCAGGGATGCTACAGGGCAAAGGGTCACATTAAGACCCAAGTGAGTTGTCAGATTGAGTCTGCCTACCCCATGTGAATCACTCTCTATGGTTTTTGTTAAATCAAACTTAAAAGAAGGACTCCTAGCTTCTGTGGGAGTGTCTCCAACATGTGCCACCAAACCATGATCAAAGGCAGATATTCCACAGAAGGGACATTTGAAAAATAGAGGTCTCAAAATGTCCTTAAGCAAGCAATCGTGACTCTTCATGGGACCTTAAAAGTTATCTATTTCTTCTCATACTTCAGACTCTTTTATTTCTCCAGTCTCAGAAGGTAATGGTAAGAGAGTTGATGAGAGAAGGAAGAAGAGAAGAGACGAGAGAGTGAAGAGGTCTTACTCTTACAAAAGTGATTATTTTTTATTATGAAAATAGTATATGCTCATTATAACTTGCGAAACAATGCAAAGATGTATAAATAGAATAAATGTAATAACCACCACCATCACCTTCCCACACACTAGTCATGTCTTTCTTATTTCCTGAGGTGGGCATTGTTATCAGCCTGAAGTGTATTCTTCCACTTCTTTCTCTACATTCATACAAAAGTATCTACACACATTTATGTCTAAGGATGTTTACTGTCATTGATTATAATTACAAACATGGGGATCATATTTTATATATATACACATAGCCTGCCCTGGTGGTCTAGTGGTTAAGATTTGGTGTTCTCACCATGGAGTCTGGGTTGATTTAGTGGTCAGGGAACCATACCACTCATCTGTTGGTTGTCATACTGTGGCAGTTGCATGTTGTTGTGATGCTGAAAGCTCTGCCACTAGTATTTTGAATATTAGGAGGCTCACCCGTGGTGGATAGGTTTCAGCGAAGCTTCTAGACAAGGGACACTAGGAAGAAGAAACTGAGCACCCACCTCCAAAAAAATTGGCCATGAAAACCCTGTGAGTAGCAGCAGAGCATTGTCTGATACATGCCGGAAAGTGAGAGGATGGTACAAAAAGACCAGGGAGTGTTCTGTTCTGCTGTACACAGGGTCGTTAGGAGTCAGAATTGACTCAATGGCACTAACAACAAATATGCATGTATTTGAATATAAAACATTGAAACTTTCTTTTCTCTCTTAAAACTCTTGTTGATGTCTGCCCACGTCAGAAAGTATAGAATGGATCTAACTCATAATAAGTGCAGAATATTTCATGGTATAGATTTACTGCAAGTGATTTGAACACCTCTTTATTGATAAATTTTTAGGTTTTCATATTGCTACGGTGTAAAGTCCTCAAAAGAGATTCCTTAAAAAGAGTAGGTATCTTTTTAATTGTAAAAGATAATGATTATCTACCCCCAAAATCTGTAATAAGTCATGCTCTAGCCAGAAAAGTCTAAGACGGTGTGTTTGCCGATATCTTCATGAGTACTGGATATTATTGCTCTTATTAACTATGGCCAACCCAGTGGGTGAAATGTAGCATCACACTCTTAATTTAATTTGCATTGTTCTGACTGCATTGTTTCAAAAGTTTCTTTCACCATTTGTATATGATCTTTAAAAAATTTACCTAATCAGATTCCCTGCATATTTTAAAGAATTTTTTAAGAGATAATTTTAGACTTACAGAAGAGTTGCAAGAATACTACAGACAATTGCTATATACCCTTCACTCAGCTTCTGCTAACATCTTACATAAGCACTGAACAATTCTCAAAACTAACCTTGGTACAATACTAGTAGTTATATCACAGACTCTATCTGTACTTCGCCAGTTTTTGCACTAATTATTTTTTTCTATTCAAGGATCGATGCAGTATCCCACCTTGCATTTAGTTGTTACGTTCTTAGTCTCCTCTAGTCTGTGACGGTTCCAAAGTCTTTCCACAACCTTGACACCTTGAAGACTATGGTCATTCATTTTGTAAAACATCCCTCAATTTTGTCGTTGTGATATTTTCTCATGATTCAACTGAGGTTTTGTATTTGGGGGAAGAATATGGAAGCAGTGATGTGTTCTTCTCAGTGCATCATCAGAGGGCACGTAGTGTTGATATGTATTATGAGCAATGTTAACATTGTTTATTTGGTCAGGTAGTAATTGCCAGAATTTCTAATGTAAAGTTACTATTTTTTACTTTGTAAGCACTAAATATTTTGAGGTGGATAACTGGAGACAATGCAAATATACTGTTTTTGCTACTAATTTTAGGAGCCATTGGGAAATAATGACTGGCAATTACTACTGTTGTGTTCTAATGGTGATTTTCTATTTCTGTCAATCCTTCAACATTTACTAATGTTTTGATTGTGTAAGGAAGAGTTGTTCCTTCTCCCCCATTTATTTATTTATTTATTTCAACATAGAATCCTGTATAATTATTTTATCCTTTTGATTTTAATCCAATACTATCATTATTTACTTTGTTGATCAAATTGTTCCAACTTTGGACATGCAAAACTTTTTTGGGTTCCTCCTGGACCCTTTTGACACATCCATATATGTTTAAGCACTCCAAGATACACTTGGCATATCTTGTATTTTTTATATCCTATCCCCGTAATCCATCAGTTTCCTGAGAATTCTCTTTTGGGTTTTTTATTTTAATTGTAGAATGGTATTTAGAAACCAATATCTGAGCAGTAGGTGTGCTCAGTGTTACTCAGTATGTCATCAATTTTAGCTCTTTTTAGTAGATAGAGCTAGAAAATATATTCATATATACTACCTCAGGCACACACACACATCAACATTTATTTCTGTCTGTGTCTATATTTACAAAACAACCCAAATGTATCCATAGCGATTCAGTTGATTCCAACCCTGCACTACACAGCTCATTCTAACCTTCCTCATTTTCTGAATTGTACCTTATTCCTCCAACTGTGAGAAACATATTTCTCATTATCTATAATATATTTGCTCATTCGTTCAATTCCAATATACAAATGAAGTACTTTCAGACAGGCTTACCTGTACCCTTGTGAGAAACAATTTGCAAACTGAAGTATGATGCTTGCATACAATTATTTTTGTCTTTAGCTCTATCGCATCCAGTCAAAACATTATTACCAACATCTTAGATCAGCTTTTTCTCCCCAATCCCTTCAGTGTGATGATGCGATTCATATGTAGTATAATTAGATCTGTTTTTTTCCATTTGCCATCTTTCCTCTACATCTTAGTTGACTTTTAAAAATTTATATAGAGTAAAATTCATTCTTGGCTGGTACAGTTTTATGGGTTTTGACAAATTCATAAAGGCATGTATACAATACCACGTCTCCATAAAGAACAGTTTTATCATCTCCCAAATTCCCTCACTATGACCTTTCTAGTCAACCCCTCCACCACTGGAAGCCCCAAATTACAAGCGAAGAACTTCCGACCTTTTCTACAAAACAAAGAGACATACAATTACAACAGTTGTTGTATCCATTGCTAATTGTATTATTTACCCCTGAAATAATTCATAGACCCACTTGAATAAATATTCTGTTAAATAAAAACTAAATTGTGAATTTAAATTCCAATAACTTGTATATAAGGTGAAAATGCAGAGAAAGAAGAGAAGAAACTGGTTTATTATATATAAATAAACACACACATATAGCAAAGAGAAAATATACTCAGTTATCACAATTCCTTCTTTTAATAATTGTTCACAAGGCTCTAGTTGATACCTATGGCATCTTCCTCTGGTCTCAATTCTGCATTTCCATTGCCCTCAGCTAGAAACAATTTCTTAGGGTATTTTACCTGGTGAAATGTATTTCATTCCTGAAAAGTCAGAGGCCTCAATCATCATTTTTATTTTTTTGGTTGCTGTACTTTTCCATTAATTGATATTATTGGACATGAAAATATTAAGTGGTATACCAGAGAATAACCTTGATTTCCGACATAGTTCTCTTATATCCCATAGTTTATTAGCACCCTGATTTCCTGTTAATCAGAATCTATCATTCCAGACAGTACAGCAAATTGTATTATTGTTTTTTGCCTATTTTTTCAGTGGCAAAAGAAGCTAAAAATGGTTATCCCATTTCACAAAATATCCATAAAATTGGTAAACCTCTAGCCAGGTTAACTAAGAAAAGAAGAGAGAGTACACTAATCACTAATATCAGAAATAAATGATGTTCCATCACTACTGATCCTGTGTACAATAAAAAGATAATAAAGGAATATGAACAATTCTGTGCCCACAAATTTGATATCTGGAAAAGACTGAGTCTTCTTAGCCATGCACACGGAATACCTCTTCACTTATTTACATCTTCTTTGATTTCTTTCAAAAGAAATTTGTAGTTTTCCTCATAAAAATCTTGTATGTATTATATTAGGTTTATACCTAAGCATTTCATTTTATTGGTGCTAATGTAAATGATTTTGCGTTTTTAATTTCAAATTCTAATTGTTCATTGCTGGTATATAAGAAAGCAGTTGACTTTTATATTTTAATCTTGCATCCTACAATCTTACTATAATTGTTTATTGGTTCGAGGAGTTTGTTGTTGTTGATTCTTTGAGGTTATCTACACAGAAAATCACGTCTTCTATGAACAAAGAGAGTTATATTTCTCCCTTCCGCATCTGTATACTTTTTGTCTTATTGCATTCGCTAGGCATTCTTTACAATGAATAGGAATGGTGAGAGAGAATATCCTCGCATAGTTGCTCTTAGTGGGAAAGCATCTATTTTCTCACCATTAAGTATGATGTTGGCTGTAGGTTTTTGTAGACTTTTTTTTTTTTATCAAGTTGAAGATAAAAGTTTGCTAAAAGTTTTTGTCTTAAACAGGTTTGGGTCTTGTCAAACACTCATTTGTGATGGATTGCTTACAATAATTGATTTTCAAATGTTGAACCAGCCTTGTATACCTAGAATAAATCCCTCTTGGTTGTAATGTATAATTATTTTTATATATTGTTGGAATCAATTTGATAATATTTTAGGAGTATTTTGAATCTGTGTTCATTAGAAATATTGGTCTGTCATTTTCCTTTCTTGTTCTGTCTTTGTTTTTAGTTGTAGGGTAATGCTGTTTCATAGAATGAGTTAGGAAGTAATCCTCTGCTTCAATTTTCTGGAATAGATTATAGAGAACTTGTATAATTTCTTTCTAAAATGCTTGGTTGAGTTCATCAATGAACCTATCTTGTCTTATGCTTTCTGTTTTGGAAGGTTTTTAATTATTGATTCAATACCTAATAAATATAAGCCTATTTAGATGGTTTATTACTTCTTGTGTGAGTTTTGGTGGATTCTATTTTTCAAGGAATTGGTCCATTTCATCAAAGTAGTCAAATTTGGGGGCATAGAGTTGTTCATAATATTCCTTTACTCTTTTAATGTCCATGGGATCAGTAGTGATGGCCCCTCTTTCATTTCTGACATTAGTAATTTGGGCCATCTCTCTTTTTTTCTTAGTTAACATGGCTGGAGTTTTGTCATTTTTATTATCTTTTCAAAGAACCAACTTTTGGTTTAATTGATTTTCCCTATTGATTTCCTGTTTTCAATTTCATTGATTTCTGCTCTAATTTTTATTGTTTATTTTCTTCTGCTTACTTCAGACTTAATTTGCTCTGTTTTTCTAGTTTCCTAAGGTGAAAGCTTACATAATTGATTTTAGAGCCTTCTTCTTTTCTAATATATGCATTCAAAGCTATAAATTCTCTTCTAAACACTGCTTTTGCTGCATCCCACAAATCTTGATAAGTTGTATTTTCATTTATTTTGTTTAAAATATTTTTAAATTTCTCTTGAGATTTCTTTTGTGACCATGTGTTGTTTAATCTCCAAGTATTTGAGTGGTTTATAGCTGTCATTATTGGTCTCTAGTTTAATGCCATTTTTTCCTGAAAGCATACTTTGCATGATTTCCATTTATTTAAATTTGTTAAGGTATGTTTTATGGCCCAGAAGATTTCCCATCTTGGTGAATATCCCATGTGAGCTAGAGAAGAGTGTATTCTGCTGTTGTTGGATGAAATTTTCTATAAATGTCAATTAGATCTAGTTGATTGATGGTGCTGTTCAGTTCAACTATGTCCTTACTGATTTTCTGCCTGCTGTATCTATCAATTACTGTAAGAAGGATGTTGAAGTCTCCAATTACAAGAGTGGGTTTGTCTATTTCTCCTTACATTTCTATCAGTTTTTGCCTCACATACTTTGATGATCTCTTGTTAGGTGCATACATGTGAAGAATTGTGTATTCTTGGAGAATTAAGCCTTTTATCATTATGTAATGCTGCTATTTATCTCAGGTAATTTTTCATGTTCTGAAGTGTGCTTCTTCTGAAATTAATATAGCTACTCCAGCTTTCTTTGACCTAGTGTTTACATGGTATATTTTTCTCCATTTCTTTACTTTCAACCTATATCTGTCTTTATATTTAAAGTGGGTTTCTTGTAGATAACACAGTCATGGTTTTTTTTTGTTTTTTTTTTATCCAGTCTCACAGTCTCTGTCTTTTAATTGGTATATTTAGATCATTGATGTTTAAGGTGACTATTGATATAGTTGGGTTAATACATACTGTATTTTTCACTGCTCTATTCTTTGCTATTTGTCCATGCTTCCTTCCTTTGTTGCTTTGTTTGTCCCTTCCTTCCCTTCTTTTATTGTCTTCTACTCTTTTTCAGCCTTCTTTGGTATTAATTAAGCATCTTATAGATTCCATTTTCTCTCCTCTGTTATCATACGAGTTATACCTTTTCTTTTATTTTTTTAAGCGGTTGCCCTAGAGTTTGCAATATGTATTTACAACTAATCCAAGTTCACTTTCAAATAACACTAAACCACTTCACAAGTAGTGCAAATATCTTAGAGTATTCCCAATTCTTCCCTTCTGTCCCTTATAATATTGCTGTCATTCATTTCACTTTCCCACAAACTATAATCATTGAATAGATTGTTGCTGTTATTTTGAACAAACTGTTGTCTGTTAGATCAACCTAAGAATAAGAGAAATAAAGGTTTATTTTACTTTTATTTATTCCTTCTTTAATACTGTTTCTTTTTAAATATAGATTTGATTTCCTGACCTATATAATTTTCCTTCTCTCTAAAGAATTTATTTTAGCATTTCTTGCAAAGCAGGTCTACTGGTGACAAATTCTTACAATTTTTATTTATCAGAGAAAGTCTTTTTTTCTCCTTTTGAAGGATAATTTCAATGGGTACAGAATTCTAGGCTGATGTTTTGGTTTTTTTCTTTTAACATTTTAAATATTTCATTCCACTCTCTTTTTGCCTGCATGGTTTCTGATGAGACATCTTTTAATTCTTATTTTTGCTCCTCACAAGATAAAATAGAGTTTTTTCCTGGCTTCTTTAAAGTTTTAATATAATATGCCTAGGTGTAGATTTTGTTGGTATTTATCCTGATTGGTGTTTTCTGAGCTTCCTGAATATGTGGTTTGGTGTCTGTCATTAATTTTGAAAAAGTATTAATCATTATTACATGAAATATTTCTTCTGTTCCTTTCTCTCTTTTCCTTCCCGTATTCCCATTGCATGTATTTTATCTCTTTTGTAATTATTCCTCAGTTCTTAGACATCATGTTCCATCTTTCTGATTTTTTTCCCTTTTTGGATTTTGGTTTTGGAAATGTGGAAGTTTGGAAAGTGTTGCATTTTGGAAGTTTTTACTGACATTTCTTCAAGCTCACTGATTCTTTCCTCACTGTGTCAAGTGTGTTGATGAACCCATCAAAGGCATTCTTCATTTCTTTTATAATGTTCTTTTTTATTTCTAGCCTTCCTTTTTGATTCATTCTTAGTATTTCCATCTCTAAGCTTACTTTATCCATCTGTTTTTGCATATTGTCCACTTTTTCTATGAGAGTTCTCAGCATATTAATCCTCGTTTTGAATTCTTGATCTGATCATTCCAAAACCACTGCCATATCTGAGTCTGGTTTTGATACTTGCTCTTTCTCTTCAGACTGTGTTTTTTGTCTTTTGGTATGTCTATAATTTTTCATTGAAAGTCTGACATGATGTGCTGGGTAGAAGGAACTGAGGTAAGAAAGCCTTTAGTACAAGGATTTATGTTTATATGACTAGGAGTTAGGCTGTATTTGCTGTTTGTTTTACCAGTGGTTGTCAGAGGTTAAAATTTCGTCTAGTGTCCTTTTTTGTCTCCCCTGTGGGATTTGTGTTTCCCTATAGATGTCTTCTTATATAAGATCTTAGTTGTATGATTCTTTCCACTGTAATCTCTTGTTATTATACAGGGGCCCGATTGATGTGATGGTAAGGTATGAGGGGAGGGGAAGTATTCTAAAATCCTATCACTAGGTCTTAGTCCTTTAGTCAGCCTGTGCTCCTGGGCTGTGACCTTTACAAGTGCTTCTCAGTCTCCCCCAGACCCTTGAATGAGATAGAAAGCTTAGAGGGGTGTAGAACTGGGTATTTCCCTTCCCTTAGGTCAGTTAGGCTCTGGTAAAACCCCAGTCAGTTAGAGCCTGATAAAACAGTTTCCCTTGAGGAAGGTCTTATTAAGAAGCACAAAGTGCTCTGAGCATATTTCAAAATGACTCCTTTTTCCCTGCTAGTGCCAGAAACACAGGGAGATTTTTCACTGTGCAAATCTGGCAGGGCTCCTGGAGGTAAAACTCATGAAAGTGCAGGGGCTTCCCTAGTACTGGCCCCCCTTGGAGTGTTTAAATCTCAAGCTTGTCCACACTGAGCCTCCAGCAATTCATTAATCACAGTTCAAGTTTTCCAACTTTGGTACTGACACCAGCAGCAATTTCTGCTCCTGGGCTTGTGCTCCAGTAAGCTGTGATTCTCTAAAACCACCTGTCTGTCTCCAATTTTCAGGACAACAGTTTGCCCTGTGACCTTAACTCTCTGATTGATCTAAGAGGAATTGTCAATTTTTAGTTTGTTTTGCTTTTTTCTTGTTGTGGGAACAGGAATGATGACTTCTAAGCCCCTTACATGCCAGAACAGAAACTGGAATTCTCCTCAATAGATTGCCTTTCAATTTTAAATTCCTTTTGTTCACTGTTAAAGCATTAAAATACATTTGACTTTTATACTTTACTTTGATTCCGTACTCTTGTTAACCTCTAGGAGCTTTTTTTGTAGATTACTTTTTAGGATTTGAAATGTAGAGAAGCATAATGTTTACAATACTTCTGTCTTTCAAATCTGGATGCCTTTTATTTCTTTTTCTTGCCTCATTGCATAGGCCAGAACATCCAGCACAATGGGGAATACGAGCACGTCTTAGACTTGTTCTCAAATTTAGGGGAGGAAATTTCAATCTGTCATCATTATTAAATAAGATGTTAGCTGCATTCTTTTGTTTCTTTGGGTTTGGTTGTTTTGGTTTTTTATAGATGTTCTTTATTAGGTTAAGATAGCTCCCTTTGCTTCCAAGTTTGCTGGGAGTTTTAAAGATCAGGAATGGCTGCTGGGTTTTGTCAGATGGTTTTCTGCGTTATTTGAGATGATTGTGTGATTTTTCTTTATTCATCGGTTAACATGATAAATTACATTGATTAATTTTTGAATCCTGAACCAGCATTCTAGGGATAAACCTCACTTTTTCATGACATATTATCTTTTTTAAATAGTGCTAGATTCAGTTGGTTAATATTTTTCTTGAGGGTCTTTATAGCTATATTCATGAGTGATATTGTTCTCTGCTTTTCTTTCCTTGTAATGTCTTTGTCTGGTTTTAGTAACAGAGTAATGCTCACTTGGCCTCATAAAATGAGTTAGGATGCATTCTCTCATATTTTCTAGAACACATTTTGTAGAATTGGTATTACTTTTTTTCCCTTAAATGTTTAGTAGAATCCACAAGAGAAAACTTCTGGGGTGGATTTTCCCTTCTGGAGAAGTCTTAACTATGACTCCAATTTCTTTAGTTGATATGTGATTAATCCATTATCTATTTTTTCTTGCGTAAGTTTTGGCATTTTGTGTCTCTCAAAGGATTGGTGCATTTCTCCAAAGTTGCAAATTTATAGGAACTGAATTTTTTATATTATCCCTTTAATCCTGTTAACATCTATGGATTCTATACTGTGAGTTTTTCATTTTGTTTCTTTAATCCTACTAATACCTGTGGGGAATGTAGTGATATCCTGTCTTTCCATGCTGATATGGTAAATTGTGGCTTCTCACTAATTTTTTGGTCAGTATGGCTGGAGTTTATTAATTGTATCAATTGTTCATTGATTGCTATCTCTTTTTCATTTTGTTTGTTATTTATATTTATTATTTTCATCCTCTGCTTGCTTTGGGTTTAGTTCGCTCTTTAGTTTGTTCTTTTTCTTGTTAAGATTATTTGACCCGTTTTCTATTCTAAGCCTTTAATCAACAAATTTAACAGTAAACATTGCTGTTGACGCAGCTTACAAATTTGGATATGTTGTATTTTTATTTTTATTTAGTCTAAAATATTTTTCACTTTCCCTTGAGACTCCTATTTGAATCATGGGTTATTTAGACATGTGTTGTTTAATTTCCAACTATTTGGAGATTTTCCAGCTACTTTTCTGTTATTTACATCTAGTTTCATTCCATTATGGCCAATGAACATACTCTGTATGATTTCTAATCTTTAAATTTGTCGAGATTTGTTTTATGGCCCAGAAAATGACCTGTCTTGATGAATGTTCTATGTACATTTGAAATTTAAGTGTACTCCAACGTTATTAAGAGAGATCTTCTACAAACATCAAATAGGGCTCTTGGTTATAGGGTGCTCAGTTCTACTATATTGTTATTTTCTCTTTTTGGATTTGTCTATTATTCCTTTTAGTTCTATGAGTTTTTCATTGTGTACTTTAACACTCTGCTGACAAGTGCATACATATTTAGAATTGCTATGTGTTCCTGGAGAATTCACTGTGTTATCATTATGTAGTGTTCTGTTTATCCAGGATAATACTTCTTGTTCTGAAGTCTACTTTATCTGATTCTAATACAGCTACTTTCTTTTGGCTAATGTTTGCATGATACATCTTTCTCCATCCTTTTACTTTAAATATATTTATTTATATTTAAAATTGATTTAAACAAAGATCCTCCTGAATTTTTCTAATATTTGTACTGTTTTATATTTTCATTGAGATTTTAAGTCTATCTGGTTTTCTTCCATATGGTGTAAGGGCATGGTCTTCTTTTATTATCTTTCAAGTGGACTGCAAATTTTACCAGCACTATTTATTACAAAAATCATTCTTTTCCCCAAGGAAGGTAAGTGGTACTCTTTTCATATGTTGATGGCTCATATATACTCAAAGCTATTTTGAGGTTTTTTTAATCTAGTTTCACTGATATATCCCATACCTTCTCCTAGCTATTCTATCATTAGACTTTTAAGACTTCTCAGTAAATAACTCTACAACTCCTCTTTATAAGAAAATTTGCAGTCTTGAAAAGCTTACGGCCAGAAAAATCTAAAGTCAGAATCTCACTTCCATCCAGAATCACTCAATTGTAAGAAACTATCTGCCTTCAAATCTGTGATAATCTGTTTGCTTTCACCCGGATAAAACCTTCTGTGGAGAAAAATGTTACTAGTTTTGTTTAATAACCATATTCCCATGTTGTCCTGAAAGAAAAAACCCTTGTGTATGTAATCGTTCTGCTGCTTTCTATTTCTTCTTTCAAATTTAAATTATTAAATCTGATTTTTATCTTGATCTAATTATTCAGGAACCAGGGCCATAATATGCCTTCATATACAGTTAATTTTATTCAGTAGTGGATTATCCGATAAAGCTTTTAAAAATGTCTTTATTGTATTCAGTCATGTCCTAGGTTCTTTGGAAATGCAAAATCATACATCACACATAATTATTTTGGTGTTTTTTGCCATCTAGTTAGGTGACCCAACATAGACAGTGGCATTTATCAGTAATATAAGACAGTAAATGTCAAGTGTTCAATGAGTGATTTAATTTAAAAATTCTTGGCTGGGGAGGTGCTCAGAAGGAACTAATGTTTAAGGAGCCATGAACTTTCAACACATGCATTACAAATATATTTAATTAATACATATAACTACTGTGTGACTAGGGATTAATATCCCAAATATACTATTGAAGCATTGGAGGCTAGGAGGGGCTACATCTCATGGCCTAAGTATTTGGATTATGGCTGGAACATATGATACATCAATAGTAAAGGTGAGTGTTATGGGACCTAATTTGGAAATAGGGTCAGTGCAGACATAATTAGTTAAGCTGAGTTCATACTGGAGTAGAATGGGCCCCTAATCCAATTTGACTGGTGTCCTTAAGAAGACAGCCATGGGAAAACAGAGACAAACAGATCTCCATGTGATGACAAAACCACAGAGTGGAGTTATGCAGCTGTAAGCTAAGAAATGCCAAAGATTGACAGCAAACCACCAGAAGCTAGGAAGAGGTAGCGAGGGATCCTCCTATAGGTTTCAGAGGGAGCGTGGTCCTGCTAACATCTTCAGTTTTGGACTTCTGGCCTCCAGAATTGTGAGCCAATAAATTTCTGTTGTTCATTGTTTTAAGCCACCCAATTTGTGCTCCTTTGTTATAGCAGCCCTAGGAAATTAACATAGCAAGTGATGAGTGCATCAGAATGACATAGTGGGGAGTGAGTTCTCCAGACTGTATATTTCATTTAGGGTGAGTGCAAGGGTGTGACGCTGGGTAAGAAATGTATTATTGTAGTTTACCCATAGCAGGTCACTGGCTAGACCACAGGGGTAAATTTCAACCATATGGTACTATTCCTGGGGAGACAAGATAAAGACAGGGGATGCTGGTAAAGGTGCTAATGTAGCTACCAGTTGGTCCACTATAGCCAAAAGGGGAGCTTTCTACACTTAGGAAGAGACAATCAGATTCAGGCAATACTCACTCTGTATGACAGTACAGAACTGTAAAAATGACCATGCAAGCTGAAACACTGCAAACTTAATAATCAATGGAAAAATGATGACCGTTCTGTAACCTTTAAAAATTTTTGTCAAAACATTAAAAAATATTTTACTGTCTAGTTTAGATGTATAGAGGAATGAAAAAAACACAGTAAAACTAATACTTATTTAGTATACTGTAATTTTAAACATCAGAAAGGCTGAGAGTTAAAGTGTTTTGATTCTTTGTATCAATAATAGTTTGAATAGTGCTTTCTTTCTTCCTGTCACATAACTTTAAATATGGAGTGAACATCTTTTCTATGCCTTGGCAAATTGCTCTATACCTTTCTAAGTTTGGATCACCTTCCAAAATTTTATCTTTCGCACTTTCAATGTCATGAAATATCTTTGAGAGTTCCTTTAATGTGCAATTTTTTCTGGCAGTACTTCCACTAGGATATGGTCACTTTTCTCATCATAACCTCTTTCCTCGTGTATGTTGATAAATTCATCTTTACTAATTTCCTCTGACTTTTTTTTTTTTTTAAAGATTTTATTTTTTTCCTTTTTCTCCCCAAAGCCCCCCAGTACATAGTTGTATATTCTTCGTTGTGGGTCCTTCTAGTTGTGGCATGTGGGACGCCGCCTCAGCGTGGTCTGACGAGCAGTGCCATGTCCGCGCCCAGGATTCAAACCGACGAAACACTGGGCCGCCTGCAGCGGAGCGCGCGAACCTAACCATTCGGCCACGGGGCCAGCCCCTCCTCTGACTTCTTATCTAGAGTCTTTCAAATAGTGACAGTGTATGTATATTCCAGTCAGCAATTTCTTCTATAACTCCATTTACATTTGATTGCAATTTCACTTCCAATGTTATCATTTTTCATTTCTTTGCTGTACTTTTATCTTTCTTGGCCAATTCTCTCCTTTGATTATCCCATTTTGTAAAATGTCAAGTTGTTTTATTAGTGGGAGACAAGGAGACAAAACAACTACTTGCTTTTTGGTCTACGGGTAAACTGATTAACAATGCACACAATAACAATCACCAACAAACTTTCAAAGAATTGACATGATTGGTCATTGGTCATTATGCACATCTGTTATTTACATAGTGATTTCTAGACTGAAGAGCTACCCACGGAAGTGCTTAACTTTATGCAATTGCTCACAGTTAATATACCAGGGTAACTGAATGTGAACTGTGTTGTCAGGGACTTAGGTATTATTTAACTAAACCGTGGTAACTGAAGTTCATGTATTTTGAAACCGTCAAAGAGAAGATTGCTTACATATATCTAATTATGCATAAAAGGCTAAGAGTTATATAGAAGGGAATGAGGTGAGAAGAGGAAGTAAATACATAGGATAGTGGTTCTCAAAGTGTGGTCAACAGACCAGAAGCATTGGCATTATCTGGGAACTGGTTAGAAATGCAAACTCAGGTCCCACCCCAGACGGACTGAATCATAAACTCTGGGAGTGAGGCCGGCTGTTTACATTTTAATAAAGTCTCCAGGTGATTCTTATGCTGCAAGTTTGAGAACCACTGATATGGAAGATACGGAGTGATATGGTGGAGAGGGAGGATAGAATGGAGGTAAACCCCTTATTTTAGAGGTGAGATGAATTGACAGAAGTTCTTTAAGGTTCCATGAGCCAGCATTTTTTCTACAGATGGCTGCCATGTGGATAGGCTCTTTAAGGTTTACGTTAACTAGAAATATAAATTCATGGGAGAGACCAGCACAACCATCTCAAATCTATGTTGTTTAGGCCATAGAAGATTATGATTAATAGGACCATTATCTGAGAGGCCACGAAAGTCATGCTTTTAGTAAGTGGCAGAGAAAAATTTTAAATTCAAATCTTTTTGCATTGAAATTATATGCTCTTTAATTTCTATCACACTGTTTATTCACAGTTTCAGGGAAACTCACTATAATCAAGACCTTATTTGGGGGTTCAAATTCAAATTTCACCATGTAATGTGTGTGTGGGTTTCGGGATAATAATACCTACTTCAAATGTTTTTTGGAAGGATTAAAAGAGATAGATAATGTAGATAAACATCCTAGTCAGATCAAATATACCTATTAAGAACTCAGTTCTGTTCCTAAATCCCTACATAGATTCCAATCTCCTATTTCTTGCGACCAATTTTATAGTAATATTATACTTATAAATATTACATCTTAATAATTTAAGATGGCAGGGATCCTTGTCTTGTTTACTGATATATTCCAAGATCCTAAAATTGTGCCCAAAAAGCAGTAGGTGCTTAATTAAAATTTGTTGAATGAATGAATGACTCCTCGCACTAGTCCTAGTTCAAAGTCCTCATTTCTCCATAAAGAAAACCCAGGGAGTTTTCAAAGCATTAGAATGATTACATGAGAATGAGAATGGAGTTTGCATGAATGTGATAATGCCTAAGTTTTTGTCTCAGTCTTGTTTGAGAAGCTGGGATGAATTCGATGGAAACATTCTTAATGGTGAAGACGGCCACCTAAAAAAGTTGAAGATCTCAGCATTATATATTATGGGTAAAGACAGCATATTCAGGGGAAAATGTAAATCATGTTCAAGAAAGGAAGCAAAGGCTTTAACTGGAAAAGTGCCAGGGTGAACACATCAAAAGGTCAGAAGTTAGAAGAATCAAGTGCAAATTAGGGAGTGGAGAATGAGATGGATCCAGGTGAGTGGGATAGGAATAACACTATAAAAATGTGATGCCCTATGGTGCTCTCTGCATGGTGCTAAGTCTTGCAGGATTGAAAAATTTTTCTTGCATGCATTTTAAATGCTTTGATTTGTACTTAATGACAGGGAACTTGTATATGCCACTCAGTAAAGATGGATTTGTCCGAGGCCTTGCTAAATCAATGCATATTCACTGAAATCTCTTGTCATTGTTCTGTCAGAGAAATCTCTGCCTCCCTTCTGCCACATGGAGATCTGGCTAGTCTGTATCTGTGTTTGTAACCAGCTGGGACTTTTACTGTTTCATTATGCCATTTATTTTATCAGTAGACAGTTTTCCTCTAGTCTCTGTTTTCCTTGGTGGATGTTATGCTCCTTTTGTTTGTGTTATAATAGAGAACAAGCCATTTTCTTTTTGACATTAACAAGCCCATCAGTCATGCACTTTGACTTATAATTTTGAATGCCTTTCAGCACTTTTAGGTCCAAGAAAAGATGACATTATCCTGAGCCAAACATTATGGGGGCAGGAAATTCCCTCAAAAGGTCATATAATCTAATCCTCTGACTCCAATTGAACATTAGCTTTTGAAGAGATCATCACTTATAGATAAAATCTTCCTCTTTGCTTTATATTCACATGACATTGAAGGAGGCTACATTTTCTGTGAGCCTAGAGGAAGAGAAAATGGCTTTCTTCAAGCCAAGGAATCGCACTTCTCTCTTTTACCAAGATTTACAACCTGGCAAAGAAACGTGTAAACGGATCATCTCTGTAAGTCACAATTCTGACTATATCTAATAGTTGAAGGGCTAGATTGGTGTCTTTGCTTCTTTCTCTGCATAACAAATTACCACAAATTTGGCTTCAAACAACACAAATTATTATCTCACAATTTTCATGAGTCAGGAGTTCCAGAATCTGGGTGCTTTATTCAGTCTCACGAGGTTGAAATCTAGGGCCTGACCCCAGCTGTGATCTTCTTCGTGGCTCAGAGTCCTTTTCTAATCTACTGGTTGTTCAGAGTTTTCAGCTGGAGGACTAAGACTCCCATTTCCTAGCTGACTGTCGCCCAGGGGCTGTTCTCATCTCTGAAAGCTGCCTACCGTTCCCTGTCATGTAGTCATCTCTACAACATTGCAGATTCTTTTTTCAAGGCCAACCGAAGAGTATCTGCTTATGCTTTAAGTCCCTCTTATCTCATTTAAGGACTCACCTTATTAGGTCAGGCCCACCCAGGATAGTTTCCCCTCTGATTAACTCAAAGCCAACTGCTCAGAGACCTTAATTACATCTGCACAATCCCTTCACCTTTGCCTAACCACAGGAGTGATATGCCCTTATATTCCCAGATTATATAGGGCATGCAGAGGACAAGAATCCTGAGGACCAACTTGGAATTCAACCTATCGTGGTTGGGCACACAGTAACCCATTATGTTGATTTTTGATGCTTATAAGTCACCCTCAAAGTTAGTGACTTAAAACAATAATAATTGATTATTAGCTTATGAGTCTATGGGTTGGCAATTTGGGCTGAGCTCTGCTGAGCACTTCTAGTCATTTCAGCTAGATTTACTCATATAACTGCAGTGAGCTGTTGCGTGGACTTGGGGCTTCTTGGTCCTAGATGGTCTCTCTCACATTTCTGATCATTGGCAACAAGGCTTCCTTTCTCTAGAATCTAGAAGACTCTCCCGGTCTTCTTCATAAGGTAGCTGGGTTCCAAAAGCAGCAAGAGGAACAGAAACCACCTTTCAACCTTATGCTTATATCATGTTTCCTAATATCCTTTTGGTGAAAGCAAGTCACGTGTCCAAGCCAGGATTCAAGAAGTGGAGGAATAGATTCCTAATGGTGGAAACTGAAAAATATTGTAGCCACCACAACACACACATACACTCTACTTTTGCAAGCAAATAATGATTAGTTAATTTATTTTGAAAAAAATTCTTTCAATTCATCTTTTATAATTATACCATTCCTTTTGTATCTTGGATTTTCACTTCTTTCTTTCCATTTCTATTTTTCTTCTGGCTTCTTTTTAGAGTAGCTTTTCTCCTTGAAAACACAATATTGAAAGATATGAATCACTATTTTGCTATTACCTCATGAAAGATTTTGTAACTACATGCACCCTTATGACCCCTTCTCATTTCAGCTTCATTAAAAATTAGGATGTACAATTAGAATGCATAATTTGACTTAATTATATTCAAAAACCAACCAGACTTGGACCTCATCTCTAATGACATTGAAGCCCTCAGCATTCAAAGAAAATTACAAATGACTCAGCAAATTTAATGATAATACAGGCAGCTCTCTCTTTCTGATCAAAGGCTACAAGAAAGAATGACAATCAAGCAAAAGAAAAGATAGCAAGAGGAAAAAATATTTATTTGGCTTCATCTTGTCAATAAAAATAAACCAAAGTAAGGAAAATCCAGTAGTTTCTGGGAAAGCAGGAGGACAAAAGGAATGCTGATTTAGGAGGCACTGTGACAAGAGATTCTGAAAAAAAAATAATAATGTTCAAGATGAAAATAAAAGCACAAAAGAGAGAGGGAACAAAAATGAGAGGAAAGAGGCTGGACAGTCTCTTTGTGATAAAAGCAAATACCCAACTTAAGTATGGTTAAGGTGTTTAAATACGTATTTGGAGACACTTGGGTCTCCAAAGAAACATGTAAGCAAGGGAAGGACATTATATAGACTCACCTTCCCTTAGTACTACCAGAAGAATTACATTTTTAAACACAGGTGTGTTTGTATCACTTACCTGCTTTAAAGCAAAAATAAATACTAATGGTTCCTCATTATCTGTAGGCTAAAACCCAAGCTTTCCAGCCTTTCAAACAACTTAACTACAACCTAATGGATACAATAAGCAACTTGCACAGCTGTACCTACTATACCTAAGAGAAATTATGTAGTATCTCTGTGTTTTTGCTTTACTTTCCCACCTCTACCTGAAGGATTCATTATTGTAGTCTTGGCCAAATTCCCAGGGAACAGTACGATTTTTTTCCATCCTTTGTGCTCTAGAAACCATAGATTATTACTCTAATGGCATTCATCCCTCTGCAGAGTAAATATTCCTTTATTAATCTGTTTTCCTCACTAGATTGTGAATGACTCTAGGACAGGGCCTGTGTCTAGTTCATTGGTGAACTTGGTTCATTGCCTGAAACTTAGCAGGTGCTTATTTTGTTGGAGGGAATGAACGAATCAATCAATCAACAAATAAATAAATGAAGTTTTTGGTGAGGTTTAAGGGAATCAGAGCCCAACTACTTCAGCCTGCAAAAGCACTAACTGATTGCCAATGCTCATGGACTCAGAGGAATTGCCTGTGTCACCTGTCTTTTATTTTGTTTTATTTTATTTTATTTTATTTTATTTTATTTTATTTTATTTTATTCTATTCTATTTGTAAGTTTGGTAGAGTGATACCAAGTGGTAAAGTGAGCAAGGTATTGGTCTCTGGAGACTCTCTAATCAGTATTTTGGGGCCACATATTAGGGTGTCCTGTGATTTCACTGAAGTAGAGATTACCCATACCCTCTGAATTGCCTGGGCTAAATCTGGTTTATGCCTATTGTTCTGGAGTAATTTTTATTTGTGCCCTTTTTCACTGCCGAAAGTGTCATTCTTTGGATGATGAATTATATGATCATCCTGACACTGCAGTTGTTTATTAGATTTCTGTGTCTAATCCATGAGGATATTTGGAAAATATAGGGTAGACTGATTTTGGGACCACAACATCAAGGAATTAGGAGATTCGGATTCTAATAAAAGCCCTGTCACTAACCTGATGTAGTATTTATTGGAATCCACTTAACATTTACTTCAGTTACATTATCTAGAAAATGAAATAGGGAAGGGAGGGAAAAAAGTATAATATAATGTTTAAGTTAAAAATTAAATAAAACTCTTGATTGTATTGATTGTATAAGGTTAGGGGAAAGAAATGTAGTATAGAGAAATGAAATGTACAGAACATCCTCAGATCTTATTGTATTCATTACTTTTTTAATGCTTTCCCTTTACTAAACTTTTTAAAAGAATTGCAAACAAATAAAATGTTGACTGGTTTGGCTATCACATGTTTTCTCTCTAGTGGAGGTGCAAAGGAGCAATAAAATGGTTACCTGGCTGGTAATAGAAGAGAGGCAGTGAAACAGTAGAGGACCAAAGCAATGCATAAATGGGATAATAAGAGCCAGGATAACTGAGCAGATGGCAGATGATGTTGTCTTCTTCAGAAGAGGAGAAAGAAAGTGGTATATAAATATTATTTCAAAAGGACCTTATCGGATTAACCCCATAAGATCTAGCCAGTAAAGTATTAGCTTTCCCAGAGGTTAATGACTTGTCCAAAATCACAATGCAAGAAAAATTCATAGCTTGCCATTCACCACGTTCTCAGCATGCATTCTATAATATAGCTATATTGACAGCTGATTATTCCCCAAGCACGCCATGACATTCTAGAACTGTGCTCACGCCCTTGACCCTATTTGCAATGGTTAATGACCTTCTTCTCATCCTTCAAAGCTCAGTTTTGATATCATTATCTGCTCCTACCTTCTCTTCTACCTCAATTTACTACCTGCATCACCTTGTTCAGACTTGAGAGGAGCTGGACAGTTTTGTTATTTCCTGAAACTCAGCCAGCACTTTTTGTATACTTCCACTGCTCCAAATATCTCCCTATACCGATGAATTGTTAGGGACATGAGTTGAGGAATCAGAAAGGTTTGGATTTGAGCCCTTCTGTAAGAGATGTATCTCTGGACATTTTTAAAAACTTAGTGTTAATTTCTTCACCTAAACAATACCAGTGATAATATTGTCAATCTCATAAGATTGTTCTGAGGACCAAGTGAAATAATGCACAGAAATTGTTTACCACAGTACCTGGAAGTCAATGAAAACTAATTGTATGGATAATTTTCTCACTAAACTGTGGAATAAAAATTTCATTATTCAGTTTCGTGTCTGTAGGACGTGTCTCTTTCCATGGTGCCTGTCTCAAGTATGAAGCATTTTAATTACACGTCATTCCCCTCTTCTGCTTTGTGCCCCAAATCTAGAAGAACTGATCATAAACTCTATGATTATTTTAAAATTAACATCCAGAGAAATGTATTTGAGTATTTTCTGTTTGGTTTCAACTAGAGAAAATATGCCAGGCTAAGACCTAAGCCTATCATCAAGGAGAGGTAGACAGATAAGTAGAGGTGAGAGTTCCATGTGCCAACCAATTTCCTGGAGGGAAAACAATCTTTTCCTAAACTGCAAAAATTTGACCACTACATCAAAAGAATAGTCTCTTGTTTTACTCTCTGCAATCAGTGAGAGACCGTTCCTATCTGACATCCTCTCTCCCTCTATCTCGTTTTGTGCTACTTCCATTCTCTTCCACGTGAAATTCTTTCCTCGCCTTGTTCAGATTTCTTGAGAGAAGCTGCTAAAGTCACTCATTGTTGCAGGGCAATTTGAAAATGGCATTTCAGAGCTGCTGTGGACCCCAGACAACATTTATTCTCTCTAGCTTCCCATCCCTCCATACCCAAAGACATTTCTTCTCTCAGAGCCTGGCCCTGCTACTTCTATTCATGTTGAGAAAATCCATGAGAATAAAAGATAGTATATGGACTATTCCCAGCACCACCACTTCCATCCTGGTTTTGAGATGATAAAAAGGGAAACCCAGGTCAGGAATTTGGGGAAGAGGAATGTTCTTCGGTCTGTGGCAGAAATAATGGGAAAATAAAGCTATAGAGCTTAAGTGACAACAGCTGAAGGAACCAACAGACTAAGCCTACGAAATCAGGCATATAACCAGCTCAACTTAGACCTGCTTAAAACTTTAATATTATACAATTGATATTTCAAAGTTTATTGTGTTTACCCCAATCTCCAGGGGCCATATTAAAGACTTACAGGAAGTATGAGCAAGTATGGTTAGCCTAAGAAAAAACACATGGAACTGGGGTGGAAAATGAGGTGCTAGACCTCATTCTGCCGTTACGGCCTTAGGAGTTTTTCTACGTCTCCCTAAGCCTCGGTTTCTTCATCTTTGGCATGAAATGGTAGCCTAAATAACAACTAATTAAGGTGTGCATGTATCTAGAAACTATAATGAGTAAATGTATTCTGAAATATTCAGGTACTTAAACAGAACTTTTCACCTTCAGAACCATGTGGACAGAAACAGGACTAATAGCTCTTACAGCTTCTAAAGTCCTCAGAAACATTAAAATTTGGTAATTCTATGTAATCCTTTTAACTCATCTATTCCTCTAACTTTTAAGATCATAAACAACTGGGTATCTTGAATTTCAGTTTCTAATAAGAAAACATTGACTATGAAATATGATAGTCCAGAATTCATTTCCCAGACACTAATGAGCAAGTGCAAACAAAGGTAATAATAAAAGTCTACCTGACATGGACTGCCATGGTGATTACAATCCCACAAAATGCTTCCTACTGACAGGCTTCATATTAAGTCTAATATTAAACAAATTATTGCCAGGGCTTCCAACCAGATGGTCAGCAATCACGAGCTCCTTGCTGAGCAGTTCTTGAAGGGGTGCCAAAGCAGTTGTGTGGTTCTCGTGATCTTTCTGGATGTCAGCCATGTTGTGTCCCATGTGACTTGTGTCCTGGGGACGAACATCAGCCACAAATGGTCAAAGCACGGTCAATGAGCTGCAACGCCACATAACCAGGAAATGCATCCTGAGCTGAGAGATGGAGGTAAATGCATACATTTGCCCAAACTCAATAGTGAAAAGCTTTAACGTTTTTAGTTAGATTGCTAAAGGATGTAATGGAATGTTTTTCAGGTACCATAATATCTAGATATGCTTCTGCAGAAATCTAATGGAATGGACCATATCGTACTCACCAAGGGTTATGAAACCAAAATACCGTATTTGTACAATTTGTAATTGGAAAGATATTTGAGCCTTTTCAACTAACATTGGTGGGAATAGCCCCAGTCTTTATGACTCTGTGTATCTTAGACCATTTAATAGATTCACTTCTTTTACATTACTACATACCTTTCAGACAGCTTTGTGCTATCTGCCTCATTGTGAGTCAGATCTGGAAAATATAGATCCTTAAGATTTGTAACTACTAGGACCATTGTTTTATGACAATTGACAAGTCATTAGCATTCCTGAGATTCAGTAACACAAATTGAGAAAACCAGAGGGTTTCCAGAGTCTCCAGTATCCCTGACATCTATGGTTCATACAAAAAATAAGCGGGAGTGATTTCAACATTTTGAAATTTGTTGAGATACCATATCATTTGTCACAAGACTTGAAGAAACTTCTTCAAGTTTCTGAGCTATTGGGAGGTAGGAGGTGAAGAAAGGGGAGGGTGTATACATGTTTTTATGCAATATTTAAATAAAATTAATCATGTTTAGTTTTGATTACAAACGTAATCAATATTCATTGTAAAAGCATTGAAAATTATAACATAATCAATATATAAATCATCAATAACTACCAAGACAGAAATAAACTCTTGAAATTTTGAGTCGTTTTTCTATCCCTTCTCACACAAATATATCTTTAACACTCATTTTTGTCTTTAACAAAATTGAGATAGCTCCTTATTGTTTGTAATCTGATCTTATTATTTGGAATTCACCTTGAACATGTTCTATGACATTAAATATTTTTCAGCAATATGAATTTAAATAGATGTACCTTATGTGTCCATATGGATAAACAATAATTTTTGCATTCAATCACTTTTTATTGTGAGGTTAGTTTGTTCCCAACTTTCATCACTACAAATAATGCTGAAGTAAACATTCTAATAGATAAATACTTTTGCAAATGTCTCATTATTTTTTATGTACATTTCTACAATTGAAATTACTACGTCTAGTGTCAAAATCGATTTTTGGGACTTCAATACATAAATATATTGGAATATTCTTAGAATATATTTAATATTAGAATGATAGAATAAGGAAATTCTAGAAGTGCAGAGCATTATGGAGACCATAGAAAAGATTTAACTCCTATCTTCAGATGGAAAAACTGCTCCAGAAAGAGGAAATAATTTTCTCAGCAAGTTATTGTTAAAATCTAAGATTAGAGTCATAGTCTAAATCCCAATTTAGTGTCCTTGTGTTCAAAGACAATGTATTTCTCCTTCGCCCTGGCAAAGAATTCTCTCTTTACTACTGTATTTGTAGTGATAAATTGGAGGAGTCCACAAGAAACTTACGTGTTGGCTCTGTCCCTCCAAGGAGAGTGCAGTGTGGAGGAAGTCAATATGCTGTAGCTATCTGTGTACCAGCATGGGACCGAAACAGACCCAGACTCAGCACTCCTCACATGCTTTCTGAAGACAGAGCTACTGGAGTGAGACAGTCCTTTCCTCCCCCTGAAGCTATCTTATCAGTTTCCGCTCCTGATCCCCTGTGGATGCAGGGGAATTGTTAGCATAAACCCTCCCATAAACAGCTCAGTCAGGTGAAGTGACAAAATTAAGCTTCTTAATTTAGCACTTTGATTTGAAAACCTTCTTCTCTCTCAGTTCCAAGTCAGGTATTTATAAAAGTTTTCACTTATCTGACAGAGTCCAGCCACTTTCAAATAACTTTCCTCTCCTTCTGGGAAACACTTATTCAGTAGCTTGCCTTCTGGAGCAATGAAGAAAAGCATCCTAGGGATGAAGGGCTTCTAGAGTGTCCAGAAATGAAGGAATTCCAAATGAGAGGACCCCGATTTCACCAAATTCAACATTATAAGGCAAGAGTCATCCAGGGAAGTCACTAAAACCATCAATGCCTCAGTTACTGAATACCTGTTATGGCATGTCTGGCACTGTTTAAAGGTCTGGAACAAGACTGAAATCTGAAATTCACAGATGTTGCTCACTCACACCTTTTATGTGAATCATGGTCAAAGAAGTTAGAGCCAAAAGAGACGTTAGAGGTAATCTTGTCTATTCTTTCAAAGATGCCAGTATATTGGGCAATTGAGCATATAAGTTCTGCATCTCCAATATTGCAGCTCTATTGGAGATATTCAAAACAACATGCTACAGCCTTGTCATACCCCAAATGCCCTTTCAATTACTAAAGAAAAAGTAAATCATTTTCAGTACATTTGTGTTGAGTGTTTCAGTGTATTCTTGCCTTCAGAAGTCTAGATCCCTTTGCTATTGCCTGATTCTTTTTGATATTTTATAAATATTGTATAATGTATATATGATTTTTTTTTCTTTAGCTTCTTGGAAGCTGAGAGGTGAATGTGAAATTCAAATAACATCTAAACTGACCTTTATGATCTGTATTGTTTTATGTTTACATGTTCTTGATTTTCTACTTATATTTTGTTTGTACTGTAAGTGGTTTAAAATTCTTTATGAAATAAGTGAAATGTATACTAAATTAAGTTAAATGTCTGGAATTTCAGTAGAATGTAAAATGTTGTTACTGCAGCATTAACCAAAACCTTTGATAACTGGATTGTAGAGTGGGATGGAAAATAGAATGAAATTGTGGGCTTGAAATGACTTTGAATAAATAAACAAAAAAAAATAGAGATAAAAAAAGCTTTAGATAGTGTATCTGAGGCATCACTCTATTAGTTAGGATGCTTAGATTAACCATTTCCCATCTACACTTAGATAAATAGGTATTTCTGTATGACAAGATGAACCTGTGACTGCAGTCATTGTCAGCTGTCGGGTCCAATCATTGTGCTGAATTCACAAGGTTATCTTAATGGAAAAAATATATATTAAAGTGACCAAATATATGAGTTTGCTTTTTAAATCTATGAAATACTCTTTATGTATGAGATTAGCTCTTTGAGCAAAATCAGTGTAAACGGGTAGCATGTCTAACCATAATTATTTATCTTATGTGTTGTTCATTTATCAAGTTCATTATATGAGCATCAATAATAATGAGCTGTGAAGGTCACACTGGGCCAATCATAACAGGATACAAATGAAAAAAGTTCAGAATGAAACCCACTCAAGGGATCGCATTGACATAGCATGGAGTGAGAGAAAGCTCTTGGAACTAGGAGTCAAGAAATGTGAGTTATCATTCCATATCTGCCTTTTCCTGTTTGGCCTTGGGCAAGTCACTTCCTTGTGTGTACCTTTTTTCTTTTGCTCTGTGAAGTAAGGGCACTGTAGAAGATGGTCACCCAGGTGCCCTGCTTCAGGACTCTATTAGTGTTTGATTGGAAAAAACAAAGAAGACAGGGATACCATTCTAGTATTTATAAATGAACAGTAGGGCACCATGAGAGTCCTAGAAGTGGAGAACATCAATTTGATTAAAGACGTGATGCAACTTTGAAGGCAAAGTGACTGTGTCTCTGACGATTGCTGAGAGACAGACTCCTTGGGTGGCCCTGTTGGCTCCGAGAAGACAAACTGCATTTGCAGTCAGCATGGAACAGACTGAAGGTCAGAAAGGAGCCCCTTCAGCCACACTTGAATGATTGGAGAGCAGCCTTGTCAGATGTGTCCGTGTTAAGTGCAGAGAAAAGTGATAGACATATGCCGGCCATCTTTCCCATCCGTTAATATTCTACACATTCAGGAAGAGTGTCTGTAGCTCAAGAATTTAGAAGGCAGTTCCTGGATGTGCTCAGATTTTGCCAGACAATTTTCCTGTTCAAACGCAAACTTCTACTATGAATGTTAAAAGATACCTATGGTCTTCCCCTGTGCTCACCTCTTTCCACTTCTGAGCAAGCAACTTCAAACTTTTCCTTAGATTGACCCTGAAATTCTTGCTGATTGATTTTGGCCTCCTGGTTTGCATCCTTGGTGTTGATAACAAAGACAGTTCTACTCTCTTTGAAGTAAGTCTGTTCAAAAGGGACCCCTAATTATCTACTCTTAGTTGGAAATCTCTATCTTTCTATACCTCCCGACCAGTACAAATTTGTATGCAAAAACTCCTGATGAGACCATAATAGGCATATCGTGTTCCCAAACAAGCACATACACAAGCTTGGGAATGAAGAAAGAGAAAAATGAAAGTTACAGTAAACTATGAATGAATGAAACTTTATACATAGGAATAGATAAATGGAAATGCAACTAATTTTCCAAAATTGTAGAATTGTAGAGCTGACAGGAACTTAAAAATCACGTTATCAAAATCTCTCAGTTAAGGAACATAGAACCTGGTGCTCGAGATGATAAAATGACCCGCTCATAGTCAGCCAGCTATTTAGTGGTAAAACCAGAGTTAGAATTCAGGTCTCTATAACCTATTTATTCCATTTGAAATTACAAAATCATGAGGTTGAGTCTATGCCTTTATTTATGTAATGATAAAAAATTGTTTTAAACACTCATGAAAAATTCATAAAAGTTACTCTTCTGGGGGAAATATATTAATTTTAGATAAGTGGACTTCAAAACCAAGTGCCAGGATGTTCCTTAAAGAATATACTTTTTCCCATTGGAATTATATAATGAGAAATTTACATAATTAAAACTTCTCTGACAGGTATCAGAAAAAGCTATCTGCTACCTAAAACTATGATCCAGGACCCTGAACATTTTTCTCCCTGGAGAGTTCCTGAAAGCTATTAAGAAGCATGGAAAAGAAAGAGACCCAAGGATTGGAATATAACAGGGCTCAGAATAATAAGGATAAACACTACAAAGTGCGTTCTATAACAAAGTGATCAAATATTGGATAAACATAACCTGGCCAGTCAGCTCATTGATGTGTTGCAATTTATTTCAGAGATTGGGAAAGAGAATGTGGATGGATCCATCACCATAGCTGGAAAACCACCTTCAAGTTCTCAGCCAACAGAATGCAACATGTAATCATTACTCCTATGTATCTCCCAGATATATGTACACATACACATAACAAAATGAACTATGCAGACTGATATATGTTCAGTGTCAAAAGGATGATATAGAGAGTAGAGAAAGGCAATGAAAGGAGGGGAATAATGAAAACAACCTTTGGATAGGATGTTCTGTGGGCCAGGCTATTTGTGTATAATCAGATTTCAATTTGTTGATGAGCAAGGGAAACAAATAATACTATACCCACTTTTCCAATAAAGAGACTGATATTCAGGAAAGTTAAATAACCTGCCCTAGAGCATAAAATCTAGTAAGTGATAGAGTCAGAATTCAAACCCATATATATCTGACTTGAAATGGAGAGAGAAATTCCTGCAAATTAAGATAGTTAAGCAAAGCTTCATGCAATTTGACCACGGCTTATTAGAAGAAAGATTAGGAGAAGGCATTCTAGAATTATAAGCATGAAACCAAGTTTGGAAAAACGTAGATATACAGATAGATAGATTATAGATAGATAGATAGATAGATGATAGATATAATTCCCTGGGAAACAAAATTGCTGGTAAAAATTAAACTTATAATAGATAGCTCAAGGCCCTACACCAATTAGTTTTCCTTCTGGAAAAATGTTATTTTTTTCTAAGAAAACTGTAGATCAAAAACTAGTCATTTCTAACACCCCTAAAATAATCCGGTGGAGTGTGGAGTAGCATTGACTCTAAGGTGGTCCCACGATTCCCACCTCCTGGAATTCAGATCTTTGTGTGATCCCTTCCCTTGAGTGTGGGCGGGACCTGTGACTTACTTCTCACCTGTAAAATATGATGAATGTGTTGAGATGTCACTGCCGTGTTATGTTACATTATATAACACTTCATCTTGCTAGCCAACTAGCTCTTGCTCTCCTGCTGGCCTTGAAAACTCAAGCCATGTTGTAAACTGCCTATGAAGAGGACCACATGTCAGA
This sequence comes from Equus caballus, assembly GCF_041296265.1. NCBI lineage: Eukaryota > Metazoa > Chordata > Mammalia > Perissodactyla > Equidae > Equus > Equus caballus. The sequence continues at coordinate 107,271,365 of NC_091686.1, forward strand.
GCACTATGGACAGCCTTTTAGAGTTGGTGGCCTCTAGCCAACAGCCAACAAAAACCCAAAGTTCAAGTCCTACAGCTGCGAGGAAATGAATTCCACCAATAACTTGAGTGAACTTGGAAGTAGATCTTTCTCCAGTTGAGCCTTCACATGAGAAGCAGCCTGCTGGCCCTTTGATTGCAACCTACTAAAACCCTGAAGCAGAAAACCTAGCTAAACCGTTCCTAGACTCCTGACCTACAGAAACTGTGAGAGAAGAGCTATGTGTTATTTTAAGGCACTAAGTTTTTGATAATTTGTTATGGAGCATGGATAACATGCCTTTTGCATGCGAGAAGCTTTTCCATGCTGGAAACTCACAAAGATCTTTAGTTATTAAAGAATCTCCAGCCTGGTGCTATTTGTTGATTCTAATTGTATTTCTAATAATGGAAAGAAAGAAAGAAAGGAAGGAAGGATAGATGGAAAAAAGAAAGGAAGAAAGAAGGAAGGGAAGGAGGGAGGGAGGAAGGAAAAGAGGAAAAGAAAAAGAAAGAAAGAATTAAACTGGGACATCAGCAGTGAATTTGGACTGTCCCAGACAAACTGTTGTGCATGGTTATCCTAACCTTAACAATCTTAGGTCAGCTTCATCCGTAGAAACTCTTTAGCAGCCAGCCCCGTGGCAGAGTGATTAAGTTCTTGCTCTCTGCTTCGGCAGCCCAGGGTTTTGCCGATTCAGATCCTGGGTGCAGACATGGCACTGCTCATCAAGCCATGCTGAGGTGGCATCCCAAATGCCACAACCAGAAGGACCTACAACTAGAATATGCAACTATATAGTGGAGGGCTTTGGGGAGAAGAAGGAAAAAAAAAAAGATTGGCAACAGATGTTAGCTCAGGTGCCAATCTTTAAAAAAAAAAATAAACAAATAAGTAACAGCTCTTTAAATGAACTAACTCCAAGTCTTTGGATTTACTCTAAGCTGAGAATTTCAAATGATATCCCACTGAGAGCTATCCTGATGATGTGACAAATTTTGAGGCACAGATCCACTATGGCTACATTAATAGCAAAGTCCTGGTGGGACTACTTGTTACTAGTCAATTGATTCTTAATCTGGAAAGGAGTGCGTGGAATACATTTGGCACCAATTAAGATATTTTTAAGTGAATAAATAAAGGTATCACTAAGATCTGCCTGCTATAATGCACATTGTTGGTGCTCTGCACCACAGCACAATTACTACCACCCTCTGACTAGAAGGGCTAAAATAAAAAAGATTGACAGTACCAAATGCTCCCAAGGATGTGGAGCAACTGGAGCTCTCATACATAGGCTTGGGAATGCAAAATGGTACAGTTGCTTTGGAGAAGTGTTTGACCATTTCTTATATGTTAAACGTACACTTTTTTTGCTATCCATCATTGCCACTTCCAAGAGAAATGAAAACATAGGCCTACAAACAGACTTGTACTCCAAAGTCCATACTAGCTGTACTCACAATAGTGAAAAATTAGAAACAACCCAAATTCTATCAACTAGAGAATAGAGAGGCAAATTGTGATATAATCATACAATGGAATAGTGATCAGCAATCAAAAGTAACAAACTACGGATAAAAACAACATCATGGATGAATCTCAGACTTAATTCTGAGCCAAAGAAATCAGACACTACAAACAATTTATCTGAAGTTCAAGAACAGGAAAACTTAATATAAAGAAAAACACATGGGGGCCAGCCTCCTGGCCTAGCCGTTAAGTTCAGCCCATTCCACTTTGGTGGCCCCGGTTCGGTTCCCAGGCACGGACCTACATCGCTCAGCAGCAGCCATGCTCAGAGTGTTGTGTAATACCTCTAGAATATTATTCTGACCGCCGTGTTCGGAGGAACACTGACTAAATAGAGCACATCCAGATCAGGCAAATCTGAATGACCAAGAAGCTGAAAATGATGTCTTACAAAAAATACAGGAAGGAACTATGTTTATTTTTCTAGGAAAAGAGATTCGAGGAACCAGAATAGCTGTCTTCTGATATTTGAAAATGTGGATATGGAAATAAGGACATATTCTGCAAGGTCCCAGGGGGATAGAACCTCCATATAGGATAAACTTGAACACATGTGAAATAGAGTTTTGAGACACGGCAATACTGCAGAGAAATAATTAGCTTGGTGAAGTAATAAGTTCTCCATCAGTGGGAGTATCGAACAGAGACTTCAGCCATATTTTGTCCAGGATGTTTCACAAAGAATTGCAGCATTGGAGGGAGTTTGGTCTTCTCTGTTTCTAAGATGTCATGATTCTGTGTGGTGAAAGCTTGAAATCTTAGATTTTATGGGTTTCAAACCTTGATGAGAGTCAAGGTGAGATGCAATACACATTAATCATATCAGTAAAGTAAAACAGCACTGTTTCATTAAAATTTTCATGGCAATGGCTTTCACTACAAATTTAAAGTGTGTCTTTAAGACAAGCCAAATCTCCTGGTCCGTGCAGCCGTGTAGTCTCCACACAACTGCAGGTAATTTATTTAAGCCCTTGAAATGACAATCAGATTCATTGGATCCTGAGTGATCTTGTACTCACACTTTCTAGTTGTTGGTTTTTGTTTTGCCAAAACAAAAGCAGATTGCCAGCCCTGGCAGATTTTCAGAGGAAGAGCAGTGTAGGTCCAATGTAGAATTGTTTTTCCAACAGAGTTGAGTGTTTTTTATTTCAGGGCATCAGGTGGGAATGACTGGGTCCAATAATGTCTCTTTTTACATCAAACTCTGGATGATAGAGAAGGATCTTGTAATGTATTTCGTATTTAATGCAAAAAATAGATCTGGATTGATTTTTGTATATAACTCAATTTGTGCACATTGTGCACTCTTCCTCTTTCACTTTCTGTCTTTTACCCATGTCAACGTGATTGTTAGAAGCTCCTTAACCAGAGGGCAGAGGCTAAAGAAAAGAACAGTTGTGAAAATCTGTTCAGATATTGCCCTCATAAAATTTTAGTGAAGACATTTGAAATTACTGGTTGGAGGTTTCATATCTTCATGTAGACTTTCTTACATTAATAGGTATAATTGAGAGTTATCCATGTATGAGTTCCATGAGCCACTTTAGAAATTATGATGTTTCTTTGCACTTGAATATTCAAAAACAAGGCTTGAAAATATTATAAGCTGTTAACTGTGAGTAGAAGCTTTTCTTCAGATCCCACTTAAAATGCAATGTTCTTTTTGCCCTGTATATTTGCCTTAGATAGTTAATAGATTTGAACTTAGAAAATGACCTCTATAAAACCATTCATTGAGGGAAAAAGAAAAATTAAAGGAAAAGAAGTAAATTTCACCACCAGCAGGTAGATCTTAGATTTGAAGTAAAGAAGAACTTTTGGGGTAGTAAATAGTGGATAAATCTTGGGGAAAACCTAGGAAAAGAAGTGAAGGAATTTTCTTCTAGGCCTTATTTAAACACAGGGCACATTCTTCTCATGTGAGATGTTTTTCCTGTGGCCTTACTGGAAGGCAAGATGAGTTTGATGAAATTGTAGCTCCTTCTAAACTGAGTAGTGCTATGCAAATCATTTCAAGCCTCTTTTCTTTAAAAGTTGCCTGCAGGGGCTGGCCCGGTGGCGCAGCAGTTAAGTTCACATGTTCTGCTTCGGTGGCCAGGAATTCGCCAGTTCAGATCCCTACAGTACCACAGACCTACGTACTGCTTATCAAGCCATGCTGTGGCAAGAGTCCCACATATAAAGTAGAAGAAGATGGGCACGAATGTTAGCTCAGGGCAAATCTTCCTCAGCAAAACCAGGAGGATTGGTGGCAGATGTTAGCTCAGGGCTAATCTTCCTCAAAGAGAAATAAAAACAAAAAGTTGCCTGCACATGATTTCCTGCCTTTGTGAAATCTTTATGATATTGCCAATGAATCCTTACATGCATGATAGTGTAAAAAAGCCACTTTTGTTTAGACTCAGGAAAGATAGCCATCAACTCCTACTACACTATTTCAAAAGGGTTTCTTAAGAGCTGTTCCAAAGGCATGGCAGTTATATCACAGAAATACAACACCTAAATAAGAAAGGCAAAAAACAAAATCACCTTTCAAAGTCTAAAATAATCTCTGAATAGAGCAGCAGTTTAGAGAATTATAAGCACATTAAAGCCACATTGATTTATATTCCACTGTTATGAAATTTATAATGATTACTTGACAGGTAGATCTGGAAAAAAAGTTTTCCATGTAATTAGGTAGTGTAAACAATGTGGCTGGGACAAGTCAAGGATATGAATTTTGAAATATTAATATGGAGGCAAATGATTGGCCAGTTTCAAAGACATCTAGTACTCAGTAGGCTCAAACACTAACTTGTAATCTTCCCTCCCCAAACCTGGTTCTCTTTCAGTTTTCTCCATCGTATTAAATCAAACCACCGTCCATCATTTTCTGTGACATAAGCCATTGTCAATATTTCCGTTACTCCCCATAACAAACTCTTTAACAACGCCAGTTCATTTTATGCACTAAATAGCACTCTTGCCGACCTGTCTCCCCAACATCACCACCATCACTACCATCACCACCATCACTACCATCATCACCACCCTAGTCCAGCTGCCTCTTTGCCTATACTTCCACAACAATTTCCTAACTCATCTCCTTTTCCAATCCTTTTTCTTGACAATAGCTATTAAGTTCTTTACTAACTTCTTATTACTCCTATGATAAAGATAGACTTATTTAAACTCACTTACAAGACCAACTCATGTGGTTTAGCTCTGCCTAAATCTTCATCCTCTACCTGAAAACACTTTTCCTCTGTTTTGGGGGAGAGAGGATTACTTACCCCCTATTCCATCTGTTTCCCTGTAAATGGTACTCCACTTTGAGTAAGGCTCTTAGCCTTTTGTGCTAGCCACGCGCATTCTTTCTTTCTTTCTTTTTTTTCTTTTGAGGAAGATTAGCCCTGAGCTAACATCTGCTGCCAATCCTCCTCTTTTTGCTGAGGAAGACTAGCCCTGAAATAACATCCGTGCCCATCTTCCTCTACTTTATACATGGGATGCCTGGCTTTTGCCAAGTGGTGCCATGGCCTCACCCAGGATCCGAACCGGCAAACCATAGGCTGCGGACGAAGAACGTGGACACTTAACCACTGTGCCACCGGGCTGACCCCAAGACGTGCTCATTCTAATCTCCATTTATCTGCTGCCTCTACCTCTCTTGATGGGTTCTGTGCTCCTTCAAGGAAGAGCTAGGCGATAAGTGTTGACCAGCTAACAGTGCAGCAGAATTCCCCTTATTCACACCGCTCCAGCTATCTCTTTCTTGCTAGAGACCTTTTTCCATGTTGTTCCTTCTGCCCTGGACACACTTCCCTTCTCTTAGCATTTCTCATATGTCAGTTCAAGTTTTCTTCTCTCACCGAGACAAACCCTCCTTTTCTAGGCTCTCCCAGCAGTCATGCTTACCACAGTGGCAGGTTCACAAGCTTTTTGTAAGGATTTGAGTGATATTCGTCTCTTTCACTATTGTAGAAACTTTCTGGAGGCAGGAATTACCTCATTTTGTTCCCCAGCGAATTCCCACTACCCAGCACAGTGCCATTTAAATATTCGTTGATTGGCTGAATGATAATAGTTAAAATGATAATAAAAACTCAGTTTGATATCACTCCCCATGACCATGTAAACCATAAAGCTGATCAAATAAGTAAAACTCTAATATTGGAAGAAACGTTAGGTTAACTTATATTCATCAAATATTTCATAATTCAGACTTTTTCTATTTAGCAAAGATCTCTCCCTACACACACTATGTAATAGTCACAAGGTTCTACTTTACATAAATAATTAAATGTATGGAATGCTAATGAGAGGACTAGGGAGTAATTCATTAATTGATTCATAAAATATTTGCTAAGTGCCTATCTTACACTGGGACAAATTGCTTAACTTCTGACAAGTGAGCTTTATTTTTTTTTTAAGTGAATAAACGTCTGTATCACATGATTACCGTTAGCAGTAAATGAGATGAAGTCTGTAAAATTACCCTGCGCATCACCTGCTCATTGTAGGCTCTCAGTGATAATTTTTGGTATTTGTTGTATAATACAACACTATTTTATTTTATTTTTACAGTAACCAGAAAACAAAAGAATTATTTCCATTATCTCCATTTTATAGATCAAAAACTTCAGAGAGTTTAAGGGGCTTGTCTAATGCTACCCAGGAATTATCAGCAGAACCTATGAAAAGAAGTCATTTCTCCTGATTTCTACTCCACTATATAATTATTTTTAATAAGGGATACGTGGTCAGCACATAAAATGGTACAACCTAAGATTCTTTTTAGTTTTTTTTATTGATTGGCACCTGGACTAACAACTGTTGCCAATCTTTTTTTTTTTTCTGCTTTATCTCCCCACCCCCCCCCACCCCCCCCACCCCCACCCCCCACATCCCCCCCCACCCCCGCCCTGTACACTGTTGTATAGCTTAGTTGCAGGTCCTTCTAGTTATGGGATGTGGGACGCCCCCTCAACGTGGCCTGACGAGCGGTGCCATGTCCGCGCCCAGGATCCGAACCGTGGGTCGCCGCAGCGGAGTGCACGAACTTAGCCACTCGGCCACGGAGCCGGCCCCATAACCTAAGTTTCGTCAGAGTTCAGAAGAGAGAGATATTGCTTTTTAGTAACTATGGAGATAAACCTTGGGCCCCATGAGCCATTTTGACATTTACGATCAGCTGAGATAATATCATTTTTCCAGATTTGACAGATTTGCAAGTAAAATAGCCTCTGTAATTAAACAAAATTAAAAAAAAAAACGAAAATAATAACTATATCCCATTTCAGAAACAGGAAAAGACAAAGAGGTAAGAAATAAAATTTACTAACACATTTGCTTTAATTATTTTTTCTACTTATATTTTGAAATATTCCCCCTTTTTCTCTGCAGCTATTTTATTTCATGTTTGGAGTATTTTCTGACTCCTCCCTTTGAGTGATCTTTGCCTCTCCAGATAGTCAACATACAGATTCCTGCAATTGCTGCTCTCCCAGTTCCCACTCTATGTTACCCAGATGTCTTCATCACTTTCCCCACTTTTCGTTGGCATCTTCTCTGTTCCCTTAACGATGAGACTTCCTTGTGATGCGCTTGTTTAGTTTATGTGTGTTTTACACAGTATTCACTGCCAAGACATCTAGTTCCTTCCAGTCATTAAAAACACATAGAAGAAAGGAATATTCATTTCTCCAATGAAAAAGATTTAAATGGTTAAATAAATTAATTAATTGAAATTCTCCATTGCGTTTTGTTCCCTTTGGTCTAATTTTATCTTGCATCATTTAACATCTCCTTGCCTGAATTTCTGCCCTCCTTTCTCAAATATTTACTGAGTACCTGTTATCCCATGTCCTCACCTCCTTGGGATTATAAATTCAGAGATGATAAATGGATGATAGATAACAGATAGATGGATGATAGTAACAGATACACAGATAGATGGATTGCACATATGTCTGCAAATCTATATGCACGTATTGTGTGCTAATGTGTATTTGTGCATTCCTTGACCTCAAAGATCAGGAGGGAAAACAAGTAATTATAATTAAAAATATCGGTGAAAACAAAGTAAAATCTATATCTTTCTCTAATGATCCTTAGCCAGTTTCTACCAAGCCAAACCATATGAAATTGTCAATATTCAACTATTTATGACCACACACGCAAAAAAATGGCTTTGTCGTATTGTTCAGTCTAATAAAAGCAGTAAGATCATTTGTCAAAAAATGAAAAATGTTGTCCCCCAACTAAACCCGGTTGTTTTGTCATTATGAACTCAGATAACTGAATTATTTCACTATTTAAATGAATTAATGAACTGACCTGTTTTGGCCTTCCATAGAAGCATTTTAATTCAAGCAAACTTTTGTTTCAATGCTCTTTTACTGGCATATGGATTGTAGTTAATATAAACTCAAAGGGCAGTAACCCACTAATCGGCCACGCCTCTTGCCCTCTTCCAGTGGAACAGGGCAAGGAAGGAAATTCTGCCTGGCTCCCAGTCTAACACGCTCACTCTTGTGCTTTCCCCAAATGCTCCGCCACCTCTCTCTCTCTGACTGTGCTCCGAGGCAAGCTTAAGCAAATGTTTTTTTTTCCACAGTCAGGCAACATTTATCCTAACCAACATTTACCCAAATCGATACATTTTAATTGAAACTAATGACAGTTAGCTTAAACCAACAGACTTTTCACTGGCCTAAGTACATTAAATCGATGTATTTCTCAAAATTGCTATATCTTATGTAAAACAATGCATTTTCATTTTATCCAGGACACATTTTTATTTCGCTCTAATCTGCCAAGGTAAAGAGTCAGACTAAAGTAATAGATTTCTTTTTTTCATACCAGCCCTAAGATCTCAAATGAAAGAAACGTATTAATCATTCAGATATATGAATTCAATTTCTTTCGCTTTAATGTAACAGACATTTATTGAGCACCTACTGTTTGTGAGATACTGTGTTTGACACTCTGGAGGGAACAAAGTGATTAAGATAGAGTTCTTGCCCATAGAAGCTCATAATTTAGTGATGAATACTTCCATGGGCAGAATTAATTATAACATAAGACAAACAGCTAGGGAAATGGAATGGAAGAAGGTATTAACTGTGACTGAGGGATTCAGGAGGAGATGTGAAGGAGGTAGCATTTAAGCTCACCTTTGACCAATGGATGCCTGTAGTGGCAAGAACATGCTAGATGCTTGGATAGATGGAATGATATATTAGTTAGATAATACCAGCTACTATACCTAAATATACATTCTAAATTTTCAGTAGCCTAGCAAAATAGAAATTAATTTCTCACTCACATAACCATCTATAGTGGCTGTTCCTTATTAGGAGTCAATTATCCTTAACTTGATGTTTCTAGAATGAAAGGTCCTTCCAACTGGTGACTTCAACATCCTCTGGGACTTCAAGTACTCTGCATACAGTCAGTGGAAGGGGAATGAACTTGGAGAAGGCACATCTGCCTCTATAGCCTTAGCTGAGAAGTGACACCAATCACTTCTGCTTATGTCCCATGGGTAAAAACGTGTCTCACTGTTGTATCTTGATGCAAATAGACTGGGAGATGTAGACCTTGTCTGGGAAGTCACGTCCTAATGATAACTGTATACCATGGAAGGAGGAATATCAACCTAAGTGGACAGCCAGCTACTTTGCCACAATCAAAACCAAAAACGTGAAAAATACAAATGGTTAGGAATATGGCATAGAAGGTACATGACGAAGATTTTAGGAGGTAGGTAAAGTCAGAGTAGGAAAAGCTCTCTAGACCATCCTAGAGTATTAATTCTGCACGTAAATGGGAGCCACTGAACAGGATTGGTGTTCTTATAAAAGAGACCCCACAGAGATCCCTTGTGCCTTCCACCACACGAGGACGCGGTGGGAAATCGGCAGTCTGCAATCCAGGAGAGGCCCTTCACCAGGACCTGCCCATGCTGGTACCCTGATCTTGAACTTCCAGTCTCCAGAACTATAAGAAATTTCTGTCATTTACAAGCTACCCATTCTATTGTAATTTGTGATAGGAGCCCACACGGACTAAAACAGACTATTTAATTTTCTCATTAGTGAAATGGAGCGAGTAATACCTCTTTCACAGTGTGGTTTACCGTGAGATTTACCTCTAGATTACCCAGGAGGGCACTAACATGGACTTCTGTAGTCCTTACTTTTAAGATGAGAATGTATGTGTATGTCACTTAGGTTATATAATCTCAAGAAGACTAGTTAATGAGATAATAATGTAGCTATCATTTGTTGAGGAATTACTACGTGCTAGGACTGCTGCATAAGTGTGTATTTCTAATCCTTACATGTTTAAAACCCTTTCCCTTAATGGTTTGGCCTTCAGATAGCCTTCTCTACCTTCTTCATTTATTCTACTAAATTTCAACAGTATCACTGTGATGTGAGTAAACTGCTTAAAAGCTCTGTTTTTGAGAAGGCGCACCTGTAGTGCATTGGGCAAAGCTGGCAGCTGCACATCTAATTGGGCACATGATTGTACAGTGTGAGTTTGCCAGCATTTCCAGCAAGTGGGGCCCATGAGAAATGAAATTAACTCTTGCTTGGCAAGAGCTCCCAAACCACTGTTTGAGCCTCGGCTGGAATTATGGTCATCTCTCTGAGCATTCAATTACAGACACAAGATTATTCACTGCTTGATTGCTTACCTAAAATTTACTCATGAATTTAGTTATGTAATTGTGATTTATTGAAAATCATCAGGTCTGCAAAGCTTTGGAGCTGCATTTTCCTCCTGTCAAATTCCCAAGGGTAATATGTGGCGCTTACATTGGTCATAAGCATGTATGCATTTATTTATTTATAAGAAGTGTCACATTCTCAAACAATGAGAAAAATCCCCTTCCATCTCACACCATCAATGCATTTCCTAATAGTATTCCCACTTCACCAAATGGAACATTTTCCCCTCTTTGCTTCTGACAATATGGTTGATTTGATATGGTTGATTAGGAAGAAGAGTCCTTCCTGTTTCCTGTTTCTGAGAATGGAAGGGGTGGGTCTTGTATTCGTTTTTATAGTGACTATGGTGTCTGAGAACAGATATTTCACCTCCAGTTTTCAAGGCCCAAGAGGCTGTTGTAGCTGCTGAGCTTACTAAAGGCCCCTGAGCAACTCAGCAGAACCAAGGACCTCAATTTGATTCATTGACTTGATTTCTTTTATGTGAATCTCAAAATACAAATATCAGTTATGGAGCATTAGCTATAGAACTTTTTAAATTTATCAGACATTATTCCTGTTAATTTTTTACAAATATATGGAAATTCTATTCTAACTCTGAACTTTGGAAGTGGACCCCTGGGTCTAAGTCCCTGTTCTACCACTTATTGATCATGTGATTAAGAACAAGCACTAAACCTTTCGAGCTTCAGCTTTCTCCTCTGTATACAAAGGACTAATCATCATTAGCTTACTAGCTGGTTTGACAATTAAACATGGAACATATGTGGAGAGTATACTACAATGTCATCCACCTAATAGTGTTTAAAATGTTAATATTAATCTGTATAAATCCATGACATATGCTTAAGGTTTGCATACTAAGATTTATATGTCAGACATAAATATGTAACACAAAATTGAGTGGGATTTTTCTTTTTGCCCTGGATTTAGTGCCTGAGGCCCAAAGCTGAAGACAAATTGGTTCAAGTTCCCTACATGCCAGAGAGAACATGCAAAAGGAACTATGTCCTGACAGCTCCTGCTGGGTCTTACTTTAAAGCAGTAGAAATGGCCCTACTACCACTGACAAAACCAAATGTTCCCCAATCCCCTTCCTGGTTTAAAAATAAGAGTGGGAAGAGGAAGAAGTTAGTTGAGGATGCTTATGTCCTAGAAAATGTAGTGTTGATGGTTAGAAGCAAGTGTTCCTCTACTGCTCCACAAAGCTAAGCCACAGTTTTAGGAAGAGAACTCTTATTAGAGATTGGCGTGATCTAAAAGGAGGAAAGTCTTGCATCTCTGTTCCCTGCTAGATGATTGATGAACTATAGAACAAATCAAGGTGGAAGTAAAAGTCATCGCTGGCAGATAATGACTTACATTCTCTGAAGACTAGGAGTTTACAAGAGCATAGGGCCTGGGGTCTGGTTATTGTCTGAAGATTTCTGAAGATGAGAGACTTGCTTTTGACCACAGGACCAAAAGGAATCACAATATCATATACTGAGGAAGAAGATGGGGTAACTTCCTACCCCATCCCAATTTCTTGCAGACCTTAGAGGGCACTGACAAGGAAATTAGCTATCCTGAGTGCAAAGAGCCCAAACATTTTGAGGTAGAAGTAGGAACCCTGTGCTGGCTAAGTGTTAAAAACTAAGACATCATGCTGGAGGTGTGGATCACTGATAAAAGTTGCAGAGAGGCATGACTGCCCTCTCTAAATGAGTTAACCATAACAGACAGTGTTAGATTAAAGCTGATCACTGCCTCAGCAAAACTACACTTGCTCTCCATGGGGAGACCAATCCATTGGCAGAGACACAAACAATGAATAGAAGGGAATAAGCCAGAGTGAGATTAGGGCTACTTCCCCACAACCAACAAGACTGAAAAATTTGTTGGCTTCTTCCTCATCTGTTTTCGTTCCCGTCCCTCACACAAGAAGCTTTGAAAAGGGGCAGATGCTAGAATAGGATGAAAAATGAAACTGATGGCTCTCTCAACCTCAGATCACTTTGAGCTGTAGGTTGAGTGTGTGCTGAGGGAAGCAATGAAATGCCAATAATGAAAACAATAATCATTATAATAATAGTTAACATTTATATCTCTTCCATTCTGTGCCAGGCAATATTCCAAGTTCTCCACATACAGCAAATCATAAGAGCCAAATGATGTAGGTTGTTTTATTATCTCCATTTGATTGCTGAGGAAATGGGGCCCCTTTAAGTTTGAGTGACCAACCTAAGAAACTAAAGCTGGCAGGTGGGGCTTCTGGGATCCAAGTCAATAGAGTCTGCCTCCAGTATTTGCACTCCTAAGCTCTAGTTCAAAATGGTGATCTGGACCAGAACTTTAATGTTCAAAATATATAGATTTTTACTGGAGGATGTGAGAAGAAAATTTGACAGAGCAAGTTTGAAGACAGAGATTGGAGAAAAACAAAAATATCTCATATTTATACCTCACCAAATTAACCATTCAATAAACTTGCAACAAACTGATTTTAAAAGTATAAGTAGGGGCCAGTCCCGGGGCCAAGTGGTTAAGTTCCTGCGCTCCACTTCAGTGGCCAAGGGTTTGCAGGTTCAGATCCCAGGTGTGGACCTATACACTGCTCATTAAGCCATGATGCAGTCGCATCCCATATACAAAATAGAAGAGGATTGGCACAGATGTCAGCTCAAGGACAATCTTCCTCACCAAAAAAAAAAAAGAAGAAAACAAAAAAGGTATAAGTAAATATATATCATGTATAATACACATATATTATATATATGTCATATATGTGTATATATATTACGAATTGAAGGCTCATAATGGCACCCCAAAAATTTTAGTTAAAATAATAATGTTTACTAATATAACAACTACTATAATGTATATCATTTGCATAACCTGAAAATTCTATGCAAATGTTAGAGATAGTTATTGATTCTAATTGAATTATTGATCATAACATATTGGATTTATTTTTATTTTCTAGATGTTCACCTTGAGCTTTCTTTATTGAAAAACTGGAGAAGATAAACATAGATGCATCTTCTTAAGAAAACAAACTATCATTCTTTATATTCATGTCATTACAATGGAAATAGCAGAAGCTCGATCACAGGGGATGTTTAATATTAGATTGAACAAAATATTAAAAAGTAAAGCATACTGGCTAAAACAAGTCTGTACTGGCACAGGGGAGGGTCCTGGTGACATGCTAGGTCTTCTCCACATCTAATTTTGATAATATGATTGATGATGTGATTTCTCATAAGTGGTGGAAAGAAACAACATCAAAACTAATCACATTATGCTGCCATTCGGAAGTCTAAATAAAAGGTATGTGAACTCATTACAGGAAGATATTTTTTCATTTGAAATTTAAATTTGCCAGCCCATCCATATTTGTCTGGAAAACTTGTGAATTTGTTTGTAGATGAAAATGACCAGAGTTGAGTAATCAGTTCCAACTGATTACAGTTTATAATAGGCAGCCCGGGGACTTCCTGGCAGTTACAGATCTGTCTTTACAAATCTCAAGAACAGGAAGAATGATGTGATGCCCTGTTTCTGTGGCCATGTTTCTCTGTCCTTTCAAACAAAGAAATGACCCCCTAGATGCTAATGTAATTTCTCTTTGCAAATTTAGCTTCCTCAATGGCTTGATTTTTCTTTAAAGTAGAAATATTTAAGAATTTTAAATTGAGAGGATAACATGCCTTTATTTCATAGACTTTTCAACGATACAGTCTTGGCTGTGCAGCAGTCTCTGCCAAGGGGGAAATTAACTTTAATATAAAAACACACAGCCAGGAGAACTCCAGAAGTCTATCATTTTTCCAATATGCCGTATTCAAACCCCACAGTTGCACACCCTACACTTAAGCTATCAAGAAATTTTAGTTATTTGAAATGTTACAAATGTACAAGCAATACCCATATCCTAGATGGGTGATACAATTTATGGAAGATATAATAAATAGAGGGAAATTTAGTATGTTTGTTCAATATAGAGAAGGTAATTGAAGTGAAGGATCCAAAGTAAAACCATAAACAATAATTAGATAGTGAAAATGTGGAGAGTTGACCGTGACCCACATAATAATACAGCTGAGCATCAGCAAAGACAGAAGCTGGCTTGCAGTTGGAAGCAGATTATAAAGGGAATGTGTTCTTAATAAACATCTGGAGAAACTGTGATAATATCCGAAGAAGAATCTTCTGAAGAAGGCAACTCTCTAATCTTAACCTTACAGTCTTAATTTGCAGAGGAACATATGATTATATAGATGTTATTATGCACATCTGGAGTAGAGTTAGTGTGATGTCTCTGTGAGCCTCAGCATTGAGCAAATTGAAATAGAAATGTGTAGAGTTGCTCAGTACAGCTAGTACCACTGATAGTTTCCAAGTTAAAAGTTCCCTTCAAGCTTGTTGTACATTTAGCATCTTGGGTGCAAATAATGGAAAGATTCTGTTTACTTTAAGCAAAAGTAGAATTTAATGGAGGGATATGAGAGACTCGCAGATTGACTGGGGGGTTGGAAGATTGGATTATAAAAACAAGTAGGGTTAGGCAGCAGGAACAGCCTGGATAATGCACCATCATTCAGCTGTAACACATACTTTCTAACAAGTGTCTACGTCATGCTCAACCGTCAACGTATCAGGAGAGAACATCTGATTGGCTGATATTAAATTGAACGTATGCTTCTCATTGTGCTGGGACAGGAAATATGTCCCTTCAAACGTTCCTTAGGAAGCTTGTGCCTTTGAGTATCTATTATATAATTATATTACGTAATAAACATGAGTCCACATTATATTAATCATATTAGATAAAAGGAACTTTTGTGTCTCTATTATATAATCATGCTATATAATATATAACAGTGATATTATATAATAGACATTCTGCAAAGCACTAAGATCCCAAAGTTCCTTCTTTTAAGAGTTTCTTTTATACATGAATCATTGCAGGAAGTAGGAGGAGAGAACAGTACAAGATAGAACCTAAAGACGTAGATACTACTATCTTTTCTAAACAGATGAGGAGAGAGAAACCTAGAAAGGTAAAATAACATGCCATACATTATACCGCTTGAAAGGAAGGAGGTGAATATCGTGAGGAATGTACAATGAGACAAATAAGGTGACCATAATTTATTGACCAAATTGGACATCAATTTAAAGAATCATTGTTAATATTTATGCCAGGACAACAGGCTTAAACAGGAGTATCCTAAGCATAGCAGGTCCTTGGCATATCAGAATGCAAAAACCTTGATAAAAACAACATTATACAAAGAACGCCACTTACTGACTTTTCCCACATTAGTCAGAAGCAACCAGAACAGTGCTGTCCAATAGAGCTTTCTACAATCAGGGAAATGTTCTATTTCCATGTGTCCAATATGGGGAATCTGTCCAAAGTGTGGCAGCCACTAACTATATTTGGCTATTGACCCTTCGAAATATGGCTAGTATGACTAGGGAACTAAATTTTTAATTTATTTAATTTTAATTAATTTAAATGTAAATAGCTACATAGGCCTAGTACCTACCAATAAGGATAGCACAGAACTAGATTGTGGTTTTAACACAGGTTCATTGATTTTTATAGCTATTTATCACAATACTCTAAGAGGTGTTTTAACTTGGGACTTTATCACGACAAAGGGATTAATGGTTGCCATAGACTAGGAACGATATTCAGTTGTAATAAGTTAAAATATATACACCGAATATGGCAAATGATACACTCCAGGTTTCTGATATTTATTTCTAATTCTGCTTCACTGAGGAATTGTGAAACTCTGGGTGTTGTCTTTGTTTGTTATTGTAGAGGAGGGAAAATAATTTCCCCTCTACTCTTCTAGATTCTTAGCTGAGACCCCCCACCCCCACCCTGTAATAAAAGACAGATTAGCAAGAGAAAACAAATAGGAGTTTAATAACATGTACATATCCACTATACATGGGAGATATCCAGTAAAACTGTGTAACTCCCCCAAATGGCCGAAACGACCATGTGAAATACCATCTTCAGCTATTATTTTTCTTTCCTTACATTATGGTCTTGCAGGGTTTTGTTTTGATCTTCTGTTTCAGAAGCCATGCAGTTCTCATCCAGGTTGGTGTGAAATGCTAGCTACCTGCTTTACCCTGGGAATGTCCTCTGTCAAAATAATCCTAAAATCCTCAGCTCCTTTTCTTATCTACCTGCTTCTGTGTCTGCAGGAAAAAAGGAATTTTGTGCCTCATTCCGTGGCATAGAGAGTTACTGAGCATAAAGCTTGAGTCTAACAAATTGGATTCTCTTTTGGGCTAAGGTTTTAGATATCACTAAGCAGTATAATGGTTGGAAATTCAGGCTCCAATGAAACAGAATATGTTTGAAAAGCAATTTAGTCAATTACTAACTGAATGATCTTGGGCAAATTATTTAACCTTCTTAAGTCTCAGTCTCCTCATCTATAAAACAAGTTAAAAAATTACTTTCCTCGATGAGTTATTGTGGCACTGTGCATGTAAAGCAGCAAGTATAGTTTATAATATAGGGTGAGCATTAACTCAAATCAACTAAAATTTTCTGAGCCCCTACCAAGTGTGCTAAGAGCTAAGAGATGGGGTATGGAGCTTGCAGTTTAGTGGGCAATCATGCCAAAACACCACCCCTGCTTCTTTGGTGATATGTGCTATGATTGGGCAAGTATTGAGTTCTGTAAGAAGATGCTAAGGAGGTCAGAGAAGGTATCCAGGGAAAAGGACAAAACACTCCTCAAATTCTGCTAATACAACTTGAAGAACTGTGTGCACAGTCAATCCTAGGAAGTCAGGACCCATATTCACAAATGAATCTAAGTGTTTTGCTTCTTTGTTTTGGCTTTTGTTTTGCTTTGTTTTTTATATGTTAGCTGATCTTCAGCTATTTTCAAGAGTGTGCCCTAATCTAAGGACCCCAAATTGTGTAATCATAAACTGCACTGTCTTTATTTATGCATTTACTCAACAAGGATTTATTGAGTGTCTAACATGCCAAACACTGCGCAGCTTGCTAGACATACGTTGGTGAACAAATCAGATGAGGCTCCAGCCCTCACAGTGCTCTTGATCTAGTGTGTAGCTGATTGTCCATGTTTGCTATTATTATGGGCAGCTTTCTCAGACACCACCTGAACTTGTAGTTTGTCTGCATGTCATAGCCTCTGTGTGTGAGCCAGTGTTTCTCAAACTATCAGGGCTCATGGACCAGTTTTTGTTTTTGTTTTCCAGTCCTTTGCACTGATATTAATAGGCAGCTCACGCTACACATAATCCACCACACAAGATAGAAAACAGTAAAACCAATCAGTAACCAGTGCAATCATAAGTCCATTGCCTATGGGCTTGGATGTCACAGCAATGGCAAATTAAGATAAAAGTTTCTAGATACTTTCCATTTATTTACCAGCAACAAACATTGAGTGTACTAACTCCTGAGCATGGATCAGATGGCAAGGAGCAATGTTATAGGCTACAATAATCCAGGAATAAGCCTACCTTGTTCATAGGAGCCACTGCAAAGGAGAGGGAGGAGGAGACAGAAGAGAAGGAGAGAGAAGATAAATCATCTTCCCTTTTTAATGGCTGTGTATTAGGGTAGAATGCTACCCTATCTGGTACCCAGATAGACTGGGTACCGTTTGCACCCTTTCTTACTGAGACCGTTAATGTAAATCTACATTTACAGCAAATAGAGTGCTCTGTCATTCAGCTCCATTGAACCCTACCCAGAAAATCCAGATGGAAAAGCTACGCAGCTGTTGTGGGATAGAGTTGAGGGAAGAAATTTTCAACCTGCCTTTATGAATGACTCAGAAAAATAAATGGGAAATAATTAGATTTCTAACTGGCAGTAGGGTAAGGGATCAATGATAATAGTAGCCATTGAGTAATAATTTAATATCTTGAAAGAGGAAATTTGCTGATCACTTTTTTGGGAAAAGTTAATACTGGTTTTATAGTTAATCATCTTGCTCCCAAAGATTATCAACTTCGTCAAGTCAGATCCCATCCTATTGGTCATCTTTTATAAAGGAAAGACAAATTTAATAAACTAGTTTATGCCATATTTATAAAAAATACTAATAAAGAAATGCATTTTATCTCTTTAAATTGTTTTTTCATTATCCACTAAGAGGAAATGGATATTTTATTGAACACAAGCAAGAGGGGCTCACAAAACTAATTAGTAACATTTGTACATGTCTACTATTTTCCAACCCCTAAAAAATTCTTTCTGATGATCTTACACATTATAAAATGATACTTGCTTTTTTTGTAAAATTGGAAAATAAAAAAATGTAGAAGCTAAAATTATGCATAATCCCAGCATCTAAGCTTAAAAGCTAAATTTACCTTGTGGGGTATTCAGCACTATTCTTTCAATAACACCGATTTTTGTGCTTGAAATAACTAGGCCTGCTTAACATTTCTACTTCCCATAGTAATAAGTTTCTGTGGGAAATGAGGATTCAAACACTGCAGCAGGACTTGGAATAGCAAGCCCTTTGTTGATGCAACGGCTACAACGTTGACTATATTGGTCTTGTGAATAAACCTGACACTCACAGAAGAAGAAATTATCTGGAGCTTTTTAGCTCAGCAAGAATCAATTCTTAAGTCATATCTGAATTCTTGTAAATTCAGAATTAGTGGGGCCCGAGTTAATGAGGTTTGATTGTATCCTGGGCTATTGAAGAAATCGCAATGCCACAGATTCAACGCAGTGACTCCCACTGAAGTTAGGCTCATTGCTGCTTCAACAAGGTTTGAAGAGGGCAGATTCTTCCGGGTACCCAACATCAGCACTTTTTAATTACCCTATTATGCGGTATAAGGTGGACCTATAGGATGACCTACCAGAGGAAGTCAGCACTTTCTGAGTAAGCAATGGCATATTTTTTACTTCGCTCTGGAGCCCCCTCTTCACTTTCAAATGGATCAGGTTTCCTTTCTTCAGATCTTTCACTTTTGTCCATTAGAGTTTCCCCTAAAGACTATTTTATCAAACAAAGCAAAACACTTTACAAAAGATTGTAAGTTCTTTGCAGAGTTATAGCCTCGGCTTTGTTTATGTATAGTGAACACTTACTGAGTTAGCACTCCCCAAAGGAAAATCTGGGGAGAGATCAGAAAAATGTTTTCGGTAATTGCAACTTGGTTTGATCTCCTGGTAGTTTGTGGTGTTTTATGCAGCATTAATGGTATCGCCCGAGATTCTCAGGGTACCAGAGAACTTCCAAGTACACGTCCATTATCAAATGTAAGGGAGTCGTTTTCAAACCTCTGAGGGAATCAAGTGAGTTGGTATTTAAATGCTATTCATGGTGGAACCTGTCACATATTCATGTGACAACAACCTGCCTCTGGAAGATTTACTCCGTGTTAATGTGTGCGTGTGTGTGTGTGTGTGTGTGTGTGTGTGTGTACCTGCATGCCTAATCAAAATGCTATGGGTAAAGATCCAGTACCTCTCTGTCAGACACAGAAATATCTAATCAAGTTATATTTTTTTGGCAAACCAACCAATTAACTTAGTGTCCTTCTAATATAAGTCTTAATTTATGTAAATTTGGGAACTGAAAAGCCTTTCAACTTCATTTAATTTGGCCTGAAAATTGTTATTTCAGGTCTTTAAAGCTGCACTCCTCTCACTCACCAACACTTGGGACTTGGAAAGTGACAGAGGAGGCAGAGAGAAGGTGGTAAACAAGTTTACATCACTGACTACCTTGGACAGTTCACTAAGTTCATCTGTCCAGTGACTAAACTTTCCATCTAGACCTGAAATCTGCTCTTATCAATGGGTAGTAAAAATGCCCATTCACTTGGTAGAAATATAACACATCTTAGTATCTGTAGTCTTCAGGACACACTGTGTTTTTATTCCATATTTTTTCTTTATTTCACTGTATCTTTATTCTTGGATATATTACCACCCAAGGAGGGATCATCTGCCCACTGTGAGACATGGCAGTAGTCGAGAGGCAAGGTGGTAGGAGAGAAAGGGATTTATTACAGCTTGCTAGCAAGGGGGAAGATGGCTGACTAATGTTCAAAAGAACCATCTTACAGAGCCAAGACTACAGGCCAATTATTTAGTGGGCCAATCTCCAGGTGGGGGAGGCATCTGGTCTTCAGTTGTGGCAGACATCTGGTCTTAGTTCCTGATTGTCTTTTGTTTTACTGGATATCCACCAGACCCAGGAGCAATGCCCTACACCCTGATCTTTTAGTTGTCATTAATGACAGCTATCAGCATAGACTCTCTGCCTAGGGGTCATTACATTCCTAAGGAACTCAAAAGAACAAAGTTATCAACTTATAGCAGCTGGGAGGAGCCATAAAGTCTATAGAACATGTCTGAGTTAGTTAATCAGGTCATTCAAGTTACGATATGGTTCCTTTTCTACAATATGGCGTCCCTTGTGTCAGCCTTGTGTTGAGCTGCATCAGATATGCAAAGTGTTTATCACTAGTTCATAGGAGCTCCAGGCAGATACTACCTGTATCTGGGTTCTAGTTCTACAGGAGTGAGGGCACTGTATCAGAATCAGTCACTGGAATTATAACTAAGATCAGCACTGAGAACTGCTTTTCTGATGGTAGGTAGAAATATGAAGTACACTATTAAGAATAACCAAATGTAACTATGTCAATTATTTGGGTGGCTTCAAAGTATAAAAGAAACTAGTTGTATTTTATGTGTCAAAAGTGGAAGTCTGGTTAAAGTAGACATTAAAAGTGATCACAAAGAGTAGTGAATGGTAGCTAAGTATGTTGGCTCTGGAGCTTGGTTTCAGATCCAGCTCTGCCACTTCTTAGCAATTCCTCCTCCTTTCCAACTCAGCTTCCTTATCTTAAAATAAGCTTATCAGTACCTTCTTATAGATTTCTCTGAGTTAATATAAGTTAATGTGCTTTAGGACCAGCCCTGACATAATAAGCAATGTATAGGTTAGTTAATATTAATATTTGTCTCCATATGTAGAGCTAGAATCAAAAGACAGAAGTTTCTGGGAACCGATTTCAACTTCCTAAGAAGAATGTATTCAAAAGACTGTCCAAAGATGGAACTAGGAGAGATGAGCCCCTCATCATCAGAGGCATCCAAGGAACCCAGATTTGCTATGGATTCTGAAAGGTCTATTTACTCACTGGATCGCTGTCAAACCAGCTTGCTAGACACTGACTTTTAATTTGGAGCATTTGTGCTTCTATTCCCTTTGTAATCTTTATCAGCAATGACCACTTAGCGCCAGTTAGTGCATGAGAATGGGGGAGTAAAGGAGTTAGAACAGTGAGGTGCAGTGGAAGGAGACAAAGGCTTAAATCGTCAGGGGATTTGACCTTGTGTTGTTGGGGAAATTTTTTAACTGTTTTGAACCTTACTAAGACAGAGGTGGCGGTTGGGGGTCAGGGGGAGGGCTAGGATACAGTGTATATAAAAAATACTTAGAACCTATAAAGAACTGGAGATGAGAGTTGCATTTAATACGACAAAGAAGGAGTCAACCAAGGCCTAGAGTATGAAATACTACACGACCCAGGATGACCTAGAGCTAAACAAGCAGGAATCAGGAGGACACTGGCTTGCTGGAGGGTTGGGTTACACAGGAGAGGAAAGCACAGAAAGGGAAGGGGAGCCAGGTCTGAAAGCAAAGCTAGTTGCTGCGTAAATCTCTCTGAGACCTCCAGCAAAAAATTTGCCTCCCTTTTTTGAGAAACGGCTCTATCTGAGTTTCCCAGTCACAGTTCAGTCAAGAGAATGCTGGTGAAATAAATAACATCCCCACCCCACATTTCACCTGTCTCTGGTGACAATACTATAGAAGTCACCATTCCTAAAGACTGTCATCTTTTATTTATTAGCATCGTGAAACGTCCTGAAGCAACTGAATTATGCGATCAATGTTAATGCTAATCAAAGTTATCAACGTCGAGTGTTCTCTTCTCCACATGGTGTGGTCCTTGCTGCTCCCATGATGCCAATTGCATGATTTGTACATAGCCCTAATTTGCTGATTACACTGATCTTCTCAGTTCCTGCTATTCTGAGTTCTTACCTCCTCGCTATTTTTGGTTTGAGTTCAGCATTAATATTAGGGAAATGCCATTAGAAAGAACAAGGTATTCAGAATAAAATCCAGCCAGATAACTTTTAGAACTCAAAATGTGTGAATCTTTTGAGTACCTGAGTTATTAACCATTAGATAGTTAACAAATGATTCAATCAAATTAGGAGGGAAATATTTAAAAATATAGACATTTTTCTCACATATAAGCCTCAGTCAAACTTTAACTGGAATCAATAAAGTCACATGCCAAGTACAGAAATTACTTTCTATAATAAGTGCATCTTGTCTTGTTTCATTCATTCTCAGAGAGTAAGTACAAATTCATACATAAATGTGTTAGAACATCAATGCATGATACTCTGTTTCTTCTTAGATAGAAGGGAGTTTCTGGAATCACAGAAGGAGATGATTCAAGAGGCGTTGGAAGGAAACGAAGACTATTACACACAATGGGTGCAAACTCTCTCCCATTGCACCAAAGCAGGAAGCTTGTCTACTATTCCCCTCTTGTTACTGTCCCAAGTGAAATGGAACAACAGAAGAAAAACATCTCTGCCACTTCCTGTGCTGTGTGGCCTTGGGCACTTTATTTCACATCCTACAAGAAATTTCTGTCTCCAAGAGGGTTGTGAGGAGGAAACAAATTGCCAACTGGGCACTCCCTTGCTGCAGCGCTGGATGCAGCACACAGTCAGCACTAAATAATTATTTTGGCCTCCCTTTCTGTTAGTTTGTGACACCTCATCTCACCCTTACTTCCTTTTTTTTTGCTTTTTGCTTTGCTTGGGGAAAATTAGCCCTAAGCTAACATCTGAGCCAATCTTCCTCTATTTTGTGTGTTGGAAGCTGCCTCAGCATAGCTGAGAAGTGGTGTACATCTGCATCCAGGATGCAAACCTGTGAACTCCAGGCTGCTCAAGTGGAGTGTGCCAAACTTAACCACTACTCCACGGAGCTGGCCCCTCGCCCTTATTTCTTCACCCTTGGATACTCGTGATGACTTTGCTTTAGCAAGACAAAGATGTGTGTTGTGTTGAGAGATAAAAGGGGCGGATATTTTAGGTCCTGCTCATCACTATGAACCATTCAGATTCTGGCTTTGGAACTGAGTTCTCTTCTGCATTAGTTTTATACATGTATACTCCTGGTTCAGCTGTGGATTGAAGAAGCTCCTGTCACAGTATTCTGAGTTAGTTCTTAAAATAACTTTTGTTGTTGTCCCTTTTCCGATTATAAAGTTATCACTTGCTTAATATTATGAATTTAGACCAAAGAAAAGTATGAAGAAAAATTGTCCATAACTCCACAGTTCATTATTAACATTCTGATATATTTCTTTCTGGTCTTTGTTTTTCTGTCTATCTATACCCACCTACACACATATAGATGGGTATAAATACATATAAATACAATCATATACATATATGCAAATAATATACCTATATGAAAACATATA
Organism: Equus caballus; assembly: GCF_041296265.1. NCBI lineage: Eukaryota > Metazoa > Chordata > Mammalia > Perissodactyla > Equidae > Equus > Equus caballus. The sequence continues at coordinate 107,295,190 of NC_091686.1, forward strand.
TATACATTTACAAATATGCAGAAATGTGTATATAATTACATATATTTGACATATATATGTACACACCTACATAAATGTACCTATATATAAAATGTGTGCATATGTAAATGGTTGATGTGTGTCAATGTATATATATATGATCGTTAGATTGTTTGAGATTTTATCTCTATTATCAATAATGCTGTAACCTGTATATCATAAACTTTTATTGTAATTTATATTGCAATATTAAAGTGGATTTCAAAAAGTAGACTTACTGGATCCAAGGCAAGTCTAATATTTATTTGTGATTTGTTCAAATAGCATATCTGCCAGCATTCATTTGGATTAGTTGGTGGTAATGACATAACTATAGTTTCATATTATTATTTTTTTTGGTGAGGAAGATTCTCCCTGAGCTAACATCCACTGCCAATCTTCCTCTTTTTTTGCTTGAGGAAGATTAGCCCTGAGCTGACATCTGTGCCAGTCTTCCTCTATGTTTTTGGATGTGGGATGCCTCCATGGCATGTCTGATGGGTGGAGTAGGTCTGTACCCTGGATCTGAACCCACAAACCTGGGCTGCTGAAGCGGAGTGCTTGGAAATTTAACCACTTGGCCATGAGACTAGCCCTCTGTAGTTTAATATTTTGAATAAGAACTACATTCTAAGAGTATGGAGATTTTAAAATATGTAGCTTTTTCAAAGAGATTTTTACAATTCAATTTGCATAAACCCCCACCAAGCTGAGCTGGGAAAATAAAATCTACCAGGTTATCTTGAAGCTCTCTGCTTGCAAACACAAGAAGCACAAATTTATCACAGAAGTTTAATCAATAGAATATAATGTAACAAATATTAAATCTGTAGATTACCTCAGAAATTGAAAATCTCCCTCAAGTAGCATCCTTTGTAGTGCAGGTCCATGTCCCGTGCTCTCTGCGGGCCCTCAGAGAAGCAGTGGCTTCCTGTGTCCTGGTGCCCCTGCGGCTCCCCTCTCTCACACCCCCATCCTGTCCTCCGGGCCCTACTCCTCCTCGGTGGAGCCATCATTCTTGGTTTCTGATGTCAAACAGGGTTCATCACCATTTCCAACTCAGCTCAGTTCTCCAGAATCTTCTCTAGTCTCGTTTGGAAAGGGGAGAATCCCATGCTTAGGTCTTCTTTGTGAGCCACCACTTCCTCTGGCCCTCCTCTCCTCTCAAAGTGGGACCCTTCTTCTGCCCTGGGAGGCAGCATGCACATGGCTTCACCTTAGTTCTCCCTCAGGAGCTTTACTGGCACTTACCTTAGAGCCGGCCTGTTTCCCACTTGATGATGAACAGATAAAACTACCCAGACACCCCAAGAAAGATGTAGAAAGGTGCTGTTGCTTTGGTCTATTAGGCCTTCAATAAAATGAGTCTGAAGGTTAAATACAAGGATGTGAAACAGAACTTTAAATTTACAATATGATTATATAGAGATTAAAAACAAGCAAACGGATAATAAACAAACCTTTATTTTTCTATAATCATCTAAACTTCCTCAGGAGCCCCTGCCTAAAGGATAGGAGGGAAGTTTACAAAACTTACAAATTATGGATATATCCCTCTCTTCTAATTTAAACCAGTCTTCATCTTGTAAATATTCTGTCAAGGCCATCCTCCCTTCCTTTGCTTCCTTACCAAGATGCTATCTGAGAGTAGGAGAAAGCTTTCAGAGTTTTTATACCACTAGTAAAGAGATGGTATCTTGCCTCTGGCTTGTGTTTGCCACATCCGGGGAGCTGGTCTCGCCTCATTTGAAATGTATATCTGGCCTAGACCATGGGTTTCCTGCTGGGATGTGCTGCTGCTGTCTGCCCTTGGAGCTCTTGTGGTCTGTCCATCTGCCTTGATCAGGGTTCTCAGCCTTACCTCGCTTCTCTCTTGTGCTGTGGTACCTCCAGGGATCAGACTGTGACAACTAGCGCATGCCTGGTCTGGGTGCTGCTCAGTTGCCTTCAGTTATAGGTCACATCCTCCTGTCAGAGGGCTGCTCCCTGTTAAGTTTCCCAGCCAGTCCCTCAGGTCTCTTCTTCATCCCCTGGCCCATCACACCCTCACACATGCTCTGTTAGGCCCTTTCCACTCAGGAGCTCAGTGTCCAGCAGCTCTGGATTATTAGCTTGGGCTCACCCTGGACCATCGCTGCTCATTCCACCTCTTCATGTTTGCAAGGGGCACACAACACACAGAATCTCCCAGAAGTTTAACGAGGAGCTCATCAAAACTCTGTTGCTGTTATCTTTCCCTTGGTTAGGGTGTCTCTTCCCCCATGGGAGGGAGGTCAGGAGTCTTTCCTACGAACTCTTTCTTCTCCTTCCCATAGCTACCAGGCTGGAAGAACCAATTTTACTTTTTCTCTTACTCTCTGGCAGTAATTTTTCGTCCTTTATTCTCTCTTGTTTTTCTGGAGGCCCTAAACCTGACACCTTAGCTTTAATTGCAGATACAATGAAGAAAAGGAAATAAGCATATATGTAATGAGCATACATGAATTCAAAATTTAGAAAAATTATTTTCTTTACCTATTTTATAGACATGGCTTTATTGGTATAATAAGAGAGATTCGTTTATAAGAAATCCCATGGTGTATTCTATTAACATTAGGGAAGGAAGAATATTCCTAGATTTCCTACCACAATAATAATAGTTAACACCTAACAGAGGTGTTAACAGAGGCATAGGCCATGCCCACGACACTAAGGAGCCCAGTCAAGGCAGGAGCACATCTTCCTTACTGTGTTTCCTATGCTATATTGGGCAAAGAAGGCTATGAGAGGCCATGGAGAAAAATGATAATTTTCAGGCTCAGTATCTTAGCAAACAAAAGTGCATTTTTCTCTCTCTCCCGAAGTCCAATGTGGATTTCCAGGTTGGGCTGTTCTCCTGAGTGAATTCCCTTCAAGCAGTGACTTGGATATCTGGGTTCTTGAAATCTTCTCTACTCGTTGAAGTCATCGGAAAGGGACAATGTATGGATAACATGGAGCATTTTAGGATGTGGCAGTCACTTTGCAACCGTGAGAGATGAGCTACCTACAGACCAGAGATGAAAGAGCAAAGGATGTTTGAGTCCTTGTTGACATAATTCTTAAGCTAGTGAACCAAAATGAGAAACCAGCTACTCCAGCAATTCTTCTTGTGTAAAAATCCTAATACCTACGTGTTTAGACCACTACTATTTGGGTTTTCTGTTGTTTGCAGCTAAATATCTCCTGACTGATACAAATAGGTACTATGTATTCACTTAATTCTTTTATATAAATCAACTTGCTTTTTATAATGATTTTATGGAGATATAATTCATGTATCATACAATTTACCCATTTAAAGTGTGCAAGTCAATGGTTTTTAGTACGTTCAGAGCTGTGTAACCATTACCACAATCATTTTAAAGTATTTTTATCACCCCCACCAAAGAAATCCTGTACTCAGTAGCGTTCACTCGTTGTTGCCCCTCAAGCCATTCCCCTAGGAAACTCTAACCTATTTCCTGCATCTATAGATTTGCCTATTCTGGATATTTAATATAAACGTCATGATACAACATGTGGTCTTTTGTGACTAGCTTCTTTTACTTACCACAATGTCTTCAACTTTCATCCATGTTGTAGCATGTATTAGCATTTTAATCCTTTTAATTGCTGAATAATATTCCATTGTAGGGACGTACAACAATTTATTCATCCACTCTACAGTTGACAGACATTTGGGTTGTCTGTAGTTTGCGGCTAATATGAATATTGCTGCTATGAACATGCAGTACAAGTTTTTGTGTTGACATATGATCTTCTTTTTCATACCTAGGAGTAAAATTGCTGGGTCAAATGACAACTCTATGTTTAATCTTCTGAGGAATTACCAAACTGTTTTGCAAGCATTTGAACTATTTTCTGTTCTCACCAGCAGGGTATGAGAATACCAATTTCACCACACCTTCGCCAATGTTTGCTATTATCTGGCTTTTTGATTATAGCCATCCCTGCAAGTATAAAGTACTATCTCATTGTGGTTTTGCTTTGCATTTCCCTCATACCTAATACTCAACTCTCTTTTCAAACAAACTCATCTTAAGTAAAAATATCACAGATTTCTCTGATAGCTATATTTTAATGCACATTAAATATATAATGTAATATATGCTACACTTGAAATTCACTGCTTTATTTTCTTCCACCCACATTCCTTTTGTCAGCCCCCCTCCACTTTTTTCCTGTTCCTTATTTGGAAATCCCAGCAGACACAGCGCTGATTGTATTTAAAAAAGAGCTAATGAATACCAGAAACTCATATGGAAAAAAAAGGTAGAAGAAAACAAACGATTTAAAGTTTTCATTGACTACAATTTCTATATGAGCCAACAATGAGATGAGGCAGCTCAAATGGTCACAGGTAATGTTAGACAGTAGTAACCAAAGGAGAGAATAGGACTCCCAAGAAGGGGCAGCTATTCCATGCTCGACACTGGCTGTAATGACGGCTGCAGTACTGGCATTCACTCTAGGGCCACAAAGAATGAAAGATGCTGACAAATCAAGGTCCACTCAAATGAGGACAACCCAAGTGATAAGGGTAATAAAAAAAAAAATACCTCCAAATCAGAGTTTGATGTATCGGAGGATGTTTAAATGGGAAAAGATAAATCTAGGGAAAATGATATGATTCCCCAGACCCTTACAAAGCAGGAAGAAACCAAAAATAGACTCACTTTGTGCCCCGAAACTACAGCTCTCCCACACCTCGCCCAGGGGGACACACTGCTTTTCAGTTGGTAGGTGAATCCCAAGGGATCTCTTGCTAAAAATAATCAAAGACTATAAGTCTGGGATGGAGTCTCACTTGTTATAAACTAGAGAAGATTGGGGCTATTCCTATAACATAACTTTTGTTCATTCTTTATTGAGAGAGATACAGGTGAATTTATATCTGGTATAAGAGAAATTACACATAAACTCAGTTATCCTCAAGGGAATCTGTGAACCACTCTAGAAGGTAGAACCAGTATCTGGGAATTACATAGAGCCTGACTTCAACTCAATATAATGATATGGACTCTAATAGTGGAAAGGTCAAGATGTAACCTGAAAGTACAGATACTGTTAGAAGGATTCTAATATTTAGTATGCGGTTGGCCTCAGTGATGGCCAATTTTCCTTTCAAGAAAATGATGTATTTTTTATTTTAAAAAAATGAGATTTTCAGACTTTCCCTCCTGCTGTTAGCTCTAGGATTTACCTTACTCCTCCTAAATATTTATTGTATATAGCTCAACCTTTCCTAAAATGTGGAATACATATTATGTGACATATGATTTTAGCAGGTACAGAAAAATGGATTCAGTTTGTAGTACATAAACTTACAATCAAATAGAAAAATACAATCTCCTCAATCTGTTTAAGATTTTCTGATTAAGATGAGGTGAAATTCTCAGTCCACTCTTGTCCATCTCCAATAGACCTTAATTCTTACCCATCTTCCTGTGCTTGAAAATGTTTTAGGCAATCATATCTGAAACATTATTGTGTTTTTATTTCATCTTTTATATGGTTACTTTCTATATAACTGCCTTTCATTTGTACTGGTAATATAAATTTCCTTTCTTATATAAAATTATTTAAATGAAAAAGTAAATCAGCCTAAAGAACACTGTTAAGTAACAGTACAGCTGGTATAGGACGTGACCAAATTAGAAAAGGAAGTCTGATGATGACTGGACCTTGGGAAACATTGAACAATCTTTCCAAAACTCCCCACCTTCACTTCACGTGAAAATAGCGTGATGGGAAGATGTGCATATTATTATTCTTCTCTTCGGCATCAATTCTTCTAATTAGACGACCTCCTTTCCTCCCTCCTCATTCACACAAGCTTTCTTATGCACTTTCATGGCAGCCTGCAGCTATCCCTATTAGGGAACATGACCTTCTGTATTTAATTGCCTGTTTACTAGTCCGTCTATTCCTCCAGAATGTAAACTCTTTGCAAAAAAAGCAATAGATGTTGAATCACTATTTTTCCCAGTGAACTGTATGTGATATGTATTAGATTCTCAATAACTTTGGTTTCATAAATAAAATTACCCGCAAGTAGAATCATGATTTGCTTACTCCTATCTAAGCACTTATATACTTTTCCCTCTTGAGTTATGCTATGCTCTGGACTTGTTTCTTACTTAGATGCCTTTAACATCTAAGTAGTAACAAGACCTATTTTACAATACTCTACTTCTAGGTTATATTTTGGTATATTGTGTTTATTAGGCTTCCAAAGTTTTTAGGTTTTCTACGTCAGTTTTGTTTATTCTTAGTGTTCAAGCTTTTGGAGGCCAAAGTGGGGACTATGTCAAACTTTCCCTGCCATCAAGTGAAGTGTTATAACAAATTAAGCTTATCATGAGTGCATTCTATTTTGTGTGCATTTAACTCCTTAAGAAAATGGCCACTAATGACAGGAACGAACATGTTGCGCCCTTGGATACCTCTGGTCTATGAAGTGGATAGCTACAGTTATGAGTTTATTTTAAATCTCTGAGACTTAATCCTGTAATGAGGACATTCATTTATAGGTAAGTTATTGGAAATACCGTTTAACACAAGAATAAAAGAAAACTAGTATCTTAAGTTCTTTGCAGCCCCTCTGCTTACTTCCCCAGTTTCAATGGTGATAAAGTGCTATTTAGTTTATGCTTGATTTATAGGATGCTGCTTTTCCTCTCTTTGGGAAAACCAGAGTTTTTAATACCACTGTCATGTCTGTCATGTCTCCTGCCATGTTCTTGAACTTAGGGCCTGAATGTTAGATTTATTGAGACTGCTTCTGAAGCTGACTGTATTTTATTATACATTTCTTTATCGCTTCTTTTGGAAGAGTGCTCTATTTCCCCCAGGTAACAATAGCTTTCACCATCTTATTCATGAAGGCATGGGAATAAAACTCTGTTTAAGCTTCACTTTTTACTCAGTTCTGTGGACCCGAAACGTATCTAAGGTGACGAAACCATCACAAGTCTAGCAGCTAATCGGCCAGTTCACCTCCTCAAAATGACATATTATCCCATCTTTCTTGCTCCAGATGTGGTAATTCATCTTTAAATAAATGTTTCATGTGATTTTAAAGCTTTTTCTCCCTCTTCTCAGACCCCAGCTTGTTTTATTTCTCCTTATATCTTCTGAGATAAGGATGAGGGTTTATTTCTCATTGGAAACAAATCAAGTGAGAGGATAGTGGAACAACATCCTTGAAGTGCTGAGAGGGAAAGCTGTCAACTTGGAATTTTATATTCGGGGAAAATATCTTTGAAAAACAAAGGCAAGAATTCTGGTTTCAGCTCCAACCTGTAAAGAGCTACCTCATCACTCTCATCCTTAGCACAAGAAAAAAGCTGAACAAACTGAAAATCAATGACTTTTCTTAGACTCATCAGAGAACTGAGGTCATAGAGCAAACTGTCACCCCCAAAACTGGAGAGACAGGAGAATACAGAAAATCACAGCCAAGATCACCCAACCTGTAGCCAAAACCACTGGAGCCATAAAGTGACAGGAACACTTACAAGGCAATTTTGATGAACTGCTGAAGGCTGATTGTGTCCTAGTGTGACAATGAGAAGCGCCTAGGGGCTGCAGTCAAGACGCCAGCCCCCTCCCCACACACACAAACATATATTTGCATGGGCTTTTCCTCCAGGAACCTCATCAGGTTCTCACATTAAAAATCCAAGAAGCATTTTCTTGGATTTCAGGCAGGTGGAGGAGAAAATTAACCACCTGAAATGCACCCAGAGTATTCTCCATAACAAAGTTCTGCTCTCCAGGGGAACCTGCAAACAAGAGTTTTATTTACTTGAAGGAAGGGCAATTAGGCAATTCCATCCCTTTCTTGCTTTCCTGACTCACCTAAATGAGGGGAAGAAAAAGTTAAGGAACACGTCTGAAAGTCACAACCCAGGGATTCAGTCCAACTAAAAGACAAAGACTTAATCATAATATTATCAAATTTTTCCCTTCCCCAATCCTTACCACCACATCAATAGGGCTCTGGTGCAATAACAGTGGCTTATAACTGAAAGAGTGGAAGGCACAGACTCTCTTTAAGAAGCTGTTCTTGGGGAAACCCAGAGGCAACGGAGTAGGGAAAAAACAACCAAGGACACTAAAGAAAACTATATCCTCTGGCACCTAGAAATGCAATGAGCATTAAATACATTCTAGCTCCTAGCTAGATTAATATAAAAACTCACAATAAGGATATCTTTACCTCAGTTCTTATTACTCAATACATTGTATCCAGCTTTCAACAAAAAAGTACAGGGTCTGCTGAAGGCAATAAAAAACATATTATCTGAGGAGTCAGAACTAGCATCAGAACCAGACTCAGATATGGACACAGATTTTGGAATTATCAGATAGGGAATTTAAATAGCCATGATTAATATCTTCAGTGCTTTAGTGGAAAAAGTACAGAACACGCAAGAATAGGTGGTAAGCAGAGGGATGGAAACTCTATGAAAAAATAAAAAGGAAATGATAAAAACCAAAAGCACTGTAGGAAAAGTGAACACTGCCTTTGATGGGCTCATCAGAAGACTAGACGTGGCCAAGGAAAGAATCATAAGCTTGAATATATGTGGCTAGAAACTTCCCATGTGAAATGCAAAGTAAAAGAAGAATGAAAACCAAAACAGAATATACAAGAACTGTGGAACAATTACAAAAGTGTTATATGTGCAAGATTGTTACATAAGAAAAAGAGAAGAATGAGAGAAAGAAGAAGAATTATTTGAATTGGTAATGGTTGAATGCTCCAAAATTAATGAAAGACCCCAAACAACAGATCCAGGAAGCTCAGATAGTGCAAGGAAAGATAAAAGCAAAAAACAGAAAACAAACAAAAAAACCTATACATAAGCAAATCATATTCAAACTGCAGGAAATCAAAAACAAAGAGAAAATAGTGAAAGAGCCAAATGCCAGAGGGGAAAAAATTTATACCTTGTCTATAGAGAAATAAGTATAAGAATTACAGTGGACTTCTCATCAGAAACCATGCAAACAAGAAGCGAGTGCAGCAAAATATTTAAAGTGTAGGAAGAAAAACATATGCACAACCTAGAATTCTATATCCAGTGAAATTATCCTTCAAAAATGAAGAAGTAAAGACTTTTTCAGATAAACAGAAAGAATGGAATTCATTGTCCAAAGACCTGCCCTTGCAAGAAATGTTAAAAGAAGTTCTTCAGAGAGAAGGGAAAGAAGAGTAGGTCAGAGACTAGGAACCACGTAAAGAAAGGAGTGGTGGAAAAAGAATAAATGTAGATAAAATAAAGTCTTTTATTTTCTTTTTTCTTAATTGGTCCAATAGATAATCGGTTTTTTTAAAGAAACAAGAGTAACAATGTATGGAGCGATTACAACACAAGGACAGGCAAAATGAATTCTAGCAATATTGTAAGAGACAAGAGGGAGAAATTGGAAAAACTCTGTTACAAGGTACTTGGCACTACCCATGAAGCAATATGGTGTTATTTGAAAGTGGATTTAGATTAGTTGTAGATTAGTTGTAAATATATATTGGAAATTCTAAATCAGGCACTAAAATATTTTAAAAAGAAGTATAATGATATGCTAAGAGAAGAGAAAAAATGAAATCATATAAAATATTCAAAACTAGAGAGGCAGAAAAAGAAGGGAAATTTTTTAACAATAAAAATAAATGACAATTGCAATAAATATAAAATAATTATAAATGTGGTAAATACTGATCAAAATATATCAATAATCACTTTAAATGTGAATGGTCTAAAACAAATAAAAGATAGACTGTCAGATTCTTTTTTTTTTTAAATTTTTTTTTAAAGTTTGGCACTGAGCTAACAACTGTTGCCAATCTTCTTCTTTTTTTTTTCCTGCTTTTTTTCTTTTCTCCGCAAATGCCCCCAGGACATAGTTGTATATTTTAGTTGTGGGTCCTTCTAGTTGTGGCAAGTGGGACGCCGCCTCAACATGGCCTGACGAGTGGTGCCATGTCCCCGCCCAGGATCAGAACCCTGGGCCGCTGCAGCGGACGGCGCGAACTTAACCACTTGGCCACAGGGCCAGCCCCGACTGTCAGATTTTTTAAAAAAGCCCAGCTGAAAGTAGTCTACAGGAATTCAATTTAGATATAAAAACACAGATAGGTTAAAAAGAAAGAGATGCAGAAAGATACAGCATGTTACAGAAAGGGGAAGTAGTGATATTAACTTCAGACAGAACAAACTTCAGAACAGGGAAAATATCAGGGTATTACATAATAATAAAGGGATTACTTCTCTGAGAAGACATAATAATCTTTAATGTGTCTGCACCTAAAAACAAATCATCAAAATACATGGGGTAAAAAATGATAGAATAGCAAAGAGAAATAGACAAACCCACTATTATAGTTAGAACCTTCAATTCCTCTCTTTCAGTAATTGATAGATATAGCCAGCAGAAAATCAGTAAGGTACAGCTGAAATGAACACCATCATTAATCAGCTAAATCTATTTGACATCTATAGAATACTTCATTCAACAACAGTGGAATTTACACAGTTTCCTCAATCTCAAATGAAACACTCACCAAGACAGACAACATTTTGGCCATTAAAATATCTTAACAAATTGAAAAAAAAATAGAGATCATACAAAGTATGTTCTCTGACCACATGTAATTAAAGTAGAATTTAATAACAGAAAGACAAGCGTAATATCCCAAAACATTTGGAGTTCAAAGAGCACAGTTCTTAACTCAAGAGAAATTTTAAAATCACCTGAACTAAGCAAAATGAAAGTACAACTTATCAAGGTTTGCAGGATGCCACAAAAGCAGTATTTAGAGGGAAGTATATCACACTGGATACATATATTAGAAAAACAGAAATATCTAAAATCAGTAGTCTGAGCTTCTGCCTAGGGAAACTAAAGAGAGAAGAACAATTTAATTCTGATGCAAACAAAAGAAAATAAACAGTAAAAATTAGAGCAGAAATCAGTGAAATTAAAATCAGAAAATTGATAAAGTCCACCAAACCAAATGCTGGTTTTTGAAAAGATAAAAATACAATTGATAAACCTCTGACTAGACTAACCAAGAAAAAAGAAAAGGCACAAATTACTAAGTCATAAGTGAAAGAAGTGTCATCCCCACAGAGCCCATGGACTAATTGAAAGGATAATAAAGGAATATTATGAACAACTCTAGGACCACAAATTTGATAACTTAGATAAAATAGACCAATTCTTTGAAAGACATAAACTCCAAACTCTCACAAAAGGGGAAACTGCTTATCTGAATAGGCCTATAATTGTTCAAGAAATTGGACAAATAATTCATGACCTCAAAAACAGAGAGCACTAGACCAAAATGGTTTCACTGGTGAATTCTACCACACATTTAATAAAGAAACAAGATCAATTTTTTATAAACTCTTTCAGAAAATAGAAATGAAGCAACAGTTCCTAACTCATTCTTTGACGCCAGCATTATACCAATACCATTACCGGATAAACACATCACAAAAAAATGAAAACTGCATACTAATATCTCTTATGAACATCAATAAAAAATTCTCAAGAAAATATTAGCAAGTTGAATCCAACAATGTACGAAAGAATTATACAAAATGACAAAGTGGGGTTTATTTCAGTTATGCAAGGGTGGTTCCACATTTGAAAATCAATTTATGTAATTTACTATATCAACAGAGTAAAGAAGGAAAATCATATTAATTGATTCAGAAAATGCAGTGGACGAAATCCAATACCTCCTCATGATAGAAACTCTCAGAAAGGAATAGAGGGTAACTTCCACACTTTCATAATGAACACCTACAAACTTCTTACTGTTAACATCATACTTAATAGCAAGTACCTAGATATCTTCTCATTAAGATCAGGAACAAAATAAGAATGTCCTCTTCTCCCCACTCTTTCCAACATCATACTGGAAGGCCTACATAGTGCAATACGACAAGGGATGGTAATAAAGGTATACACAATGAAAAGAAAGAAAGCAAATTGTCTTTTCTCATAGATGACAGGATTGTCCATGTAGAAAATCAAAATGAATTGACAAAAAATCAGGAAGTAATAGGTGATTTTAGCAAAGTCATAGAATATAAGGTTAATATACAAAAATCAGTTGCTTTCCTTTATACCAGTAATGAACACAACTTGCATTTTAAAGTAAAATACAGTACCATTTCCTTTAATATCAAAATGAAATATTTAGGTACACATCTAACAAAATACATACAGGATCTATATGTGGAAAACTACAAAATCTGATGAAAGAAATTTTTAAAAATCTAAATAAATGGAGAGATATTCCATATTTATGGGTTGGAAGACTCAATATTGTTCAGAAGTCAATTCTTCCCAACTTGACGTATAAATTCAATACAACCCATGCAAAATATCAGCAAGTTATTTGTGGATACTGACAAAAGATTCTAGGGTTTATATGAAAATACAAAAGATCCAGAGTAGCCAACACAACACTAAAGAAAAGAACAAAGTGGAGGACAGACATTACCCAACTGCAAACTTACTGTAGAGCTACAGTGATAAAGACAGCATGATATTAACAAAAGAATAGACACTAAGATCAAGGGAACAGAATAGAGAGCCTACAATTCAACCCACATAAATATAATCAACTAATCCTTGATAAAGGTGCAAAGAGAATACAACGGAGAAAGAATAATCTTTTCAACGAATGATGCTGAATATCCATATGCAAAAAAACCCAAACTAACCCTAGTCACATAACTCATACCTCTCACAAAAATTAACTCAAAATTAATCATATGCCTAAATTTAAAAAAATGTAAAATCATAAAACTTCTAGGGAAAAACATAGGCTAAAATCTAGGTGAACTTAGATTTCCCTACGACTTTTTAGATGCAACCAAAAATATGATCTATGATAGAAAAAGTTGATAAATTAGACTTTATTAAAATTTTAAAATTCTGTTTCACAAGGGACATTGTTGAGAGAATAAGACAAGACACAGACTGAGAAAATATTGGCAAAACACATATTTGATAAAAGCCTTATATCCAAAATATACAAAGAACTTTGAAACTCAATAATAAGAAAAAAATTCAATTTAAGAATGGGTAAAATATCTGAACAGACATACCTATCAAAGGAGATATACAGATGAAAAATGAGCACTTGAAAAAATACTTAAAATTTTATTTATCATTATGGAATTGCAAATTAATACAATGAGATAGTACTACACACTTGTTAGAATGAGTAAAATCCAAAAAGCTGACAATATCAAATCCTGATGAGGATGCAGCACAACAGGAACTTCTGGTCATTCGTGGTAGGATTGCAAAATAGTACAGCCACTTTGGAAGATAGTTCAGCAATTTCCTACAAAGCTGAACACAACCTTAGTGTACATACGACCCAACAATTATGTTCCTAGGTATTGGCACCAATAAATTGAAAATTTAATGCAAAAATCCTGCACATGAATAGCAGTTTTATCTATAATTGCTAAAAACTAAATGCAACCAATATCCCTTCAATAGGAAAATGAGTAAACAAACTGTGGTATATCCATACAATAAGATATTATTAAATATCTTAATCCACAAAAGGAGACATGAAGGAATCTTAAATTCGTGTTGTTAAATGAAATAAGTCAGTCTGAAAAATCTACATCCTACATGATTCCAGTTATATCACATTCTGGAAAAAGTAAAAGTATAGAATATGTAAAAGTATAGAAAAGATCAGTGGTTGCCTGTAGTTCGGGATTGAGGAGATGAATACTTGAAGCACAGGAGATTTTTAGGGTGGGAAACTGTTCTGTATGATGCTGTAATCATAGACACATGACATTATAATGTCATATACAATCATCAAAACCTAAAGTACTTTAAAACACAAGATAGTAAACCTTAATGTATGCAAATTTGAAAAAATCATCTAAGAGGTCAGAGAATCCTAGGAAAGGATGCAAATTGTGACAAGAGAATCTAATTGTATTACAAATGTATGAAATGACCCCAGTGAAGGAGGTAGGGGAAAGTTGTTGACCTAAGAAACATTGGAAATGAATGGAGTCTGTAAGACTAAAGGCAAAAGTCCTTTACCTTTCGTAAATCCTTACCTGTACATAAGTCTTTAGCAGGTAAATTGTTTTCTTTGGGAGTATAGGTTAACACATGTGATACCACTATAAATGCATACGGGAATTGAACAATTAAGTAAATGAATAGCAGATAGCAGAAGCCGAAATTTTAACGGTTACAGCGAAAATTTAGAGAGTAGCAATGGGAGAAAGTTAGAATGATCCACCTTTTAATGGGTTGGCATTATAGCTATCAATATGAACTCATGTTTAACTTAATATAGATACAAATGGCTACACACAGAAATATTTATAGATATGCACATATACACAGGTTAGTATACACATATATTTCCTTGCTTTGTCAGTTGAGGGGGCAAAAAGAAATGAGACCCTAGTAGCAATGATCCAGATAGTAATTTCTAACTCCATTCTCGCATAAAAGGAACCAAGGCTTCTTGAAGGAACAGGATAATCTTGGACTGGGGCAGGCCATGTACAAAATGAGTTGGAGTATTTTGTAATGGCAGAAAGTAAGAAACTGCTTAAAATAAAAGTTAAAAAAAATGACACAGTGATGTGTCAAAACTGCACATGAGCCATCAGAATGAACACCCGATGGCCAAATCTGGGATAAATTGAGCAAGAAAATAAAGCAGTATTATAAGCCAAAGTATAAAATAAATATCAATGTATCAATACTAATATAAATAAATGATTCAATAAATTGAGAAGAAGAGAAAAATCTCCCATTCATAAGAATTCCAAATAAATTATGTAGATTATGTACGGGAAAGGAAGAGGAGCATAGCTACTCACTACTTAAGTGTAGACTGCACACACGGACTACCTTCCAAAGAGTACAGTATGAAAACAAGGAAGAGAAAAAGAAACTTGATAGTAGAGAAGCCTAAAAACCACTACCTCCACCAGGTGATCAAAGTTAACACCAACAGTGATAAGAAGTTGTGCTGATAGCATGTGCAATCTTATATGATCTGAGGAAATGCCCTTTTCCTTTGTGATCTTCCTCCCCAAAACCCATAAGCTCAGTCTAATTATGAGAAAAACAACAAATAAATACCAATTGAAGGATATTGTACAACATACCCAAGCAGTGCTCCTCAAAATTGTCAAGGTCATCAAAAACAAGGAAAGTTTGAAGAACTGTCACAACCAAGAGGGTCTCAGGAGACATAGCAACTAAATGTAATGTGGCATCTTAGATGGGATCCTGGAACAGAGAAAGGATAGTAGGTTAAAAACTAAGATTAGTTAAATAGTTAACTAGTAGGTGAAATCTGAATAAACTATGAACAATAGTGTATCAATATTGGTTCATGAATTGTAACAAATGAACCATATCATTGTAGATGCTAATAGCAGGGGAAACTTGGTACAAGGGAATATGGGAAATCTCTGTACTATCCACTCAATTTTTCTGTAAGCTAAAAGTTTCTGTAAATCTAAAACTGTTCTAAAAATGGTTTATTAATAACATTTTTCATATAAAGGTGAAATAAAGACATATTAAGAATGTTCACAAGCTAAAGGAATTTATCACAGACTTGCACTATAAGAAATATTGAAGGAAGTTTTCAGACAGAAGAATAATGATACCAGAAGGAAATACGGATCTACACAAAGAAGTTAAGTGTCTGGGAAGGGGAAAAGTGTGGGTAAATATAAAGCATATTATTCCTTATTTTTAATCTCTTTAAGTAGTAAGTGACTATCTAAGGCAGAAAAAGTACCAAAGTATTATGGGGCTTATAACATATGTAGAAATAGAAAATATGACAAAAAATACCACAAGGTATAAGAGAGAGTAAATAGAAGTTCTCCATTTTAAAAATTTCTTATGCTTTACCTAAAGTTATATAATATTATTTGGCAGCAGACTGTGATAAGTTAAAGACATATAGTGTAAACATTATAGCAAGTAATGTAAAATAAGTATAATTAATAAGCTAATATTGAAGATGAAAAGGAATATTAAAAGTACTCAATCCAAAATAGGTCAGGAAGTGAAAATAAGGAAGAAAAAACACATGGGACAAATATAAAAAATTTGCAAGAGAGTAGATTTGAATATAAACATAATCGTTACAAATGCAAATTGTGTAAAGACTAAATTAAAAGTCATAGACTGTCAGATCAGATTAAAAAGCAATTTAATATTTGCTATCTACAAAGAGATCAATGTTAATTAAAAGACATAGATTTGTTGAAAGCAAGAAATGGACAAATGTACCACACAAACTCTAACCAAAATAAAACTGGAGTGGCTATATTAATATCAGACAAACTAGACTTGAGAAAAAGAAATAGTACATTACATAAAAATAAGCAGGTAGATTTATCAGGAAAACAAATAAATCAAAAATATGTGTGCACCTAATAGGAGAGTTTGAAATAAATAAATAAAAATTATAGAAATCTAAGAAAATATATTTGAATCCACAATTAATGTTGGAGAGTTTCACACTGAAAATGGGTTTTTACTAAAAATCTACAGCTCAAATTATATTAATTGTGAAAGAATGATTTCATCATAAGATCAGGGACAAGACAAGTATGTCTGCACTTACTACTTCTGTTTAACACTGAACCAGAAGTTCTAGCAAAGACTATAAGACAAGAAAAAGAAACAAAATGCTGACAAAAGGAAAAAACCTAACTTTATTCAGAAACAGCACAATTTTCTACAGAGAAAATCACAATAAATCTCCAAAAGAAAGAAAAGATTCAAGAACAAATGAATGACTTTAGCAAGATCACGGGATCACCGGATACAAGGTCAATAGGAACAAAAATAATTGCATTTCTATATACTCACAGGCTACAATTGGAAATTGAAAAATAAATACCTTTTATAATAGCATCATAAAACCTTACATACTTAGAGATAAATTTAACAGAATATGTGCAAAGCCTGTACACTGCAAACAGTAAAAACATTACCAAGAAAAATTAAAGTCCTAAATCAGTGAAAAACATATACTCTTCATGAGTCTGAAGACTAAATATCATTAAAATGTCAGTTCTCGCCAAGTTGATCCATAGATTCAAGGCAATCTCAATCTAAATGACATCAAATTTGGTTTTGTTTTGTGTCATTTTTAAAAATTGGGAAGGTGATTCTAAAATTTAGACCAAAGTTCAAAGAGAAGAAAAAGATAGAGGATTCTCCCACTTGATCAAGATCTTAAGATAAAGATACAGTAAGAAAAAAACTATATTTATTCACAAATAACATAATTGTCAACACAAAATCACAGAGAGCAGATATGCACATGAAAAGATGCTCAACATCATTAGTTATTGTGAAAATGCAATTTAAACACACAATGAGATGTCACCACCACCTACTAAAATGGCTAAGACTAGAAAGACTGACAATACTAAGTGTTGATGACACTGTGGAAAACTAGAAGTCTTCATCCGTTGCTTGTGAAATGTAAAATTGTACACTACAAAATAGTTTGGCAATTTTTCATATAAAGTTATGTATATATATACTGATCATACATATAATTTAGCAATCTGACTTTTGGATATTTAGCAAAGAAAACTGAAAATATGTTCACTCAAAGAAATGTATGCAATTGTTTCTATTGGTTTTATTCATAATAACCAAACACTAGAAATAACCCAACTATACATCATCTTATGGAAGAATAAATAATTTGTAATAATTCATATAGTAGAATAGTATCCAGCAATAAAAAGAACAGACCAGTGGTATATGCAACAACATGGATGAATTTTAAAAGAATTGTGCGTTATGATAAGAAGCTGTATATTATATGATTCCGTTTACGGGAAATTCTGGAAAAGATTAATACACAGGGACATATATCAAAAGAGTTGTCACCGGCGTCTAGGACCAGAGGGATAAGTGCAAAGGGGCAAAAGAAAGCATTATGAAGTGAAGACTATCATCTATTTTCATTGTTCTGAGAACCACATAACCACATCTGTCTGAGCTTACTAAACTTAAAAGACTAAATTTTATTGTTCATAAAACATATATCTATAAACTTAAAAAAATTAACTTAAAAAAATAATAATTTTGTTTGTCTTATTCCTGACTTCAGGGAGCAAGATTCTAACGTTTTACAATGAGATACGATGTAGATCGTCCGTTTGAAACAGAGAGCCTTCATCATCTCAGAGATTTATTCTTTATCTTCTATTTCTAGTTGACTAACACGTTTTATCAATACTTAAAGTTGAATTATTTTAAAATGCTTTTTCAGCGTCTGTCAAGATAAATTTTTCTTTCTTCTCCTGTGATCGATCATTGTGATGAATTATTACTTGGTTTCCTAATATTGCATCGTTAGTGCATTCCTGGAATAAAAACCTATTTGGTCACGGTATGTTATCTTTTAATAAACAGCTACATTTGATTTGCTAATATTTTGTAGTTATACTTAAGATCTTTAGTCTGTTCTTTTTTAATGGTTCATTTTTTTCTCATGTTTTGGTATAGGATTTTGCTTGGTTCCTAACTGAAATTGGGAAGTGTTCCATCAATTTCTATAACCAGAAATAATTTAAAACTGGTTTCAAAGAACTCGACATAAAATTATTTGGTAAGAATGATCTTTTGGTAATTATTTCCTAAATAAGATTTTCTGTTTCTTTGATGTTTATGAGACTATTTTGAAGCTTCCTCATAAAGTATCAATTTTTATAATAAATTCTTTTCTAGAAAATTGTTCATTTCATTGATATTCTCAAAAATATATAGAATTTTACATAATCTTTCATGTCCTCCATATTTGATGCTGTATTCCTTTTATTTCCTCATGTAGCATAAGTGCATTATCTCCATGTCTTTATTATCTCTGAAGAAATTTTCTCAATGTCAGTAGCTTACAACATCCAATATGATTTGTAATAGCCTAGAAAATTTTTCAATATGAACTTGTCTGTGCTCAGCCACAGAACTAGTGAATTGACATTTTTGATATAAGATAAAATAGATATTGAATTTGATCTTTTGTCCTCTATTTTAATTTAGTTTTCCTTAAAAGTCCTTTTTTGTTTGCTTCCCATGATCTACTTTTTTGTTATTGTTTCTACGCTGATTTGGAACATGGAGATTCTGTTTTCATTATATATATTTTCCTCCTGGTTAACCTTAAAATATGTGAAAAAAAAATTATTGGTGTTTCTTTTATAAATTATGTATGTCAAAATACCACACATCTTATTTGGAATTCTTCTGCATAGAAACTTGTCTCTTATCCCCATGTATTTATTCAATAATTTATTTATACTCATATGTACTCATGGATTTTTTACTTTATATAGTAAATATATAATAATATTATAGTCCAATATTACTTTATTTTGTTTGCTCATGTCATTCCAACTTTGGCTGTTGGGAGCTCTTTCAATGTCTCTTGTGTCCTTTGACATTACCCCATCATAATGGGGTTTTAAAAATTTTTTTCTTGGCATTTCCTTACCTCTGGTACTACAAAATACTCCAGGCTTATCTTTTCTACTTTCTGTCCTAGTCCCTGAATCAGCCGTTTCTCTAAGGAGCCCTAGGTCCATCTATTGAAGAACAGTATTGAGGAACTAAGACCTGGGCACTAGAGGTGCCTGTTAATACTAGGACGTCATTGTGTCTAGGCTGTCTCCGCTGACACAGCAAGGAAGTATATGTGTGTATACTAACCTGTGTATAAACACATATCTATAAATATTTCTATGTTACCATCTATCTATATATATTAAGATAGACATGAATTCATAGTGTTGTCCTCAACTCTAATCCACTAAAATGTGGATTAGTCTAACCTTCTTCCCTTGCTTATCTGTAAATTCTTACTTCTCACCTGGCTGCCACCATCCCCCGACCATTTATTTAATTGTTCAATTCCTGTGTGCATGCATAGCAGTATGATAATTTTTAACTAATAGCCCTGTGGGAAACAACATTATCAACTAAATTACAGTAATTATGTACTGTTTTTTCCTTTAGTTTTACAGATTCCCCTTATTTCCAGTTACTTAGATCAGCATATTTTTCCTCATCTTCTTTACTAAGGTTGTTTCCTAAATTTTTAACACAGTTAGATTGTTTTGTCATATTCTGCATTTTGTCCTGGAATTTCCCAATCATCTAAATGATTTCTTTTACTTGCATACATTATGTAGATAACCCACCCTTAAGAAAGTGGACTACAACTCCCACACCTTGGGTTACACATAGTGATTTCCTTTCAAAGAGAACATTGAATGAGGGGAAGAAAAAAGTAATGTTTCAGTGGAAAAACCTGACAAGCATTACCTTAACCAGATGATCAAAGTTGACAGCAGCAGTGGTAAGTCCTGTGGATAGCATGTACCTTTGATATGTGATGGAAATGGCACTTTACCTCTGTTGTCTTCTTCCCCAAAGCCCACAACCCCAATCTAATCATGAGGAAAACATCAGACAAATCTCTTTGAAGGATATTCTACAAAATATCTGACTAGTATTTCTCAAAACTGCCAAGGTCATCAAAAACAAGGAAAACCATAGACACTATCATAGTCATGAGAAGTCTAAGGAGATATGATGAGTAAATGTAATAGGGTACCCATGATGGGATCCTGGAACCAAAATAAAACATTAGGCCATGCCCCAAAAATCTGAATAAAATATAGACTTTAATGATAACATATAATATTGATTCACGAATTGTAACAAATGTACCATTAAATATAACAAATGTAAGATGCTAATAACAATCATGCAGGTTCTACGGAAATCCTTTGTACTATCTTCACAATTATTCTATAAATATAAATTATTATAAAATAAAAAGTTTATTTTTAGAAAATGGCATATATCTAAACTCTATCTCTTGATAATTAAAACAAATTTACCTTCTTTTATTACCTTCTACTTCTTTCTTATAATCTGGTGTTTTAGATTGTAATTATTATTTGACACTTTAAAGTATTTGAACTGCCTCTTTCAAGAATGTATTTTCATATTTGCAATTTAAAACCCACACTGAAAGTAGCTGTTTGGGTAAGTATTTTATTGGCATATTGCTCATTGCTATTCAGCAAATGTTATGTCTTTAGGAGGTTGGTTCATATGTCAGCAGGAGTACCTCTGTGCGTGGTGTATATTCTCTGAGTCCTTTACATATTTTCTAATCTTTTTATTCTCTCACAAAAAGTTTTTCCGCTTCAGGATTTCTTTTACCATTTTAGTGAGAATCTGGAGTGGGATGGGATAAGACATGGGGTGTGTTTATCGTGTCATCTTTATGCAGAAATCCTGAACTAAGCACTGAAGAACCAATAGGAGACAGGTAGGCACATTGGGAAGTAAGGACATGGAAAATGTGGGAACTGGTCTGAGCAAAATGCTGTAGGATGGTGAGAATAAAAAAATAAATGAGGCCTCAGTGAACCATGGAGGCACCGTGTTATAATCCAGGCTATTCAATGCTTATCCTGACAGTAAGTTAGAAGGTAAGTTGGAGGAAAATGAGACAAGAGGACAGAATTCCAAGGAGAAAATCATTGCAGTATCTCAGGTAAAACCTTGTGAGACGCTAAGTTAAGGCAATAGCAGTGGGTATTGAGAGAAAAAGATAAGTTACAGTATGTTTCCCCAAACCCCACCATTCACATATCCTCCCTATGATTTTCCATATCTTGGCATAGCTGTCCATTATTATTTAATATGTTTCTTGAAATTGACTATTACCATAAATATATTTTTATGAATGACACTGTATCCAGGCTATAACTGTAAAACAAGGATCATTTATCATAAATAGAGTTTAACTATAGAACAGACAAAGTCAACCCTCTTAAAGACTAACTTGTTAAAGCTTCTGAAACTTATCTCTATTTGTTAAAATGAGTTTCTCAAGTGCTATAGAAGCACTATAGTCACACTATGTTCAAAACAGAAATTTTCCCCTTGTTGTAATCTGAAGGATTTGAATAAAAAAATGAAAAGAGAATGCTACTTTCATTATGTAATTTGACAGTATCTGTTACTACAGCCGTATAGCACCTAAAATTGTCTTATGTATACCAACATTGGTATCATTTATTAAGATAAAGGATACAAGAAAGGGACTGCTTTGTAGTGGAAACAGATGAGGGATTTAGTGTTGCACCTTTTAAATTTGAATTTCCTGTGGCACATCCAAGTAGAGATGTTTAGTAAACAATTAGATATACTAGTTTGGAGTCAGATGTATTGCTTAGTTGCAGATGTTTTTCTTTAAAAAAGAGAATCCTCAGAAATGGTAGTTGAAATTTTGAGAAAATTTAGATTAAGAAGGAAGGAAAACTCAGGGGAGAAATTTGACAGATATCAACACTAAATGCAAAGGAAAGGAGACATGTTAGAATGACCACAGGATGAAGAGGAAACTCAAGAGATGGTGGTGTTACATGAACAGGGAGGGAGAACTTCCATCAGGCAGTCAACCACGGTGTCAAAGGATGAGGTAAGAGGAGGGGCCAGGTAGGAGAGTTAACACTGTTGACTACCCCCAAGAAGCCTTTCATATAATATCTAATTTATTATTCCAAAGATCCTGCTTAGGTGAAATTAATGTTGCCTTTAACAGAAGAAAAACTGAAGCTTAAAGATTCTCAATAACTGCCAATGTTCACAGTTCTGAGAAGCTGAAAAATTGAAATTGAAACCTTAGTCTGTGGACCGAAAGTGCAAAATTTCTTCCCTTCTCTGTGCCCAATGAATGTTGCAAATGAGAGATGTCTTCAGAAAACAGTTCTAATTTACTACTGATGGGAGAGCCTAGATTTTCAGAAAGTTGAAAAAGTTATTGGAGGTGAGAACATAGAAATTATGAGGGTAGATTACTTGTTTTGAAAAGGAAGAGGCAAAACTCCAAAACTCAAGAGGCAAGTTGTGAAAAAAGAAAACAAAATTAAAATGAGACCCGTTTGGACAGGTTTAAGAAAGAGAATTAGAGAAGAGGTTGAAGATACAGGAGAAAATGAGGGAAAAAAGATGGAGAGCCGTCTCTGACATGGCAGGAGGAATAGAGATCAAGACTAGGAGGATTAATTTGCCTTCTGAATGGAAATACTGTTTGCTGAAAATGAAGGGAACGGTGAAAGAAGATGTGTGTCCAGGAAAGTTGTTTTATTGTTTTATAGACAGAAAAGGAGAAGTTTGTGAGCTGAGCAAATCCCAACCTAAAGGTAATTAGTGTTGTTTTTCCCTACAATGTAGGAGATGAGAGTGAGGGGGTGAGTAGGTGACATAAAAAACGTGATAAATTTATTATATGTTGGGGAAAATTGGACAAGGAGTTAACATGGATATTCTTGTCTGCAGTTCTGAAAGCCTAAAAACATTGGAGAATACGATTTTATACATGGGAATAGACAGGACATACAGTTGCAGGGTGGATCCGGACATAAAACTAGATGGACTGCTTATCAGAAGAGTGGAGTAAGTGATAAAGCCAAGAATCCCAAGGAAGAGGAGGATAACTAGGATGAAGGAAAAGAGTGGGAAGAGGGGTTCTGGATTAAAGAACAATCACAATCCATTAATTCCCAAGTGGGCATTCTGCGGAGCACTAGGCTTTATTATTTTTTTTAATTGCTTGCATACGTTTGATTAAAGCTGTCACAAAGTATTGGTTACTCAGAATAAATGTTAGTGTATTAAATTCCTTCAGCAAAGAAATGTTTTAACTTTTATTAACCTTATTCTCTTGAATTTTTTTTAAAGATTTTATTTTTTTCCTTTTTCCCCCAAAGCCCCCCAGTATATAGTTGTATATTCTTCTTTGTGGGTCCTTCTAGTTGTGGCATGTGGGACGCTGCCTCAGCGTGGTTTGATAAGCAGTGCAATGTCTGCGCCCAGGATTCGAACCAATGAAACACTGGGCCGCCTGCAGCGGAGCGCGCAAACTTAACCACTCGGCCATGGGGCCAGCCCGTTTATTCTCTTGAATTTATTTGACTACACACCATTTTATCTTCCTCTGTGTAGATCCTATTAGCATACTAAAACACTAATGTTCCACTTAATAACATATTTTGGTCACTGATGGTATAAGGGAAATAGAGAAATGGGAAAACTGGTGTGAGCAGATTGTGGTCGAAGGATGGAGAATTTAAATTTCCAGAGCTGACATATGGAGACAAAGTGCAGGCTAGATAAAGCATGCAAATGATTAGGCAATGTACGTGGACCGTAGTGGAAGGTCACTTGAGTTGAAAAGATCAAGGGCAAATGGGGTAGGTTTTGGGGTGGTTCATCCACACAGATTCGGAAGTAACCTGGCATACAGCAGTCATGCCAGAATTTAATACAGGAACAATATCTGTGAACCAGCTGCCAAAGAGTGATCAGATGTTGGGATTAATTTTGAGGTTGGTAGATGAGAATACTGCAGAGGAGTGGAATTTGTTAAGAATTCGTAAGAAGCAAAAGTTAACAAATGTAATAATTTGGGAGCATCTTTGGCAAAGATGAAAATAATTATTCTGGTCTCTGAAAGCTATGCTCTGAGGCTCACAGGAGTGTGAGGGACCTCTCTTTGGGAGGTCAGCAGGAGGCAAGATAACACAAGTGGGAAGATACAAATTTTGTGTTGCTGTTGTTGTTTCAGTAGAAGATGCTGTTATGGATTGAATTGTGTCTCCTCAAAATTCATATGTTGAATTCCTAAGCCCCACTATCTCAGAATGTGACTTTATTTGGAGATAGGGTCTTCACAGAGGTTAAAATGAGGTTATCAGGATGGGCCCCAATCCAATATGACTGACATCCTTATGGAAAAAGGGAAATTTGGACACAGACACGTATAGAGGGAAGATGATGTGAAAAGACGCAGGTAAATAGCCATCTATAAGCCAAAGAGAAAGACCTGGAACAAACCCTTCCTCATGGCCCTCAGAAGGAACCAACTCTGCTGATACCTTGATTTTGAATTTCTGACCTCCAGAAATGTGAGAGAAGAAATTTCTGTTGTTTGGGGGCCGGCCCGGTGGCGCAGAGGTTAAGTTCACACGTTCCCCTTCTTGGAGGCCTAGGGTTCGCTGGTTCCTGGGTGCAGACATGGCACCGCTTGGCAAAAGCCATGCTGTGGTAGGCGTCCCATGTATAAAGTAGAGGAAGATGGGCACGGATGTTAGCTCAGGGCCAGTCTTCCTCAGCAAAAAGAGGAGGATTGGCAGTAGTTAGCTCAGGGATAATCTTCCTCAAAATAAAAAAGAAAAGAAAAAAGAAATTTCTGTTGTTTAAGCTACTCAGTTGTGGCTCTTCCTAATGGCACCCTAGCAAACTAATACAGATGCGTTTAGTCAAAAGATTGAGGATGAATGGCAAGTGATTGGGGGTTTTGTTTTTTCTACTTTATTTATTTATTTATTTATTTCCAGCATGGGATGAGCTTTTCCAAGAACATACGTTATAAAGTCTAGGAGAGAGAAGATATCGGGAACTGGTTTTCTCTCCCCTGGAAAGCTGACACAGTGTCTTAGAAAATCGAGGAAGTGGGGCTGGATGAGTTGGTCACTGTTGCTTCATTATTGTTAGGAGCAAGGCATTTACCTCACAGTGTTCTTCTGCTTTAATCAATGTGCTGTCAAATGTCACGATAACATAGAGGGGTAGGGATGACCTAAATGCTCTAATACAGTCTGTACTCATACTTTAATTTCCTTTGGGAAAGACTAATCCTTGGCAAATTAGCCGGCAATTTGCTTTTCCGGGAAAGAAATGGGAAGTACCTCTCCACTGTGGGAGCCACTCTGTTCTCATCTTTTTCCTTGCTGCGTTCACGTGCTCACTGTCTAAGGCACTTACTACATAGAGATTCATATTTGGAGAGAATATGTTTTTCATTGCACGTGACACTTTGAATGGTAATACAGGAGTCTATGATACTCTGATGTACACAGAACTCGAAATTCTAGTGAATCAGTCCACTGGGGGTTGGACTTCTTCTATCTATCCTAAAATATTTCAGTTCCTGGAAGACAGCGAGAGCAAGAACTGCTGTTTGAATCAGAGTCAGGTGTAGAGTGATTTTTTTATATATATATAAAAATGAATGTGGCGCAGACCGAGGTGGCTCCTTTTCCATCTGTCAGCACATTCTTTACAACCATGCATAAACCTTATTATCACACTCAGTGTATTACTGCAAAAATTATCCCAGTCCTCAGAACAGGCTCTCTACAGCTTTGAGTGGAATTCAAACTTCAGTGCGGTTAATGTAAAACAAGCAACCTCGTCAACGAAGGAAGAAAGCCGTAGATGTTTCCCTTTCAAAGAAAATTTGCGAGAATTCTTTCATTGGACCAGATGAACAAGGGTAAATATTTTGCATTGAATAAAATTGTGTCTGATGACACACATTTGGCCTTGATAAAATTTTTCCACTGTATTCACATATATTAACCTTTGATGAAAGACCACAAGAAGGAAAAGGCATGAGAGGAATATAGCATAATTTCAGAATTTTTTTTTTTTTTTACACATTAACCTTTGAGTTCTGACCTATCGTCGTTGTGTGTTTGGGGGTCTATTTAGATAGAGGCATTACTGCCATCCTGTTCATATTTATGGGCCTGACCTTTGTATTGTAGTAGCCTGCTTTGAAGCACAGTTATTTTTAATTGCTTTATGTGTCCATGGAGAATGTTCTTTGCTTCCGTCAGTTATATACAGTACCCTGGCACATATGTTTGCTCAATGAATCTTTCAGTGACTGGATATTTACAACCACATCTGAATACAAGAGGAGGAAATGCTACATTTTGGGATGGTGTGTGTGTTGTGTGTCCGTGTGAATATGTGTTTTATTGTCAATGTTGCCGTATACTTAATGAGGTGACAGGAAGAATTAAAAGTGACAGATTGTTTTGGCTGCACTGGGGCCATCTGAGATATAGTCTCTATAATGCAGCTCAATAAAGCCAGCCTGTGTGAAGCCCTCAGTGGATGATTCATGGCTGCAGCAGGGCTAACAACAGAGGCTTCACGAGACGTCGGCATGGGCTGGGTAGCAGGAGGCTGAAATTGCTGTCAGAAGACAGTGGAAAGTGCCATGTGCCAAAACCGTGCCTGGAAAGTGCAGAGGTGCCTTGAGCGCCAGTGTCCCTAATGGCATTATTCTATGAGTGTCTGGTTAGGAGCTGGACAGAACGCTTGTCGAAAATGCATGACTCAGCACAGCGCATTTGGAAAAGAGCTGCGTCTTCCTTTTTGCCCGAAGAAAGCATGCGTACTGTGTTCTTCTAGGTGATGGTCAGTTAGGTGCAGCCACAAGAGGAGACACAAGAAAACAAGTTTACTATATTCACAGGTCCTAGAGAGGGGATCACCGTATGCCACGTGCGGTCACAGAGGAAGTGCCAGATTTTTGTCAGGCAGCAGAAGACAGGAGCCTGGGGAAAGCTTAGGCCAAAAGCTTCACTGGGGTTTCCACAGGAAAGGCAAAGCAGGGCGGAGTAAACAGATTAGAAATGGCTACTTTGAATAATTTTGGTGGACTTTGGGTTACAGAGGTGGCCTTTAGCTGGCTGGAACCTGACCCTGGGATAATTTGCACAGAAGAATATTGCTTCCTGGGGTGTATGGGCCAGATAGAGGAGGTTGGGCTCTGAACTGGTTAGTTTGTACATCAAAGGTGTACTCCCAACTGAGTCCTTTGCTGTCTCTAAGAATTGGCTAGCCCTGGGAGGGGCAGTCTCTCCCCAGCCAGAAAGGTTTTTTAAAGATGGCAAACCATTGCAATATATTTAAAAAATGAAAAATACATACAATACAGCATATCTGTGAAGTTTCTTCTGCCAATGGGTTGCTGGATTGTGACACGCATATCTCGAGATATCCAGTGATGGCGAAATCAATGAGGCAGGGCTGCTGAAAAGGTGGCCCCTGAACCAGCAGCCTCTCCATCCCCTGGAAGCTTGTTAGAAATGCAAATTTTCTGCCCCAACCCAGATTTCTTGACTCAGAATTTCTAGGGTCAGGAGGGGAGGAGGAGAAGGAATCTACGTTTTAATAAGCTTTCCAGATAGCTCTTCTGCACACTGAAGCGATAGCCTTTAATGGACCATACAAGCAACTATAAAAAATGAGACAAGGAAAGTAATTCTACTTATCAGAGGCTCAGTTGCATCCAAGGTAAAATTTCAGTTAATGAGAACCAACTAAGTGGAATCCTGAAGACATTTTGTGTTCTTATGCTACTCTGTATTAGCTTGGACCTTCAGTAAATCACCTAACCTATCCAAGATTCAGCCTCTCAATTGGTAAAACAAGAAAGATAATGGTACCTACCTTTTGGAATTTATGAGACTCAAAGGAAATGATGTATTTAAATACACTTTGTAAATGGTAAAGTGTAGACAAATGTTAGTTGTACTTAATATTAAATAACCCTTATTGTGCACACCATTTGAAGCCAGATCACTATGAAACAAGTTTGGTAATTCCATCTACTCTATATTCATTAGATTCTTTTTCTGTGCCAGATACTGAGTGAAGCATAGTACAGACATTATCCTGTTTAATTCTCAAAACAACCATATTAATTTAGATTGTAAAATTGTACCACCAAAAATTTTTGAAAGAGTAAAGTGAATGAAAGAAGTTAAGCGATTTGTTGAAAGACACGTAGCTTGTAAATCCCATCCCTGTGATTAATGCTCAGACCTGTCTGACTTTGTGCACTTCCTTGATGCCAACACAATTCCTTCTCCAGAAAAAGAAAACAATTCTCACAGTATTCTTTAGCATCATAACTTTTTCTAAGTCTTGGTCTATAGTACCATGATTGCTGAGCAATAATGATGACCATGAGTTACAGTAAGGAGACTTGAAATTTAAAGGGAAAAAAAACCGATCACTATTTTCTCAGTAGCAAGGTAGAAAAAAATAATTTAAAGCATTTTTAAAAATTGTGATAACATGGGAAGATACTAAAAGAGGTTGTCTTACGGCCTCACAGTTAAATTAGTGTCCTTTTCTAAAGTATATTTGCCATGCAGATTCTCATTGCCTTATATAAATAGTATTATACAGCACATCTTATTGCTGGAGCTCCCCGGGAACTGTTGGGCAATTCCTGATATTCCTATTTTGACTCATCAAATACATGGCACAAAATAAAAGATCAAGAAATACAGAAACCAGAAACATTTCAGATGTCAAGAGCTTATCTATCATTATAGCAAGTCCCTACAGCTTGACAAGCTAAGTTGTTTCCTGTTTGGTTTGTTTTCTCACTGCCAAGAGGAACAACCTTTGGAGTATTTAAAGTGACTTTGTACTATTGGATCAACATAGCATATAATCCCCAGGGCTGACGCCACCTCTCTCTCCTTCTTCCCCTCTGTGTGTGTGTATTTGGGAGTGGAGAGGGGGGGTCTCTCTTTTTTCCTTAAGAAGGTTGCCCAGGTGTGGCTACTGAAGGGTTTCTTTGTAGGCTAGACAATGGAAAAAAACTAAAACAGGCAAAGGGACAAGAGAGAAACAGAACAACAGAAAGACACAATGACAGCTACCTTCCTGAAAGGAGAGTCATTGTGCCACACAATGGTCTGACCGCTTCAATGCACAGGGCAGAAGACAGCGCACCAAACAGTCCTTTGCTTGCATTCTGAACTGTGAAAGGATTGTCCTAGTTTCAGTCATTTTCTTTTATTCTTCCACTCAAAGGGAGCTAATGAAACAAAAAGCTAGGACTGTACAACCACTGCTTTCTGAGCAGGCTTTGAGGAAGTGGCATTTCCATCCTTATTCCTATTCTTGGATTGTTTCTGAGTCCAAGTAAGCATTCCTCCCGGTGAGACAAACTCTTGTGAGTAACAGCATCATCTTCTCCAACTTGTCAGCCTTTCCCATCAGGTCCAGAGGAATGCCACATAGTGAGCTGGCCAATATTGATGAGGCATTCACATAATGGAAGCCCAGAGTTTCCTAAGATATAAAATCACTTCTCCTTGTAAGTGATAGCATAACCTTTCCATGCTTGCACTTTTTCTCTGGATTATTTAATGGTTTAGACACAACATTCTGGGAGGAAACCTCATGGTGGAATAGACATTTTAAAGCCCTGTGAACTAGGGAAATGTACTTAACCTTTCTGAGTTTCAATTTCTTAATGTGTGATCAGAATAATAAAGCTCAGTTCACAGGGGAGTTTGTCAAGTTTAAGAGACAAAATATTAAACTATTTCTTTCTTCATTAATTTGGCCAACAAACATTTTAAGCGCTTACTATGTTCCAATACTGTACAAGGCATGAGTATATTAAAATGAAAACCTCAAAGATCTTATAATCTAGAATCAGGTCCTCCATGAACTCGGTTTGAAGTAACAATTATATTTTTATTTTCACTTACCTCTAACGAACATTTAACACTTTTTAAAACTATGAACGTAGACAACAAACCACAGCAGCACTTTGTCACAAGTAGAAATGACAGCTATCATATCAGAGTGGTGGAAGATATTTTGAAATATTATCTTTACTCACAACCACTTCTAAAGTACAATAGTTGTGCATTTGCTGCTAGACTTCCTTATTTGATTCTTTAATAAATAAACATGTATATAATATTATATCACAATATATTTTGTCAATATTTTGGTAACTGTTCTTCATTATAATTTATTTTCTTTATAGTCATACTATTTTATTTTATCTGTTTAAAAACATGATTCTGAGAATGGGTCTATGGGCTTCATCAGATTGCCAAAGGGGTCCATGGTATGAAAGGGTTAGGAATCCTGGCTCTAGAAGAAGAGAAATTTAAGTAAATCAACAATTCCAATACATTATAATTAACGTTATTGCAACAGCATAGTTAACATCATGATAGAGATATTATAGAATCCCTGTCTGGGTCAGTGTGTGTGTGTGTGTGTTTAATGGGGGTATTGAGGAGAGCAGCCCTGGGAGGTTAGTCTGGAAGATTTCAAAGGTAAATAAAGCTTTAGCTAAGCCTTAAAGAGGAGGTGAGACTGAGCCAGGCCAGAAATAGAAGGCCCAGTGAAGGGTAACCTATGAGGGAAGGAAGATGGACGTTGTACAGCACATGTAAAAGCAGGGATGTGCGAGAAGGCTGGGTGTACCCGGAAATCTGTATGGCCAGAGCCCTGGTGTATATAGGAGATAGAGCCAGGGAGGTCAGCAAGGGCCGGACCAGGGAAGCAGCCAGATGCCTTGTGCAGAGTTGAATCATTGTCCTGGATGTGGTATGGAGCTACGGGAGTATTTTTAGCAGAAGGCTGCTGTCATCAGATCTGTGCTTTAGAGAGATCACTCTGGCTGCATTGTGGAGGATAGAGCATCAGGGTGTAGCAACTGTAGGGGTGGCGGAAGGCAGTCAGGGGAGGAACGAGAGCAGTTGTAAATCTATGGTAGCAATCTGGGCAAGAAGCAATGAGAGCCTGAAGCACAGCTGTGGCAGAGGGTGAAATTACTTTGTAGAGGGTAAAATGCCACTGTGGAGTTGAGAGAAGGAAGGAGGGAAAGAAAGAGGAAAGGAAAGGAAATAGAGAGGGAGGGAAACAGGAAGACAGTAAGGGAAAGGAGGGAGACATAGAAGAATTGAAGTCTTCAGCTGAGTAGACATTTGAAGTCAGAGTGTTTCATCAACCACACTCACAACTGCTAGTCTGCCCTGGAGGTGTGAGAGGATTCCCAGTACACCAGGTCTCAGCCAGTCAGCCAGATGGCCACCGATTGGTTCTACTGAAAACTAATCAGAACCCTTCTTCAATTGCTACACAAACAGCCACAGCCAAGGCGAACTCAGTGGACGGAAGCTGTTGCCAAGTACACACATCCAAAAGGCAACAGAAAAGGCAGCACAATTTCTTTTTTGACAGTCGGCAGTAGCTAGGTTTGTTTACAAGTTCCCAGAGACTGACACTGTACACACACACACGCAAGCCCACACACAAATACGCATACGCTTCTGGAGTTTTGTGTTTAAGAAACATAATATAGGCTGTATTTCATATTGGATTCAACATGAGAGAATTGTAGGAGTACCTCTAAGGGTATAATATGACCCAGGAGAAGTAAATCAATAACAAGCTAGCACACAAAATGTGAACAAAAAAAATTCTAAAAGCAATCTTGCAAAGTAATATCTGAGGATGGCTTCAAGAGAACCAAACTATTTTTACTGAGCTCAGATATGTCCATTCTCTTGAGGTCTTTTTCACCCCTTTTATTCCCTCTTTTTTTGATGTTAATTATTGGTGTCAAGCAGGAATCACCTATTAGACACCAATGAAGCTATTTTTAAGAGCTTTGAGCTGATTGAAACTTGTTCTTTTATGTGACTCCTTTTCCAGACAAATGACATTCTTCTTTCATATTGATGAATTCTTGAATAATTGTCCAGAAGAGAGCGAGTCTGATTTTGGAAAATACTCAGTCAAAGATGCTAAGAGGGAGTCTCCATTCAAGAGACATGGTTATGCAAATGAATGAAGTTACATGTAATTCCGGAAGAGATTTTAATTTAAACAACTCTCCTCATTCCACTCCAAAGGTTCGATTCAAAGTTCACAATTCAGCAAATCCAAATCCACTTTTCAGTGGATTAGCTTTTACATAAGGGAAGGGTAGGAGGAAGGTAGGCTATGTCAAATAAAGCAAAAAAAGCAAAGGAAAATCTTAGTACAAAAGTTCATGAAAGCAGTGACATAACAAAAGCACAAAATTAAATTTACAAAAGATGTCAACACAGATAGCTGTTTTGGGATAAGATTTATATGAAGGATGCTATATCCTTATTAAGTCGATTAATGTTTAAATTCGTGTTTTAAACAATTTTGATGGTACTTCTGAAGCTAAAGCCTGCTGCATTCTTGTTCCCAAGATTTAGGATACAAAAAATTCATGCAAGTTCTATACATGAAACCCTTTCCATTTTGAGGAACTAGGTTTGTGTGAACATCTGCCAGCCCAACAAAAAGAAAAGCTCTCATTTTGCAAAATTTTTATAGAGCCAGAAGCATTTTCCAACACATTCCAAAAACTCCTAATGATACTTCCACCCAATTCAGCCTCCTGAAGCTTGGTACATAATTAATGAGGTAGTGGAAGTTCTCTAGAATTAGTTTTCATCTAAATAAAGGTGCCCGATGTTTATCTGTACCCTTTGTACTCATTGTCGCCTTGAATATACCGAGCTTCCTGTTGGTACAGGGGACTATCGATTTGCTGACTAATCTTTTTATCTGATCATTATAGATTGTAACTCTCAGTCTATAACCTTTACACACACTGCTATTGTGGTTAAATAAAACACAATACAAAATAATTAACATGTTCCCGTATCGATATTTCTCTTCTAGGCAAAAGCAGAACTAAAACTTTGATTTGACAACTGGACATTCGTAGTTTTAGAGAAAAGTATAAATAGAAGAAGAATATACAATCTTTAGTTCCTTAATACAAATTACTCAGGAAGAAATAGTATGTAGCCTTGGGGAAATCAACAGCTTCTTCAATTGGATTGCTTCTGTCACTGTATGGACACAGTCTTGTTTGATGTCCTCCTACCATTTGTCTTGTATGGAGTCTTTTATCTAAATCCAAAGTAATGCAGTCATCAGGGCTGCAATTCAATAATGGCTCCACAGGAGCTGTCATCCACAGTTTGCTATTCATCTTGTAAAAGGCTTTGAGTTTTCAAAGTACCAACTAAGGTTGGCATTTCAATGCCGCGGACAGATCGCTTAAAGTTCTTTTGTGTTCACAAGAAAGGGAGTGAAATTGAGAATGGGGGGAGATTAAATGGCCAACCTGCTACTCTACCTGACTACCTAAGGATAACCCCAAGCTGCCCAAGGGAGTGAAGACATTAGGTGATCTGACCCACTCTCTAATGGGACATTATGATGAATGGGGGATGCATTGAGAGGTGTTTAGTTCACACTGAGCTCCGCTGCTATAATTAAGAGGCAACAAATTTATGGAAATTGACCAGACAAGGGAAAGTTTTAAAAAAGCAATGATGAGGAAGAGAATTCCTTGAAACATTTTTAGAATCAAAGCCTTTTAGAAAAAATGTCTTTAATGGATTTAGAGATGGATAAACTAAAGCTGAAGATGTGAATTAATAGGTCTAAGTTCTCACGTGTAGCTGTGGTTCTTTGTATGTGAACAGGGTGAACTGGGATTACCATAATTGGACCTGATTGTTGAGCTCTTTGGCTGGAAATGTGGCTATTTCCCTGTTCATTCAGACTCAATTTCTTAGTTCTTTAGTGATCATGATATGTAACTAGAGAATGACTAGCCTAAGAAAGCATGGGGTAAGAGTTCCTGGAAGCAGGAAGGGATTAAGCCAATAACAACTTCACCGGACCCCTGCCATTCACTTATTGGCTTGATGGTACCTGAGTGTAGAGGAAGTTAAGAGACACTTACCTGATGACTGAAACGAATTCCTGCACTAATTCGCTGTGACTCTGACCGTCAGCTTGCACTTCTGGAATGAGGAAGTTGACTGAGAGAAGCTATAACACAACAAAAAGAGTTCAAAGTAGCAGTGTAGACCTGGATGCTAAGTCCAGCTCTGTCACTGTGATTAACTGTACGATCTCGGGCAAGTCATTTGGTTTCTAGACTTTGATTTCCTTATCTAAGTAATGAGAGATTTAGAACAAAAGGTTTCAAAGGTGATTTTCTCCCCAAACACACTATGATCCTGTGAAGGTAATAGGCGATGACTATATTTTTTGCGCAGGTCATAGGTTCACGTATGCAATAATATCAACAACTATGTATTGAATTCCTTCTATTTGTCAAGTGCTGTGTTAGTTGCTGAGAATGGAATAAGTTTTAAAAACACTGCCCTCATGGAACTTGCAGTTGAGTGAGGAAGACAGACATTTTATCAATAATGGGATCTGTTGTAAGTTTACAACTGTGATGAATGCTGGAACTGTTAAAAATGTATGGTGCTGTGAAATTGGCCTGGTTGAAGAGCTAAGGGAAAGCTTCCCTGAGGAAGTAGCAACTAAGCTGAGATCTGAAGGCTGGCAAGGTGACCTTGTTCGCCATGATCAGTCTAACTTTCAGCCTGAAAAGAATTAAGAATTGTTGAAAAATTTTAAACAGGGTGTAGCATAAACAGATCTGCATTTGCACCAGATTTTAGAAAGACCATTTTGTTGAAAGTATAGAGAAAGAGTTGAAGAAGAATAAAACTAGGGGCAAAATTAATCTTCCTCATAAGACAAGTAGAATCAATTTTCCGAATGAATGTTAGAGATACAGTAGTGCTTGAACTTGCAATACCAAGAATAGGGCAGGACACAGGTAGAGCTGTGTGTCATCACACCCTCACATCTAGGTCTCAGGGATGGATCCTAAATTTAAAAGTATCATTTCCTTGCAGTTTGTGACCATGTTATAGAGTGTTCTGTCAACTGGTAATGTGAATTTAAAGAGATACAAGTTGACTTTAAAGATAAAAAGTTTCTTCATCCTTCTCGTCTTCAAGCACGATTTAGTGATGGTTTGCCATGGAAGCAGGTGTTAACATCTGTGGCACAACCTACAACTAAAATATACAACTATGTATTGGGGGATTTGGGGAGAAAAAGCAGAAAAAAAGAGATTGGCAACAAGTTGTTAGCTAGCTCAGGTGCTAATCTTTAAAAAAAAAATCTGTGGCATGAATAAATAATTCTGATGAGTTCCAAAGCTGAATCACTACTTTATAATAGTCGTGCCAAAATGAGCATCCCATGAAATGTTGCCAGTCCTGCAGTATGGTGCATAATCCATTAAATGTTATTTTGTGAGCATGCCTCTCAGAAAGCTCATGGGTAAACGGAAAATCCTGGTTGATCATTTTAAAGGCTGTTCATGGTGACTGACATATTCCTAAAAAGGAGAATTTCCAAGCGGATCCAAAATATCTCTTCAGAGTAACTTCTAGGTGTTTTGTCACATCCATTGCTAAAGTGGGGAAGACAATTTCTTTTGACTTGAAGCCCCCTTTCCAATTTTATTGCTTGTAATTCTTCTCAACAATATATTCATCATTCCGAATTGGCTTTCTCAGTGCTCCAAAATAAGCTTCAAGTGATTTCATCTTCACCCTTTATATCAACTCATGCCTGCCTTCTTCAGCCCTCTCACAAGCTCCTATTCAACTCCTATCATCCTTCAAGGTCAAGTTCAAATTTTTTCCTCCTCACTGAAGATGTTCCATTGTCTCCTCAGTCTATTGAAATCTCTCTCTTGTCTAAATTTCTACAGATTTGATTAGCTATAGTATCCTTGATCTTTATATCCTTATACTGAATTATTTTAGCTTATATATATATATATATATATATATATATATATATATGTATACATACACCGTATGTATAGAATCTACATATAGATGAAGAGATCCTTTAAGGAAATGGGGTAGAGTCATTCACTTTGCATTTCTTCATCCTTACAGCACCTGAAGAAAAAAAAACCTCCTGAAAGAATAGACAATAAATATTTGCTGATTGGTTAAAATAATATCTATTGAAGAATGCTTCAAATCCTTCCGGAAGATTAGAGAAAACACCTTCAATATGAAGAGTAAAGTTATAATCATAATATTGCCAAGGAAATTGATTTATTTGGATTAATTTTTCTAAACTGTGGCCGGGTCTACTGGATGCTTTCTAGCATATAAAGATTCCTAAAATTAAGAGTTAATCTGGTGATCAGGAAAATAAAAATAGAGCAGGAATTATAAAAACCTGACCCAAAATCTCTACCACTACTTGGAGCACTCATGTAGTGAATACAGCCTCTGCTAAAATTAATGTTTTGAACCATTATTAGAGGATTTTATGGTATTGACTAGATAGTAATAAAACTTAAGAGGCAGACACACTCAGCCTTCCCCAAACCCATCAAATTATAGCTTCCATAGCATCCCCTGAAAGCTTCAAGACAAAAAAGAGTGAAACTTCAGATTCATTGAGGGTTTGGAAAATTATTTTAGAGCTTGAAGAGAGCATAAAGAGTTTATCAGCAGAGCTGTATGGGTCTTACCTTGGCTAATAAGACCCTGCATGATCTGGTTCCTGACTCCATTTCCAAGCTCATCTAGCACAATCAGCCTAGGTTCCAGTCTTACTGGGTTTCCTTCTGGTCTTTGAGCAGGCAGAACCCATTCACATCCTGGCTGTTCACTCTGCTTGGAATGTTCTTTTGATAGATCTTTGCATGGCTGACTCCTTCTTGTTACTCAAAGTTAAAATAAAATGTTACCTTCTCAGACTAGCCTTCTCTCTCCAACTAGTTTGAAGTAAGTTTCTATCTATCAAACTCAATTTCTATCACCAAGATTTTTTTTCTTCATAACATAGTATAACATATACACACATACACATGTGGCATATGATATAAAATGTCCATATCTGATCCAGTAGAATCACTTACACATTCTCCTCCCTAGAGTGTGAAGGTTCCTCTCCATTTCTAACATCTCTGCTTTGGTCCATCCACCAAGACAACAATGGTTAATCCATCTCAGGTCTTCCAGATTTCTTGGATGAAAGTCAGAAATCATTCATTAAATCCTTCAAAATGCAAGAGTCTCATATTGGGCTTCTAGTGGTCCATTTAAGGTTCATTCTCTTGACTTGAGATGAAGGGTGCAGTAACCCCACTTCTCACCCTTGGTGGTTGCATGGTGCTTATAACACAGCATTCCCCAAAGATATCTTGCTTCCATCTCCTTTATCTGCTGATCCTTTTGTGCATTTCAAGTGAGTGAGGGGTAGAAGAGTTAGCTAATTGTCCCCTGGGCACCACTGTAAGTTCTATTTGGTGTTCTATCTCACATCTCACTTTGTTACACTTTCGATCTTAACCAAAATCCCTGTTTTAACAACTCAGCATCTTTAAAAATTCTTTTTAACGAATGCATTTTCTTCCTCAGAAAAAAACTTTTTCCCCAGATCCCACTTTTGTTTGGTATTTGGAAGCTACAAGCAACGGGAGAAAAGCTGAAGAAAAACAGCGAGGTCTAGAAGTGACAGAGAATAGGAAAGAAAGAAAAGGGAGCAAACAACACAAAACAAGCCCAGATCTACCAGCTCCAAAGAAAACGTATGATCACGGTTAATTTAAGGAGAGAAGGTATGTGTTGACTCAATGAATTAGGTCATCAGTTCTCAAACATTTTAATCTCGGGACTCTTTTAAACTTTTAAAAATTAATGAGACTTCCAAATACTTTTTTGTTTATGTGGATTATATTTGTCAATATTTATTGTATTGGAAATTAGAATTGAAATTTTAAGACACTAGAATATATGTGTTTACTCCTTTAACCACCAAAGCAATGACATCATCATATTTCCTGTAGCTTCTAGAAAATTCTGCAATTCACTCATGAGAAACGGAGCGAAAAAAGTAAATAATAGCTTTGTATTATTATGAAAATAGTGTTGACCTCATTATGCTCTTGAAAGGATCATAATCCACAGGTACCCCCAGACCATATTTTTGAGAACTGCTACACTAGGTGGTCGGTAACTACTATTACTTTATTTTATGAGGGGCTTACAAAAACACAAATTTGCATTATAACTACTTACTGGTAAACTTTCATCTCTGACAACTGTTTATGCACGTAAACCTTTCCAGAACGTTCAGTTAAGATAAAGAATCAAACTGATGGGGAAAAAAAACCAGCCAGTATCGCTAAAGTAATTTGATTTAACATATATCTAAATCCATTTGTCTTACTTATTAAACTCTATTTGTTAGCTATATTCATCTGAAGAAAAATAATAAACATAATTTTCTCCATTTATATTGACATATAGTTTACATTTATTGATAGGTCACAAAAATATAACACTGACTTCCTTTTCTCTTTTTTGAATGACTGAAAATTATTCATACCTGCAATGAAAAATAAACCTTAAATTTAGACTATCTCCAACAGCATTGGGAGATGTCACCTCAAAGATAATGTAATAGTGCTGTCTCACTAATAGCACCAAACTTGCGTGTGTTCTCTTCACAAAGGAGAGCCTGGCCTACTTTATGAAACACCCTAGAGGACATTCCAAGTATCAATATCTCTGATTCAGACAATTTATTAAGATCCTCTTTAAAAATTATTCTCCAAGAATTATTCTTTCCTATTTTGTAGTTAAATTATCACCTCCATACTTTTTAATAAGAATACTATTCCTGAGGGAGAAATTTAGCAAAAGTTCCCCCGTGTCCAGAGTGGCAGAGATGATAGTTGAAACTGAGATTCAGTGGTTCTCCCATGGCGTTGCTCTGATAAGGTTTGTGATGAAAAACTCAAGCCTGGCGCCAGATGAAATGAAGAGAGATTGCATCTCAGAGAATGAACGGGATCAGCTGGAGGAGCATGCCGGCCAGCAGGGGGAGACAGCGAGCTCTTCACCCAGTTTTGCCAGCGCAAAGGGAACAGAGACAAAGTTCACCAGCAACAGGCCCAGCCTAGATGAAACCAAGACCAAAACCGCCCTCCTTTTTTGCCAGGATAATAAGTAAAACTGCTACAGAGCTTAGGGAAAGAGAAGAAGGAGAGGGGAATCCTGAATTAGAGACTTCGTGTAAAATGGAAGCCCCCAAACTGACCATGAATTGACGATTCAGTTTTCAGTCAGCAGGAGAAATATAGCCTTGAAAATTAAGTTTATTTCAGTTATACAGAAAGAAAGAAAAGTAAGTCTTTGCACTTTGCATTTATGGAATATTGTGATAGTGAGTTTTGTACATGCTACATCAGAATATAGCTCAGGACCAACCCCCTGATGCAAGTGCTGTTTAATGTGACCAAACTTGAATGCAAGCCAATCATGTCCAAGGTTTCCTTTGAACCATAACATTTACAACTTTCAAATATACTCTATTATTTTTGTATTATGTGTTTTTTATTGTCTGTTACTTCCTCCTCCACCCTCACCCCCAGGGGAAACTGTGAAAGCAGGGAGTTTTGTGTGCTTTGTTATTGTATTCCAGTTCCTGGCACATATTAAATGTCAATAAATATTTGTTGAATGAATGAATGATTTGACAAATGAATTAGTTAATAGGAATCTCCTGGGCAGCTCTTTAAAGTGCAGCCATCCTCCCCCAGCCTCAGAGGACCTCTGGAGTGGGACCTGAGCCTGAATTGCTAGCAGGCTCCCCAGATGATTCTGACACACTTTGAAGTTCCAGTCATTGCCAGACTGGGCTGGTGGCAGGGTGAGCACAGAAAACCAGGGAGAGGAAGAGGCATTTTATGGACACACAGTTGGGAGAAGGAAATTAGTGTGCACTTGGCATTAAATCTCTCCACAAAATGACCTCATAGCCTGCCTTTGTTTTAATTTCTATCTTAATGAAATATTTGTGATTTTTACATTTACTTAGATCAGAGAAAATGGTGCCTTAGGTATCACAAATTCTAAAGGTGATTTTTTTGCATCTTGACAGTTTTTCATGCTTCTAGTAGTTTTTTTCTTTTCCTTTTCTCTGGATGTCATTATATTTTCACCTGGAGGTCTCATAGGTGTCTCAAAATTAACATATCTTACCTAGAATTTTTTCATTCCCATCTGACTCAAAAATAATATGTCATAGAAAACCTAACATTACATAGCAGTTATCACAATTTGCAATTATATTTAGGTCTGTTTTTTTAATTTTGTTTTATTGTGATAGGAATATTTAACATAAAATCTACCCTCTTAACAAATTTTTAAATGTACCCTACAGTATTGTTGACTATGTTACAATGTTGTACAGAAGATCTCTAGAATTTATTCATCTTGCCTGACTGAAACTTTATGCTCATCCATTACTAACTCCCCATTTCTCCCTCACCCCAACCTCTGGCAACTATCATTCCACTCTTTGATTCTATGAATTTGACTATTTTAGATATCTCACGTAAGTGGAATCATGGAGTGTTTGTCTTTCTGTGACTGGCTTATTTCACTTAGCATAATGTCCTCAGGTTCATCCGTGTTGTTGCATACTGTAGAATTTCCTTCTTTTTCAAGGCTCAATAGTATATTCCATTGTATACATATACCACATTTTCTTTAGCCATTCACCTGTGGATGGACATTTAGGTTGTTTTGACACCTTGGCTATTGTGGATAGTGTTGCAATGAACAAAGAAGTGCTAATGTCTATTCGAGATCCTGATTTCAATTCTTTTGTACAAATACCCAGAACTGCGAGATTGCTGGATTATATGGAAGTTCTATTTGTAGTTTTTTAAGGAACCTCTATAATGTTTTCCATAGCGCTATATCATTTTCATTCCTGCCAATAGTGTGCAAGGGTTCTAATTCCTCCACATCCTTACCAACACTTGTATTTTGATCTGTGTTTGTTATTTATGTCTGTTTTCTACACCAGAAGGTAAATTTTATGAGGGGCACTCCTTGACTGCTGTGTTCCTATTACCTAGAGTAATGTCTGATATGTAATTGGCTCTCAGTAATATGCAATGAATGAATAC
Source organism: Equus caballus (assembly GCF_041296265.1). NCBI lineage: Eukaryota > Metazoa > Chordata > Mammalia > Perissodactyla > Equidae > Equus > Equus caballus. The sequence continues at coordinate 107,336,828 of NC_091686.1, forward strand.
ATGAATGAAGGAATGATTGAAGGTGGGCCCTGAATAATGGCTTGTCTATGTATAAATGGAGAAATATAGGCCCTCCAGGTCACAATGAACAACTGAAGCAAAAACACAGGCCTAAGTCTTAACAGAGCAGTGATGGGGTTTTTGAGGTATAGCTTCTTGGAGTGGAAGGAAATGTGCATCAGATGGTGGGAGATCAGGCTGGATGGGGGTCAGAATTTCGACTCCCTTAATGAGAAGACAGCGGAAGTTAAACTTGAGTCATTCAGCAAAGGAATAACAAGATGAAAGCAGGATCACAGAAATATTAGTCTGGCAGATATGTATAGAGTGGATGGCCTTGGGTAAATCACATACCCACACAGATCTAGGGCCCCATCTTCCTTCCCTCCTGCGGCAGCAGCGGCAAAGCCAACTGCTCCTGCACTCCGAAGCGCAATCCTCCTTTTCCACTCACACCCCAACCAGTATTCTACACGGGTTTATCTGATTCCTGGCTACTCAAAATCTAAAAAGGGCCATAGTCATGAGTCTTCTTAAAGCAGGGCATTCAAAAGTGTGTAATAAAACACACTGGTTAAAGTTGACTGAATTCCAAGCTAAATATGGATTTGAAAACATGTAGATTACAAACAAATTAATTAGTTACTTCTTTCTGCTCTTAAATCATGACGGTGGGTTGACTCCGATTCCATGCATCGCTGAAACATGGTGAGGACCTGTAAGTAGAAAAGAAGAGAACTGAGAAAAGCAGGTACCTGCTGCTGTGGATTTAGGGCTGTTGCTTGATTTGAAAAAGGATCCGAAGGGTCGCTTCAAATTGTGCTTGAGACAATGAAGAAGCGGAAATAATAGGAAAAGTCTACATTTTACATACGCTAACTAATCCTCACCTCAAGTCCAATAGAGAGTTTCTATTTGAATCCTAATTTTAGAGATAAGAAAAGTAAGGATCAAAATGTTAAAAAACGTGTCCACATCATACTGCCTGTGCCATAAACCACGACACTGTCTTCGTGGCTGAGGGCACACAGTGCCTTGCATTTTTATGGAGCATGAGTTTAAAAGATGTCTTTGTGTACACTGTATCTCCCTAACACCCCTACGAAGCAGTCAGTGTTATTTTTCCCATGTTATATGTGAGGAAACAGGCTTAGAGAAGATGAGTGACTTGTCTAAGGCCACACAGCTTGCAAGTTAGCAAAGCCATATTTGACACCTGGGGTGCCTGTTTCTCTATATTTTATTTTGTTTTGTTTCTTACACCCTACATGTTATCCTTGGCTTGATCCTCCTCCACAGATTGAATACAGGTATAGAAAGAAATAATATTCTCAGTTATAAATATCATAGTATTAACTCAGTTCAGTATCTCTCTTATCTGGCCAGAAGTTTTATGGGATCTTAACCTTCAACTGGAGGCTTAAATCTGGAGTACACCCAAGATATTTCAGACCTCTCCTTGTAGCTGTCTCATGGCACCCACCCCAAACCCAGTTCCTTGACTTGCATTCATTGTCTATTGATTTGCTTAACAGAAAATTCCAACAAGTGTGGCTATTTATTTTCTTCCAGTGTACCAGATCAGAGGCAGAAAATTAAAAGGCAAGTAGGACACTGCATGAGACAGTTACAAAAAGAGAAAGATGATGCCTTAGAGTGAGACAGAAGGAAAAAGAGGAAAACAGAGGATAGAGAATATCCTGTCTTTTAAAAATAGAATATTCTATTCTCTTAGAAATGGGGGCCCCAAATCATGGAGAACATTGAAATTACATCCAAATACACTTTTCTTAGGAAGTCAGGGAGGTGAATAATTCATTTTTATAATGATTTCTATTAAAAGTAGTTTATAAAATCTGTCATTTGAAAACTTCAATTACTTAGAAAATTGATATTTAACTTTAAAATGATCGGCCAATGGGGGCGTCATTGCTACCTGCTCTCACTCTTGTTCAAGAGTCTTCAAGGTGACATATCTGACAGTCTCCAAACGGACGTGGTCATCTCTATCTTTTCTGCTTTCAGATGCTTTTGTCAGTCACTAAATCCAGGGTCTTCATTGCTCTCTATTTCAAGCCATCATCAAAACCAGCGCATTATTTATCACTGTCTTCCCATTTTCCCTGTGGTAGTCTAGGTCCTCATCACAGTACACCTGTATTACTAACACTGGCCACTTTGGGCTGCTTAACATCCATTCCCCCACCCTTGGTACAGTATCCTTCTTTTGGCTCAGGTATTAATTCTTCCACCTCACAGCCCACATGCTTCAGAGATGCTGACTACTTTCCTGTTTTAGAGGTGGGGCTTGTGAAATCTCAGCCATCTGATCACAGGGATGAGTACAAGAACTTCAGATCCCATCAAAATAAAGTCAGGGATGAGTACAAGAACTTCAGATCCCATCAAAATAAAGTCCAAGACTTTGGCTCCATGGCTGAGAGAAAAGATGTACTCTTCTTCTCTGCTTATATACAAAGGGTGTAGCCCCTGGAGGTGCAGGCAGCCGTCTTGGGACTATAAGGCAACATCATTGCTGAACCGGGATTTAAGACTCAATATATGGAGAAAAGAAATGCAGAGAGCAAATCTGGGTTCTGGTCATTGAGTAGCCAGAGTAAGACTGGCAAGAAGCCAGCCATATGATCCAACAAATTCTGTTTCCTATAAATGAGTTAATATTGGGACTTTTGTTATGTATGACCAAAATATCCTAATTCAGATAGTCAGTCTACCCTGCCTCTGTTCATCTGTTTTTCATACTCTTGCTGGAATCATTTTCCAGTAACATATCATTCCCCTTCTTTAGGAGTCACAGTGACTCCTTCTCTTGCTGTTTCACCAAAGATCCCGATTGCTATCTCACCAAAGTTTTTTTTGTTCTCATAACTAGACTGTTTGCTCAAACCAAATTAATATACTCACAGTTCTCAAAAATATCAAACGTTTTTACACTCTGTGTTTTGTATATATCAATCTCTGCCTTCCCTCCTCTTTCACTGTCTCTCAGTGACAATGAAGTACCCTCCTTCTAAAAATGCTAACTCAACAAACAAACAGGGAAGGTTTTGGTCTGACTCCTATATATCACATTAGACCCCTCAGTCATAAAAAAGTATGTGGATAATATTTGACCTTAATACAGTATTAAACATTTTTGAAACACATTTATGTACATTTCATTTGAGCAGCATTTTTTTAATTACAAAAAGTAATTTCATATTTCCATATACTCTATCCACACATGCGGTATAATGAAAAAAGCAAAGATTTTTGTGTCAGAATTAACGGAGGTTTTTGGGGCTGGCCCCGTGGCCGAGTGGTTAAGTTCGCGCGCTCCGCTGCAGGCGGCCCAGTGTTTCGTTGGTTCGAGTCCTGGGCGCGGACATGGCACTGCTCATCAGACCACGCTGAGGCAGCGTCCCACGTGCCACAACTAGAAGAACCCACACCGAAAGATACGCAACTATGTACTGGGGGGCTTTGGGGAGAAAAAGGAAAAAAATAAAATCTTTAAAAAAAAAAAAAAAAAAGAATTAACTGAGGTTTTTAATCAGGCTTTATCATTGTATAATTTTGGGTAGATCAAACACCCATGCAGATATAAACTTTCCATATTTTAAAAATGGAATTGTCAGGGCTGCCTTGGTGGCACAGCGGTTAAGTTCACACATTTTCTGCTTCTCGGAGGCCCAGGGTTCACAGTTTCAGATCCCGGGTGCGGACATGGCACCGCTTGGCACGCCATGCTGTGGTGGGCATCTCACATATAAAGTAGAGGAAGATGGGCACGATGTTAGCTCAGGGCCAGGCTTCCTCAGCAAAAAAGAGGAGGACTGGCAGTAGTTAGCTCAGGGCTAATCTTCCACAAATAAATAAATAAATAAATAAAAATGGAATTGTCACATAACATGATCAAATATGAAGATATTTTCTCTTTATATTTTATAATATTTATGTTTTCTACTGCTTAAATCTCAATTTAATTTTTAAAGTTTTAAAATAAAAACAACTTTTGAATGATATTTTAAAATATTGTTGCACACTTCTAATATTTGGATCAATAATATGTTTTTATTTTTTGAATATATATATTTTTACTTTGAAAAAGTAATACATATACATTATAGAAATGCATAAACGTTGTAGTATTAGATGTAAGAATACATTAATGTGCACTAATATAGGCACGTTGTCAAAAATTTAGAAAATGCAGAGGAACAAAAAGAAAATAATTAACTCTACCCTTCAAGGAATAACCATTGACAATATTTTGTCATATACCCTATACCCTGCTATATTCTTTTTTTTTTTATTTCATTGTGATAAGAACACTTAGCATGAAATCTACCCTCTTAACAAATTTGTAAGCATACATTACAGTACTGTTGACTACAGGTACAATGTTGTACAGCAGATCTCTAGAAATTATTCTTTTTTTGCTTAACTGAAACTTTATGCTTTTGATAGTTAATTCCCCAAGGAATATGTTTTTAAACTGACATTTTACATACTAACTCTAAAAATTTGGTTTCACAAAGTATTTTTTGATAATTTTCAGCAGTATTTCCTATTCCCAGTATACAACTAAAGTCCTAAGACTATCTTGTTTTCTTTTGGTAGGAAAATTACCATATCTTTAAAAATGTCCTTCCCATGATTATTTTGAAAAGCTTTCAATATCTGATATTTTCCTTCCACAAGTCAAAACCAGATTTCATTATTTCTTGACCATCTCCATAATTTGTTTTGGTAGACACTACTAATGGTCACCAATATCTGATTTTTCTCCCATTCTAATTATCTCAGCCATTACGCAACTGGAGGAATTTATGAGACTAGATCTGGCCACTAGCTGTGGTCAGATGTGACATGTGATATTTCTGGGCAGAAGTATAAAAGAGCAGGTCAATACCTTTCCAGCTGTATCTTCTTCTACCATGTTGACTGAGTAGCTCATGTAGTCTAGATGATATGGGTACAGGACGAGGGGATCTCCACCAGCCTGGATGGCTGCCTTAGTAAGTGGTTGGTTGCACTTCTCTTGAGGCCCCAAGAGATAATTAAACCCTAATTTGTGAAGGCAAGTTGACTTCTAGAACGCTAATAGTATGTAACATCCTTGGGAGAATTGGAAAAATAGTTGATTTATGAAAGGCTGCCCCTAAAAAGGTGCCAGACTTGCAGTGGGCTTTGCCCAAGTGAGAAATAAATTTTGTTGAGTTTAGCCAGTGAGATTTTGGATTTGGGGGATGTTTTTTGGTCACTACAGAATAATGACGTTTATCCTAATACTGTTGTTTCAGGAAAATCTTACCTTGAACAACCATTTCAAATTGTCTGAGCATGATGAATCCCAAACCAAGTTCTTTGATATGCAGGTAATTTAACTTTTCATATCACACCTTGAAACAGCTAAAATATATCAATTTTCTCTATTCTCAGAGACCCATAGACTACATCTCCATCCCTCTATATTTTCAAAGCACTTATTTGTATTATTCCATTTATTTGTATTACAATTTTCCTCTTAAGTGTACGTTAGTAATATTTAAATAACTCTTACTATTCCATACTGAAGGAGAATATCTGTGATGATTGTAAATATAGTTTATGACTCTAAGTTTCCATTCAACATAATTTCTAAAGATATAAGCATTCTAACTCCCTCTCTTCTTCAGGCAGAGTCCCAAGTATCTCATGTGATTTCCTTGGCAGTCATTCAAATTCTGATAATACTACTAGTGCCAACCTCATCCCTACCTGCTACTCTGAATCTGCTGCTTTTCTGCCTGTGACTTGACCTTGACATTGCTGCTGGAATGTGACATAGCTATCACTTCCCACATTGTTGTCATGGCCCCTGTCAGTACCAATGGTCCTCACTGAGGTAAAGGAGGTCCCTCTACCTGCACCCCTACCCACTGTCACCCAAGAATATTGGGAGAAAACTTAACTCAATGTCTTGGGCTAACTTACAAGGTAGGGGTGTCTTTAATATCCTTCAATTAACAATGACATATTGATTCTAAGACTGGAAAATATAGCTTAATTGTGATTTCCATTGGATGGTGAGGCTTAGGTTTTTGGAAATACATTGTGTCTCAGTCGAGATAACCTCAAAGACCATAGCTGAATTGAGCTTGCTCTAGTCGACTTAGCTATGAGAATAAGACTTGGTGGGCAGGCAGAAAACAGATGTGGGAGAATCAAAGTGGGAAGAAGATGAAGCATACTATTTTAAATACGATGTGTTTGAGGTAACTGTGAGGAAATTGGGAACACTAGCCAGCGGTGTAGAAAAACAGGAAGAACACATAGACTTAGCAGTCAGTAACATAAAGGAAGTTGTGGGAATATGTATATGAGAATATTCTTTATATCTGATTAATTATAAAGAACTGCCATACCTGAAAACATAGTTAACTAGATACCCAAAAAGTTTTCTCCTATGAAATTTCTAATACTGATTTGATATATAATAATCATCTTTGAAAATACATAGCTGAGCTTTCAAGTAAAAAGAGGTGTCTCTAGGGGGACAAGGTCATCAAGGAAGCTGAAAATAAGGAAATAGTGGGGTGATGAAGCCGTACCTACCCTGACTACATGTATGAATTTCCTGTCACCCAGAGACTTGTGTTTCAATGACATTGAGTCCACTCAAGGTAAGGACTTAGAACTAGAAACCAGAGCCCTCAAATGGCCATGCGTTCAGTAAAAGTGTGGACCAGAAAAAATGACTGCCTGAAAAAAATGGGAGAACAAAGGAAACATATAATTTAGCCCAAACTTAGATGAAAACAAAAGTTTCTCCTGAGAATTTATAAAAGTCAAGCTGTCCCTCAAGTGGAGTTGGAATTGTTATTGTACTATCTATATGATGTGACAAACTACATGCTAAAAAGAATGAATTCAAACTGATATCAAATTAGTAGAACCCTAGAGTGCCGAGCAGAAGCAAACACACATATTCTCCGGAGAAATGTGTCATAATGCAAGGCTTGCAGAATTTCTAAAGATAAAACCCAGCTGTTTGAACAAGAATTCATAATCCCAAAATTATAACACAAAGGGAAACAAGTCACCAAAATGAATGTCAGAAGAACCAACAAGCATTAGACTTCCTGGGGACTTTTGATACAGAAATTCTCAAATACAAAGTTTAAGGAGTATTTTTCAAAGAAATAAAAAGTAGAATTGAAACACAACAGAAAAATTAGACTAGCAAGAGCAATCAGATCTGAAAAAAATAGAAACTCTCAAAATAAAAAATATATTTATTGAAATAAAAAACTCAATAAAGGTATTAAGTATAAGATTAATCACAGCTGAAGAGAGAATTAGTAAACTGGAAGAAACCTGAAAAAAATTACCTAAAATACAGTATAAAGAGGCAGAGGTGTCAAAGGTAAAAGACAGTTTTAAAAATATGGAAGATAATAAAGTCATATGCATCTAAATGGCATTCCAGAAGGAGAGAATACAAAGAATGAGACAGAGACAATATTTGAAGGGTTAATAGCTGTGAAATGCTCAAAGATTCTAAGCCTCAGTGTGGGACACTGGTCAGCTGCTCTCGGCGCAGGTAAACTAGTCTTCCAAGCCCCTTTGCATTTAGGTGAGCCATTCAACTAGTGCTCAGAAAAAGAATGTAAACAGAAGAAATGGTGACTTTCCAACTGGTATAGTTATAAGTAGGTGGGCCTATCCCATTCTCAATTTCTCTCTCTCTCTCTCTCTTTCTCTCTCACCACCAAATATGATGAGTTGGTGATCCCATGTCAAATTTGAAAGAACCTGGATTCCTGAGTCCTTGCTTTGAGGACAATATCCCAGGAAAGCCACTACCAAGAAATATCTGCAATGAAGTTTGTATGAGCAAGAAACAAGACTTGTATATGTTAAACCAATGATTTTTGGGATTGTTTGCTATAGCAGCTAGTATTAATTAACCTGACTAATACACTGAGACTCAAGAAACCCAGTGAATCTTAAACATGATAAATAAGAAATATTTACGTACATCAGACTTAGAGAGTAAGAGCACAACAAAAGAAAAATTTCAATCAGAGACCAAGTTCTATATATTCTTCCTGTAATATTCTCTCAAAGTTGACTACTTTTTCCCATCTCCATCACAAATACCTAAGTCAAAGTGTCCGTTATCTTTCCCATGAAACACTAAGAGAGCCTCCTAACTAGTCTCCCACGCTCCACTCCTATCCCTTCAATTCTTTCCCCACCTATTAGAAAGTATGATCTTTAAGAAGTGGAAATCCATTATTACCATACTTCTGCTGTAAAACGCGAATGGAATTCCATTCTTCTGGAATATGGTTCAGACTTTTTAACAAACATTTTAAGGCTTTCATCAGTATGAGTATGGCTACCTCACTAGTTTCCTCCCTCACTATTCTCCCTGTCTCTAACCAGACCAAACTTTATTTCATTTCATGAGTCATTCTCTCATTTCCAGGTGTTCTAACACTCTGTTTATTTACCTGGAATACGTTCCTTTTCACCTAAATATCTTTTATACATTCTTCAGATGTCACTTCAGATGTTCTTTCACAGAGAATTTTCCTCAGATAACAAGGATTGGTTTTAATCTTTGAGTTTCCACTTTTGAAGCATTCAGAATTCTCCCACAGTAGATACACTTTGCATCTACTTTTGAAGCATTTATTGTGATAATAATTCTTAGTCTATTCCTATTCTGGGAATGAACCTTAGTTCGTGTCTTAGGGATTGAGTTTATAAATGTCTTAATGGCAGTATACTGAATATAGTTGCCAGGGCATAGTAGATACTCAGTAAATATTTCTAGCCTGAGATTAAATGAATGGATGAATGAATGAACCAAAAGACTACAGAGTGAGACCACGTTTTAGGAATTTTTTCATTTATTTTAAAGATGATTATCGGACACCAGACTAGTATTTGATCTTGGTCTTCATCAGAAAAATAATCAAATCTTGGCAATTAAAGTAAAAAACACAAAAACCTCCCCACTCCTGATTTACTCTAAGTACTAATGGCCTAAGTACACAAAATTGTGTTAACCACAGACCTGGTCCATTGTGGATTGTAATAATTAGTATACACGTGGTCATCATTTGTCTATTTGTTTGTTCATATATTCCTCTATTCGTGTCCGCATTCTATTGTCCAGTTGCAGTGGAATTATAACAAAAACTCGTGAATGCACTATTCAACCTAAGGATTAAAATACTCCCCATGCCCTCTGACCGGCTTGCCCTGCTCTCTAAAAGAACTATCCTGGGTCTTGTGTTTATCATTTTTTTTGTTTTCCAAAATTATATTCTTATGTACGTAGATATGCCTCAATTATACGTGTTTACTTCAGGTCTTTAATTTAAACTCCAATAAAGGGTATTATTGAGCCTGTTGTCATCTGGGACTTTTTTTGCTCAATATCCCATTATTGAAATTCATTCCTAGTTTTGCATGTAGCAGAATTTATTTATTTTGTGGCTGTTTAATATTTCCTTTTATAAATATACCTTAATTTATGTATTGTCCTTTATTAGTGGGCATTTAGTTGTTTCTAGTCTTTCAGGAACAGAGCTTCTTAAGGACGTTTTTGCATGTCTTTTATGGTAAATGGGAAACCATTTCTCTTGGATTTATAAATACAGTAGAAGTACTGGACCATAAGAGATAATGCCAACTTGTCTTCTAATATGTCTATATGAGCGATGTGTTTGAGATGATTTATAATCCATCTGACATTTGGTATCATTAGACTTTTTAATTTTTGCCAATAAAAATGTTATAAAATTTCTTTCTTTGTGGTCTTGTTTTATACTTTCCTTTGCTTTCTAATGTTACAAAATATTTAAAATTAAATGTCTTCTTTATAAATTGGTTCCCTGCTTTTGAAATGTTCAAAGATTACTTAAATATCCACCTGAGGCTTTCTTCTTTGGCCATTCATCACTCATTCAATGAATGTAATTCAGCATCATGTTGGGTATTGAGGATATACCAGAGACCAAGATAAATATGATGCTACTGTCTTGGAGCACGACCATAATAGTCAGTAATTAATGTGATGAGTATTATGAAGAAGTGTAGGAAGTTATGGAGTGAATAACAGAAATGCCTGCTCTGGTTAGAAGAAGGGAAAGATGTAGGGGGATGCTTCCCATAAGAAGTAACCCCGAAAGCTTAAACCTGAATTACATATAATATTACCTAAGAGAGGGGAGATTAGGAATTTGGTGGAAGGGGTCTTCTCAACAGAGGAAGTAGAATGTAAAAAGGTTGCCTTGGCTCCTGTCTATATTTCTTCTCTCCCAAAGCTTAAACAGAATTCTAGAGTCCAAGACAGAAGTCACTGTCTCAAACAGCCAGTTTTATGTTCTCTCAATCTTTCCTTTTCCCAGACAGGGCTCTCCTCTGCCAAAGGAACCCAAATACGTATCCACTTGTGATGATAGACCCTGTACACAGTTTATCACACAGGAACACATGTAGCCTCCAGCTTGGACCTCGTACTGCAATTAAAACAAAATAGTTATTGGGCATTTCTGAGAAAGGAATGCAAACTTCAGAAAACAGTTTGGGGAGGTGGACCTTTCATAAGATTGGCTCTTTCATGAGAGCAAATGTAACACCTCTAATATATGAATTAATAGAAGGATAATAACGAAAATGGAAGGATTTTCTCTAATTGGCTTTACATTTCAATATTTTTAATCAAATATATGTCCTCTCTTATTCTGGGGACTAATTCTGTGTTTTTCACTTTTGAGCTGTTTTAAACTCTATATGCTGAGAAATTAAAAAGTTGTGAACTTATTACAGAACTGTTTTGGGGGTTTCTTGGTCCTAAGAGCTGTCAAAAATCAATCAATAATCAATAATAATGTTTGTAAGCCTATTAGATATTTACTATTTTCTATGGTCTGAAATAAACCAGACAAATATAAGATGCCATATTAAAGTCCCCAAAATATTCATCTTGTGGATATTATTTATTTATATAAATATATATTCTTTTATTTAAATCCTTTACACTCTCTATAAATATATACATGATTAATTACAAATTAATACATGTACTTTTTTCATTTATATTATTCATATATAATACTTTCTCTTTTGAGGCCTTAATTTGGAAATTGAATTTGTTCTGTTCCATTATAAAGCTTATGTATGGCCTTCTAATATTCTTTGTGAAAACTATTTGACAATAACAAACTTGTTCTCCTTTAATCCTTGGGACAAACAGTAATTTCTATTTATTTAAGTCTTAGTTTTCTGACTATTAATGTACAAGGGGTCATATTGTGAAATAAAGGCTTAACAAATGTTCTGTTTGGAATATCAATGAGTTACTTTTAGTCCTCACAAAGAAAATGCAAGGATTCTTTTAAAAAGTAAATACTAAACTGTCACAGAATTCATTTGGAGAAAAAGAAGTAAAAGAATATTCATTTCAAACCGCCTGGCCTACAGCTTGTTTTAAAGCAGGACATGGCAGTTACAAATCTGGAAGGAGCCTTAGAGCTCCTCAAATAATAAAGTCCCTTTACAACCACCCCATCCTACAGATAAGGAGACTGAGGCCAGGAAAATCAGTACCAACCCAAAGTCACACAGTGACCCTGGTGCAAATTGAGGCATAGAATTCATAGCTTTGACACCCAATTGATAGCTCTTTTCACTAGACTATGGCTTATTCCTGATTAGTGATTTCATCTCAGAAAAATGTTTATGACCTTGGTGAAGCTGGTAAAAGACAAGAAATTGGGTTGATGAGGCAGGCGTTCTTTTCTTGAAAATTTTCTTGAAGTGGCATATCTGCCTTCTCTACCACCACACACACACAACACACACACTCATACACTCACTTACAGAAACACAAACATGCAGAGATGATTGTGAGATACTGTAGGATGAGGCAGTGTCTTATTCTTTGGGATCCCTCAGGAAAGAACCTAGTTTTTTGCACATAATTCAGCTGAATTGAAATTCTCCAAACACAGTTTAGCATCCTTAAGCACCCAGTGTACCCATTTTATATTGTGAGTTTGTCTTTACACTCCCCATTTTCACCCTCTGTCCTATTTGTTGCTGTGATGGGTGGCTGTCTGGTGTGGATAAAGAAGTTCAGAATTTGAAGTTAGATAAAACTGGCTTAAAAATCTTCACTTCAGTTTTATTACATGTGCTATTTTGGAGAAGTTGATATTATAACATTTACAATTTAGTTCTCTGGTCCTAGTTCTCAAGTAGATCATTATATAACCAGGTAAGACACTTACTCTGGCTGTCAGTAGTCTGTCCATATGCTCTCAGGCCTTACATTTCTGTGCACACCAGCCTGACTTCTAACTCATAGCATCATCATCTTTTAGAATTCTTGCTTGTGTACACAGCAGGCTGGAGATGCCCAAGAATCATCTCCTACTCACCAACACCCTCACACCATTATCAACAGCCCCTCAAACCAGTGACAGATGGGTACTGTGTATAATAACCCAGTTCCCTCACCCTCCAGTTGAAACAACTCGTCTTTGCCATTGATTCCCAGAGTTCCTCAGCCAATCTGTATTCCAGTTGCCAGCAGTGGTAACTTGTATGATGATGCACACTTTATTGGCGTTATTCCCTACCCCTACTCATTTCTTCACTCCCCTACCAGAGTTGCCTGGATTCAGCTCCACAATAAACTATTTGTACTTGATCCCTGTGTCGGGATCTGCTTCTGAGTGAACTCAGATGCAGACAGAGACAGGCAAGTGAATAGGACATTACAAAATAATGTGTTAAGTACTGTAAGAAAGTTAAGAATGGGATTATTATGCAAATATCCAATACAGATTGTAAGGGGCTTTGTTCAAAGAGGATTTCCTGGAGAAGGTGGTATCTGAGTCGAATTTTTAAAAGTATGAAAAGGTCAGCTAGATAAGAAGAAGGCCGAGGGTTCTAAGAAAGACAAATTTCAAGCACAAAGTCTTCGAGGCAAGAGACAGTATGTCGTCATGTTTAAGGAGCTGAAAGTGGTTAAGCGTGCCTAGAATAAAGGAGTGAGCATAAAGGGAAAAGGATGGGAAGAAAGACTGGAGTGGTAGGCAAGGGGCAGATCAGAAAGACTTTTATGAGCTAAGCCAAAGAGATGTTCTTTTTTGCAAGAGCAATAAAGAGGCATTGAGGGAAGTTAAGCAGAGCAGTGATATGATTAGATTTCTGTTTCAGAAAGATTCACATTTGACAGCACTGGGGAGAATGGATTGCAGGGATCAAGATAAAAAGCTGGGAGACCCATTAGAAGTCTGTGGCAGTAATCCAGGCAAGAAATGATATGAATCTGAACTAAATCAATGGAAGAGAAATAGAAAAAAGAGGACAGATCTCAGAGATATTGCGTGGGTCAAATCAACAGGACTTTTTGAGTGATTGACTGTGGGGTAACAGGAGAGGTAGTATTTGAGAATGACTACAGGTGTCTGGCATTAGTGATTCAGTCAACTGATGGCTATGCTGGCCACTGAAGTAGTAGTCACAGAGGCAAAGGTAAGTTCAGAAAGTCAAACTGTGAATGCAGTTTTGGATACTTTCAGGGTCATATGCCTGTGGAACATATGCTTGGAACTAGAGGAATGGGCTAAGAGGAAAAGAAGCTAGGTCCAAAGATGTAGAAAATGAAGTCATCCTCACACAAGAAAGTGATGCTGTAAGAGTGGATGGAGTCAACCTTAGAGAAAATGTAAAGTGAAAACGCATATGGTTAGTATGTAACACTGGGGAACGCCAAGACTTAAGGCACAGGCAGTGAAAAGAAAAGTTCCATTAGAAGACTAAAGACTGGTTAGAGCAGAGATGCCAACTGTGTGGCAAAAACACCACCAAAACCCATGTGTGTGCCCAGAGCACACAGTCATTTGTCACAGACCTCTTCCACACTGTGCTCCAATTTAGCCTCAGAATCTTCCTCAACTCAGCACACATGGAGAAGCAAGGATTGTAACTACTTCAAAGAGCTGTTCTGTGGATTAAATAAGATAAATATGTGAAGCACTTAGCATAACACCCCATAAGCTGGCAAGAACCTAACAAAAGATATATACCAAACACCAGAGGTAAATGCATATAATTTTGTCATAGGAGATAGGGGAGGGAAGCTGGGAGAATTCTCTTCTGAAAGTCTTTATTTTCTGTGAAGTAGGCATCCAGGCCTTCTGGAGAGAGGAGCAGAGGAATTTGCAGGGTAGAAGCACAAGAAAATTGGAGATGGTTCCAGATAGCTATTGTGGAAAATGGATACAGGAGCTGAAAAAGGAACCAAATTGTAGGCAATTGCTGAGGACCTGGATGAAGCCAGAGACCATAAATTACTGGTCCTAAATGAAAAGTTATTGAATCATAGTCTCACTTTTCTCCAAATGTGAAACATGAAAAAAACACTACATTAGGAAAAAGGAATAAAGGGGACTAATGCCTGTGGATAAAATAATCATTACGCTAGGTGTGTTACAGAAATTATATAACTTCGCGGAAACTACATGAGTGGATATTATTATCTCCATTTTTCAGATGAAGAAATTGAGGCTAAAGGTTTCATATGTCATGTTTGATATAATACCACGTTTGCAGTAACTGACAGAGCAGGGATGGAACCTAGGGAAGTCTAGAACTCAAGTCTGTGATATTGGCAGACACATCCTTATTATACCAAATCTCCATTCATTTAATAATTGCTTATGTATCTCAGCTTCTTCTCTCTTCTGACATTTCACTACTCATATTTAAGGGACTTCCTTCAGAGTCAGCTATGAAATGGACACTAAACTGCTGGTAATGCTTTCAAACCAGCCTTTGCTGTTGCTGTTTCTCTTGCAATCATGGAGTATTTGATCTACTTCAATTAAATTTGATTTTAATGCAAAAATTAAAATAAATGTCTTTGTAGCAGAGGTGAATATCCCAGAACAAAACACTTTAATATTCACATTTATGATTCTTCTCTCTGTTCTCACTGTCCCTCTCTTCCTCCATCTATCTATCTATCTGTCTGTCTATCTATCTATCTATCTATCTATCTATCTATCTATGTGATTCTCATTACCCATGGTAGTTATGTTCTATAGTCTCCACAAACCTGAATTAACGAATACTGAACTCTTGCTCCTAGGGGAAATACAAAGTTAGGTTCCTATGAGCCTCTGGTCACAATATTTTTATAAACTCATCAATACATAACATGTTTTATATGTGTTTCTGTTTAAAAACATCTTTTGTAATATTGTGGTTGATTCAGTAACTTTGAAGTCATGGCGAACAGTGCCACGACTCCTGCCTGAATGAGGTTTATCTGACACGTGTTTTCTCCATGACACACATCACAGCCTTCTTACCCCCAGGAACACCAGAAAGCACTTCAGCACTATGCTTGGGAGCCATTTTAAATGGCAATATCACCAAAAAAAAAAAAAAAAGCACAAAAATGTTTCCCTAAATAGACCACAGAAAAGACACTTGTTTGCAGTACGAGAGCTAAAACGAGTCTTCAGCCAGGAACATCGACAACTCAAATTTTCAGTATTCTGCACGTCTGCAAATGACCAAAAAATGCCATGAATATTGATTTAGGGGTTTCAAATGAATTTTAACAATTAGGTGGATTCATAAATATGTAATCTGAATAATGGGGAGTGACTCTGTGTGTGAGTAGGTGTGCATGTGTTTGTGTGTGTGCGTTCGTCACAAATATAAATGCTATCCCAAGTGCCAGCTAGCGTTCCTTTATGTATCAGCACCTGCCCCATGCCACACACTGAAAGGGCCGCGTCTTGACAGAGTTCTGTGTGCAGTCTCCTTAGGAAAGATCCTTAGAAAATCCAGTGAAGTTTGGAAACTACTGGAGAACAGACTCTAACATTTGAACTGATTTTTTTTTTCTTTTAATAATATGCCTCCTTGGAACTGCCTCGTTTCTGTTAATTTTTATATTTTTGCATCTCTTTCAACAGGAGAATGTCAAAATGATGTCTACATTCCGTGCACATAAAGCCAGTGCACAACACTGGACTGGAAATACCTTGAAGTTTGTTTAAAGCATTTCTGCTTTTGCCAGCACCTTAGAAACCAGTTTTTGGCTTTTACTTTTAAACACCAGTTGTCAAGATACGCTCATACACATTTTTGGCGATCCCTTTCGCTTGCGGCCTTTCTCGATTCCTTCAACAGTTTGCCTGCTGCAGTCAGAGACTTACTATGACTGGAGAACACAGCAGCAAGCAGGGTACCAACTCTGCAGCGAAGCAGAATTAGCCGCGGTGCATCCCCTTCCGCTTCAAAAACAAAGTAGGCAATCTTGGACTCTGTTCCTGGGCCTATTGTTTTCCTAATTAATCATGTAAAATTTGTAATGACTCTTTTGCTGCAAAACAGTTATAGAAGCCATAAATGTTTTGCAGTCCTCAGGGAGCTTCTCCTCAGATACTGAGAATTACCATACAGTCCCCCAACAGTTCCCATCTTCACATGTTATCACGAAGCCAAGTTATCTTCTTTTGCTACATCTTGGGTATAACGGTCAAATTCTTTCCATCCAAGCCTAAATAATTTCATATCAAAATAGATTGTATTTCTATTAGGCCTTGATATTTAAACTCTCTTTTCGAGTTCTCTTTATCCCATAGCTAGCTTCATTGAGTATGAATGTTATGGTAAAAGCCACTCCAAGTCTATTTTTGGAGTCCACAATATCATCCTAAGTTATCAGCCCTCAGCTGTCCCCTCCCCAAACATTGAGGTCTTATTCATTAGGAACAATTCACCCCTCTAGTGGAAGAATGTGGGTATTGCAGCTTAAGCTCTGACAAACAGCTAACTAAGCTTTTGGCTGAAAGATTATCTACAGACCTTTTTTTAATGATAAGATTTCTCTTTTTTATGCTGGTTTGTCATTAAATATAACCCAATAGAAAAATCTGTTTAAAATGTTAATTTGCTTTTTTATGTTTATAGACGGAAATGCTTAGAGCTAGAAATAGACAGTACTGACACTGACTTATAGATTTTTGTTTACACTCATCTCCACTGTCCCCTTGTTTAGAGTCAAATAGAAATTGATGGGAAAAATGCTTTTTTGTATACTTTACAGAGTTAAACAATAATGGAGGATGGTTTTTCCCATATGCTTCCTCTAAACAGTGAGGTTATGTTAAAATCCACAATTTTAACCAAAGGGAAAAAGTGTTCAGCTAGACTGGATTATAATGGGAAAACAATGATATTACTATCAATGAGTACTGGTAGCTATTGTGGGAATAACATGAAAATTTCTGCTCTGCCATTGCAACGTCCTTGTCAGTAAAAATATTGTAACTGAAAAATGCTTTCAAGATTTACTAGTGCAAACGTCCTGGAGAGTTGAAATAATTTGTGCAAGTTCACACAGTTAGTTAGAGGCCAAGCGTGAGCCCATTTCTCCTGATTTGGAAATCCATAACTCTTCCTCACACACAATCCTGGTAATTACGGCACAACACTGAAGTCAGACTGAATGAGTTTGAATCCCACCTTGACTGTGGACTGTCAGGACGATCATGGACAAGGTCCTTAACCACTCTGCACTTTTCTATCCTCATCTATACAGTCAGGGTGATGGGGTTGCCCATCTCCAAAATGTTTTCACAAGGATTAAAATGAGATGCTGCAGGAAAATTACTTAGCATAGGACGTGATGCATAATAAGTACTCAGTATGTGTTGACAATCACTCCTATTAGTCTTGTTATTACTATGGACTTTTCTCTCTGCTGTTTTGGGGCATTCTAAAAGCAGAAATTATTTTCACTCCCAGGAGTAAATGAGTATGTAAATTTGGGAGATTTAAGTCTTTGTTTTTTATTCCATTACTCATAAGTATTTCAGTACTATGAGAGCATTACTAATCTTACCCTTCATTTATGCAGTAATATAAGGATGATAACAGCTGTTTTAAGAGAGGATTTTGATTTTTTTTTAGAGCATCATATGCATTGCCTCTATTAAGCCAGATTTGTAAAATAATTTTAGTATAATTTAGATACTATGGCATATTAGAAACTAAAGATTATAAAGTGCAAATGAGATTTTTTTCTTCTGCTGACATCATAACAGTTTAACAGAGCCATTATCATCTCAGTGGATACGGATGTCATGCAGTCATTATCCTCAGATCATAACGAGGTGGACCATTAGTGCCTCCTTTGGAGACCTTATGGTCTGAGATGTTAATGAGCCTTTGGGGAACCCTAAATCCTGGGATGGTTGGCAGGGTACTCCAGACCATAACAGAACCTTCTTTGCAATGACAATGGATCCTGTCAATTTCTATTAAGGAGCTTCTTAATTCCCCAATCATTAAGATAGTGGAAGGACTTATTATACTAGACTATAATTAAGGAAGCTTTCAGCCATAAATCCCTTCTGCGGAGCCCTTCCCTTTATTCAATATGGAGTGAATAAAAGGTAAGGCTCCCACAAGAGGAACTATGGAGACATCATCCATCTCAGGAAAATCTTGCAGGACGAGGATTCTCTCTGGTTTCCCCCAAACCCCCTCAGCCCCTACTCACTCCTTTGTAAAGGCGCAGAACAAGTGAGGCCCCTCGAGTAAAATCCAGAGGTCTCCAGCAACCAGTCCGGTAGGCATCTCTTGTCCTAATTGTCATTTGAATAGCTCAAGGATTTATGCTAGGCATTATGACAGAGAAACACAAGTTCAAAGCACTCTCTCTGCTCTTAAATAATTCACAATCTTATGAGAAAGAGTGGATGATAGAGTAATGACATCGGAATGCAAGGCAACAATACAGAGAGGAACAGAGGTGGAACTAAGGTGATTTCCCAACAACTGGTACAAAGAGTATGTGCTATGAATTAAATGAGAAATTACGTGTGGAAGTAGATGCTTAATGAATATCTCACTTCTTCCTGTTTTAGAGGAGAAGAAGGCCAATGCGAACTGTTTGCTGTTGACTTATTTCTTTATGCCTCAGTTTCGCAATAGTTAAATGACTGGATAAATATATCCTGCTATAAAATATTACTAGATGATCAAATGATCAGATTGCATTGGTTATTTTCTCTCTATAAAAAATAATCCCTGGCACACTAAGGTGATAGGAGTTATAGAAATATTCAGATAGGGAGACATCCAGGCTTGAGTACAAGTGAGGATTACTATTGTAACCCAAAATTTATTGCTTAACAAAAAGCAGGGAACAGAAATTATGTGCTGCCATAAAAATCAAAAATGAAAGAATCCAACCCGTTGACCTTGAATGTACAGAAACTTGAAGTTCCCTCATTCTTTTTGATAATCCTAGACTTTTCATCTAAATTTCATTCGACCTCAAGCAGACCTGTATTTGGCTTATTACTGAAATTTCATTGCTGAAATTTTCCAGTGTAAGAAGTTTTCTAATCAGAAACTAAATTTATAGAAAATCTTCACTATATTGAAGAAGAAATAAATGTCTGCTTCTGCATTTTGTGCTTTGGGAATTTGAGTTAGTTTCCTTGTGGTGTTTCCAAATCAGGTCTTCTTCACTACCAACAGAGGAAAGAATCACACAGAACTCCCTGTCTGAGTCACAGCCCAGAGTGAACTGAAAATGTACAAAGGAGTCTGAGTTTTGCTGTAAGTTGTTAATAAGAAACTCGTGGGTTCCAGTCTCTCTCCTCTTAGGTAACCGGTGTTATATTAAGGACATTCAGAAATTGAAGTCTGTGATAGAGATTTGAGACTTTCTTCATTGTTCTGTTTAAGTTCTTTGAGGCAATTCATCTTTATGTTTCTCCTTGGCTTATAATCACTTCACATTTGACTATCACGTCAGGGAAATCTGAGTAGCTGTACTAAGCCCTGAAGATAGGTGCACTAAGCAAGCTGGTTGGAACATTTTCAGCTTCCAAGGACATTCACTAGCATCCCTCAAGTTCATCCATCATGTCCACTCCTCCTACTTCTCCTAACACGGAAAGCCTTTAAAATACTGACCACTCTCCACTGTGCTAACTATTCTCTATGCGGGCACACAGCCTTCTGGCCACAAAGTTGCTTAAAATGAAATATAAAAAGCCAGAACGACAATAATAACAAAGAAAGAGTGAGGCACGTGGCTTCTTACTCCCTGTCTGCGTCCTGGATCCTGGAGAGTGATGACATACACACCATGCATGATTTTTTCTTCCCTCTACTTATACCTGCTAACAGACAGTTATGTTGTGAGAGGTTTTTATTGAGAAAGAGAGTTCCATTGGGTATCTGAATGAACCCCAGATTTACATAAGCTCTAACTCAGGAACTGAGTATCTTCTCCTTAGAAGGTAGTTCTGTGCTCTAACAACTGTACAAGCGACCTCTGTCTATATTATCCAAGAGGGTGCATCCTTGTCTCCATCTTCAGATGTGGGAGTTGTGCATTTATGAGAGGTTTACACTGGAGCTGTGCAAAAAAGACCTGGCATTAGTTCCAGACCAAATTAGAAATTAAAAAAAAACCCTGAACCAAATATAAGCCCTTGAAGGGCAGATGTAAATTGGATAAGCTTCTGTATTACAAGACTAAGAAAGAATTCTGAGACAAGAATGAAAAGCAGAATGCATCCACTCTAAGTCGCAGCTGAAGGAAAAGATAGAGTGAACCCTGGGCTGCACTGGCTGCTGTTTTTGCCTGTACAGGAAGGCATTATAAGTGAACTCATGGGAGTCCATGGCAATTATTGGTAAGATCTACATCTGCCTCCGGGAGGTGTCCAGTAATTCTAAGAAGAGATGACGCTGGGTCAGCACTTCGATGGGGATGCGGGAAGGAGGCAGGATATAGAAGCTGATCTTCTGCACAAGTGCCCTCCAACTTGAGTGTGATGGAAGCTGTTGCCTAGCCTGCTAATACTCTAGCAGGTGCTGCCCAATAGAATTTTCTGCAATAATGGAATGATTCTATATCTGCTCAGTCCAATACGATAGCCACTA
This sequence comes from Equus caballus, assembly GCF_041296265.1. Classification (NCBI taxonomy): domain Eukaryota; kingdom Metazoa; phylum Chordata; class Mammalia; order Perissodactyla; family Equidae; genus Equus; species Equus caballus. Next base: position 107,357,831 of record NC_091686.1, read on the forward strand.
GCTTCACCTGGCTATTAAATTCATGAATTCTGGTGCACGTAATTGAGGAAATTAATTTTTAATTTTATAAATTATAATTAATGTCTATTTAGATAGCTATCAATGTCTAGTGGCTACCATATTGGACAGCACAACTATAAGAGATAAGCATTGTAAAGACTCTTGCTGGACCACATGATGTTGAGATAATCTCAGCACCTGCCCTGAGGAGCTGTGGGACCTTGAACAGGTTACTTAATCTCTCAGAGTCTCAGATCTTTCATCTATAAAATGGCTAAAATAATACCAACTTCTTGAAGTTGTGAGGATTATATAAAGTATAAATGGGTTAATGCCTAAGACCTCACACATAGTATTCTAACATCCCTGCCATATCTGACTCTGGTTCTGATACTTGTTTTCTTTCTTCAGACTGTGTGTTGCCTTTAAGTATGCCTTGTAATTTTTTTGAGATAGACAGGCATAATAAACTGGGTAAAAGGAATTGCAGTAAATAAGCCTTTTGTAATGTGGCATTGAGGTGTGGAGGAGGGGATATGTTCTGCAGTCCTATGATTAGGTCTCAGTCTTTTCTTGAGCCTGTATCTCTGGACTGTGAACTTAATGCACCCTGCTGAGTCTTCCACTCCCCTTTGCCTCTTCCTTAGGTGAGACAGGATGGCTAGAGCAGGCTTGACTTCCCCCAGGTCAGTTAGGAGCTGATCAAACTCCAATAGTCTCAACTCTGGTAAGACGGTTAATAATTTCTACTGAGGTCAGACCTTACTAAGAAGAACAAAGTGCTCTGCCACATTTCAAAGTGGTGACTTTTCCCCTCCCCCTCGCTGGAAGCATGAGAATATTTTTCTCCACACTCACTATGAGAATTGGTCAAGCTCTTGGAGGTAAAATGCACAAAAGTATGGGAGCCCCTATTACTGGGTCCCCCTGGAGTTCTTTTTTTTTTTTTTTTTTTAAGATTTTATTTTTTCCTTTTTCTCCCCAAAGCCCCCCGGTACATAGTTGTGTATTCTTCGTTGTGGGTTCCTCTAGTTGTGGCACGTGGGACGCTGCCTCAGCGTGGTCTGACGAGCAGTGCCATGTCCGCACCCAGGATTCGAACCGACGAAACACTGGGCCGCCTGCAGCGGAGCGCGCGAACGTAACCACTCGGCCACGGGGCCAGCCCGCCCCCCCTGGAGTTCTTGACTCTCAGACTTGTCTGCACTGAGTCTCTAGAAATTCTTCAATTACAGTTCAGGATTTCCTGCTCCAGCACTGATTCCTGAGCAGATTTCTGCTCCATATAAGTTGTGATTCTCTGTATATACTTATCTCTCTCTCCAATTTTGAGGGACAGCCGTTTGCCTTGCGACCTCACCAATCTGATGGATGTAAGAGTTGTTAATTTTTCAGTTGGTTTACCTTTTTACTTGTTGTTAGGATGGAGTGACAACTTCTGAGCCCCTAACATGCCAGACCAAAACCTGGAAGTGCATATTGCATTAATTGATGAAATGGGATGATGAAAAAGAGGAGAGAGGAGAGGGAGAGGAGGAGATGGTCAACAGGAAAGGAGTATAAAGAGAATGAAGGTGATATAAGGAATATAAGGAGATATAAGTGAATATAAAGGGTATAAGGAGAAAGAGATAGAGGGAGAGGAAAAGGGAGGAAGTAAAAGGGAGTGAAAGGAAGAAGAAAAAGGAACAGAGGAAGAAGGAGGAGGAAAATGTGACCCACTACAGTGTTGGGCACACAGTAGGCATTTAATAAGTCTGAGCTCCCCTCCCTTTCTCTTGATGATTCCTCCCAAGACAAAATGGAAGTGTCCCTCTCCCTGCCCGCTGTGCCACAATACCTGCTGATTCCTTCCACAGAGCATGCCTTCCTTGGACTATCTCTCTTCACCACTTTATGTGAAAGGTCAATCATTCTAGATCACAGATAAAACAAGTGTCAGATGGAGAAGACACAAGAATGGGCTTAAGGACTTTCACGGTCCCCTCTAACTCAGAGGTCTTCTGACTAAAGGGATTATGTGACCAAGAGCTTGGTGGGATTAAAACCCTGACTGCTGCCTTCACTTCAATATAGCATCCTCTCTGGTCTCATTTGCAATTTTCACCAATTCAAATCTCAAAAGGAGACCATGTCGAGCCACTGTCAATCAGTAATAGCTTGGCATGGGTCCAATTATCAGAATGTATTTATTCATTCTTTCACTTGCCAAACAGGTATTGAGTGCTCATTCTGTGCCAGACAGTCGTTAGGTACTGGGGACATCATAGCAGGCCAAGATATGCAGTTACTACCTTCACTGGGCTCAGATGGTAGGGAGAAGGGTCTGAGTGAATCAAAGGACAGGTCAAACATGAAGACGCCTAGAAAAGGAAGTTTGAAAAATCCAACAGTACATGGAGAAGAGGAGGAAGAACCGAAAAGTCAGAAATCAAATCTCAAACAGATCATTGGGCCGCTACTGAAAACTGTGTAGGTTTTACAGCTGCGTTTAAGAATGGTACTGCCTGTATCCGAAAAAGCTAAAGAGAATTTGCATTCAGTAAAGTTTGAAAAGCATAGTTAATAGTAAATCAGCATCCAAGATGCAGACAAAAGCTGAATATTTTCATCTGGCTGAGGGCAACTCTCAAAAACAAAGGTGGCACGCTAGCACCTAGATTTTATTTTGTGTGTGTGTGTGTGAGGAAGATTTGTCCTGAGCTAACATCTGTTGCCAATTCTCCTCTTTTTTGGCTTGAGGAAGATTAGCTTTGAGCTAAGATCTGTGCCAGTCTTCCTCTACTTTGTATGTGGGATGCCTCCACAGCAGGGCTGATGAGTGGAGTAGGTCCACACCCAGGATCCAAACCTGTGAACCCCTGGCTGCCCAAGTGGGGCACATGGAACTTTGACCACTCGGCTACAGGGCCAGCCCCCCAGATCTTATTCTTTAATGCCATTCTCCATCTAAAGGAACCAGTGATCTTGGAGAACTGGCTAATTCTAGGGTTGGGACAGGAAATACACAAGATGAACCTGGAACATCTTGTAGTGTTATAAGTAAGGAAGTGCTCAACAAACAAAATGATGGGGTTATGTCAAAGGGACATAGGAGCCAACTGACAGAGCTCCCACTGGCTAAGCTGGAACATTCTGAGCAACAAAAGAAATCACAGTATTAGATTATATCCCAAAGTATAAAATAAATATCCGTGTGTCCATACTGATATAAGCACATGGTTAAATAAATAAATAAATGAGGAGAAGAAACCTTCCATACAGAAGAATTCCAAATCATTTTATAGATATATTGCCTTTAAGGATGAATGTTGGTTGTTTATTTTACTGTTTATTTACTTATTTTTATTATTGCTATTTTTGTTATTTGTGATATTTTTGTTAACTGGGGCTTGGTGTACTATTTCTTTGTTGATTTTGTTTTAAATTAAGGGAGAGTAAGACAGCTAAGAGATATTGGCGAAAGTCAAGAAGACATGTTATTCAAGACCCATTCAATTAAATGGGGCAGAACAGAGAAATATGGGTAAAATAATGACATCAAAATGCTAACATTCACCAAATGCTAATGTTGTATCATGATGCTTCAGGTATTAAAATGGGGTTGTTATTGGAGTAGCCTTTCCCAGAAAGGAAATACATTGACTGGCGAAAATTAGTTATGTTTTATTTTGCTGGAATTCCACTATTATTTCTATGATAGAAGAAACATCTATGTGGGAAATTTCCTCCAAGAGTGCAAACTCTTTCAAACTAAACTTCATTAATCTTCCCAGCACCATCTGGGTTAGGGGGCAAGCTCCATCCCTCAGGGCTGCTACCTGGAGACTCAGGTGGATGAACTTATTACAGAGTGTGGTGAAGCCAAGGTGAGCTCCAGACCCAACTCATGGATCCGGCATCTGAATACTCTGCAACTTCCTAGGCTGTTTCATCTGAAGGATAAAAACTGCTGTCGTCTGAATTTTGTCCTGTGTAAGGGTGACACCTGCATTTTCCTAACGAGGCTGCACATAGGGAAGGGTTAAATGAATCAGCCCCTCAATGACTCAGCAGTGCTTAAAGGAAATAAGCATACAACCCCAGAGCTTCCTCCCGGGATCCTTCTAAAATAAAACTCAAAGATCAAAAACCACATCTATGTTCTCCAACCATCTACTTCGATATTATCAGCAACCCCCTCGATGCTTTGGGGTAAAATGCAAAACTTCTGGGCATATAAGGCAGGCCCTTTATGATGTAGAACTATGTCTCCAGACTCATCTTCCACCACCCCTTCAGGCTTTTCTACCAGGAAACAAACTCCTTGTGCTTCCCAGCCCTCAACCCATGCTGTGCCTTTTTGTATGTTGTCCTCGCTGCCTGAAATGGACTCCCTACCCATGTCTCCATCTCCACGTGGCCCACTTAGCAAGCTACTCTTACCATTCAAATCTCCTATCTGAAATGTCTACTACCTCATAGGGTAACCAACCATCCTAGTTTGGTTGGGACTGAGGTGTTTCCAGGGATTTGGAATTTCAGTGCTAAAACCAGGAAAGTTCCACGTAAGATGGGACAAGTTGGTCACCCTACCCCAACCCTCGTTGACAGAATCAATCCCTCCTCTAATTTTCCTACACTTTTTATTTTTAACATTACTACAAGTGGCACATTGCATTGCATTTACTCACATCTTCTCTATTAGAGTATAATCTCGGAGGGCAGAGACCCGGTTTCATTTATCTTTGTAGCCTGGGGCAGTATTCCGTAAGGGAAGCAGCATGTTAGAATCACCTAGAAAGGTTGTTGTTGTTTTAAATACCCTCCAACTCCCAGAGATTCTGATTTAATTGATCCAGGGTGAGACCTGGGCATGAGTTATTTTTTGAAGCTTAACCAAGTGATTCTAATGTGCAGTCAAGGTTGCTGACACCTGCTCTAGGGTAATGATTCTCAGCTGGGAGTGGTGTGTGCATCAAAACTAAATACATCACCCTAGGCCCAACTACCCACAGATTCCAATTTAATTCATCTGGAATGGGGGCCAGACAGCAGTAGCTTTAAGCATCAAGTGATTCTAATTCATAGCTGTTGTTAACCCCTGTTTAAATATGTGTATATATTTAACCAAACTAAATTCCAGGCCATTCTTATTGCTCTTAGCTCTTGCCTGGCCTCCAAGTACTAATAAGTGCTGATCATAAACATATTTTAATATTTAATGGAATTAACACCTTCAATATATGGCTTATGCCATTATAGAAGCTTGTTTTCCTCAAAAGTCTATCCAGCTGTCTCCTTCATACCCACATCAATCAAGTACATCCTTCTTTGCTTTCAGGTCCTCACACATTATTAGCCCTTCTCAAAGCCTTTCTCCCAATCTCTTTCTTACTCCTCTCATATTCATGGTTGTATTTTCTTTCCTTCCCACCATATAGCATTTGTACAAAGAATAGTTTTCTAATTCTGTTGTGTCCTCTTTCTAACCCTCTCCTGGTCTCCTACTGCTCCCGCAGTGACCAGCACAGTCAACAAACACACTGGACTTCTTTCTCTCTCTTGGACACACTAAACTAATTCCCCAAATCAGAAACCTTTCACTTTGTTTGAATGGATTTGCTTGCAGATTTTCAAATGTCCTTTTTTGCTGTTTTTCATGTCACTAAGGTTTGATCTCAAATATCACCTCCTCAGAGAGGACTCTCCTGTGTGTCCAGTCCACAGCACCTTCCTCATAGTCATCATTCTTTGTCATGCCAGCCTCTATTAGTTTCATCATAGCACTTATTTTCTGAAATTATCTTGTTCTGTTATTTACTTTTCTTTTTATGTCTGACTCATCTTTATAGAATGTAAGCTCCGTGAGGAAAAAGAATTTGTGCATCTTATTTCCTGCTATATCACCAACACCTACAACAGTACTTGGCCAACAATATTTACTGAAATGGAATAAATACCTATATACACATAGAGACCACAGGAGATAATTAAGTAACCAACATCTTTGAGTCAGGAGCTATTGACTTTTCTACCAAATGTACCTATTTGGAGCATAATTCAGACTCTATAAATGAAGAAAATATATGTCTCAACTAGACAAAATTTATGTCAATATATTTGAAAATGTGATTTCATGAAAATAGTGCACTCTGATGTTAGACACTCTTTGGTTGGAATTCCATATGTCCCTTCCTAGCTGTATGATCTAGGGAATCTTTACTTAGTGACCATCAACATTAGCATCACCTGGGAGCTTGTGAGAAATGCAAATACTTGGGCCCTACCTCAGATCTATTGAATCAGTCTCTGGAGATGGGGCCCAGGAAATTGTTCCATGAAGGTCTTCTTGTGATTCTTATGGACACTAAACTTTGAGAAACCATCTGGGTTAGGGGGCAAGCTCCGTCCCTCAGGGCTGCTACCTGGAGACTCAGGTGGATGAACTTATTACAGAGTGTGGCAAAGCCAAGGTGAGCTCCAGACCCAACTCATGGATCCGGCATCTGAATACTCTGCAACTTCCAGAGCAGAGTTGAGAAACACTGCTCTAGATCAAACTAGGAAAGCCGGTGGGCCCATGTAATTTCCTTTATGTTGCAAAAATTGTTAAGAAGACAGATAATAATGATGTCTGCAGAAATGCTTAGCACATGGAGGTGCTCAAGAGATCATTGTCTCCTTGCATTTACCTTTATTTTTATGAAAATAATGTAGACAGAATTACTTTCAGTTGGGCAGCATTCTGACAATCTGTGTTTTCTGGATGTCCAAGCCACTAGGAGAAAAGAGAAGGCTGTATTACTGAAAGCAAACTCATTGCCTATCCATAAGGAAAGAAACAGAAGAGCTATAAAAAGTATGTCCATCTGGGGTCATTTAAGATGGGGCAAACAGTCCTTCATACCTCAGTAGCCCCTATACTACAGCACAGTTCAATAATTGATATCCATAATGATGATCCTGCATTATTAAGTAAATGCAAAATTCTTCTCCAGAGTCTCTGCTCAAGTGTGTTCGACTTCTATCAGAAAAATTTACATTTGAAATATTTAAATCACTTTTTGGGGGACCAAATGGGCCAATCTTTGGTTACTTGGAACATTTTACTTGATAAAATTACTTTATTTTCTGCAGATTCCCGAGGAATTAGACGTCAGTATCTCCCAGTTAACATATTTCCCCTGGTGAGTAGAGCACTCTTTAACAGAAGGGGCTGTGTCTCCTCTGTCCTTGGAAATATCATTCAGCACCTAGTTCAAGTGATTCCACACAAAGGGTCCCCAGAAGGACTGTGGACCAAGAGGCTGGTTGAGCTCAGTACCCTCCATTTTCTACTGGGAAGAGAATGGGTCACCATTGTAATCACTGCCCTCTTGGATATCCTTTACGCTTGTACTCTTGCCAGAGAAACGAAAGAGATAACAATTCTCAAAGTCACTGGCATTTATTGAAAGCCAAAGAAATTAGCGAGCTCTGACATTTATAGGTCTTAAACATTAAAGAAGTTAAAAGTAGTTCGAGCAAGGTTCAAGTCTTAAAGGTAATGCCATATGAGTTGCTGTTAATTCTCCAATAATTACTCTGTTTATTATTTCAACAGCCAGATTTATGGTTCTAGTTAGCCTTAACTTTAACAACATGGTCTCTCACCTTCCAAACTTTTCCATTTCTTGATGACCTATGTTGTCTCTGATGGAGCATTCCTTAGTGGTTCATGATTTTGAGCACTTTATGTCAAGTTTGCTATAGTTGCTTCACATGTATTAATTCATTTGATCTTCACAGTAATCCTATAAGGTAGGGACTATTATGAAATTCATTTTACAGGTGATGATTCAAAAGCACAAAGAGGCTATGTAAGTTACCAAAGGTTACACAGTTGTGTAACCAAAGGTGGCACAACCATGGTTTACACTCAGAACCTGTATGCTTAACTCTTCTGTGATACTGTCTTCCAATGAAATAAAATAAGATTAGATTGAGGAAAAGATAATAAACTCTTAATTATTCCTTATATGGGATAGAGGTCATACAGCTCTGACAGAGGGAAAACTGGAATGCAGGGAAACTTTTCTGTCCTACTGGCACTCTCCCTCCTTTCTCTGCTTTAGCACCTATATGCCCCATCCTCAACAGCACTGTGAGAATGATGGCACTGTCTCTCAAATTTATGTACAGCAACTGCATGACTTCTCTGCAGCAATTGCTGCTCCAAACTCAGTGCAGGTAGTCTGGTTAGCAAGAGCTTTTCCCAAAGCTTAAGGTCTAAAGACTTCACAAATGAGGTCAAAACCCTCGTTAATATGAGGTTTGGACAGTATATGGTGATCTGACTTAACTCTTCTTGGTCTTGGTCTCCATTACCATCAATAATTGATGCCTGTCTATATTTTTTTTGAAACCATTGACTTTCAATGATATACATACACACACACACACACACACACACACATATACAATGCATACATATACACATATGTGTAAACTTACATACACATGTATACATACATTTATATATATATATATGTATATATATATAAATCTGCACAGCTGATGACTTACCTTAGAGAAAACAGTTGAAGGTAACACTGGTGCAAAACTGATTCAGAAACGAGGTGCAAAACTAATTCATAAAGGAGGTGGGCATTTGTTTAGTTGTGTTTCACAAAGTTAAACCCATCAGACAATCTTGAACTGTAAACAAAATAAAGCCTCTGATGAGCACAGCGGGTTCATCCTTGAAGGAAGCCATTTTGTCTGGACAGGTCTTGAGCCAGAAGTTCGATGCAAGAGCAGATAGCAGCAGTCTCTTTCACCTCTTCTCATGGAGAGGCAGGTCTCAGTTGGTATGGGTGAACGAGAAAATTCTTTTGGCTTTTCAGTGAATACAGAATAAATGTCACTTTCTTTGGAAATGACCTTTCTGCTATTCTCATCTTTGTATATAAAGTTGCTGTGTGAAAAAATCCATGCCTATGAATTTCATTTCTGAAGGTACAACAGAATCATTGCATAGACATTTTCGAGATGGATGGACTAAAAAGTATCAGAATCAGAGATGAGAGTCGATTCCTTCAGTGATCTCAAAAGACTCAACATCATCGGGTTCTTGTCCAGCATAATTCAGTAGCGGTTTTAGATTCTCACCAGACGAGTATTTGGATGGAGATGTATAGCACGTTTCTTAGAAAGGGGTTTGTCTGGAATTATTTGGTTTTCATTCACCAAAGAAGATTGATAGATTGTACCCTTCTTTGGTGACTTTTCTTAACCCTTTGTCCATAAAACAATGAGCTCAAATGAACTCCCTTGAAATTTGAGAGGTGGGCATATTCATGATGGTGTTAACGGGAAACAAAAGTGTATACTCTGTTGTAGAATTACCAGAAAAAACACAGAAATTGAACACACAGTTCTTTCTTAAATGGCCAGCATTTGTAGGAGATGGATATTCTAGCTTGTATGAGCTGAGAGTTGCTACAAATGTGTTGCATTCTTCCAGGACTAATAATGCAATGCCAAAAGCAATCAAGCTTTTAAAAAATCTCAGCTGTCCAGCAAATGGATGATCATTATTATAGCAAATCACTATGCACCTAAGAACAAATAAGTTTATAGTTCAGTGTAATTCAATGGCCAGATTTCATCACCAGCTCTACAAAGTAGAGCCATCTGTCATAGGAGTACAACTGGTAATTTCAATTTGAAGACCTAACCAAGGTCTAATTAAGAAGCGACTGCAAACTTCTCCACTCCCTACTCCCTAACCCTCCCCAACAACTATGCAGGAAGTTTCTTCAGCTTAGAATGGTTGCATGTCCTAAGCTTTCCTTGCAAAGGTATTCTTTCAAAATTTTGTCCATAAATCTCATCCTTTTTGTACCAAGCCTCACCTCAAAACACTGATGTCAGTGTTCAGATGCAAAAGAAAAAAAAAGAAAAGTTGTACATAATTACTATCACTGGGTTGCAAGCTCCCTGAAAGAAGTAACTGGATCTTGTTCACTAAAATGGGGCCATTTTAGCCCCAGCATAATCCCTAGGACCCAGCATTACAGTCATTGAATAAAGTAATAAATCAATGTATAATAAAATGTCACTAATCCAGAATCCATTAATACAGGATTTGTGTTAGCTTGTGCAAGTGTCCAGCTTGGGTTTTGATCTGCACCCTTTTATGACAAAAACCCAATTATTATTTAGTTATTTAGGACTAGGACATTAACAGTTTGCAGATGTGGGTTGTGAAGGATAAACTCTCCTATAGCAGTATTTTAAATGCAGTATTTATATATAAATAATTATTATGCTAATTTCACAGCATCTTGATTTACTCATTAACGCAGATACAAAGAATCAGCATGGTGTGGTGGGAAAGCATGAAAAGGGTAATTAGGAGCCCTGGGCTCTCATCCCAGCTCTAACACTCATTAGCAGTGTCACCTTGGCCAAGTCACTTAACCCCTCTGAGTCTGTCTCCTCACCTGTAAAATGAAGAGATTGAACTTCATGAGTGCCCTTTCAGCCTTAACATTTTACGATTCTGTGATCTTAGTGAACACCCAAGTGGCAGCCTCACTCTCCTTTTAATTCATTGTGTGCACAATGTTCCCTCTTATCACAGGTAAGACCAGCTTTTGCACGTGATATTCCCTGAGCCTGAGACACTCTTTCCCTCCATTGCCACACATCCCTTGCAGGAATGAACTCCTCTGTTCCTTCAGGAGACGGGTTTCTCAGGGAAGCCTTCCTTGATTTCTCAAGTCAAGTTCTACTATTGTCTTGCATAGCTATGTCCCTTCTCCTTCAAAGTATTGTATCACAATTTTAATTTTTGATTAATGTCCATCATCTCCACTAGACTGTTTGCTCCATGAGAACAGAGACAGTGTCTGTGGTTTCTTACCATTGCTTCACCAGCACCTTCTATGACGTCTGTCAGAGTAGACATTCAACACATAGTTACAGAATAAACAATTGAGTGAATGAATGAACATGTGACACAGTGCCAAACACATTGATTAATGTCTTTAAATGAAAGAGGGGACAAGGTTTGATCCATGTCAGCCTGACTATCATTACTATATGAATGTAAAAGTCATAAAACTGTCCTTTTTCAGTTGTACCTCATTTCTTTAATTAGATCGTTTTCAAATTACTCCAAGATAAAAATATTTTTTGACTAGTTTCCGTGTCACAGTTGATGGAGATTCAAACAAAGATCTTTTAAATTTGCACAGTGACATTTGCAGAAAGAGGGAGGTGCTATGGCTAGTTCCAACATAAATTTTTTTTCTTCCATAAATGTTGCCATTATCCTGTTTGAAAACGTGCACAATTTCAGCCATTGTTTTCCTATCATAGTTTCTTCCATACATTCATGATCATCTGTGAAGATTTTATATGTGAAATCTTACTAAACTGTCTTCACGCCAGATCATTCTTTTTAGCTTTATCTCGTATTTCTCTTGTTTTTCAAGCCTGTTACGTTTTGAAGCAGTTTTCCCCAGTCATTTTCTCTGGTTTTAAACCTTTTCATTGGTAATGAATTTCGATTGCAAAGCACAGAAATTTCACATTTGCAGAAGTTCACTGCATGAATATATTTCATGCTATTAACTCTAGTCTCAAATCATATGTAACTAAGCACAGGTGCCCCCTATCATCTTTGTCTTCCACTCCTCTTTTATCCGGAGAAAAGAAGACATTATGATTTATATAAATCCTGGCATTAAAAGAATATCTCATATGTCTCCTTTTGTGATTGTTCTGGACTTGATGGATGACACATAATAATAAATAGTCGGCTTTTAAAGGTGACAGTTTAGAATTTCAAGGAAGAGAAATGATGTATCAAATAGCAATATTACCATCAAAAGTGTGGCTAAATAGGTTGAGACAAATGAATCTAATTCACTGCTTTTGTAGGTGAGCTCCTGGTATGGATCCCCAAACTGTCTATTTCTATTTTCACACAGAATAACAATTTTTACCCAATATCATTGGGGAGACTACAATTTGTGTAAACATCATAGACAAGAAGGCTTTTATTTGTAACTATTCTAAATTTCCCAAAACTCAAGATGCTGCCACCATGGGCTTCATGAGAACATTCTTTATGTAGGCATATTCCAAATCTCTCCACTCAAATTTGTGGACTGTTGGCTGTCAAGTTCTCAGGAAAGCTAACATTGGGCTACAGCCACAGCCATTCTGAGGAGATTCTTTATTTCCTCTTTTTGCCTTGGACTTGAACTTTGTAGTTCAATGCACCAATATCCTTTGATGCATCCATCAATAAGCATCCCACTTGTTTGGGTTTGGGGTTTTATAAACAAATTAACATAAAAGTCCTAAGAGAATATATCTCTCAGTTGGCTTTTTCTGAGTAATAAACCAACCAAAGTTGTTGAGAGTCAGGTGTCATTTGGGTGTTTTTTCTGATCTGTGTCAAAAGATCTGGTCTGCGCCTGGTGACATCTACATTCAGCGGGAGGCTCAGCTGGAGCCTCCTTCTGCTAAGCTCCAGTCCCTCAACCTAAAGAGCTAAATGTGAGTGTCCCAGTTCGAATCGGAAACAAACACCAGAAACTCCACTGGGAAATTCAGTTGGTGTATCCCCCTGTGTAAGGGAGATAAAAAAAATTCCCATATTCTGGCAGAGCTAGTTTCCCTCACTCTCAGTATCTAAATATTAAGAGGTTGCATGATGGAGAAGAGTGGAAAACAGGAGCTGCTCAGGTGGCAAAAGATGACTTTGCAAAACAGTGAGATTTTTGCAGAGAGATCAGACAACAGTTCAAGGGACCTGGCTGCATTCTGAGTTATTATCTGGTTGATGTTTCACTTGCCTCCAAGGCAAGACAGTTTCATCCTCATGAGGCCATCTCCTGTAGATCTTCTCATTTGGAGAGATGTTTCTTTACTTTGACACTTATACAGGCTCTATCCAAACTAACTCGCGGGAAAAGGAATTTAGCCAATGGACCTCTCAGAAGATGAGGGTATTTAGAAGACTTTAGGAGCTGTGGCATAAGAAAGGAACTCTCTTACTCCTGAACAATGTGAGACTAGACAGAACACTTCTGAAACCTACCAGTAATCTGGAGCAGCCCATGTTACGCTTTTTATGAAATATGTGAATATTTCATTAGATTGACGTATGCCTAGCTCATTAGCAAAAGTATAAATACCTTCCTCTGTCTTTCTTTGTTTTCTCCAAATTTTATGTCTATACAAAATGCAGGTTTATGTGAGCATTGCAATTTTTAAAATCATATTGGACAATCTTTTCAAATCTTTGGGTTGGTTAAAAATTGGATTTGGGACTCACTTTCTGAGAATGTGTTACTTGCAAACGATAATGCCATCATCCTCTGAGTGGGCTATTAAATGCATTTATAGATCAGACATGCAAAAGACATTTTATCATAATCATTTTTGCTGGTTTGTATTTAGATTACTTCTTGCAATTTCTACTTTTAGTGGTTAAGAGTCTTTCTGGTTCACTTTTTAAATGCACAAAATCAAAATGCAGAGGCAAAATTCTTGTCAATGTTGAAAAAAAGATGTTTAAGAACCGTTCAAATCAAATTTATATTTCAGTCATTTGATTTCCCCCAAAAGGAGAAAAAAGGCTAATCAACAGAAGAGCTTTTTCCCAGTGGTTCATAATTCTCTTTAAGTGAAGACTCAAGAAAAACATTCTCCCAGCACCACACTGAGAAAAGAAGAAACTCCCTGAAGACTTATTAAAGCAATGAGGGAAGAGACATTAAGGGAGAGAGGGAGAAATAGCCGCAGTGGACAGACCCATCGCCCTGAAGCAGTCAGATCAGGATGGCTTCGATTGAATAAATGCCTAATGAACCTAGAAGCTGTGGTACCAACCACGGACCTCATAGACAGCCTATCCATACACTCATTGAGGAGGACCCTGCTGCTGGCCACATCATGGTCATTTTGGAGACATGGATGTCCAAGGAAAGAGAGGGAGAAAAAGTGCAACTTTCTCCTTTGTGATAAAGAACAACAGCCGCTCATCCAACTCTGTGTTTTCAAACATTTCCCTCTTGAAATGGTCTATAGCAAAACCTCATAAATTTGGATCCTATTAAAGGCCCTTTCTCCCAGCAGTCAGGATGGTTTCCTGGAAAAGTTTTATTGCCCATCTAAAGTCAAGGAACTCAGTGGGAAAGAGTGATGTGACAGCTGAAGTTTGTTGTGCAGAAGCACATTTTTATCCAGGCTTATTTTAGTCACAAAACCTCCTGCTCCTTTAACATACAGCAGGATAGAAAACTCTTCCTTTTACAGGGACTTATCTCCTTTTTGTTACAATGTTCTGGCTGGAGCTGAGGTCTCGACTCAAAATCACCTCCTCATTGGAGACATTGACTACCCAACTACACCAGCCCCATCAAACCCCCATTTTTTTTTCTTAATAGCTCTTTTTACTATCTAAAATCATCCTGCTGTTTACTTGTTTATTATTATCATCTGTCTCCACCCTGAGAATGAGAGTCCCATGAAAGCAGGGACCTATTGGGGGTTGTTTGGTATTGTATTCTTAGCTATCAGAACAGTGCCTGGTACATAGTAGGCACTCAGTAAATATTGTTAAATGAATGAATGAGGTAGTGCTGGTGGGCACTATATTACATAGAGATAGGTGGTACGGGAAGATATCTAATTTGGGTTCTGATTCACAATTTGAAAGTGTGTGGGGGGGGGAAAGAGGGGTTCCCAAACACCAACCAGCAATGCTGTGTGTCCTACAACTCAACTCAATTCTGACAATATATACTTGGAGATAGCATCTGATCCCACACGTTAAGGGCTCCGTCCCACAAGCCTGCCACTCCTCCTCACTTCAGACATCAGTTGCAAGCCCAGGTTATCACCTGTGCTTCTGACCAACTGGCTGTAAATCAGAGGTTCCCATGACGCCCTCCTCAGATTCAATTAATTTGCCAGAGTGGCTCTCAGAACTCAAAGAAAAATCTGCTTACTAGATTACCAGTTTATTATGAAAGGATATAATTCAGGGACAGCCAGATGAAAGAGATGCACAGGGCAAGGTATGGGGAAAGGGCCCAGAGCTTCCATGCCCTCTCTAGCATTGCCACTCTCTCTGAATCTCCATGTGTTCACCAGCCCAGAAGTTCTTTGAGCCCCACCCCTTTGAGTTCTTATGGAGGTTTCATTATGTAGGCAGGACTGATTAAATCATTGACCTTGGCAATGGATTCTATCTCCAGCCCCTCTTTCCTCTCTGGAGGCCTGGGGGTGGGACTGGAAGTGCCAACCTTCTAATCATACAGTTCGTTTTCATGGCAACCAGCCCCTATCCTTAGGGTCCAAAAGTTACTTCATTAACATAACAAGACACACATTTATCGCTGTCATCATGAGAAATTCTAAGGGTTTTGGGAGCTGTGAGCTGGGAAATGTGGACTAAGACCAAATATATAATGGAAATATATTTTGACCTTCTAAATGATCAAATATATATTTCTTATAGATAACAATATCTCAGTATCTATAAGAAGATAGCATTGATGTTGACATCAGAAGAATACAGTGGGAATCAACCAAGCCAAGGAGGGTGTGAAGCTGAGCTAAGAGTGAGAGAGTGGATGAGATGGAGATGGAGGCAGGAGATAGAGCATGTAGGGTCCTGTGGGTCCTGGCAAGGAATTTATATTTTATTCTAAATGAGATGAGACTCTGACTTACATTTTTTAAAGTTTTCAACCATTGTGGATTCATTTTTTAAATTTACTTCTGTTAACAATCCCGATATGTTGTTGTATTTTTGTCAAACTGAGATATGAATGACTACAGCTTTAAGCAGCTAAATGACTCAAAAATCTCACAGTCAATAAGTACTATGAAAAGAACCTAAACCAGGTCCATTCAATCCAAAGAAAGGGTCATTTCCTCTACTCCATACTCTTTCCAAGAGGCCATGGCATGCAAACAATTACCGCATCATTTATATTTGCTAAGTGCCTTGTGAATTAGAAACTATTTTAAACTTATGTGTTAAAATTGGTTTCCCAAGGAGCTCTGCTTGGCCATTCTTCAGTTGGTCTAGATTGAATAATTGCTTCCTCTTGAAAGCAGTAAGGCTGCATAATCTATGCAAAGCTAATATTTCTTGATAGTATTTAACCATTCTAATATTTTTGCAAAGCCACTCCCACCTCCAATGGGCAATGATCAGTTGTACATGACTATAGAGTTCTATGAAGAAGGGCTCTTTTGAGGACTGGAGCTCAAAAGACGTAAGCTGCCAGAAAAGCCACAGAAACCTCAAGCTCCATACTTTTCAAATCTGAAAAATACAGGGTCACAGATGGTTTCATTTCCAAGACTATGTGCCGTCTTTTCTTTTTTTTCTGTTCAAAATGAGTTTCCTGACTCAACTTCAGGGAGTGCCCTCAAGCTTTCCATCTTCTTGGAAAAATAACTGACAAAGCCTCTTCGTTTTCCTGTAGTAATTAGGTGGTTTCTGCTCCTTCTGCCCCAAAAGGAAAACACTTTTCACCAGTTCTGCCTCTGTCCCTTTGGTGCTCTGGATGAAATTCGAGGAGCTGCACACGGTGTGTGTAGGTGTGGCATCATCACCATTAACCCAAAGCAAATCTCTACCTCTGACACCGACGCGCTTCCCATCTCCCCAGAGAGTGTGAATCTGTTCAGCAACACCTGCTAACAACTGAAAAAGCAGGACTGCCTCCTGAAGGGCTAATCCCACACAGTGTTTGATCTAATGTGGCAGCCAGAAAGAAGACTTGCTATGGGGTCAGAAGCAGTGCTATTCCCGAACTGCCGGCACCACCTCACAAGATTCGTGTGAGGCCTGGGGGACAGAATGATATGGGAGTTGACAAGAGAGTCTGGCAAAGGGGCTGCTGAAGGCTTTTGATGGCAGGCTGGGAGCTGTCCTTTCCCCCTCTGCAATGCGAACTGGAAGAGAAACTTGCCTCATTTAAAATACCCCTTAGAGAAAGAAATAACAGAGTGAACTTGGCAAAGTAATATTGAGTCATTCCTTTAAAAATACCTATTTCTATGGACTGGCTGCAGATGTGACCAGGGTGGGCTGTCTCTTGACACTCTTTCTGAGGAGTGGGTTCTAAGCTGTGTGCCTTAGACCCCTTCTCTAAAAGTACTTTTCTAGGTGGCTATCAATAAAATCAGATGATTTGTCAGGAATGAAGCAGGCCAGGTGCAGGGTCCCCAGGATCCCAGACACAGCCTGCTGCTAATGGAGTCAACTGCTTAATGAATGAGGGCATTTTCACAGACCCTGAGGTTAAAAGTCAACAGGAAAGGCTTCAACAACAACTTTATTAGGCAGATGTGCACCATGGTATTCTAACCTGAAAATACCTATCCTGGATGGTTTCTCTTCTATTTAAGGATTCCAGTGGACAAAAACAGATTAAAAAACACACATACACACACTTAATAAATTACCCCAGGATAACTTGCCTTTCAGGGGATTAAAACCACTTTACTTTAAGCTTCTGCTTTAAAATGCCCCGTCAGATGTGCAAATAATGGCCTGGAAGTACCAGCCCATCACATTTGCAGGGGAGAAGTTTTTTTCAATTAGGGCCAATATGTGTACCAGGAAATTACCAATGCGGGAGTACTTAACACAGGTTGGGAGGAATTGATACACTGCCAAAGTTATTACATAGCTTATGAATTTAAAATCCAAGTTTGTAAACTTAATTTGAAAAATACAGATCCAATTCTGGTTTTAATTGGCATATAATTAGTAGCTCCTGATGTAGCCACTCTAAGTTTCCCAGGAAAATTTCTAAACAGAAAGATAAAGTAAATATTCTTACAACATTACCAAAATTTAAACCCAAAGTCAATTTATTGTTAAACTCTTGCAAGAATTATTCCTATCAATAAAGTCAATGGGAATACAAATTATACAATAGACTAAAAATAAATGCACATGAATTAGCAGGACTTTTTAAAAAATATATTCAGTAACAATCAAAAATTCCAAAGCAGCAGCTTGGAGGAGAAAAAGTCTAAAGAGACATGCAAGAAAAAAATGAATGTTGGAGAAAACAGGAACAGAAGAGAACTTAAAAAAATATTAACAAACATGGAAAAAATTAAGATACTGTATCAATAAATAAGAATAAGACTATATTCAAAAAGGATAGTCACAGAAGGAGAAATAATTTCTGCAGGTTAAATGCATGGTTGCTGAAATTAAAAATTCCGTCTAAAGAATGGCCAATAAAATTCAAATCTCTCTCAGAATGTAGAGAGAAAAAGTGAAGAGAGAGACTATGCAAGAAAAGATATGACATATAGAATACCAATATAGATGTTCCAACATCCAAAATAATAGGATTCTCAAAAAGACAAAAAGAAATTATTGGGGGGCTGGCCCCGTGGCCGAGTGGTTAAGTTCGCGCGCTCCGCTGCAGGCGGCCCAGTGTTTCGTTGGTTCGAATCCTGGGCGCGGACATGGCACTGCTCATCAAACCACGCTGAGGCAGCGTCCCACATGCCACAACTAGAAGAACCCACAACGAAGAATATACAACTATGTACCGGGGGGCTTTGGGGAGAAAAAGGAAAAAAAATAAAATCTTTAAAAAAAAAAAAAAAAAAAAAAAAAAAAAAAAAAAAAAAAGAAATTATTGGAACAACAGACAGACATTCCCCCAGAAACATAAAAGTGTATATGACATTAAGCTTAAAAGGCCCACTGAGTGCCAGCACAATGAATTAAAAAGAAAAATCCACACCAAACATCACTGCAAAATTTTAAGACCTTAAAAGAAAGATCCTAAAAGCTTCTAAACAGCGAAAATTGATTGCCTAAACATAAGCAAAATCAGGCTAGCATTTTTCCAACAACACTGGCTGCTGGAAGGCAATAGAATAGTGCCATAAAAATACTAAGGAAACATTATTTTCAATCTAGAGTATCATACCCAGCCACATTATCTATAAAATTTGGAAAGGAAATCTTTTCAGACAAGCAAGGACTCAGAAAATGCTTCTCACACACCAATTTTAGAAGCTACATGAGACTATATTGAAGTGAATTACACCAACAGAAAAACCAATACCAAAACAGTGTCAAAGAAGGTGGGTAACAGTAGAGATTGTTACTATTTCTTAATTAAAATACTTAAATTACCTAACATCAATGGACAATGGATTGAAAACATGATTTGCTTAGAAGATAACTTTTCTTTTTCTCTGAATTTCTCTTAATTAAGAAATAAAAATCTACAGTAACCACTAGATCAGTCATGTACAAACTTTAGAATTTACAAGAAGTACCTGGATTTCTAAAATTATGAATTAGTATGTCTTCAAGGAGGTCCAGGAATCTGTCCCCAAGTCATTTTGATGCAGCTAGTCAATGGACT
Source organism: Equus caballus (assembly GCF_041296265.1). NCBI lineage: Eukaryota > Metazoa > Chordata > Mammalia > Perissodactyla > Equidae > Equus > Equus caballus. The sequence continues at coordinate 107,377,243 of NC_091686.1, forward strand.
ACATGTTGAGAAACACTAAATTGTGCATTTCTTGAGGACAGAAATAGTATTTTTCCTCTTGATCACAGTAACTGCAGAACACAGCACTTATGTGAAAGATTGAATGCAAAAGACAACTGTATCTCAGACCACCTCCTTTGTGGGTGCTGCCCTTTTGGACAGGATGCTATTCCCCTTCCACATCATTAATTCCTCTTGTTCCATATCCAGTCTTAGATGGAGAGATTTAGAAAACAACTGAAAGGAAACATGAAGATAATAATCCCTACAAGTAAGGGACCTTGAGTGAGGCAAAGATGGGAAAAGCCTGAAGAGAGCACATTGGTGATTAGAGCTTTCTTGCCCTTTATCTTCTCACTGACAGGGAGTGGTGATTGGAGATGATCCCATGTCAGTCCAAAGTAGAGCCAAATGAAACCATGTTCATAACTGTGAAGAACGTTTTTCACTTTGCTCACCAACTCTAAATCCAAATCAGTGGTCTAATTAGCACCCAAATGGAAATTATTCACCTGGTTTGTTGACAGACAACTTGAGTTAGGATAGGCTTTCTTAGAAGAAGAGCTTGAGACAAGGTTGGAGTGCAAGAAATTTATATGGGAGGAATGTCCCAGGAAGCTTCAACCAGAGAGCATGGAAGTAATGAAGGGAAGGGAAGGTAGCCAATAAGGGTGCATTAACAAGCTAGTTTTGCTGTGAGAAACTGGAGCTCAGACCCACTGCAGACCTCTGGGAGAGAGCATAGGACATGCCTTGAAGTTGCCCCAACTGAGAGGCTAAGAGGTTGGGCAACTCCCATTCCAACATTGGGTTACCCCCATGAGGACTCCCAGGGATGCCAACTCTGTAGCACTTCTGTCCTCTTCCCAAGTATGCTGGAGAAGACTTCAGGTGTAGAATCCCAGATGCTTGCAGTAGGAAGCTGTCAGCCTGCCCAGAGGTGGCTTAGTAAAAGGATAAGGGTGGGGTACCAACAGCATCTGTTGTGTATCTGTTTTTAAGAGGTCTCTCTTCATTTGATGACAAGAGAACCCAACACAAAATCATGACCTCACAGGGGTGGGGAACTTTGAAAGTAGGAAAAAAACAAATTCTGCTTAACAGCTCAGAGAAGAAACATATCTCTGAAAAATATTTATTATAATAACCAGAGAAATGTTTAGGAAAATGTTTCATGTTCTTAGGAGGATAAAGACAGTATGGCCTCTGTGTAATCAAAACCAGAAAACCATAAGAGAGAAGACAGTGACAGAAAGATCAATAGGATGAGAATAAAAGGGAGGTCATGAGGGTGGGGTCCTCATGATGTGTTAGTGCCCTCATAAGAATAGTGCAGAGAGTTTGTGCTCCCTCTCTCCACTCTCTGCCATGAATCTACAGCATGAAGGCAACAGTCTGCAAGCCGATAAGAGGGGTCTCACCAGAATCTGACCATGCTGGACCCTGATCCCAGACTTATCAGCCTCCAGAACTGGGAGAAATAAACACCCGTTGTTTAAACCATCTAGTCTATGAAATTTTGTTATAGCAATCCAACCTGACTACGACAGTACATATGTATCAGCCAACCAAAAGTTGAACAAAATTAACGCCTCAATAGTGGATAAATTTTGGTATAAAAAGCTTGTGAGTTTCCTTGTATGATATCCACTAGTCCAACTAGCCTACTCACCACAAAATCCTAACAAGAAGCACGAGCTTCTAAAATAAGTTTGACTGAATTGGTCCCAATAATGAACCTCCAGGAATATCGAGGCACTGATATTTCACATCTGGAAAAAGTCTAAGTGAAAAGAATTTTGTTTTGATTCATTATCTTTCATCATAATAATAACCTGTAATGAATACAAGAATCAGACTTTTAAAATTTCTCTCTGTTGGCATCAGATTTAGAAGTACAGGTAATTGTCATTACAACCCTGTGAAAACCCAATACATGCCACCTGGCCGGGGGTGGAGGGTGGGTAAGGAATAGAGGGAGGTGGAAGAAAAAGTGGCAAAGTTTGAATCTGTTTGTCTGAGTAACAGAACAATTAGAAAATTGTTTTTTGCTAATTCTTCAACTATTCTTTAACAAACAGGGTCACATAAGCCTCCTTACTAAGAAGAATAAATATGACATAAAAATTCTGAGTCTCTTTAAGCACAAAATCTACATAAATTAAAGGGAAAATCTGAAGAAATCTCAGGAACATTGGGTTAATCCAAAGACAATACAATAAATGACCCTGATTTGAACATTTTGAATACCTTGTGAGCATAAGAATCTCAGATCTATTTTCCTAGACGAAGTACAGCCGTATCCCCTTGTTTCTCAGGACCCTTACAAACCCTTGTCTACCTGCCCTCAAGGCTCAAGGAGATAAGAGTGATCCCTCATATATACAGAGTCACTTTTCTATCTACTTTAAAAATAATTTCATCTAATCCTCTGTCAGTGTTGATGTCAAATGTTGTAAAAATATTTTATGTAATTTAGGTGTGCATAAAATCACAGTCTCAAAGTATGGCTATTTGTTAAATATGTAAGAGATGAAATCTCAGAATCTTTTTTTTTCCTTGCTTTTCCACCTTGTGTAGTTTCCTTAAACTGTGAAAACTCTATGTAACTTCTGGTGTTTGAAATAGGAAATTATTCTGTGTATCTACTCTCTGCTTTGGCTCAATAAAGGATTCCTTAAAAACCTATAGGAATGTTTGTATCTTTGAATCAGTAATACATTTACAGGAATTTATAGTAAAAAAAAATCAGAAATACAGTTAAATATTATTTGCAACGGTATTTAGCACAGCATATTCATAGCAAAATTGGATGCCTTCTAAAAGGAAAATTAAGAATATAGTTAAATGGATTATGGAAAATTATTGGGCAGATAAATACTATGTAATTTACTAAAAAAATGCATGTATCCAATGCCTTGTCTTCTTTTTTAATGATTCTAGTGAATAAAAACAAATAAAATAATGATTTAATTACATTTTTCTTCTTGTAACAGTTGCATATGCTCATTGTAGAAGATTATAAAATACAGAACTGTAAACTGAAATTAATTACCCATAATCCACCAGAGTGATATCCAATAGCTCTGTTTTGCTCTCTTTTAAACAATTAACAGTTATTTAGCTTTCTAATTTTACTTAGTGTTTTACCATGCAAATAAGTTCTGGAGTCAGAATGCCTGAGTTCAAATCCCGGCTAGACCACATACGTGCTGTATGTCATTTCGGCGAGTTTTAAACTTTGCCGTCTGTATGTATTCTTGTCTGCAAAGTAGAGATAATAATAGTACTTTTTCACAGTAGTGGTCTTATGCCAAAAAATTAAAGAATAAATAATATAGTATGTATTGAGTGCTTAGCATACATAAAGCAAAATAGATAGACCTGAAAGCATAAATAGACAAATGAACCATTGTTGCTGGAAATTTCAACACTCCCCTCTCAGTATCTGAGAGAACAAGTAGAGAAAGAACCATAAATGTATAAAAGCTGTGAACCATACTATGAAATTCCTTAAAGTAATTGACATTTATAGGACATGCCACTCAATAACAGAACACACATTCTTTTTCACTGTAAATAGACATTCCATAGACATTCAAATAGATATTCAGAAAGACCATGTTCTGAAAAACAAAACAAATCCCAATAAATATAAATGAACTGAATGTAATAAACACATGTTCTCTGACCACATCAAGCTAACTAAAAATCAATGCCAGAAAAATACACGGAAAGTCTTCAAATAGTTGGAAAATAAGCATCACACTTCTAATAACACATAGGTCAAAAAAGAAATCACAATGAACATCAGAAAATATTTTGAACTAAATAAAAATGTAAATATATATCAAATTTGTGGGAATGCATCTAAAAGAGGGCTCAAAGAGAATTTTGCCACATAAAATGTTTATATTTGAAAAGAAGAAAAAGTTCAATCAATACTGTAATATTCTACCCTAAGAAACCAGGAAAAGTAAAGCAAATTAAATCCAAACTAAGAGGAAGGAAGGAAATAATACAGATAAGAGTATTAATATATAAATAAATAGAAAAGATAAAAATTAATAAAACCAAAAGCTGATATTTAATTAGATTAGTACAATTAATAAAGCTCTAGCTACACTAATAAATAAATTTTTTAATAAAGAAAAAAGATGGGCTGGCCCTGTGGTGTAGTGGTTAAGTTCATCCACTCTGCTTGGCGGCCTGGGGTTCACCAGTTCAGATTCTGGGGCTGGAACTACACATCACTTATCAAGCCATGCTGTGGCAGGTGTCCCACATATAAAATACAGGCAGATGGGCACAGATGTTAGCTCATGGCCAATCCTCCCCAGCAAAACGAGGAGGATTGGAAGCAGATGTTAGGTCAGGGTTAATCTTCCATCAAAAAAAAAAGAAAAGAAGAAGAGAGAGAAAGCACAAATTTCCAAGATCATAAACAAAACAGAAAACATCATGATTGATCCTACAGACATTAATAGGGTAATAAGGAAATATTATGACAACTATTTGTTTATTCAACGACTTAGATGTCACAACAAATTCCTTGGTACAAATGACAAAATTTCTTTCAAGAGAAAACAGATGACATAAATAGCCCTATATCTATTAAAGAAATTAAATTTATAATTAAAAGGCTTCAAACAAACACAAATATAAATGGCATAGGGGTAGGGGATCTCTGAACCTAGATGACTTCATTGCTGAAATCTACCAAATATTCAAGGAAGAAATAATCCAAATTTGACACAAACTCTTCCTGAAAATAGAAGAAACAGAACACTTCTCAATTCATATTATAAGTTAATGTTACCCTAATACCAAAGGAAGTAAAAATAGAAGAAAAAACTACAGAAAAAAACTAAAGGCTAAATATCTCATGAATGTAGATAAAATAATCATTAACAAAAAATTAGTGAATTTACTCCAGCAATACATAAAAAATATAACACATCATGAACAAGTAGGGTTTATCCAAAGAATATGAGTGGTTCAACATTTGAAAATTAATCAATGTAAACCATTATATCAACAGACAAAAAAGAAAAATCATACGATCATCTTAACAAATGCAGAAAAAGGACTAGACAAAATTTAGCATCCATCATGATAAAAACTCACAGTGATCTAAAATACTAGGGTACTTTTTTGGCCTGATAAAGAGCATATCCACGAAAGCTACACATAACATTATACTCAATAGTGAAAAACTTAAATAATTAATTATTTAAAAAATTGTTTCAAACTATTCTCACTTACAGACAACAAAATCAAGTGCGTAGAAAATCCTAAGGTATTTTAAAGCTACTAAAACTAATATATGAGTTTCGGAAGGTTGCAGAATAGAGAATCAATATTCAAAAATCAATTGTATTTCTCCACATCAGAAGCAAACATTTGGAAATCAATTTTTTTTAAATACCATTTATAATAGCATTGAAAAACATGAAACAGGGATAAATTTAACAAAATATGTGCAAAATTTGTATATTGAAAACTATAAACCATTGATGAGAAAAATTAAAGAAATCCTGGAGAAATGGAGAGAGATGCAAAGTGTATGAATTGGAAGGCTCATTATTGTTAACACATCAATTATCCCCAAATTGATCTACATATTTGGAATAATCCAGTGATGATCACAGCACGTTTTTGCAAAAATTGCAGGCTGGTTCTACAATGTCTATGGAAATACAAAAGACCAATCATAACCAAAATAATTTTGAAAAAGAACAAAATTGGAAGAGTCATATTACCTGATCTCGAGATTCACTATAAATCTACAGTATCATTGGTATAAGAATAGAAATAAAGATCAATGTAATAGAATAGAGAATTCATAAATCAAACTGAAAATATGCAATTAATCCCTTTTTTTGGAAAAGTGAAAAGGTAATTCAATTGAGAAAAGATAGCCTTTTCAACGATAGTCTTGGAACAATTGGGTAATCATGTCCACAAAAATGAATCTCAAACCTTAGCTTATAACATATACAAAAATTATCTCTAAACGAATCATAGACACAAATGTAAGAGCTCAAACTATAAAGTTCCTAGAAGAAAATATACAGGAAGATCTTTGCAAGCTTGGATTAGGAAAAATTTGTTAAGTAAGGCCTAAATATAAGCCACAAATGAAAACTGATATATTGGGCTTCATCGAAATTTAAAACTTCTGCTCTTCTAAAGACACTGTTAAGAAAATGAAAATATGAGCCGCTCGTGGGGAGAAAATGACTGGAAGGCACATATGGTATAAAGGATTTGTATGCAGAGTATGTAAAGAATTCTTACGACTTAATAATGTGAGGACAAACAGTCCTGCTCCCCTCCTCAAAAAATATATACCTGGGTAAATATTTGAATAGACACTTCACAAAATATGATATACAAACGACCTTGAGCACATTAAAAATGTTTAACGTCACTAGTCATTAGAGAAATGCAAATTAAAAACACAATGACATATCATCATAAGCCTACTAGAACATTGTATTAGTCAGAGTTCTCCAGATAAACAGAACCAACAGGATGTGCATATAGATATATAAAGATGTATTTTAAGGAATTGGCTCTTGTGATTGCGGATGCTTTGTGAATCCAAAATCTGAAGGGAAGACCAATAGGCTAGAAACTCAGGAAGGAATTGCAGTTTAAGTCCAAAGGCAGTCTGCTGAAAAACCAAGAAGAGCTAATGCAGCAGATGAAGACAATCTACTGGCAGAATTCCCTCTTGCTTTGCCTTATGTTCTATTCTGGCCTTCAGCTGATTGGATGAGGCCCACCCATATTATGGAAGGCAATCTGCTTTACTCAAAGTCCAACAATTTAAATGTAATTCTCATTCAAAACACTGTCACAGAAACACCCAGAATAATATTTGACCAAATATCTAGGCATGATGGCCCAATCAATGTGACAAATAAAATTGACCATCACAAATATCTAAAAAGACTGATAATATCAAATGTGGCTGAAGATATGGACCAGTTCTAAGTCACGTACACTGCTGGTGGGAATGTGAAATGGTACAACCGCTTGGGAAAATAGCGTGGCCATTTCTTATAAGTTAAACATACATTTATCATATAACCCAGCAATCTTACTCCAAGAGATATAAAAACACTCGTCCACATTAAGACCTGCATGTAAATGTACATAATACTGCTATTCATAATAACCAAATACTGGAAACAACTCAAGTTTCTATTAACTGGTACGTGGATAAATAAATTATAGTATCTTAATATAATAGAATGCCACTCGACAGTAAAAAGGAGCAAACTACTGATAATACAACATTGGGAATCAAAAGCATTTTGCTACATGAAAAAAAGTCTCCTGCAGAAGACTGCACTCTGCATGAGTCCATTTGTCTGACATTCTAGGAAAGACAAAACTAACAGGAAACACATCACTAGTTACCAGGGACTCAGATGAGAAGAGGAGACAGAATGCAAAAGGATTCAAGGGAACTTTGTTTTTGGCCCTGAGCTAACAGCCCTGCCCATCTTCCTCTACTTTATATGTGGGACACCTGCCACAGCCTGACTTGCCAAGCGGTGCCATGTCCGCGTCTAGGATCTGCACTAGCGAACCCCAGGCTGCCGAAGTGCAATGTGCAAACTTAACCGCTGCGCCACCAGGCAGGCCCCGCAAGGGAACTTTTTAAGGGAAGAAATTGTTCCATATCTTGATTATGACTGTGGTTACAGGATTATTTGCATTTGTCAAAACTCACCGAACTGTCCACTTTAACAGGGTAAATTTTAGTAACGTAAATTCTATTTCAACAAACCTAACTTTTAAAAATGGACCAAGAAATGCACCAATTCATTAAATTATGAGAGTAATTAAACAATTAACTGCTAATAATTTTTTTCAAATTATGAAAACTGAAATTACTTTAAAAATGTTCAATCAGTATTTGGTACTGTACGGTTATTTTTTCTTATATCATTAAACTATCCTTTGTGAACAAGTTAGCGGATAAGTTAAAACTGAAAGATCAATCTCTCTTTCTCTGTTACATACACACAAATGCATATACGCACAAACACAAACACGCTCACATAGAGTGTTCTGGAACACTGGGAGGGCCACAAAGATTTCTCTGGACCATCATAACAAAAATGGCACAAGAGGGGATGTGTGAGTGGGGGCTGGCCTTCCTCCTTTTCCACAGTGTGCTGTTAGTGTAAAGGCACTGGCCTGGAGAAAAATTAGGGGAGCCAGTTTAAGAATCGTGAATTCGGTAGGTCAAACCCACAGCAGTGTTAATATCAGTGACTATTAAAGGGTTGTTTGAAAGCAGAGGCAGAGGTGGAGGAAATGTGGCAGTTGCCACACAGTGGTGAAAATTACATGTGCAGGATCTCTCAGGAGGAAGCCCCTGGGGTCTTCCAGAAATAGTTGATGAGACGTTTTCCCTTCCATGGCAGGTAGGTCTGAGCCTGGGAGATACGTGTGACACTAACTCTAATGAGCACACAATGTTCCAAATCCTGATGTTTTGATCTTTGATGTAACAGAAGCTGTTTCTACAATAAGCCTTCAAACAGACTGGAAGCAAAGGCTATGTGATGTTTACAAGTGCATTTGAATATCAGAGCTGCATGTTTATTTTAAAGAGAGTAGAACTGATCTGCGTTTGAGGACACGAAATGATGTCTGCAATAGCTTGGATTTTTCCAGCTTCTAGGCCTGACTCTGCCTCTGCCCTGGCTCTGTGACTGGTCAAGGCACTTCGTTTTTCTACATCTCATCTTCCCTACCAGTAAAACGGGAGAGTTTAACTCAACAAGAGACTGTAAAATAACCGGATTCAGGACCCAAGTATGTCTTGCTTGGTATTTCATTTTGGCATATTGTTTGTTAAAAGAAAGATTAAATATGTTGCCAACATTGGAAAATCAGGAGATTTTACATAACATATAGATTTACAGCTGCTTCGAAACACCTTGAATATACTCAACTTTCATTTCAGCATGAAACCAAATGGCTGGATCTGAGTTGCACTTACTGTGTTTAGACAAGGTGTCACTCTCCATTAGCCACAATCCCATTCCTATATGTCACCTACTTGGCTCCAAAGGCATGGGAGTTCATGACACCTGAACTAGCTGCTACTAGGTCCCTTCCAGCCTTAAGATGCCATGGCTTCAATTTAATTACTGCAAGAAAGCAAAACTAGTGAGAACTGCAAAAAAAAAAAAAAGTCTACAATCTACCAAGTGCTTAATCTCTTGGATAGTGCCTATTGCTGTCACAGCATCCCAAATACCTTTCTTCTGATCAGAGTAACCCCTCAGGAAGATACTTCACAAAAGAGGAAAGGAAGTGCGAGAGACACCAAAGGAATATGTCCACTGCTTAGTCACCGGCAGCGGAATAGCACCCCATGTTTAAACTTCCTGACCTGACCATCTATTTCAGCAATTCAAATGCTGCACCCACTCTGTCCAGAAAAATTGGCGTCATTATTAAATTCAACTGAAAGACCCTTTTTCAGTACTGGCTGAAGACCAGACTCTGCAGTACATAACAAGAACAGAGAGATGCATAAGACACAGTGCCTGCCTTCATAGTCTCAGATGCTTAAATACATAGTTAAAAAATATATACTTTATATAATAGAAAACATATTTTAATTAAAAGTTTTAACAACTAATAATTACAAAACATTTTAATAAATGTATTAATAGAAGTAGATATGGTACAGAGGTAACATAAAGGAAAAGTGGTTCTCTAGAGCCTTGGCATTTACTGTGCCTCTGTCTAGAACATTCTTTCTCTAGTTGCCAAGTGGTTCATTCTTTCTTCTCCTTCACATCTTTGTTCAAATGTCTTTGCTGTTCAACCTGGTTAAATTGAAATTACTCCTCTCCGCAGCCGAATCTCTTTCCTGCTTTATTTTCTCCGAGGAGCTGATGACTACCTTTCATTCTACGTATTTTACTTATTTATTTTGATTATTGTTCTCGTCCTCTACTGGAGTGTAAGCTCCAGGAGGCAAGGATCTTTTTCATATTTTGTTCACAACCATTTCCATAGGTCCTAGAACAGTGTCTGGCATGCAGAAGGCGTTGGGTAAATATTGGTTGAAAGATTCAATGAAGGAAGTAATCAGTTCTCCTTAGAAAGGTCAGGGCAAACTTCCTGAAGAGTTGGTGTCTGAACAGATGGGTTTTGAAGGATGAATTCACTGTGTTTGCTGTGTTAAATGATGAACAGGGGGAGAGCACTTTAGGAAAAGAGAGCAGTATGTGCTAAGACAAGAATGTGAGAAAGATCACTGCATATTGAAGAAGAGTATTTAATATTGAAGAAAAATGTTTATTTAGAGTTACTACATGTATATTATTATCAGTAATAGTAATAATGCAACTGTCACAAGTTACAGCTCCTCAGAGTTTCAGATACTCTTATAAGCCCTTTCAAGACAATGTTTCATTTTACTCATAAAACCCTTTGAAGTGAGTAGAATTCACCCCATTTTCCAGATGACAAAATTGGTGCTCAAACAGGTTCCATCTTGCCCAAAGCCACAAGGGCACATGGTGGCCACACAGTAAATGCTAAAATGACATTTCAGATTTGTTTGGTCTCCAACCCTGTGTTCTTTCCACAGGTAGATTTCCAGCCTGACTTTAGTCAACACTGTCTCCCTCACAAACTACCCAGAGATTCACCTTAATATGAGCAGCTGATTATTCTTATGGTTTTGAATCTTTTAGGAGTATTTTCATAAGGCCCATACATCACAAAAGGATTGAAGACTTACAAAATCGTCATTTCTTTGGTCTAAAATGGCTTACTTGTGAGTCAAATTGATGTTTCCCCCTCCCAGATTCCATTTCTTTATCTGTTTGTCTAAAGACACTCGTGCACTCTGTGATAAGAAGCCAAGAGTTTCAGTTAAAAGTCTCCTTTGTTGTTGGAAAGGATCTGTCATGATATTTTAAAAGAAAGGAAGTTAGAGAAAGAGAAAGAGATAACTTCTGATTTCAAAACATCCTAATCTTGTCTCTCTAAGAACTGCTATTAGGCATTTGTGTATCGGATGCTGATTTGGAAAGCAATTGAATATACAGTGTTTATTTCAAAGCATTATTTTCCTCTGCCAGTCGGTAATTTTTATGGGAGAATATTTGCATTTAGATGCTACCTGTATAAAGTGATGGATATGACCGCAAGCAATTTGAAGACAATGAGAAAAAATAGTTAAAGTAAAGTGAAAGAAAAGGCAGTTGCAAAGGGAAGAAGTGAGAAGATAAAATGAGAAAAGGGGCTCACTGATTTAGCTTCACATAAAATAATGGGAAATCAAAAGAGACACAGGAAAGACTAAGGACAAGTCAAAGAAAAATCAAAGGCAATGAGGGTGCTATTTTTGTATATTAAAACATAATTAATATTCATCATGCTCTTTAAAGGGAAGTGGGAAATTGAGAGAGACAGAAATGCAAAGGAAAGGAGTGAATAAATGGTTCAAGATAATAAGGGGAAGAAACAGAGAAATGGAGATAATTGGAAAGATTGTATGGCCAAGCTCAAAGAATAAAGAGTCCAACTAAAATGCTATTTTTATATGTTATAAAGTATTTCCAGAAAAACAATAATTTATTCATTCATCCATCCATTCATTCATTCAGCCAGTGTTTGGAGGGTACCTACTGTGTGCCAGGCCCTGTGCTAGATACCGGAAATACACTTAAGAATTGGCGTGGTCTTTCCTTTCAGGAGACTAGAATTGGACACTCTGATTATGATTAAATCTTGAATGGAAGTAAGAAATTCAAGAGTCATTTCATTTTGCCTCTCCAATAAATATACTAAAAATATGTTATTTGAATGTGTATTCTATCCTACATTAAACAGCAGACTGTCATATCTTGCTTTTCATAATGATGCCTTTTGACCTATACTTGGCATTCTGTGTAACCTGCATGTGTCATAGGTTTCACAGACAGAGGAAGGAAGAGGCACAGAACAAGAAAAAATGATGAGAGGTAAACTTTGTAATTTATAAAGATTAAAACACGGAAGAACATAGGTGTAGTTCAAGTCATGTTTTAACAAAATAAACGGTTGCCTGTTTTCTGGGAGACATTCGTAGCACCAGAAGGAAACTGGAGACGTGCACATATATATGGATGTGTGTGCATGCAGACGTGTGTGTGTGTGTGTGTGTGTTAGGGGGCAGAGAATCTCAATACGTAAGGTAGTTGATTACATTGGAGATCTGAATTATATTGAAGGAGAGATACAAAAGAGAAGAATCAGAGAAGGAATTCTGAGTGTTAACATGTGCTGGGTAAAGCAAGCCCTAAGTGGAAAATAAGAGTTCTGAGTCAAAGCCAAGAATGTTATCTCCAACGGGACATTTGTTATAGATTCCAAATACTCCCCTTCATCTTCAGTCTTTTGATACTTCATGCATTTTTCTTATTGATGCCTGACTATCCTACCTGGGCCAAAGATCTGGTCTGACCACACCAGTCTCCTATTTGATTATGGTCAATGGTTCTTATTTCTAGCTACTTAGTAAGCATTCAAGATCATCTAAAACCCAACCCTACCCTCTCTTTCCAATGTTGTTTCTCATTTCAACCCTTTGCAAACCAATCATTCCCTAATCTTAGAGAATGCCCTAACATTTTCCATTTCCAAACCTAAGTGTATTCTGTTTGCTGTGCCTCTCTTCGTCTCTTCATGCTCAAATCCTGTGCATTCAAGACCCAGCTCAAACGTCACTTCTTCCATTACATCCTCCTTGGTGTCATCAGATGGAAATAATCACTTTCATCTCTGAAATCTCGTAGCATATTTTCTGTTCTTTGTCCATGGCATTACCTGTACTCTGCTTAGATTAAAGTGTTTTATGCTTTTCTCTCTTCCTACATTATAATCTCATTAAAGGAAACACCTGTGAGTCAGGTTTATATCAACTAAATGGTGCAAAACCATATCTGCCCATAAATGACTAATTAGAAGTGGAAAGGAGATCCATATAGGTGGGGTTAGATGAAAACAGTAGGATGGGGTCAGAAATAGAGGGAAACAGTAGCTAGAGACAGACATTGACAACAGTTAGAAGATGATCAGTAAACTGAGGATCCTTCAATTGCATCATCAATCTCCAAACACCCAGAAACACTGTAACATTAGTCAACACTAGGAGCTATCTTAAAGAAACTGCCAGAAGCCAATTTAGAACATATATTCTACGTGTTTAATCCATTTATTAAACAATATCCAAGTCAAGAATTACACTTTTCCAGTTACTGTATGTTTATATAGATAAATATTTCCTGGAGTTATCAAATGCACTTATCCATTTGTGATGCATTAAAAACTTTTATACAAAAGAAATGCTACAATTGCTCATAATTTCTTATGTTTGCTTTCTCTCCTTATATCTGCACTTTCATAACTGTATTTTTAATATTTATAAATAAGTACATCATGTGCAATAACCTTGTCCTGGGGGTTAAAGTATTTGTTTTTAGGCCAGCCAGCATTGATTTTACAGACTGGAGAGTCTCGCTGTGTATCTCTGACGCATTCTAGAGCCATGGTGATGTGCCCTGATGTGCTTAGCCCAGCGAGTCTCTGAGAATGTACACCTGAGACCCTTGTTCAGGTGATCAGAACCCCTCACTGCTGCAGCATTATTTGAGGTCCTGCACAACAGCAGCCTAACTAACTTGCAAGCCCTGTACCAATCATTTTTCTGTTATACCTGTGGTAAATATGTACAATATATTAGACTGTGTAAACAGATTTTATAAAGCTATAGCAATTATTGCTTTACTAAAATGCTAAACTGTATTCAACCAGATAAGTGTATCCCTTTCGAATGGTTACCTTAAGTTATCTATACTTATTCCAGAATTGATGCCTTTTCTCACAACCACTCTGCACTCAGAGACTTTGGGGTATTAGTTAGGAGATCCCCTCACGAAGCAACGTCAGCTAGAGTGAAAGTCTTGGCTGCTTACTCCAATGCAGTGTCTTTTAGAGAGGAAGGGTGAGTTCCTTGTTTGTTAGGAACCGTTAATTGGTCCATGTTTCTCATTTGGCTCTAATGAATCTAATAAAAACCTGGAGGCCCTGAGGACTGTCTTCCTATCCTTCTCTCTCCTCCCTGGATTATTGCAGGGCAGCAACACTGGCCTGCCCAAGGCGTGAATGCAGTCTGATTACCACAGGTAAGGGGGCTGCCCCTGCACCAAAGGTCTGTGGGGGTCCCAGCAGTTAGTGATCAAATGGGTCAGTCTGTCTCGTTCCAGTGTTGGTAGATGAGCAAGGCTACAGTTCCACAGATCTCAAGTCACATGTGCCAATCAGCATTCACATTGTAAACATGGTAAGTTGCTCTATCACTCTGTAACTTCTACATCCATCTTTAAGTTGGTTCCAAATTCAGTAAGGGAAGATGGGGATGTTATCTAGTGGCACCCTGAAACTCCAAACATATTATTTTGATCACCTTTATTGGCAGCAAATCTACCTTCATTGATGATGCCTTTGTATTTTAAAACAGCTGAAGATATTTGGTAACTCTTAGGGTGAGATGAGTGTAGTGGGTCAAGTGGCTGGTGACAAAATTGAGGGGTGCAATTTATGACTATAAAATAGTGAGACCAGTGGCTTTGTTTGATTCCTTAAGCTAATACTGATTTAGATTTTCAGAAATAGTTTTGAGCCCAGTAGCATCATTACCATAGATTCACAACCTCCCAAGGTGATGACTTGGAATGATTCCACTCATTTGATAGCACAATTCCAATGTCCTTATTAAAAAATCAATCATACTACTTCATAATTACACTTGGAACTTGTGGAGAATTGCTGCTAGATGTTTCAAGCTGAGTTGCCGGCTCCAATACGCTCATATTTGACTTGTCATCTCGTGGAATTGTTCTTACAATACTGTGTTTGGCACTTTGCCCCAGGGTTGGGTTAAGAGACACTACAAGAAAAGTTCATCCGCTACTTGCCACTGTATCTGTACTGCCACTGACATTATATTCCTTGGTATCACACCACATTCCTCTTTTGAAGGCCCATGGAAGAACTTCAGTTGAAGTTCTCACTATATAGATAAAAGAGTCCCTTTCTAAGCCAAAGTTCTTTATTTTTTCTTGCCATATTATATGTTTTTATATCCAAAGGCATGAAACACCATTTGTACCAAGTGGAATAGAAATAAGTTAGAAATAAGTAAATATAAAGAGATGGAAAAAACTGTATTTACCTAAAGTATTGCTATGGATATTATTGAATGTGCTTGAAAGAAAACCTTTTAGAAGCCTCTTGGTACAGGGGCAAGATCTAATGGACATGCTCAAATAAAAAACCACAGCAACAACAGCAAGCGTTTACTGAGCTCTCAAGATGACAGTATAGTGTGTGGAGATTAAGAGTGTGGATACGGGTGCCTAACTGCCTGAGTTCAAGTTCCATCTGTCTCCTACAGACTCTGTAGCTAAGGCCAATCGCTAGATTTCTCTGGGCTTCAATTTCATCCTGTTTAAAATGAAGATGAAAAATCAAACTGCAAAATACCTACCTCATAGGGTTGCTTTTAAAATTACATGAATTAATGCACACAAAGTACTTAGAAGAATGTCTGACACACAATGAGTTCTTTGGAAATTTTACTTCTTTTTTTATTACGTGCTTGCTCTGTTCCAGTTGTTGTTCTAAGAGATTAAATATACTATTTCGTCAGGTTGTCACATTTTACAGATACGGAAACCAAGTCACAGGAATGTTATGTACTTGCTTGAGGTCATGTGGCTGACAATTGGTGGTCAACAACAAGTATGACCACTAAACTGCATTTGAAGAATGATGGGTCCTGTTAGCACTAGAGTTGGAGGCTTTTTTGTTGTTGTTGTTATTTTGGAATATGCATGTTTGAAATAAGAGAGTTGCTCAGGGTAGTAAATGAGACACTGAGCACTGTGGGAAAGAAGTTCTAAGAAGAGATATGTGCAGGGCGTTAGAAGAGGGTAAACCTGAGATCAGAGCTATCAAACGACACAGTAGTGGAGAAGATTCGCTCTGTGTATGCAATGTAAGCTAGCTCTTCCTACGACATCCTCAGTAAATGTGTGGAATATTAAACCATGGTCTCAATTTTTCATTCTCCTCATAGCAGAATTACACACCATATTGATACCTTTGCCATGGCCTCACGGTAGGTTTGAGTATATATCCCACTTGTTAACTTTTGGTGGTCCACACTGTTTTGGCCCATGAGACATTATTAGATGTAATGTGAGCAAATGTTTAAAATGTGCTTGTGTGGTTGGGCTTATTCTCTTGTGCTTTTGTCATCACCATGAAGAGAACATTCTCCAGGTATCCACCACCCTCTAGCCTGAGATCCAGAATGAGGCACATGAATCATAGCCTGTCAATCCACATCCTGAAGCAGAGCTGCCCCAGTTCACCCTCAGATATATGACTAACAAGAAATAAAAATGCTTATATTTGTAAGTGCAATGACTTCTGACACCAACTACCTGTCATTAGGCCAACCTCACAGGGCACAATCCTCCCTAAGACTACCTACCCTTTAGACACTAGCTATTAGTTTTGGGGTCCCCAGGATACTCTTTCTTCTGACTAACTAGCTATACACTTGAGGGTTCCCACAACACCCTCAGGTTAAATAATTTATTAAAAGTCCTCAGAAAATTCAAAAAGTACTATACTTCTGATTATGATTTTATTGTAGCAGAAGGATACAAATCAGAACCAGCCAAAGAGATTGACACATAGGGCAAAGTCTGAGAGGCTCCCAATAATGAAACTCCCATTGTTCTCTCTCCCCAGGGAGTCAGGATGCATTACCCTCCTGACACACTGACACTGATAAAACTCAGAACATTGCCAATGAGGGGAGCTCACCCAAGCTTTGATGTCCACACAGTAATGATTGACTCAATCATCACCCACGTGGCTCACTTACCCGTCTCCCTCCTCTTCCCAGAGGTCAAGATGTTAGCACATAGCTCCCCCAAGTCTCTAATCACATGGTTGGTCTTTCTGGCATGGCCAGCCCCCATCCTGAATCAGCATAAATGATCAGGACGGACCACCAATAATGAAGACACTACTATCACTCAGGAGATTTTAAGAATTTAGAGGCTACCTCCCAGGAACTGGGGACAAAGGCCAGCCAAATTCTTTATTACACAGTAAGCCACTGAATCTTTGGGGTGGTTTGCTATGCAGCATTATTGTGACACTAGCTCACTTACAACAAACGTCCATCATAAAAATCACTAAGGCCACGCTAGTATGCATTTTTTACAAAAAATATCAATGGGGATGAAGGGACAGTCACACACCTGGGTCTCATACTCAAACAGACAAATAACCACAACCACTTTAATATATACTGAGCTCTTATTCTTAATAAAAAATTTTAAAAACGTCTTCTGTATTCCATAATCTATTATATTTTATCTGTTTGCTTTGCTTTGACCTGAGCCAGGAGACTTCTTAGGGCTAAGGAGAAAATTCATGGCTCTCGATGAAGACTTTTTCCCCCTAAAGAACAGTTACCATAGTTCACCTTGGCTTTAAATAGGTGTTAAGGAGGGAGTGATTCATTTATCTAGAATTCAACTGGAGTAGCCAGTTATCTAACTAGTACTGACAGCCAACAGTCTAGAATTTGCTTTACGTGAAGGTTTCGAAAGTTTTCCCCAGAAGTGTTTCTGGTGATTCTTCTCCCCTTAATGTTTTTAAAGACACAGTTAAACCTGGTTTCATTTTAATTTTTATAGCTATAGTGTAATGGAAAGAGAACCACTAGTCTACCAGTCAGGAAATCCATCTTAGAGGTTCTGTTCTTCATTTGCTTTGGGAGTTTGAGCAAGTCACTTCTCTTCCTAGACTCCAAATTCTTCATCTATAAAATAAGAAAGATGAACCAGCAGATCTCTGAGTTTGCTAACAGCTCAAGTAACTCTGTTTCTCTCTGACTTGCCGGTGTGACCTTGGGTGAATCATTGAATATCTTTGAGCCTGACTTTCTTCATATCTCCTCCTATACACCCCTTCATCTCAATTAATAACAAACCCACCTTTGGAGTCATCCTTGACTCCTGAACCTCACATTCCACATCCAAACTGTCAGCAAATCTTGTAGGTGCCAACTTCAAAATATACTCAGAACCCAACCACTTCTCACCATTGCTACACTCTGTCTTCAAAGCCAGTGTGCATTTCATACTAGGAGTACATTTCAATTTGACCTATCCATCTCAATTTGGACTAGTCACATTTCAAGCCCCCAGTAGCCACATGTGATTAGTGGCCACTGTACCGTGTAGCACAAGTCTAGAGTAAAAGTGTATGCTCCTGCCTAACCAATGTACTCTTTTTTTTTTTTTGCTGAGTAAGATTTACCTTGAGCTAACATCTGTCTCCAGTCTTCCTTTTCGTTGCTTGAGGAAGAATTTCCCTGGGCTAACATCTGTTGCCAATCTTCCTCTATTTTGTACGTGGGTTGCCACCACAGCATGACCACTGACGAGTGGTATAGGTCCATGCCTGGGTACCAAACCCAGGCCGCCAAAGCAGAGCACACCAAACTTAACCACTAGGGAACCAGGCCGGCCCCAGTGTCTCCATTTTAATGTTCCAAACACAGCCACTTGCCTTAAATGAGGTTTTATGTTCTAGGGGGGTTACCACCACCACCACCAAACCCCTACAGCTACCACCACCACTACCACCAGTTTCTTCTCATTTTGTGTCTGTCTCCTTGGGACTGATCTGCTAATCTTCTCCAAATAAACTCTTGCAAAAGTGCTCGTGACTAATAATACCTTGATATATTCTTTAAATTATTCAACAATATTTTATTGAGATTCCTCTACCAGCCATAAAGAGTTATTCTTCCCAGACAACTGCTCCCATGAAGAAGAACACTGGAGCTACCTACTGTTACTCAAAGGGATAAATGGATCTCTAATGGTAAGATTCATCATGGTGGTACAGTTGAGTTAGGGGTCAGGGCAAGGAAGAAAGAGGATAATTTAAGGCTGAAGTGGATTTTTATTGTTCCGTACATCATAAACATAGTTGCTTTCTATGCTTATGTATCACAGGAGTTAAGACCGATGTTCCTTTTCAGTTCCCATTCATGTTTCCCTTAGTTTAGTGATCTTTTGGTCACTATGTACCAAGCACTAAGTCATATGCTCTCCATCCTCATCAAACAAGGAAATTAGAATACTTTCTCTCGATGACTTTTCAAGGCACCATCTAATCATCCTAAAGGGCAGGAGCAATGAGAATCTTTAGATATGTTGGATGCATACTTATTTATGGCACGCATGACTTATGTGGGCATTTTATTGTAAGTTCTTTTCTAAACTCATAAAGCAAGTCAAGTTGCCAAAATAATAAATAAAAATCATTCTATCAAGTATTGAAGAGTAAAAGTCATCTGGAAACGTTTCACTTTTACCCGGGACTTCAGCAACATTGCATAGTAAAACTTGGGGGAACCTTTAAAGATCATCTAGCTCCATACTTCCATTCCATAGAAGATACATGTGGGGCAAAAGGGTAAGTGGCTTTTCTAAAACTATGTAATTAAAAGGGATGGTAGTAGGACTGGGATTTTTATACTTGGTTTTCACTGGTTTTAACTCTTTGTACAAAGAAAAGCCCGAGAAGTTTGTCTTTGTTTCCTGATTCCTTCTCCTCTGAGAATTATACCATATTAAGAGCGTGATGGATTCCTTTCCTAAGAGTGGTGGTTATATGCAAGCAACCAGGGAGCCCTCCAAAGATGTGTTGAGCTGTACCCTTTCCACAGGCATGAAAAGGCTTGAGAGGTCGAGAGAGAGGTTGCCAGGTCAAGCCACTGGAGGGCACCAAATTGTCTCTTTTAACTGGAACTATCTACCTATGGAGAGGAGAAAAAGCTGCAGTGGACTGACACGCATGGTTGTGAAGACAGAAGAATGGAAAATCCTACCATGTGGATTTTAATTCCACAAACTTAAAGCTAAAAACACTAAACATAGGCCAGGGATTCACAGGTAGGTATTATTTCCTGAGATCAGAGGTAGGTATTATTTCCTGAGATCAGAGACCCTCCTGCCTTATGCCAGATCTTCAGTGGTCCAAGACCTGAAGAGACTGATACTCCATTTTCCCAAAGTGATTCTTTAGAGAAGACCAAGAAAAGTTGGTGCAGAGGTTTTACTGAACCGGAATGATTTTTCACCTTTATTTTAAACTGTTCAACCGGTCACATGCCAATAGCCTCAGGAAAATATAAGATGAATGTCCATCTGCTCAGAAACCTACAGAATCATCTGTTTTCATCGAGATAAGACTCTTTTCAACATGTCATCTCAGTTCTTACAAGTTACCTTCTTTGTCCTCCAGCTGATTTAGGTAGTATTTCAATTGGTGGCCCTTAAAGCTCATTAATGAGTTTGATATTCCTTTTTGCTATGCTGGTTCTTCATTTGCCTGAAAGGTGGAAAGAAGAAATGAAATGTTACCTGGAAGCTCTGTTCTGTAGCAAGAGGAGATAATTGAGACTCCGGTGCAGTACCTCAGGCTCACCTTGGAAGAGAAGCAAGCTTCAGAAACATGCGTGCAATTCAGAGTCACAATCTTCAACAAAGTTACTGAAGGCTTTTGTTTCTGAGGATCATCACAGAGAGAATAAAAAGAGCTCTAGTTTAGCCAGCAGAATGAGAAGTGGACAGAGACCAGCCTGGTATCTCAATTAGCAACTGGGAACATGGAGTTCCATTTCTCAGTCACTGTGGAGCACTTTGTGAAGCTCTGGACAAGCTACATTAAATAAATTTATCTAGGACCAGGGTGTAATTTGTCCTTCCACACTAGTGCCTTCCAAACAATACAGCTCTTCTTAGAAACATGGAAATCCCAGGAATGCAGTTGATTGCCTCTATATCACACTATTAAAATAGCCAGGAACTAGACTATCCAGGCTTAACCATTGTTCTACTGTTGGACAAGTTATGGAGAAGGCACTGGTCCAAGTTGGAACTACAGTTCTAATGAATTCTACCTCTTAGCTAAGTATGTTGTTTATAGTTTTCTATAAGGAGATACTTCTTATTTCACTCATGGAGGTTAACCAAAAGAAAAAGAGTAACAATTAGAGATTGAAAATTCCTCTATAGTTGGCACAGCACTTTTCCCCTACCTCCTCCTTAATCCTTTCAGCAACCTATGAGGTTAATATTATTATTCCACAGAAAAAGTATAGGCAAAAAATAAAACTAAACTAAGGCATAAGGAAGTTGAACGATTTGTAAAAGGCCATTCAATAAGTGGTCAAGTCGGGCTTCAAATTCTCCTTCTTCAGGCAAGTAAATCCACAGACTATTTGGGCTATAATATGAGTATTAGTCTTCTAGAATGTGCTCAGTTCAAAAGGTATAATTTTCCTGATGCTTGTACACATTTACTAAGTAAGTGTAATAATGTTTCTGTCTCCTTGTTTCCCATAGGAAGCTCTGTGATTTGGTTTGCTGTGTGAGTATCTATTTCAGCCAATGAATTGTGAGCTCCTTACAGGCAGGAATCATGTCTTATTCATCCTTACAGCGCCTCCTTTCCTCAGAGCCTAGCACAGCGCCTATTCATATAATAGATCTTCAAATATTTATTGAATTACACCAAATTATTTGCTATAGTAAAGTTTGTGACGATCTGAAGCATCTTGCCAAGTGATGCCTGATTTAATTTCTCCCAAAACCAAAAAGGAGATATTTAATTGTGTTATATTCTATTTTGAACAAAAATAACTTTTAAAACCGATTTAAGAACCTCAATTATGACGAACTATGGAAAGACTTAGCAGTGGCCCCACCTTCCACATTCTAGACTTAAGTACCTGAAAACATTTGAGAGGTGGCGAGTTGGAGAGTTTTGCACCAGCAAGCAAAATGCAGCAGTTTTGAAAGCTATATTCTCTCTGTTTTCAACAGTTTTGCCTAGTAAGAGTCCATCTATCTATCCATCTATTCTCTGGCACAATGGATTGCACTGACCTGTGGGATCTATCAGCACCTATCTGGAGACTTCAGAAAAAGGCCTGTGTGTTCTCTGTGGGCTGGCAAGTGGAAATATTCTTCTCTTGGCTTCACAGACATTCTCAGACAAAAGCTGGTGACTAACATGAACATGTTTACAGAGAGCAGGGTGAGAATGTGTGTGTACTTGGGGGATTGGAAGTGAGGGGGAGGACAAGCATCATATGAGAAAGGGATGAAAAAATTGGGAATGAGCACCCTGGGGGCAGGAAAATTTAAAGTAGATATTTAGAGGAATTTTGGCTCGGAATAGGTATGAATGCTACACAAGCAAGAGAGGGGATTCATTAGGAAAGGATTGTTTGTTGGAGATTAGTCATAACGTAAGGCAATATTGAGCCACAAAAGTCACTCTTGAGCTGTTTGTGGTACAGAAAGGGAATTTAATAGTGCTGCATGGGAAAATGGCATCGTACTGTCAATTGGCCAAGACCAGAAACTAAATAATTCCACCATAAAAAAACTAATTACCCCAATTTTAATGCCTCTAAACTCAGAGAAAATAGTGTTCCTACCAAAAGTCTCCAACTGCCCCAGAGAACATGGCCTCAGTGCACTATGGTTAAAGAGACAGAGAGCTGCAGCATCTGGCAGACTCAGGAGCCAACATTCCTGGTCTAGGAGCCTCCAG